>NW_027223762.1:4462737-5062737 GCF_028538775.1 Myotis yumanensis
AGACATTGAAAAGCCATGTTACCGGCTGAAGGCATGTACGCACCGGGGCAATCACGAAGAGCTCACTCCCCATGAGGTCGAACACCCGCACGGTGCCGGTGCTCTCGGCGTAGGCCAGCAGCGTGCAGTCGTAGCTCCAGGCCACACGCCGCCACTGGGGCTTCGGGTCTTTTGGAACTGGAACAAAGAGGAAAGAGTGCTTTTGCCAATATATTATAAAGAACGCTAACACAGTTACTGCAACTAAAATTAAGTATTCAATCATATTACATCACCTCCTAAGGATCTCTCCTGCTTCGGTGCCACAGATGGGAACAGTTCCCTGAACCCCCTTCAAGTAGGAGTGCGAAACCTGAACCATGGCCAGCTCTGCCCACATGTTGAAAAGCAAAGCCCATGGACACCAGCGCCCTGAATGCCTGGCCTGGTAGAGGCTCAGGAATAATACACCTCCAATACTTTGGAATTAAGATATTAAAAGCATAGAGAATGGGCAGAAAATAATTCCAATCCAATGACTGCAATTCCTCTAAAAGCAAAAATTAAACATTTCAACCAAGAGCTTTTAATACTAGTATATCAACTATAGATGCCAAGGAAATAGCATGATTATGCTGAGAGTATCAGGAATATGTATACACACATATAAAATATATATTAGGCAGGTGAATTGAGACTTGTTCTTAATCACACAATTATAAAATATTGATAATCAGCACTTTAGTAACCCAACACCTGTATTTGAGATTTCCGATGGTTTTGGTTTTTGTTTTTGCTTCAGTTCCCCCTGCTAGAATCTCAGAACTGAAGAGACAGGAGGAGCAGTGCCTTCCCTTTACCAATAAGAATTCCAGCCCAAACGGTGTGGCTCAGTGGTTGAGCATCGACCTATGAACCAGGAGGTCACAGTTCAATTCCCGATCGGGGCACATGCCCAGGTTGTAGGCTCGATCCTCAGTGTGGAGCGTGCAGGAGGCAGCCGATCAATGATTCTCTCTTATCATTAATGTTTCTACCTCTCACTCCCTCTCCCTCTCTGAAATCAATAAAAATACATTTTTTAAAATTCCAGATAATCAGGAGAATCAAGGTGAATCCAGAGCAGAACACAGGAGGGTCTGGTGGGTTTTCTCAGAGCCTAAGAAGATATTGCATACACTCGGGGAAAGCAATCTTTTTTAACGGTAATAAAATGTGTTAAAAAAAAAAAAAAAAAAAGAGTTCTCTGTCTTCAGATAGCTTTAAAAAAAATCAAACTTGGAAGTCAACATGGGAACAAAATGATAAACAGCACAAGAATACAAGATGCGCACACAGATTCTCCATAAACACCAGGACGACAATTTAATGCCCTGAAAATATTCCTGTGCTGCACAAACACAGCCCCACTTCCCCGCTATGACTGCTTTCCCTGTGACAACAGGCTTTGCCTCCTATTTCATTTTCCTGGGTAAAAAGATTTACGCACCACGTTCTGTATCTGTTCGGAAATCAGTTCCGTCTGAAGGGGACTTGTTTTTGCTTTTACTCCTGGCTACAACCCGGGGCTCTGGGAAACTCAGCATGTGTTTCACCCGGAGAAAGATATGTTTTCATTACAAGGTGGGCTTTTACATAACAACTGGAAAAGAAAGATTTTATCACTGGATGTTCCCAGCTGGCTGTGTGGTCTGGGAGAGCTGCAAGTGTCCTTGGAGTTGTCTGAAAAGTATTCCAAAGGCTGGGGTCAAATTAGCCTCATCTGCCTGGCTGGCGTGGCTCAGTGGATGAGTGGTGACCTATGACCCAGGCGGTCACAGTTCGATTCCTAGTCAGGGCACATGCCTCAGTTGCGGACTCAATCCCCAGTGTGGGGTGCGCAGGAGGCAGCCGGTCAATGATTTTCTCTCATCATGGATGTTTCTATCTCTCTCTCCCTCTCCCTTCCTCTCTGAAATCAATAAAAGTATATATTTTTTAAAATGTTAGCCTCATTTGACACCTGCCAGGTGCCTGGTGAAGCTGGCATACCTGCTCACATCCTGCCCCACCACAGCCCTTCCACCTGCCACGTGGTCCAGCTCTTGCCACTTCAGAGCTTAGGTCAGTCTCCCTCTGCCTGGACACTCCCGCTGAAGCCTTCCCGGCTCCCAGCATCTTTCCAGGCTCCACTCAGTATCACGTCCTCAGCAGGCTTTCTCTGTCCCCCTCCCACGTAGCCTCAAAGCCCATCACTGTCCTCAGTTCCAACGATTCCATTTCCTTCACCGTTCTTATCCCCAATAATAATACCTTTGTTTGTCTACTTTTATCGTCTTCCTATTCATTAAACTATAAATTCCAAAATGTCGGGCCCTGTGCCCATTTAGGGAGTAACTTGACCTCGTGCCCTCTGGTCCATAATCAGTGCTCGGGTGCTAAAGGAGTGCGTCAATCCAGTGCCCATGTGCCCAAACTCGAAATGGGCATTGCCAAGGATTGAAAACTAAGGAACTCTGGGTTCTACTCTCAGGACAGCCATGAAAGGGCTCGGTGTGACCTTGGGGAGCAGTTTCCTTTTGCAAAATGAAGGGTTCAATAAACAATCTCTCACATACATTCTTTAACTTTTTTAAAAAATGTTTAATTATAGATGACAGCCTGGTCGATGTGGCTCAGTGGTTGAACGTTGACCTATGCAGGAGGTCAGGGTTCAATTCCCGGTCAGGGAACATGCCAGGGTTTCGGGCTCAATCCTAGTAGGGGGCATGCAGGAGGCAGCTGATCAATGATTCTCTCTCATCACTGATGTTTCTATCTCTCTTTCCCACACCCTTCCTCTCTAAAATCAATAGAAACATTTTTTAAAGTTATTGACAAAAATAACAATATATTGTGGGGGTTTAACATATGTAAAAAAATTTAAAAGAGTACAAAAGAGCCAGGAGTGAATGGATATATACTATGCAATAAAATAATTTTTAATAAGCTACACATTTTAAACCCAGAGCAAATGCTAAAAGGAAACAGAGAAAAACAAATAGCAAGAAAGTAGAATTAAACCTAACCACACCAGTAACTACATTTAAGTATAAATGTTCTAAACATTCCAATTAAAGGACAAAAATTGTCAGACTGGGGGGAGGGGCAGCAAACTCCATTATATGCTTACTATAGAGATTTACATTAAATACAAATATACAGATTAAGTGCGAAATGCGAGAAAAAGATATGTTATGCAAATACTAATCAGAACAAAGCTGGAGTGACCATGTTATCATTAAACAAAACAGATTCTGGGACAAGAGTATTACTAAAGATAAAAAGGGACAGTTCTTCATGGCAAAGGAGCCCATTTCAACAAAAGGACAGAATATGTATACACTCTGAAAATTAGAACTCCTAAGTATAAACACTGACAGAACTAAAGGTAAAATAAAGAAATACAGAATTATAATTAGCAATTTCAGTTCACTTCTCTATGCAACTGATCGAACAACTAGAGAGAAAATCAGAAAGGATATAAAATTTTGAACAGTTCTAATGCAAAAAGTATAATTGACAATTATAAAACACTATAACCAATAACTGCACCATACCCAAAAATCAGATTCTTTTAAATTCTTTTAATCAAATTATTTTTTTAAAAATTTGGTTCATGAAGACAGACCACATGTTGGACCATAAATCAAGACTCAATAAACTTAAAAGGTTAAAATCATATTGTATATGTTCTTTGACCACTACAGAATTAGATATCAATAACAAAAAGATGCTTAAATTAGAACAGCCTAAAATACTTATATAAGAGGGGTTCAAAATCAATGATCTAAACTTCTTTCATCTAGAAAAATAAGAGCAAATTAAACCTAATAGACAGAAGGAATGACATAATAAAGATAATAGCAAAAATCAAATAAAACAAACCGAAGAAATCAAAACCTAAAGTTTTCTTGCTGAAGAATAAATAAATAAATTGAAAAAACCCTGGCCTGACTGATCAAGAAAAAATGGAGAGAACACAAATTACCAATACCCAGAACAACAGCGGGGACATCAGTACAGATCTGACAAAAGGATAACAAGTAAAGGGATAATAAGGGAATATGACAAACAATTTAAAGCCAATATAGTCTGTAATTTAGAAGAAGTTTCCATGAAAAACTAGAACAAAAGGAAACAGAAATTTTTTAAACATTTTATATAATTTTTAAAATTTTAATTAAGAATTGAAAGCATACAAAAAAAACTTCAAATTTCACTGGTGAACTTTATCAAACATTTAAGAAAAAAATAATTCCAATTCTACACAAACCTCTGCTTAAGCAGAAAAGGAAAGAACATTGCCAACTTATATTTTGAGACCAGCAAGAATACTCCAATACCAAACCAGAAAGACATTTAAGGAAAATAAAATCAACAAACCAATATCCCCAGGAACATAGATGCAATATCTGCTGCCCGTGTTCTACACAGCCGTCTGCACCAAGGCCTAGTGACGCTCCTTTCCGCCTGGCATGAGGGATCAAGTACAGCACTGGGCTGCTTACTGCTCAGAGATCACATTTATAGGCGCTTTCTGGATGACTTAGGACACCTACAGCCTAACACCTAAGGTGTTATTCACTTAAAAAAAAAAAAAAAAAAGATACTTTGGAAAGTTCTTAAATTTCAACCTAAAAGACTTAACAATCTATCTTTATGTGAAGAAAGCAGATTATAGAACATTTTATTTTCACAGATCGCATTGATAGTAATGGGTACTAGCAGAAAAATGTCTTAAAGAATAGACCATAAAATGTTAATACTACTTATCTCTGGATGGTGCATTTACTTCTATTTTCTACTTTTTGCTCATTCTTAGTTTCTAAAGTTTTTTTCTGAGAATGTGTATTATTTTTTCAACACAGAAGATTTTTTTTCTCCAACAAAATACAAAAAGGGGAAAACAGTTACAAAACCAGAGGCTCCTGAATTATAGTTCCATAATGAAAAAGTTTCGTTTCCAAATCTGGGTGCTCCAAGTAGTCTATGCTTTGCAGCCTTATTCAGGTCAAGACACACACGGAAAATGCTGTATGTGTGGCACCAGAAGGTAAACGGACGAGGCTGCTGGAAACCAGAGGGAGCCGGTCTGAGCTCAGGCTGTCACGGGGCCCTGGGCCAGTGGAGGGCAATGGAACCCACACACCTAGAGTAAGCAGGTTGCGGCTTAGCACTGGGAAGCCCTGGTCTGTGGTATCTCAGAATCAGAAGCTGCAGAAAATCTCTTGATTAACACAGTAAGGCTTTAGAACGTCCAATTCCATGTTCTAGTTTCAGGGCACTCTTCCAGAGAGGGAAAGACTGAATTCCTCTTTATGGCTTGGCAAACAGAACACAAACAAGTTGCAAAGCACATTTAAAACATTCTCGAATGGCCTACATCTTATAAAACAATAACTGAAAAATGCCAAAGTGGAACCAAACAGCTCCTATTTCGGTCCGCAGACTCCGAAATATGTAGTTTCAAAAATGCATTAAGTACAACTGGCTGCGTTTCTGCAGGCAGAGGCGTGAAACATCATTTGGCATATGAGAGTCATTCCCGTAAAGATGAGCCAGATAATAAGCAAATGATCGTTACCTCACATTATATGAAATGGAAAGAAGCCATTAATGCAGCATTACGGTCATAAATTCACACATTCAGAAGCCAACAAAATAAAACATTAGCTCTCAAAGCATCATTATCCCATCCAGGCTGCCACATTAACTGTACACACTAAAACTCTAACAAGTACTACCATTTGAGTGAAAGACCGAAGGGTGAGGCTTCCCATTTTCATGTTAACTTGTGTGTTTCTCACCTGGCCAAGGGCAGGTGTCTATTGCCAAAGCTCAAGGGGGCCCCGTCTGTCTGAGTCTGGGCATTCCCAGCAGCTGCTCAGACGCCCACAGATGGCTCTCCAAGCCCTCACTCAGGACCAGGGCAGCACTGAGGGAAAGGCAATTGAATATCATCCTCAGGTTATTCTTCTGGGAACTTTTTGATCCTTGTATATGATTTAAGCCAGATCTGGCCTACTTTCATAGAAAGTAAATTCAGAAAATGCTAGAGCCCCAAGCTTTAGAAATTCTCTACTCCCCTTCTATTATTCTCAAAAGGATACTATGCAAACAGGACTCCTTATCTGTCCTTACTGTTCCATTCATGGTATGTACATACATTTGTGTACATTAGGAATAAAACCCGTATCATGACAACTATCCATAAATTTATATATGCTTAACAAAAACAAACATATTATACATGAATTTCTAAAATTGAACCATAGGATATAGGCAAATATACTTTATTCATACATTCACTCATAAAAATCATTTTAATAGTTCTCAAGTGCCAATACCCACTTGATAGGGTCAAAATTTGTATGCCAAAAGTTCTGTACCTACTATGAGTCAGACACCATGCTAGGCACGAGGAATAAAATTAAATTTAAAAAAACATTGAGTAAGACAGAAGCTCTGCCTTTATAATTTAACTGTGAATCGGACAAGCAAATAAATAATTAGAAAAAGAAAGTAGATTAGGATACAGTGAGGAAGGTTTCCAGAAGAACTGATGCTGGAACTAAAATATGTGCAACTAATTAAGTATAACGGAGGGAACTTCTAGGCAAAAGGAACTATCGGTACAAAGGCATAAAAAGGATGGGACCCTGGCCGATTTTGCTCAGTGGTTAGAGCGTCGGCCCAAGGACTGAAGGGTCGTAGGTTCAATACTGGTCAAGGGCACATACCTCGTAGCTGGCCCCGGTCAGGCGCATGCAGGAGACAACCAACCGATGTGTCTCTCGCACATTGATGCTTCTCTCTGTCTCTCCCTCTCCCTTCCACTCTCTCTAAAAATCAATGGAAAAATATCCTCGGGTGAGGATTACCAAATCAAAACAAAAAAGCACGATGAGGTTGGAAAACCACAGACATGTGGCGGGGGGATCCACAGGACAGACAAACAGACTGTGAAAGGTCTCATGCCCTGAATTAGAAACTCTAACCTGCATTCTACAGTCAATGGCAAATGACTGACAGATTTTCGGCAGAGTAACAGCAGCAGCAGTAATAGCTTAATGTCTCCTAAGTACTTGCAAAGTGTCAGACATTATGCTAAGAGCTTTATTCATATTTCGTATGCCCAGAGCTTAACATATTTACATTAGCTCACATAACTTTTCCACAACCCCATCTATAACATCATACCCATATTACAGGTAATTGAGACGCAGAGAGGTAAGGAAACGTGTCCAAGGTCACCTATCTGGAGGACAGGGGAGCCAGATCTGAAGGTAACATGGTAATTCTCTTTTATGAGTGACCAATTGGGCAAGCTGTGCAAAGCTGGATTAGTGAAGAGCATCTGGAAGAAAACCATCAGGAGACAGTCACAAGAAAGCAAGTGAAAATGTTAAAAGCCAGAACTGGGGCCCGAGGGCTGAGCGCAGGAGCAGGAGCAAGAGCCACCTAACCACACTCGCAGGCCCGGGGGGAGTCACCGGGGATGCTCCTCCACTGTGCCAGTCGGCACCACTGCAAGGACTCCCGTCTCTCTCCGCCTGAGGGACTGCAGACCTTCAGTCCAGGTAGCCGGTATCATGCCTCACTGCAGACATACACAGGGCTTAGGACAGCGCCTGGCACGCAGTGGCAAGCTTAATGTTTATGTGTTGAAGAAAGAAGGAAGGGAGAGAAAGAAAAAGAGGAAAAAATATGTCTACATTTCCAGCTTGATACAGATAAGGGTACCACTGACCGTCCAGGGAATTGAGCAGAAGGAACAGATAACAACAGGGAGGGATAAGTTTTACATTTGCTTTAAGCCATAAAATGTATATCTTGTATGTCAAGAGAACTCCGTAATATAGAATTGTACCCCTGAAACTTGTATAATTTTATTAACCAATGTCACCCCAATAAATTCAATTTTTAATAAAAGAAAACTCTATAAGAACTCTATTACTACCTTATCCACTAGTACATGTGGATTATTTAGGAATACTGATTCTCTAACATACTAACAGAAAATCACCATTCATATGGGAACTCAAAACATTTTTAAAACATTTAATTCTTAATCTTCTCAATGCATTTGGATGGCTGAGAATGAGAAAAATTAGAAGAAAACTGGCCCCAGGCCACCAATGTGCTTTTGACAAAGAGCTTCAAGAGCAACATCTCCATGGGGAGCTCGGGGAATCCTGTCTTTCACCATTTTGTACACTTCAAAACAATCGATGCCTCCCTTCTCCACGCCCGCTTTCACTGTCAAATATCCATTTTACCCAAACGCTGCTTTAAGATAAATATGAGTGCCATGCTCTTCCAATTAAACGAGAAAATGCAGCGCCTGGCATGCAGTAAGGACACTGTAAATGTTTGTCATCACAACGACCAGGATTGTCATCATTACGATTCCCACAACTACCACCACTAAACTAGCACAAGGTCATGCAGATGAACTGCAGGCCCTGTAAATAAGCAGAAGTAATGGGTGCACTCACCTAATCATGCCCTCTTACTGCCTTCCTGGTATACGCTTCCCAGCTACCTTTTCACACACTGCTCCTGCAGATGAAGCACCCCCCCCACACACACACACCTTCCCCACTGCTCCCACCCTCTACTCACTCTTAAGGTTGCTTTCCAAAAGTCACTTTTTCTCAACAATCTCATCTCACACTCCTGGTTAGGGACGCTCACCCAACTCTGTATTTTTCCTTCATCAGATCTGTCAGTTTACAATCAAGTATTTGAGTGTCTGTATGAGGTACAGGAACACACCTTTTGCTCACAATAACACCCCTAGTACCAGGAATGATTCATATTACATAAAACACATTCAGTAAATTCTTGCTGACTATATCGAAGAATAATCAAATCCCAGACTTTGTTTTACTAGTATATACCTGACCACCTGTTTTTTAAATATATTTTTACTGATTTCAGAGAGGAAGAAAGGGTAGAGTTAGAAACATCAATGATGAGAGAGAATCACTGATTGGCTGCCTCCTGCATGCCCAATGGGGATTGAGCCCATAACCCGGGCATGTGCTCTGACCAGAAATCAAACTGTGACTTCTTGGTTCATAGGTCAATGCTCAACCACTGAGCCACACTGGCCAGGCCATATCTGACCAACTCTTGATTTACACCAAAATATTTATTTCTTCATCGAATTCAAAATAAAAGACTACAGACACATACAAAAACTTCATCACAAAACTGGCTTAGACTCTTTAAAAAGTTTCCATTTCAAATTTCTCCAAAATGCACATCCTAAAGCAAAATTAAGACAGTAAGAGAAATCAGTTCAGATTTTAAAAAATTATTTTATTAAGCAGTTTTAACAATCTTTGTTAATAAATATTTAATCTCTATTCTGACTTTTAAGAGATACTGTAAACTACTGCAGACTTGAAATTTTCATTTTTTTAGAAATTTTGGAAACTCTTACCTTGACATTTCCCAATAATAGATGTAAAATCATCTTTGGCAGACCTGCAATGTATGCACAAAATGAAGACAATAGTTTTACATAACAACAGTATTGTTTACTACCATACACCACCACAGATACTACAGACTGGACAACTTCTCTACACAGCAATAAATCATTCCTGCTCTTACAGACAGGGTTCTGTGCCTCAAATAAGACCCTTGCATTAGGGATACTACTTTCTTCCAACAATTTCTTTTCATCAGGAATAGAGCTATAACAAGAATGAAGTGACATAAGCACAAGTGAGTTTAAACATAAAAATAGCCAAAGTGTCCTTCAATAGATGACTGGATACGAAGATGTGGCACATGTATACAATGGAATACTACTGAGCCATAGAAAAGATGAAATACTGCCATTTGGGACAACATGGATGGACCTTGAGAATGTCATGCTAAGCCAAGTCAGTCAGTCAGAAAAAATCAAGAACCATATGATTTCACTCATATGTGGGTTATAAAACTGAAAGCAACAAAGAAACAAACAAAAACTCTTGGACACCAACAACAGTATGCTGGTTACCAGAGGGAAGGGGGATGAGGGATAGGTAAGGGTAAAGGATGTCAAATGTGTGGTGACAGAAGATGATTTGACTTTGGGTGGTGGCCACACAGTGCAATATACAGATGATATATCATAGAATTGCACACTTGAAACCTATATAATTTTATTAACCGATGTTACCCCAATAAATTTAATTTTTGAAAAAAGGAGTCACACTATCAGCACAATTCTCAAAAAGATGCATTTCACATTGCTGCAACAAACGGAAGAGGAAATGCTAGCCCATCCTATGCATACGTCAGTTCAAACACTGTACCCACGTGATGCTTAATGATGTTGTTAAAGAAGAGGAACCCGCCTGGTACAACCATGCCAAATTAAGCAATGTAGTTTTAAAAGGCTGTCATTATTGGCCCTGGCCAGGTAGCTCAGTTGGCTAAAGCACCGTCCCAATACACCAAGGTTGTGGGTTCAATCTCCAGTCAGGGCACATACAAGAAGCAACCGATAAATGCATCAATAAGTGCAACAACATATTCATGTTTCTCTCTCTCTTCCTTCTTCTCTCTCTGTAAAAATAATAAAACAAATTTAAAAGGCTGTCCAACACCATTTTGCTAATTAAATGATGACGGATACTTTCTTAAAGGGGCATGTTCATCTTTCCACTTCCCCACATCACTCTGCTGTCTTTTAAGGAACTTTACTTTCTCATTAGACGATGTGTATTTTCCAGAACTCTGGAATCCACTCTTCTTGGACTATGTGCTGTGAAGTCAGCTAAGCACACACTGAGGAAGGTATAGAAAAGTAGGGGCCCTTTGCTCTGTCGGCATCAAGCTGTATGTAGATGGACTGTGGGTCCGCACAAGACACACTACTTGAGACCAGAGATGTTCTGTTCTCTCGAGACATTCGGGGGCATTACGTACACATCCAGAAGGCTTCTAAGCTGGGCTTCCCATGCGCTTTATTTTTAATTAATGTATCAGTGACGAAAGCAATGAAACAATAGCAACTAACTCAGGAAAACCAGTTCATTCTTTGGGACATTAGGAACAGCAGGCAAAACATGTGGCGCCCCTAAAATTGGGGATTACCCCTTTCTCCAGACAAGGCCTAACTCCTAGTTCTCCAGAAAGAAGCAGTGAGGCAGAAACATGAGTTAATGGTAAAGTCCCTTTAGATGTGCCCCTTTAAAACTCTTAGTTCCCATCTGTCAAGTAAAATGCTTCTCAGAGGACATTTTTAATATGAATGTTAACAATTACCTGATCTCCACACACTGATCTTGAACAGCAGCCAAAAGCTTTCCATTGCTTTCATAGGGGAGAAAGAAGAAAAAAATCTGTATGCACATTTGTAACAGTCTTCCACACACGGAGGGATTTTAAGTTAAAATCATTTTAAAGTTGTTTCATCTTTAGACCTTGAAGTTAGATGACATTTGGTACAAAAGCAGGCAAAATGATTCCAATATAGCTTGAATTACCACATTTAAACAATATATATCAAAGGGAATTTATATACAATAAATGTCAAGACTATTAAGCCATAAACACCCCAAAATTAATGCCATAATGAAATTTAAATGCTTACCCAGGTAGAGAAACATATGAATTGTATACATCCTTACCTTGCAAGGACCAAATGCCAGTTTATCTGTTTATTAACCAAGCGAACCAGTCCATCAGGGAGCAAAAAGGGTGCAGGGCTGAAACCACAACACATTAGTGAGCTTAAAATCTAATTGTGAAAGACACACACACACAGCTGAAACCACAACACATTAGTGAGCTTAAAATCTAATTGTGAAAGACACACACACACGCAGGGCTGAAACCACAACACATTAGCGAGCTTAAAATCCAATTGTGAAACACACACACACACACACACACACACACGCACGCACGCACCAGAGGAAAAGCAGACAACACTGGAGCCAGCCCTAGAGCAGAGCCAAAGGTCTCCTTCACAGAACCATATCATCTATCTTATCTGCAGCTTGTAACATTAGACGTCTTCAAGGGAAAAGCAATCCGTGGTAAAGAATTCCATAAAACTATTCCTACACACGTATCTAAAAGCTGAATTATATCCTTTGTCAGAATAATCATTTTTTTGTTCTTTTTAGAGCTCAAAGTTAGCACTGTGCCTGAAAACATACATAACACTCAAAAGAATTCAAAAATACCCAAGAACTGAAAGCGAAAGAACCTTCTCTGATGCACGAGAGGGGATACGACAACAAGGACACAAAAGTTGTTTAAAAGCTTTGCAAGCTGCAGATCCCTCGTGTGGACATTCGAGATAAGGCAGAGAGCCTTCATCATTCAGGATAAGGCTCAGACGCTCATCAGTGAAAGCACAAGTTGTCAGGAGACTATCTGAATAATGACTAAGGGAAGGAAATCACCCCAAGTCTGTAAGATACCCCGCCAGAGTGTGTCAAATATATGAAATGTCTATTTTATAAACTGGGTTCACCTATTATCAGCATCTATATCACAATTCAGTTCTGAAAACTTAGATCATAAATAGGACAAAGTTATTTGTATTTGATGTTCATACCCTTTCTCTGTGGAATTAATGACTCACCTGTACCAGATGTACTGGCGTAAAAATAATAAGCGATCTGTAAATAAATAAATAAATAAATAAATAGCAAAGCCAAATATTTCTTGATGATAAAATCCAAAATACACTGTAGAATGAGTCATTACAAAACACAGAGTACAACTCTTAAAATAAGAGAATAAAATCTAAAATACAGTATGTATTTTACAAGATCATATATTTGTTCATATTAAGTTCCAAGCTGGTGTATTCAAAACTTTGAAGTATTTCCTAACAGTACAAAAAGTAAAAGTGATTTAAAATGCTAAATTTTGCCAAACAGGCTTTAATAAAACCATGGAGTAAAAATCATAGTAATAGCCCTTTAAAACCAACGTATTTTTGTTAAAAAATTAAGATACCATTTTATACTTTATAGCAAAAAATTAAATAATATCTAAAAAATGGGGAAGTCCATGAAAACCAATTTCTAACACATTATTTATAATGTTTTATAGTATCTCATTTAAAACATGTGCGTGAGAACATATTTGTACGCAGTTAAGTGTATATCACTGGGTGAAGGTCTGAAGGATAATAGATTACCTGTGGGTGGCAAAATGAAGAGTAATTTACTTACTCTAATTTGTGGTTACCTATATTCTCTAAGTTTTCTACAATAAATGTTATGACATATATATTTTCTGAATTTCCAGAACTTCAAAGCGTTTGTGATAACGAAAATTGCATATGCTAGCGATTCTTGTATCAGGAGATAAAATTATTTTATCTTTCTCAGAAAGTACAATTACAGTTAATTTCAAGTACTCAGCTCCTTAGAAACTGAATCTCCTCTGTATGAGTAGCTCACATTCACCAGTGTAAGGATAGGCTTGCCCTAGCCGGTTTGGCTCAGTGGATAGAGCGTCAGCCTGTGGACTGAAGGGTCCCGGGTTCGATTCCAGTCAAGGGCACATGCCCGGGTTGTGGGCTCGATCCCCAGTAGGGGGCGTGCAGGAGACAGCCGATCAATGATTCTCTCTCATCATTAATGTTTCTATCTCCCTCTCCCAACCTCTCCGATATCAATAAAAATATACTTAAAAAAAAAAAAAGATAGGCTTTGGACCAGAAAGGCATGCAGTCAAATTCCAAATGAATGACCTTGGGCAAGCTTCCTCACCTAACACATACACTCAGAGCAGCACCAGCTTGCTGGCCTGGTAAAGCCCAGTATCAATACCCACAAGCCCTCCCAGCACCCCTCACTGCGGCTAGTGTGATCCTGTGAGCACAGTGTACAGTCCGCCAGCAGTTAAAGAATGCCCTGGTTTGTCAATTTTGCAATTTAATTAACCCTGGCCCGATGGACCTGAAACATCACGTAAGCCGCTTAAAACAGCCTGCCACTGTCCTTTCACCTTCAATGTCCGCACTCTCTGGGGCTCCAACTCGGCTTGATTTTCTTCATTTCCTCCTGAACACATCCATAATGGCTAACTCAAGCCATACATTAGCTCCACGCTACATTAAAAGTGTGTGCATATACACACATATACATGCAGACATGTATGTGTCTATATATACATATCACATATCATGAAGATACATATATAAAATTAAACTCAGGTGCCCTGACCGGTTTGGCTCAGTGGATAGAGCGTCAGCCTGCAGACTCAAGGGTCCCAGGTTCGATTCCAGTCAAGGGCATGTACTTTGGATGCAGGCACATCCCCAGTAGGGGGTGTGCAGGAGGCAGCTGATCGATGTTTCTCTCTCATCGATGTTTCTAACTTTCTATCCCTCTCCCTTCCTCTCTGTAAAAAATCAATAAAATATATTTTTAAAAAATGTTTAAAACTAAACTCAGGTAATATGTATGCTCGTCACTTTTATCAGGTTCTACATTAACACGTTAAGCGCCAAGCCTGTTTTGTCTTCCTTTCTGTTTAGCCTGTGATATCCGATTTCACCGATATGCTGGAGGCACCGGTGACTGACCAGTCCCGAAGGAAAGTATAGTGTCAGTCATGGCTCTTAACGTGTTTAAAGTCTAAAAAACACATTTTTAACCCTTTTCGGTCCAACCTCGAGGCTGACTCGACAGACCAGGTGCTAGGAGCAGGTCCAACTTCGAGCAATAACAACATTAAAAAGTTCAACATTCAATCCCGTCAATTAATTTGGACCAGGCTGTTTGAATTCCAAAAATAACATTGGACCGCAAAGGGTTAAATTCTTAAACTTTCTAAAATAGCACAGATATGAATGAAATGGAGGGTGGGGGTGGGGGGGAATTACCTGCTAGCCATATACTTAGATGTATATAAATACATGTAGAAAAAATAAACAAGCTATCCGTACCTCGAACTGCTTTCGTGATGATGAAGGATGCACCATGTTTTCGATTGCCTCTAGGCTGCAGATGGAAAGAAAAAAAAAGCTTACATTTGAGAATTTTCTAGTAATCCTTACACACTATGTAAAGTTCTATTTCTTTGTGACTACTCAGACCACTGGGCACAAATTACCAGTATTTAAAAACTACTCCTAGACAGAAACAGGTAGAAGCAGGCCTGGGGCAGGTGGGCGTACAAGTGAGCATAACGGAGTCACAGGCATTTGTAAGGATGAATCTTGCAGAGGATAAGGAAGGATTCAGGCTGGAACTATTTCATATCAAAACACCAGTCCAAAGACAAGAGAAGTCCAGGGCAAAGACCAGTTGGGGGCTAGAGAGGCCTAACCACATTTTGCTTGCAGGAAAAGGGGTCATTTAGATGAAATAAGTTCATGTCTGGAGACAAATGCACTGAATGTTTTATATCCACAGAGAAAATGCTAGTGAGGCACACACTGATATATAATTGCTACATTAAATAGTTAAGTATATTTCAAACAGGCTATGTGGGCTAAACAATTCTAGGCACTACACATGCTGAGTGCCATGAGGTTTCAATGTAAGTTGATGCTGTGCTTATTTTTTTAAAAATCAATGTACGTATAAGGTTAGGTATTCTGAATCATTGTTGTGATTAACCAGTGAGTGCTAAAGGGGCAAAAACTTATCCTTATCCAACCAACAGCAGCAGCGGCTGCTTCCTGGCTGCATAACCTATAAAATATTCACACCGGTAAAAAAACAAAGAGAAACTAAATAAATACCTGAAAAACAGTAATATATACAGATCTCTGCCAGCCTACAAAATACGTTATTCGCGACGAGCAGAAACTGCAACGGGAAGGTTAAAGAGAAAGACAAACTGCACAGGAGAATGAGTAGTTTCTCCGGTAGAGAAACACTTTTGAAAGATTTTGTAGAAGAGAATCTATATGGCCTGGACTCTGTGATCTTCGGTAAAAGTCCTTTTCCATCTTCCCGCACCCTCGGAGTCTGAACCCGTGCGGGCACAGGTGAGGCTCTCAATACACATCTGCCGGAAAGACGTGGATTCCGCTTCCTCTCTTCACCCCCCGCCGGGGAGGTCCTCTCTGGGGAACTGACAGCCCAGGTCCAGGTCAGGTTACCAGCCCCGCGACCCCTTCCTGAGCAGAGAACCCAGCCCGGGGCAGTAGCGCCTCACTCTTCACACCTGAGGCTATATTTCAGCTCTGATGGCGGGGGGGGGGGGTGGGGGGGGGCGGGGGGGGGTGAGAATCGTCGACCGATCGTCTCCCCTCTACACTGCAAGCCCCGTGCAAGTGCTTCACCTGGGCGCCCAGCACCTGGCGCGGTACCTGGGACACGGGCCCACACACACCTGCACGTGGTAAGTGCTTGTTGAGTGAAATACTCAAGAGCTGGCGCAACTCAGCTCCGGGCGGGAGTGAAGGCTTGACGCCCGCTCCGTGGCCGCCCGCCAGAAGGTCCGCGGACTCCGGGTCCCGCTGCACAGGAGGGCCCGCCCCGGAGGGGAGGGGACACGCAGTCAGGGGTGAGAGGGGCCCTGGCGTCCGATGCTGCAGCCCCCTCCCAGCACCGCCCGGGACAGAACCAGCGTCCGCGGTGCCGCCCGAGACGGAACCAGAACCCGCGGTGCCTCCCGGGACAGAACCAGAGCCCGCGGTGCCGCCCGGGACAGAACCAGAGTTCGCGGTGCCGCCGGGGATAGAACCAGAGCCCGGCTCCGGGACCCAGACCCCCGCCCACCCGCCGCGCCGTTGCTAGGCAACGAGACGCGCGGCCGGGCCCAGCTCCCCCGCCCACCAGCACCGCCACCCTACGTGGCCCTTCCTACGTGGCTCTGCCCGGGCGCGGTCGCGCCAAGCGGGCCCCGGGTCTAGAGGAGCCCGGTTCACCTGCACTTCTGTCTCCGGGGGCCACTCGGTGTTGACCAGCAAGTCATAGAGTATCGTCTCCTCCTCGCCCTCCGCGGCGCCTGGAGAGACAGCCGGCGCGGACTCGGAGGCCGCCATGTTGTCCGGGCCTGGCAGCGAAGGGAGCCACACTACGGCCGCCCGCGAGGGACAAGCTTCCCCGGCCGCGACCGCTCTTCCTGCCCGGGAGAAGGGGCGGAGTCTACTGGCCTGAAATGTTAGGTTAACCCCGTCGTGCCTAGGAAGTACGAGGTCTGTGGCTGGTCCGGGGTATGACTGGGTTTCTCTGCGCTCCTTGCGTCTTCATCTGCATGCGATCAGCCAAGTCTGCACCTCTCTTCCCCCGCCAGCTTCTGTAACATGAAAATGGTAAAAAGAGTCCCCCTGAGATGGGTTTGTTGCCTAATACATGGAAAGATGGCAAGTAGTGTTTTTTTAAATATGCACCCAGAAGTCAGGCGACGCCACAGATGAAGCCCATCACAGGTATCAAAGGAATGATGATGCTACAGAAGCTGGGAAAGGCGGTGAGGGCCAATGGAGTCTGTGCTTAGTTTTTGCAGAGGGCAAAACATTGGGGGATGACAAGTGTTAGGGAAAAGAATACAGAAGGTGAGGGGGATCTGGGAACCCGAGTTCAGGGAAGGTGATTGCAAATTTAAAAAATTGTCACTATCTATCCGGAGACAGCACAGATCCCACAGGCTCAGGGCTCAGTCCCACAAGACTGCCCACCCCCAAACCGGACCCACCTCCCAACGCACACACCTCAGATGCCAGATGGAAACCCTGGTTATCACCTGTGCTTCTGACAAATCGACTGTAGATCAGAGATTTCCAAGACTTCCTTCGTGGGTTCCAGTAATTTGCTAGAGCAGCTCACAGAACCCCTTTTATAAAGGATATGATGAGCGGCTAGAATAGATACATAGGGTCCCTTAACAGTATCCTCAGAGTTTATAACAGTGCCTGGAACAGAGCACAGGACAAAATATATATTATTTGTTGAATAAATGAAAAACTGCCCAAAAAACCTATTTGACACATTGTATCCTGAAGTACTTCTTCCCAACAGCTGTCTTTTTATCAAATCCTCAATTGCAAACACCAGACTTCCCTCCCCATCCCACCAGGGCTGACAAGGTGCCCAGCTTCTCATGTGGTAGGCTATAGATTAGAATGTGAGCAGGTAGGGACACCATTCACTGGGGAAGCAGGAGGGGTGGCCCCTGGGCTGGGACACGGCCTCAGCACTGTCCCTTCCCATTTCCGCACACCAAGTTCCCGGTCTCATCCTTTCTCAGATAGAAATGGGGTTGCTTCCTGCGTCATCCATTCTCTTCATCACTGACCAGCACAATCACAGCCAGGAGGTGGCTGGCCAAACCCACAAAGGCTGCTTCCTTCTTAGCTGTGAAGGGGACAATCTCAAATACACCACCAAGAGGTGTTTCTCCTCTGCCATCATCACATTATGTGAATTCCTGTGTTCATCCTCACCCTTCCTCATTTGTACAACAGAACAGGAACCCGAAGGCCATGCCTGGCTGACTCCTGGGAGCTTACGTTGTGCAGAAACAAAAAGTACGGGCTGACACTACCACACCTGCAAAGTGACTATGCATTTAACGGGGAGCGATTCCCAGGAGGGAAATTCTACCAGAAGTGCTCTGAGCACACGGGCAGGCTAGGAAGCCTGCTCCATTGTTTAAAACCCAGAAGAGTGCCTGGGAGGGGAAGGCCGTGCGGTGGCCAGCAAAAAGGAAGCAGGTGGTAAGAATACGCCTACCGTGAGAAGAGCTGTACTGGAGAATGCCAGACGTTGGGGCTGGAAAAGAAGAGGCAGAAAAGCGATCAAGGTTCAACAGGGAGGTTTCAGGCAGGCTGCGTGGCTGAAGTCCAACTGCTAGCTGGTCTTACTTACACTGACTGTACAGGTAGAGCAAGTTGTCCAAACTGAGAAACTTTTGAGAGTGAAAAAGATGATTTTAATAATGAAAACATACCCATTTTCACAAGAAGTCATCTCGTTTTTATAAGCCTTTGATGAGGGGAAGGAAAAAAAACGGAAAAATGTTCCCGTTTTTTTCTATTCTCATAGCATACCAAGTATGCCTCAACGGAACTAAATTTCTACCTGATTATTTCTAATACCTGACATCTTTAAAGATATTTGTGTGTTTTTTTCTCCTGACTCTTGCTCATGGTGGCTTGTTTCTTTATGAGAGAGAGAGAGAGAGAGAGAGAGGATGAGTGTGTGTGTGTGTGTGTATGTATACCTTGCTTGCTCATATGCTTTGAAATCCAATTTGTGAGCATTTTTCAAGCCATGGGGTTAGAGGGTCCCTTCCCCCCCGGAAAACTTGTCTTCACTTTCACAAGTACCTGTGAGACTTGGGTCCACTGAGATTCTAAATTATTTCAAAAGTTACAAATTGTGCTGTGCTAGGGTGAGGGACTGCGCCATGGAAGGGTTACAGAATGTTACAGAATGTGCTGGGAGGGGGGACTGACGTATGGAGAAGGATTGTGTTGCCAGGATATGAGGATTGTGTATGTGCTGGGAGGAGGGACTGATGAATGGAGGGGAGTTGCAGGGTTAGGAACCATGGAAGAAAAATTGCTAGATTGTCTTAGACCAGCCAGGTGTGACTCTGTTTACCCCCCCCTTTGTGCTTATGAACTTTCTGTGAGCTTCTAAGGTAACACTGTTTTGTTATAAAAATCATAATGCACACTTGCTCTTTGCCACATGCCGCGAGGCTTCCCAGAGGGGGAAGGTACGGGCTGTGGTCAGCTGGCCAGCTTAATAAACGGCTTTCAAATTTAAATTCTGAGTCGGTGGTCTATCTCGTTGAGCCAACCCATAACATTTGGAGGCCCGCAGCGAGATACCCGGCAGAGAGGAGAGGGACCCCTTACTTAGGGCTGGAGGCTCTCCCCCGGCAGGGGTGAGAGGGACCCCCTATTTAAGGCAGGAGGCTCTCCCCCAGCAGGGGTGAGAGGGACCCCCTATTTAAGGCAGGAGGCTCTCCCCCAGCAGGGGTGAGAGGGACCCCTTGTTTAGGGCAGGAGGCTCTCCCCCGGAAGGGAGGAGAGGGACCCCCTATTCAAGGCAGGAGGCTCTCCCCCAGTTGTCGCCGGGCACTCAGCGAGATACCCCACACCTGTGGAGAACGATTACCAAGGAGGCCTCCAGTCCACCCAAAACTTTCAATTCGGAAACCAAGCCACCTGGACTCTCGAGAGAGGTAAGGACCGGTCGTTAAACAGGAATTGGGACGTCCCACGGAAGGACCTATACGGAGGGCTGGACGCAGCGGTACTCCTGGTCCTGACCCTCGGCCACGACGGTGGCCGGGGTCCCTGGTTCGTGCGGCTGTAGGCTGCACTGGGTTTGTCTGTCTGGTATTTGTTTGTCTTGGTATTTGTTGTCAAGAAGTTGTCTGCTTCTGTGCACACCCTGCTGCAATGTTTTTTGAAAATTTTCAGGACTCCAAGGAGCAAGCTGCAGGTTCCGGGCAACCTTAGGTTGCATTTGGCTGATTTATTTTGTCTTTGTTCTTTGTTGTCTTTGTCTTTGTCAAATGGGATAGGGTCAGTCATCTTTGTCGACCCCCTATCAGTCAGGCCCACTCTGGGTGAGTGGAAGGGGAGCTTGATCACCTCCCGGGAAGCTATAGAGCTCCCTCAGGAATCAGGAAATGGTTAGGAATTGGGTGGATTGTTTAAACTCTGAGTGAATGTCTGGTGAAAGTGTGTGAGTGTGGAGGGAGGGGGCCTGCCCTCTCCTCTCCTTTATGTGGCTCCACGACTTCGGTTACGGAGTCCGAGTGGGCCCCAACCTGCGGTTCCGCGATTCGTCATATGGCATAACGGTGACTCACCCCCATGTGGAGGTGACCAGGCCCGGGGTTTATACGGGTGCACCTTAGCTACGACGAATCTAAGCTCCCAAGGGACGCGGCCAGGCGGGCACCTGCGTGAGGATCTGTGAAAACAGGTCACCCCTTCCCTTGTCTGTCTCTCGCCACCGGTCATCATGGGGTCGGGGCAAAGTTTGTTTGTGTGGGACTGGCCAAATTACTACAGAGAAGGGAGACTGGATACAGCTCCAGCCTGGGCTGGTCTATTAAGAAAGTGTAAATCATTACTGGTCTGTGTAAAGTAAGAGCTACTTTGATTTATCCTGCTTTCTGTTGATACGCTTGGCTGAACGTTTGGGCTGGCCCCTTGGCAGTCTGCAAAGTCTCTCGGCAGCTGCGAGAATTATTTTTCTCAGACTCTTTTGTTCACTGTTAAGGAGAATCAGCCCACTTAGTTAATAAAGATTTCTGTCTATCAGCTGCTCTTACCTAGGTTGTAATTTACTGTATTAAACTGAAGTTCTAGGGTAAATTTAAAGGTTATAATGTTAATGCTTTTGATTTACAGTGATTCTGTGAATGGGAGTGGCCCACTTTCCAGGAAGGGTGGCCGGATGCAGGGTCTTTTGATCTGACCACTGCCTACCGGGTCCATTACGTCATAACGGCCGCCCGGGGCATCCTAATCAAATTCCTTATATTCAAGTTTAGGTTGACATATTGTCCAAGAAACCCCGGTAAATGAGGGCTTGCCTCCCGAGGAAAAATTGGGACAGAGACAGACAATTCTTTTGGCCGGGCCCCAGAAGGGAAAAGCTCCCCCGGTCCTTCAGGGAGAGAGGGGGAGAACCTCCAGGACCTTGCGACATCTGCCAGTCCTGCAGTTCCTACGGTAGGCCGGCCCTCTAGATCTGGGGCTAGACAGGCAGCCCTCTGGGGAAGCAAGGCAGACCAAGGCGCTATTCCCAGCTCCAGACCAGATTGGGGAGTGAATGAACAAAGAAGGGAGGCTGGATGCCTAAGCTGCCTGCAGTGGCCCTAAAAAAAGAAAAAAAAGAAGCAGCAGCAGCAGTAGCAGCGAGAAAGTACTTGGGCCTTTGGCTTGCAGGCTACAGCAGTTAAGCCGTAAGCCAGTGACTGGTACTAGCCTTCCTACAGCCCCAGGAATAGAGCAGCAAGCCTGAGATCTATGAAAGCTGCAGATAGAGTTAGTAAAAGCTCCCTGCTTGCAAATGTACTGAAAGGGTTTAGTACCTGTTGCTGCTGGAAGAGGAGGGGCTGATATCCCCTTCCAGTACATTCCCTTCAAAGAGGCCTGGTCACTGTTCTGCCATAAAGGGGACTGGTGGGAAGACAAGGAAAGCAGGGCCCTGTAACTAATAAACAGAGAAGGGCACTCTCCCTAGACCTGGGAGCCATCAGGACTTTGAAATTCTCCAAGAGAGGAGAAGTCTGACTCAGAGACTGGCCGAAAAATCGTTGGGTTAGGAGGACCGGAGGCTGCATATTGAACTTATAGACTGCAATTTGCTAGGCAGAGGTCCAAGCCCAGTTGTATAGGGATTAAGCTACCTATGTACAGCAAAACAACTTTCTCCTGTGCCAGAATACATTTTAAGGAAATTGGACAAGCTGTATTTGTGGCTAGAAAGAACTGGCCTATGTGTAAACTGTCCTGGAAAAAGGCTATGTGGAATGAACCCAAAAAGTAAAAGGTGTCTAGCTGCCGAGAGGGCAGTTGCCCAGGTGGGCAAAGAAGAATACCCATTAAATTTTGGTCTCTATTGAGAGACAGTTGACAGTTAGCAACCTGTATACTGTCTTACAGGCCTGTGTGACCATGCCCATGTCAGGGGTGGCACAAAACCTCAACTGTAGGAAACTGGGGAAGGCCTGTCTAGAACAGAGGGGTTAATAAAGTGGTGAATACTAGCCCTCTGTTACAGGAATTACAGACCCTGTGAGGTCCTATGACATATAAGACCCTGTAGGGAAATAAAGCTCCTTTAGTCCATTCTGAAAGAACAAATAAAAGACAGATTAAAGGCTCTGTTTCCCTCCAGGCAACCCAACTGGAACCCCAATAGTGAGAGGGGAAAGGAGGCTCTCGATCGGTATCGCCAGACTCTATTAGGGGGCATCCGAGCTGCTGCTTGGAGACCCACAAACCTCTCTAAGGTGACAGAGACAGTCCAGGGGCCTAACCCTGATGCCCTGGAAAGTCGGAGGGCTGTCAATGTTGCATTTGTTTCCCAGTCGGCCCCAAATATTAGGAAAAAATGACAAAAGTTAAAAGGCTTTGAGGGGAAATCAATCTCTAAGTTGGTTGAGGTGGCCCAGAAGGTTTTTGACAATCAGGAGGACCCAACAGCAGGTTTAAACACCCGGATGGCCAAGGTCCTCCTGTCCCTGAGCGAGGAGGAAGGCCCAAGGGGCCGGAGAGACAACAAGGGCAAAGAAAAGCCTCGCGGAAGAAAAGGAGTCCAACCCAGGCTTGGGAAAAATCAATGTGCATTTTGCAGAAAGGAAGGACATTGGAAAAGGGAGTGCCCTGAACGTGTGGGGGAACCGACTCCCTCCCATGCTGGTGGAGGAGGTGGATTGGGGTTGTCGGGGCTCAGCTGGCCCCCAGGAGCCCAGAATGACCCTGACAGTGAGGGGCCAAAAGGTGGACTTCCTTGTGGAACTCATAGCACTCACTCAGGCCCTCTGGTAGGGAAAGGGAAAAAGAGTAAACATTCCAGCTTCCTGAAAACAGCTGCCTTGAGCCCTGCCACACTCCTCCCTGACGAGAAGGCAGAGGCCCCTTTGCCTGACTGCAAGGAGACACTGACTACCCTCACTTCCCTCTGTGAGGACCTTGTGGACCAGCCCTGCAGAATCCGGATGAGACCCTCTACACGGACGACGGGAGCAGCTTCGTAGAGGAAGGTACCCGGTAGCGGGGGGCACATGAGGAGGATCCAGGGGAGATCTAAGAAGCCCTGGTAAGCGCCCCGGCACTGGCCCTGCCAGACCTACCCAGGGACTACAGGGATATATCTCCTCACACTGCCCTTACAGGAGGACACGGGAGCCACCTTAAAGAAGTCTCCTGACCTCAGGAGGAAAGGAAAAAGCTCCTGAGATACTTAACCACCTGGCAGCCATATAGGGGCCAAGGAAGTGACTAAAAGACCAGTAGGGCCCCTAGAAGTTCTCGTAGCCCTGCCAGCACGAAGGCTCCCAGAGAAGCCTACTCATCTGCCAGAGGAGCAGAGGCTAGCTGAGAAACTAAGGGCCCGGGAAGGAGAGGCTGAATGGCTAATTCTGCCAAATGGGAGGCCTATAATGCCAGAAGCCCTGGGGCAGACCATCACTTCCCAGACCCACCAGAGCACCCACCTCAGGGGAATGAAGCTATCAGAACTACTGGGAAGAGAATTTTACATCCCAGGGCTCCAGAAAATATCTCAAGAGTTGGCTAGAAGGTGCCAAGTGTGTGCCCGAATGAATCAAGGGCCCCCTGTTGTGGCCGCGCAGGGACAGCGATTCTGAGGTCAGAACCCCGGAGAACACTGGGAAGTGGACTTCACCGAGATACCAGGAGGACAAGGAGGGTGTAAATACTTGCTGGTTTTCATTGATACCTTCTCTGGGTGGCCTGAGGCATACCCAACCAAGGCAGAGACAGCACAGGTAGTAGTTAGAAAACTCCTCACTGAAATTGTCCCCCGGTTTAGCCTGCCACTATGCATGGGGTCCGACGATGGCCTGGCGTTTATCGCCAATGTTACAATCCATAGTTAAGCCCCTAAGAGTTACTTGAAAATTGCATTGTGTTTATAGACCACAGAGTTCTGGACAGGTAGAGAGAATAAATTGGATCTTAAAGAAAACATTAACTAAGTTAAAATTAGAGACTGGCGAAAACTGGGTAAGTCTCCTTCCTTTTGCCCTCCTCAGAGCTAGGTGCACCCCGTATATAAAAGGACTCACCCCTTTTGAAATTATGTTTGGTAGGCCGCCACCTCTTCTTCCCCGCCTAAGGGAGGAAGAAATTGCCCAGCCGTCTACCCAAAGTTTGCTTAAGTCCTTACAGGCTTTGCAGAGCAGCGCCACGTCAGCATGACGGGTGGTGAGAGCCATTCGGGAGGAGGACGTGCTGAGATCCAGTCCAACACAGCCTGCCTTCTCTCTGGGTGACCTCGTCTGGGTGAAACGGCACGACCCTGGCAGCCTGGAACCTAGATGGGCTGGACCCTACCAGGTGGTGCTGAGCACTCCAACCACCATCAAAGTCGCAGGAAAGAGGCACTAGAAATTGTAACCCCGTCCTCCTCATGCCTCTCACCTGGTGAACTGACCAATGGGAAGGAGAAAGACATAGAAACTAAGACTCTATGTCAGTGGCCGAGACCCTGGCCAATTCTTCACCATCAAATGCCAGACTCTTCCCCGGCGGCTTGACCCCTACATTGCCAAATGCCTCCTCAATTTCATAACGTAGAGGAGGGCGCTGAATCAAAGATTTGATTCGGGCATAAGACCAGTAGGGAATGTGCTAGGGTGAGGGACTGCGCCATGGAAGGGTTACAGAATGTTACAGAATGTGCTGGGAGGGGGGACTGACGTATGGAGAAGGATTGTGTTGCCAGGATATGAGGATTGTGTATGTGCTGGGAGGAGGGACTGATGAATGGAGGGGAGTTGCAGGGTTAGGAACCATGGAAGAAAAATTGCTAGATTGTCTTAGACCAGCCAGGTGTGACTCTGTTTACCCCCCCCTTTGTGCTTATGAACTTTCTGTGAGCTTCTAAGGTAACACTGTTTTGTTATAAAAATCATAATGCACACTTGCTCTTTGCCACATGCCGCGAGGCTTCCCAGAGGGGGAAGGTACGGGCTGTGGTCAGCTGGCCAGCTTAATAAACGGCTTTCAAATTTAAATTCTGAGTCGGTGGTCTATCTCGTTGAGCCAACCCATAACAGTGCTGCGCTAAGTACGGCCAGGGGTGAACCTGGGTTGGGGGGGCGGGGGGCCCGGGGGGAGGCGGTGAAGGATTAAAGAAGACAGACAAGAGAAGAAAGCCGGCGCTAGATGGGACACTGCTCTCGGATGGAGAGACAGTGCCACCACCTACAAACCGAGTCTTTATTTTATAGCCAGGTCCCATGAGGCAAAGTCAGGGCAAGATCAAGATCTTTACAATGTTCTTGTGGGTTTTGAATCTACTCAATTACATGCACCTGATCAAGCTTTGTTTACTTGCTGCACCTCCCGCAGCCCACATCACTCAGCCACATGGGACCACAGGTTCGGACCATAAGGTCAAGCTTACAACCTCAGCCTTTGGCTATCATTGTGCTGGGAGGGCTTTGCCCTCCAAGCTGGGACTTGCACGTGGCTTTGCCACGAGAGGACTGTGCCCTCTCATTAGTCCGAGGCTTGAACCTGTCCAAACGCTGTAGCCACTCTCCACAACAAATCATGTAAATTCAGGCCCCAATCTTGAAAAAGGACCAGGCTGTTTTCACAAATCTTCAGACTTTTACATCCACTCGGATTCCAGGCGGAGCGGACAAGTCTGGTTGCTGTCTGACTCGGTTTTATTTTCACTGTGTAGCTCTTCTCAGGCCCTACCTTTATGTGGGGTGATCAGTGACCCAACACCCTTCCTTTCACAGATCCCTGGCTTTGATCCTGGCCTCCCCCTCCCACCCTACCTCAGCCCTGAGATCAAATCTCCACCCGCCTCCCCCAAGCAACTGATGATGTCACTGCTTGCTTCTATGGAATCTTCTGCCTATTGCCTGGAATCAGGGTTTCCTTTACTTTCTGACAAATTCATCTATTCATTTTTAATATATTTTTAATATATTTTTATTGATTTCAGAGAGGGAGAGGGAGAGAGAGATAGAAACATCAATGATGAGAGAGAATCATAGATTGGCTGCCTCCTACACGCCTCCCACTGGGGATTGAGCCCTCAACCTGGACTGTGCTCTGACCAGGAATTGAACCCTGACCTCCTGATTCATAGGTCGACACTCAAAACCACTGAGCGTCCACCAGCTGGGCTCATCGGTTCATTTTTAAGGTTGTGGTTTTGTTTTTACGTGTTAGCGAGTGCTCTGGGCTTTTGTGGGAGTCTTTCAGGATGTCCTGTCTGACAGATTGCCAGAAGTGAAACACCCTGAACCTCAGAGAGGGAAGCCCAAGGGGGAAGGCTTTCTTGGAATTTGGCCACAAACAGCCCTGCAGCTCCCAGGTGCGCAGGCCACACCGGCAGGTCCACGAGGCACCACAGCGGCTCCAAAGGGGCGGACTGGCAGCGCCCAGGAGGAATGCACGTGTTTGCCAACATGCACGAGATGCCTCTGGGCTCCCCAGCAGGGGTTGGTAGGGGAGTTTACAAAAGACTGAGGCTCCTATGTCACCAGCTGGAGCAGGACCAGTGACATGACAGTGTTTCTCGTTACAGCGATGACTACCATTCATGTCCACAGTCTGGGGTCGCCTGGGGAGTCTCAGATAACACCGATCCTTCAAAAATCCCATAGGCAGCTACAAAACCAAAATACTGTCATTCTTTGCAGACAGGGACAATGGCTTTTTAAAGCCAGGTTGCAGGTAGGCCCTGAGTACTACAATTGTATTGACTGCATGAATTATTCATGGTTATGTTGAGTCTATTACAGATTAACCCTTTTGGCTTAAAAAAAAGAGAGACTGCAGCTTTAAAAAATCATTTATTTCCTCCAGCAAAATAATCGAGGCTCAAGAAAACGTTCTCCCCATAAGTGGATCATTCATGAGCTCTGATCTTTTTTCTCCTGTGGTAATGAAATTATGGCCAAGTCCTTCACTTTATCCTTGAGCTTCCTCTAATAAAAAATGACAGGGGAAACATTCACCAACAGAACAAGGATTCAGTGAAGCCGATGAGGAATTAATAATGTGTTTTGATAAGGCCAAGTACTAACTGAACATGTAGAAGCTATTAAAACATTAGGATCCGACCTCTCTGGCAAAGCTAAATTAAACATCAAGGATTAAGGACCATTTGCGGCGGAATTATGAAATGTCTCTCCACTTTAATGATGTTCGCTTCTCGGTGGAATTTCATGCAGCAAACTGTTTCCTGTCGAAGTCCTCATCATTTTCGGTTTCTGTTTAGATAAAAATGAATGCCCAATATCAAATTCTTACAGTTTTTAAAGTCTACCTTGTTATTTAAATGCAATTTTAACCCAGGACAGACATACATTAATGATTTAAAAGGACGCTTGGCAGCCAAATTAAGCCCTGAAGGAATTAACTAACTAACTAAATAAATAAATAAAAATTCAAGGCATTTAGGGAGAGACAAAAGTCTTTACCAATCTTAAGTAACCAAGTAAGACCGTGGTTCTCAACCTTGGCTGCCCATTAGAATCACCTGGGAATCTTTTTAAAATCCTGATTTCTGGGCCTCATCCTCCGGAAATTCTGTTTCTCTGTTATGGGGTGGGGCCACAACATGAGTAACAAAGAAACAATTTGTTGGCATTCAAAGGAATGGCTTTGTTCAGAGCTACACTTGCAGCAGCTTTCCCATGTTCCCAGTCTTATCATTGTAACATCATCGGTACCTAAGCCCAGGCAGTATAAATATCCGTATCAAAATTAGTTTCTCCGGGCATTTTTTAAAATTCTTGACCTGCCTGGCTGGCGTGGCTCAGTAGTTGTGTGTCGACCTATGAACCAGGAGGTCATGATTCGATTCCTGGTCAGGGCACATGCCCTGGTTGTGGGCTTGATCCCCAGTGTGGGACATGCAGGAGGCAGCCGGTCAATGATTCTCTCTCATCATGGATGTTTCTCTCTCTCTCTCTCCCTTCCTCTCTGAAATCAATAAAAAATATATTTTTAAAAAATCTTGACCATCTTTATCCCCTCCCCCTTTTTAAAGTATATCACGTTGTCTTGTTTCGGTCTGCATTAAATAAAAACCCAAGCCTTTGCTAACAGGAAAAGCTGTGATCAGTCTTCACGGACGGGAAGGAGGGAGGGTGAAGCAAGGACGCTGGGGCGGCGGCTGAGAAGACAGGCCCGCGGCCTGTGTGTGATGCACAGCGAGTCTCTCCTGCAGGTCACGGGACTCGAGGGTCCTGGCAGAGCTGGGGCGGCTGCATTCTGACCACTTATTCGTCTGGAGCACAGTCTGTTCTTAAACACCGACCACCCCCAGGCCAAGTTCTCCTGTTCAGACTCCGAAAGCAGTACCATTTCCCCAGGAGCCGTCAGCATCAGTCACAGGGCCTGAGGAGCCCTCAGGGTGGCGGGGGTGGGACAGGGAGTGACATTCAGGCCCCGCCGACCAGTCAGCATCCCACCATCAATCACGTCCCTGCCCGGCTGGCTTCTAATGAGCCCGCCACCATGAGTGAGGTCTCTCTTTCTGTTTTACGGCCCCTCTGAAACTCATCGCGGGCTGTCCTTTGTCTCTCTCTCCCCATATATCTGGAGTGATGGGCTTTATGGCCACTTCTTCGGGGGAGAGAGAATTATAGAGCTCCGGATTTATGTCTGTTTGCCGGGCCCCCTCCGGTCCACGCACTGCAAGGTGAAAGCTGGGGCAGCGCAAACGATGTCGCCCTCTCATAGATCTGGCCCAGTTGCTGACAGCTTATTTTGACAAAGGCGTAAAATTCAATGACTCTGGCTCAGCCGAGAAGCTGGAGGAAATTCAGAGGGGAAAAAGAGGATGTTTAAACGTGAGCCATCTCCAAACGGCTCTCTGAATCAGGTAAATTGTGAAAAATAGGCTAAGCAAGCTGAGCCAACAAATTTAATGGCAACAATAGCTGGGGTAGAAGGGACATGATTTATCCCTGAGGCCACTGTACAAAAATACCTTTCCCTGATATGGAGGGATTATCACCGGCTACTTGAACAGATACCAAGCCGTCAGGGAAGAAGTGGGTTGTGGGAGCCTCCAATGAGCCTTGTCTACCTGCCCTCACACCTCTGTGTATTTCCACGCTGAATGGGCATCTGTGGCCATTGCAGAAGTGACAGTGGGTGGCTTTGATGGCTAGGTCATGAGATATCCCTCACTTGGCTTCATTCTCAAGCTCACTTGTTTTGGTGGCCAGGGCGTGGGGTAGGGGTGCCAGCAGCCATCTCCTGAGAACCTTCCAGCAGCCCAGGATGAGGTCCCTGCTGGACGGTCACCAGGGCCAGCTGCCTTTACCAGCTGAGCCGCCCTCAGCAGCCTCAGATGCTGGCAGTCCCGGCCAGGAGCCCAGCCAAGCGGCTCCTGCACCCCCTCGCCATGCAAGCGGCAAGTGGTCATGAGTGTTTGCACTTTGAGTCACTAGATTTTGAGGCGATTTGTCCTGTAGTAAGAGATAACTAATGGGGGCATGTAATGAAGATTACCTTCAACCAAGTGGGGCAAAAACACAAAACGAAGAAGACGGATGTTTATTTCTCGCCCAGGTAAGAACCTGAAAGCCACAGTTTCGGCTAGCACGGCGCTCCTGGGTGTCAGGGACTCAAGGCCCTTCTCTTGTTTCATTCCGCTGTCCTCAGTACATGGGTCTCTTCTCATGGTCCCATATGGCTGCTCCGGCGCCAGCCATTACATCCCTATTCCAGCCAACAGGACGGAGGAAGAGCTAGGAGGACATGCCATCTCCCTTAAGGACACTTCTGTTGACAGGCCACAGGCAAGAACGCAGGGGTATGGCCATGCCGAGCTATCAGGGGAGGCTGGGAAAGGAAGTCGTTATTCTGGGCAGCCGTATGTCCAGCTGAAAGCCAGAAATTTAAGGAAAAGGAGAAATAATTATTGGGGCAAACTAGCAGTTTGGAGATTGACACTAATCAGGATTTGCTGCAAGGAGCTAGCTGAGCTGAATAGGAATGAGACAGCAAGGGGGAAGGGGACTGTGTGCCTTTGGGATGACTGGGCCACAGAGTCCTTCCCAGGGCCTATCCTCCTTCACTGCCCTGGGCAACTGAAGGGCATATTTCTGAAGTCTGTCCTCGGAGTAGTATGTTCTGCAGCGAGCTATTGATAGCTTACTTGGAAATTCAGAGCACATTCTTCTGGGTCCATGGATAACATAGTGAAGTTACTATGATATCCTGGGGTCCAAAAGATCCAGTTGTGTAAGATGTGGGGTGATTGTGCAGTTACAGAAATACGCTGGGGGAAGGGTACCAGGGAAGTCCCAAGCTGGGAGTTTTAACACAGGTTCAAATGTCACCTGGCTCCGCTGCACTGTGGCGCCACCTAGTGGTAGTTGTCTTCCCACCTAGCTATGTAGCTGGGTTCCTCGGAACAGGTAAGGGGATTGATTCCAGGGCTGTCTCCAGGTTAGCAGGTGCCCATTTAATCAGCCTGTTCTGGGGAGAGTGGACCAGAAAGATACTGGACTGGGGGTACCCATACTTTATGGTTTGGTGAAAGGGTTGCCTGCTACTTCTCTGCCTGGTCTCGTCCTACCTGCCAAGGAGGATAGCCAATCACATTTTGTCCCAATTCACATTATTGAAGGCATTAGAGCTTTCTCTCTCTCTCTCTCTCTCTCTCTCTCTCTCTCTCGTTTATATTTATTAAAGCAGTATATTAAATGAGTTAAACTTGATACATCATAAGCAGAAACCATTTCCTATTACCCTGAAACCCTCTCTCTGGGCTATTTCTTTCCCTGGCCTAGATGGAGCCTCTAGCATGTTCCAGGGTTTTTCTGGTCACTCTCAGTTAGTGAAAAGTTGTCTGGTTACACTCAGCACCAGTATAGCCACATATCTGCACTTAAACAGTGCAGTGATAAAAATCCACAACTTTAACCAAAACTATAGCCTCCCCCCCCCCGCCCCCCGCCCCCCGCTCCCCGCCCCGCTTGCAATGAGGTGGAGGGTGTGGTCAGCCTCTTCCCTGCCCACCCCTCTCCCACTAGCTGCTGTTTCTGAGCCCGCCTGGGACGGGGGCGGGGGCCAGATGAGGTGGGGGACATACCCACCTTCACTTGGTGCCATGGTGATGCGCTGCTGTGCTCTCTGTTTCCATCACACTCAAGGCTGATTCTTCCACTCAGTGGGTACTTTTTGGGATTATCTTGGAGATTCTTCTGCTGGTCTTCTCCAAGGGCCACTTACACGAGGCAGGTGATAGATGCCTGTCCTCCAGTTATAAGATGAACACAGCTGGGTTCTTGGTGGGGGGCTGTCTGTGTGATGCATCATGGAGCTTCTCTAGGCAGCTCTCTTGGGCACATTCTGTGTGCAGAGAGCTGCAGGTCCACTCTCCAAGGCCCAGGTGGCCCTCAGAGGAGAAAGCCACGTGTTTGGAGACGTGGTCTGCTTCCCCAGCAGCCCTCCCCCCTCCCTCTGTCTCTTTTCCCGCCCAGCCACCTGGAAGCTCGCCAACCATAGCCTCTCGTCGCATGGCTCTGCTTCCCAGACTCCAGAGACCAAAAGTCCCCTGAGCAGTCCCCTGGCAAATGCTTTCTCCTCTGAGGGAGGAAACATGCCCCAGTGCTTCAACGACTCTCTTCAGAAGAGCTTTTCTCTAACTTGCACCTTCAAGCCTTTTATATGTTTAAGACGGGGATTGGCTCAAGGCACAAGAATCAGATTTCCGATTTCCCTTTTGTCAGTCCCCCACAATCTGTGATCCTGTGGCTGTCTTTGGAATGTGGGGTACATGGCATCTTTTCAGAACAGATACATTGAATAATTTCAGGGGTTATCACTCATGTAAACTTATATGACATACAAGGAGGATATAAAACACAGTGTGAAGGTGGCCCTGGAGGTGGGAAGCTGCTGGCCTGATGTATCATCCTTGGCTGTTGGAGCGTCAGGTGAATCCTGTTATATGTAACTAGAGGCCCGGTGCACGAATTCGTGCGGGGGGGGGGGGGTGTGGGGACGGGGGAGAGTTATCCCTAAGCCTGGCCTGCACCCTCTCCAATCCAGGACCACTCGGGGAATGTCCGACTGCCTCTCGCAATCTGGGACTGCTGGCTCCTAATCACTCACCTACCAGCCTGCCTCATTGCCCCTAACCCCTCTGCCTGCCTGCCTGATCACCCCCTAACCACCTCTGCCTGCCTGCCTGATCACCCCTAACTGCTCCCCTACCGGCCTGATCGCCCCTAACCGCCTCTGCCTCGTCCCACACCCAGCACCCATGATTCCCTCCTCCGACCAGTTGCAGGCACCTGGGACCTGGGTCGGCTTTGCCCAGGCTGGCTGCAGCCACAGGGGACCGTGGGCAGGTGGCTTGTCCCTCTCCCGGGCCACAGGCGCAGCCACTGGCACCTGGGACCGCAGGGATCGCAGGGCATGCAGCTTGTCCCTCTCCTGGGCAGCAGCCTGGCTGGTCCCCATTCCTCTCTTGTGAGCTCATTTGTGCCTGGCTGGTCCCCATTCCTCTCTTGTGAGCTCATTTGTGCCTGGCTGGTCCCCATTCCTCTCTCCCCAGTGTTGAGTGTCTGAGCCCTTATGGCCTGACCGCATGAGGGCATGATGACCATTTGCATATTACTCTTTATTATATAGATTATATAGATAGTAACAGTAGAGCTGACACGCTGACACTTGCCTATTGTTGACATGTGCTATGCACTCTTTTAGGGGCTTTGCCTACCTTATTCCATCCACATAACAATCCTACCAGATCGGTACTGCTTCTCAGGACTGTTTTACAGATGAGTCAGCTGAAGCCCAGGCGCTAAGGTTACTCAGCCAGCGAATGGCAGAGCTGGAATGCAGACCCAGAAGATGGCTCCATCCCATGCCTGGTGCCCGAGGGTAGCACCCGTCTCCGTGCCTTCTGGGCAGGCGACCGGTCACACGCTGGGACCTGCAGCCAGGCAGATGTGGCTCCCATTTGCGCTGCCACTCCCTCAGCAGCTGTGCGGCCTTCGCTAAGTCAGGCAACTTTGCTGAATCGCAGTATCCTCATCAAGATACTACCTGGCATAGATGTTGGGGCTGGTCAAACATGCACGTATTTCTCCTCTCTTTCTGCAAAGGGAAAGGAGTCAAAACTTCCTGAACTTCAAGATTTCAATCAACTTTATCAAACACCATGGAACACATGCAGGGAATGCCTGCACTCAGTGGGATTGGTTTTCTGGGCACTGAGTCAGTCCATCGGTACCTTCTGGGGAGGCCATTCAGTCCCGAAAAGCGACCCTCTTCTGCCCCCTTGTGCGTGGAAATGCGGCCCTGGGGACACGAGCACGCTCCGAGCACACGGTCATTACCAGCTCTGTCTCCTGATGACCGCTCCGGCCAAGGACCCCGGAACCGGTCCGCGCTCGGGCAAGTGGGGGAGGGGGGACGAGGGGGAGGAGTCGGGGCTCCTTTCCTCCGCCGGAACCCTCGTCCGGGGGCTGGGTCCCCGCCCGGAACTGCCAAGCCGCAGGCCGGGCCGGAAGCGCGCGGCGCAGCGTGGCGGTGCGGAGGGAGGGAGCGCGGGCCGGGCCGCGGAGGACGCGCGAAGATGGCGGCCTTCTCCGGTGCGTGTGCGGGGCGGGCTCCGCGCGGGGGCCGGCGGGTGGGGGCGCCGGGGGCGCCGGAGGGAGCGGTCCGCGCGGCGCCTGGGGTCCACGGTGCAGAGGCGGCTCTGCGGCTCTGCGCGCTCGGGGCTGCGGGACGCCTGCTGTGCGGGCGCCGGGCTCCCGGGCCCCCTCCCGCCCCCTCCTCGCAGCCGCACCGGCTGCCCCGCCCGGGGACGGCGGCGGCGTGGCGCCAGCGGGTCCCGATCGCAGGCCTCCCGCCCGCGGACGTGGCAGCGGCGCTCGCGAGCCCGGGATGGGGCGGGGGCGGGGGAGGCTCCGCTGGGAAAAGGACTCTCCGGCCTCTGTCCAGTTTTTTTTCGGGTCCTTCCATAAAGTGGACGCCCCAGAGGAAACCTGTGATTTGTTAGTGTTTGTTTAAACGCTAGCACGTCAGCACTAACGTTAGGTAGTATCGAAGCTGGAAGGGAACGCGTTCATTCTCATACACAGAGTCAGGCGCACAGTATTGGGAAATATTCATTCATTTGCTGTGTGACGCCCTCCTGTATTCCAAATAGGACTTTAAGGTCGTTTCTCTAGCCTAACAGTTGCTATTGCTACCTCTTCCTTTATCATCATTCCTTTATGCATCCAGCGTTTTAAGAAGCTGCACTGAGCCTGCTATACACTTAAACGTGGGAAATTTACAGGCAGAAAGTGCAAGTTAGGCCTATATTTTAATGTTTTTAATCTATTAAGGTGACTTCAAATGCTGTTGTGTTTTTTTTTTAGTTTTCTTCTAGGAATTCCAGGTTTTTAGTCCTGAGTCAGGATTTCAGGTGGCTGTAGTTACATCTTACAGTAGGCGGCAAGGGGAAGTCTGCTCGGTGGCGGCCGATATTTTTGCCCCCAGGCCTCTCCTAACACAAGGGGATTAGACCAGGCGTGTAGAGCCGTTCCAGGTTGTCATTTTACGGGTTCACTTCTTGGGGAGTCGTGCACACCTTTCAGGGATGCCCGGGTAAAGGACCAGAAGAGTCAGTGATATGAAATAAGGACCTGTAGAGTTAAAGAACATGAAAATTCCCATGTTTTCCCTAAGTGTTAAAAATGTTACATGTAAAGAGAAGATGGCTTAGAGCAAACATGCAGGGAACGGTGACCACGTGGAACAAGGAGTCTGGGGTTTGCTGAGAGTCTGTTGCTGCTCACAGTACAGCAGTTTTACGAGCAGCTCCAGCTGGCAGGATGCCGCATAGGGAAGACCATTGCTCTCCTTTATCCAACCTGTTTGCTTTTTAGGAGAGAGAATCAGGTAGACGCTAATGGGGACAAGTCTTAGAAAGGTCTGCTTGGATACACAACTTGAACTCTTGATTAGTTTTTCCATCTATGCATTTTTCTGGGGAGATTGAGAATTAGGAGAGCCCTTTTGAATAAGATTTTTATAGTTGCCTAGGTCAGCTATGTTTATAGCAACAAGTTTACAGTATAAAATTTCAGGGTTCTATCTATTGTGTTATTTGCTCCTCAGACGGTAACTTTAAGAATCATATGATTTAAGTTTATGTGGTTTTTAAAATTAATTTTTATTTTCAGAGATGGGTGTTATGCCTGAAATTGCACAAGCTGTGGAAGAGATGGATTGGCTGTAAGTACACGAAGCTTAAATGTACCTGCAACAGCTTTATCATTTACTAGTAAACAGTTGGTCGTGATCTTATCAGATCTTTTTGGGTGTAGTTGGGTAAGTGAAATTAAGTTTTATTGTGATTCTCTTATAGGACATTTCCTTTTTAAACTTTGATGTATTTCTAGCTGAAAAGGATTGGCAGTATTTACCAAATAAAATTTTCTAAGGCTTATAATTTAGCATGCTTATATGCCTCAATTAGCTTAGGTGATTTATTTTTATAACTAAAATTTTTCAAAATATGATTCTTTTAGTCTCCCAACTGACATCCAGGCAGAATCCATCCCACTGATCCTGGGAGGCGGCGATGTGCTTATGGTATGTTCCATAGGGTGAGGGGCTGGGAGCCGGGACACACAATCGGGGGGGTGGTTGTGAACCACTGTAAGAACTCCATAGGCTTCAAGATGATATTTTAACCAATTAATCTTATATATTTACATGCATTTAGGACACATACACTGCATTCAAAGTATTAGGTAGAGTTGTGGGGAAAATGAAGGTGAGTAAGATGCAGCTTTTGCCCTTGAGAAGCTTAACCCCAGTAGCACAGTAACACATGCACACAGGTAATTGTCATAAAGGAGAACCATGGCACCTGGATAAGCTTGCAAAGTTCTAAGGGATTCGAGTGGGGCCAGTTGTTGTCCTGGATGAGGGGACCATGGGGACTCTTCTGGGGGCAGTAGATTTAGGACAAGGGAGGATGAAAGAGGAATGAACTCTACGTAGAGAAGAGAATGCAGGTGTGATCCCGGAGCAGTTCAGTTAGAGCAGTGGTTCTCAACCTGTGGGTCGCGACCCCTTTGGCGGTCGAACGACCCTTTCACAGGGGTCGCCTAAGACCATCCTGCATATCAGATATTTACATTGCGATTCATAACAGTAGCAACATTACAGTTACGAAGTAGCAACGAAAATAATTTTATGGTTGGGTCACAACATGAGGACCTGTATTTAAAGGGCCAGAAGGTTGAGAACCACTGAGTTAGAGGGAAGCATAAGATATGTGTGTCTGGTGGGGCGGAACTTGAGATCAGACGGGAAATACACAGTGGCTCAGCTGACCTGGGCTCGTTCTCAGGTGTCACTTAAAAGAATTGGGTATTTGTTGTCAGTGGGGATCATTGGACATTTTAAGGAGGGGTGTGTGACAAGGCTTGTGTTTTTATGAGGACTAATTTGGTAATAGAGTTCTGAGAGATTAGATACTCTTAGGACACTTTTGTAGCCTAGGTTAGAGTGATGAGGCCTGAGGTGTGAATGGTAGCAATGGGAAGAGAAAGGGGGGAGTGATTCTTGAGGGAATGGCAAGGTTGGCAGTAGTCGCAGCTGACTGAGGAAACCTGAGCGATCTGGAGGCACCTGAAAGGCAAGGTAGCTGGTCAGGTGAAAGCATCTCATCCGTTAAGTTGACTTCTTTAATTGACAACGTTTTTTTCCATTCAGGCTGCAGAAACAGGAAGTGGAAAAACTGGTGTAAGTAATAAAAACTTAAATTGACTTTGTAAGAGTTGATTTTTAAAGCAACTTTGTCCAGTAATTCTGACTTTGAAATATTTAATAACGCAACCTCCTGCAGAATGTGACGAAACGGTTGCTTGCCGCTGAGAGTGATAGCCTTATTGCCAGCTAATTCTGAAATAACTTCTGTAACGTGTGGCTTTAAGAATACGTATAGTTTTAAACTGGTCTTGGAGACATAGTTACATTACCTTTAGTATTTACAGTCACTTCTGAATTTTACTGCAGTGGCTCTAGTAATAGAGAGATTGCAAATAGAGGTCGATTTCACATTGGCCGAGCCTGGAGAATCAGTTCGTCAGAGTGGGTGGTATTTCTCCTCTTTAGTTTAGTTTGTTCTGCAGGTTCCTGTTCTTTGTTTTTGGAGCTGTCAGCTGGCTCCTGTTATCTTCGTTCAGTCAGCTGTCTGGAATTTGAGGTTTGGGCAAATTGGATGGCAATCTAAAATATGTGTAATTATTTAATGTACATGTGTAACTTCTGTAATTTATGCTGATTAGTAAATTGGCATTGATATCTGAATGCTGATATATGGAACTATTGTTTCTTGGATAGGCTTTCAGCATTCCAGTTATCCAGATAGTTTATGAAACTCTGAAAGACCAACAGGAAGGCAAAAAGGGGAAAACAACAATTAAAACTGGTGCTTCAGGTAATGTTTGCGTAGCAATATTTCCCTTTTGTATAAATTAGTTATTCTCCTCCCTGGCATGTGCAGGTGTGAGGTTTGGGTGTGCATTTTTATTGTCAGTGTCCGCGTGGTGGTATTGTCATTCGGTGCACTGGAAGCAGGGATGCCAAGTGTCATTTAGAGCATAACTCATTTGTAAGTGAATTGTGAGGCAGATAGGATATGAACTATTTAGACCATTGGCCTATTTAAAAATAATTTCGAGACTTGTAACAACTTTAAACCGGTGTTTATGAGAGATGGTTATACATGAGAATGCTTCCAGAGGGTAACCAGAATGGTAATAGTTCTAATCATGTCCTATGAGGAAAAGAAACTGCATATTTAAGCACGGAGACACAAGTAAAAGAGGTAATTGTTAAACCATTGAAAGGATCTGGAGAGAAAACAATTCCTCTATAAAGTAGGACCAGGACTAAGAGAAATAATCTGGATGAAGCTTCTGTTTAACTTCTGAGGAACTAGATTGAGCCAGCAATAGATGTTCTCTTGAGAACCTCAAAAGAAATTTATTTTTCCATTATTCAAGGGGTTTAAGCAAATGATAGATATAGTTTGATCAGAAATTAAGAAAAGTCGGGCTGAAAACACAGAGTTATCTATAGCTGTTATGATCCTTTGAATATCCATATACTATGAAGCTGTTTTAGAAAAGGAAAATGCTGATCCCATTTAAGTAAGGAAAAATTTTGTGACTTTTGAATATGGTACTGAATTATTTGAGATGAAGAACTTGCTTTTTAAAAATGAATGATGAAATGATAATTAGATCTTGATATGTTAGTCAATTATTTTTATTTTGATTGAAGTCAGCTTGTTCAGTTACCAAAACTTTATTTTATCAGTGCCCTCAGTTACAACAAAGATCGATGCCATCAAATTCAGAGTGCACTGAAGCAGTGAGGAGGAAAAGTTTTATCCCCAGATAGGCCAGCGATTACTATTGTGTTTCAGTGTTCAATTTCGGTGTTGCTGCTAATAAAAACACCAGTAATTTTTACTTGTACATTTAAAATAATATGTAAAGTTGAATCTAGAGGGATTAAATTATATAAAATATATGCTTTATTTTTGACAAAGTTTTATTTTTAATTTCATACATTTGTGGTAACTGTTATATTAATTCATTTAGTGCTCAACAAATGGCAGATGAACCCGTATGACAGAGGATCTGCTTTTGGTAAGTGGATAGATTTTAGCAACTCATTTATAAATCAGAAACTTGCTTGTAATAATACCTGAGAATATCAAAATTATGACATCTAGTAAATAAAGATTTAATTCACAAGTTTTAGAATACAGTTACTACAGTTTCACAATTTAGTACTGAGATAGGAATAGACAGATAAGTCAATGGAATATAATGGAAATGCATCCAACTATATATAAAATGTTAATATGTAGAAAAAATATTTAATTTCAGTGAAAAGGGTGATTTATTCAGTAAGGGTTTCAGCACAAATGATCCATCTGAAGTAATGTGAAATTGACTTATCTCCTATTTAGGGAAAGACTTACTATATGTGTGTACATATACTACATGTACAACTTAGGGGTGGGGAAATTCTCCTAACCCAAATAAGGAACTCAGAAATCATAAAAGAAAAGATATAGGTCTGTTTGTTTAAAATTCTAAAAAATATGTGTGGAAAAGATATTACAGGAAAAAGTCAAGAGACAAAAATAAATATGGAAAGAATACTTGCAATGTTGATGAAAGATAAACAGTCCTTATAAATTACTAAAGAGTTCTTGCATAGATACTTGTTTTTGGTAAGAAAGAGATAAACAACCAATAAGGAAAGTGGGCACAGAATAGGAATAGGCAGTTCATAGTGGAGCCAGTCCAAATGGCAATAAACATGCCAGGATCAAGTTTACAGAATTTAGGGAAATGGAAATTAAAGTTACCCGTCTGATTGGCAGTAATCCAAAAGAGTGATAACCGATATGGGTTATTGCCTTTGGGAAAGCAGTTTAGCTATATATATATTTTCCTGGAAGGTCTAACTCTTTGGAATGAAAGTGGCAATATATAGGATATACATACAACACTGTTTGGTGGAGCATTTTTAAGGGTTAAAACTGCCAACAAAGTGAATGCTATTGTTAAGGGATGGTTAACAAAGCCTAGGGTGTATGGAAGGACTGTTGTGAAGCCATTACGAAGAATGAGTCAGTGGGGTTGTCATAAGTGATCAGTGTCAAGAATATGGTGACTTAGTTGAATTTTCACTAGGTGCTGCTAAGAAAAGTGGGATGCAGAGAAATGTAGAGTGGGCATGAGAAATCATGCCAAAGAAACCAACCAAAACACCCTAACTGCTACTCTCTACCATGATATCTAATTTATATTAAAGTTTATGTATGTAGATATGCATGCAGAATTTTACATATAAAAATATTAAGGATTTGCCATTGCTAAAGAATTTTAAAGTTCAATTTTACATAATGTAGTACCCATTGAGTAAGAATATATTTTGTATAATTCAATTTCTGATATGGGAAGTAAAATGTACTTTTTAAAAGTTTGTTCTACATTCAGGTGCTGAATATGAGTCTCTAGCCTGAACCAGGGCACAGGTTATTGTTTCTTTGTGGTACACACAAAAGCCAATTTACTTAAAGCTGTTAAGCACCAATAAGCACGGTGACTGACGGTGATGTATGATATAGAACTTCATCTTTTAGAGTTCTAATATTAGCAGATACCAACTACAGGTTTGTTAATTGGAGCTTTTCCCTGCCCTCCCTTATTATATTTTGTGGGTTAATGGATTGGGGAGCAAGCCAGACGCAGTTCCTGTTTTCCTTTTAGCACGGTATTCCCTCAGGCTCTAATTTAAGCATAAGATCAAAGCAACAGGTATTTATGAGTGGGTGCTGTGTCATCCTTAGGATCCATTTCTTTAAGGCATTGTAGAGAACAGTTGTCTAAACACATTTGTGTTGGCGATACAGCTGCTCTTAGTGCAAGTCAGTTTAGGTGCTGCTTTGATTCCTTTCTGACTAGTTGCAGTAAAGTCCTGTCCTGGGGAAAATGACTGTAGAGAAACCAGTCCCCAACATGGCCAAGGCCCTCCAGGGGGAGAATAGGGCCTGTTACTCGAGGGGAAGAGGCTGCTGTCACTCGGGAATTGGCACGCCTCATTCTCTGGACTGTTGCACCAAGCGAAGGCATTGCCTCATTAGTGAGATGAATGAGACTGTCTCAGAGTGCATGATTCACATCATCTGTACTGACATGGTGTTCTGTGCTTTTCTCAATCCAGCAATTGGGTCCGATGGTCTTTGCTGTCAAAGCCGAGAAGTGAAGGAGTGGCATGGATGTAGAGCTACTAAAGGACTCACGAAAGGTATTAAACTGCATTTGTACACCTGTAAACTTTAGAGGTAATTATTAATAAACTAACTTTCGTACCATAGCTTTATGGCAAGGATCCAGAAGACTTAATGTGACAGAGAGACCTACAGTTCTTCATTTGGGTCATACAAATTATAATTGAGAAATGGTGGGAAAGTGGCCACGTGTGTAACTGATAAACCTTCAAGCGTTTTCCCTTGTAGGGAAGCACTACTACGAAGTGTCCTGTCATGACCAGGGGCTGTGCAGAGTCGGGTGGTCCTCCATGCAGGCGTCCTTAGACCTAGGTGAGTGCTTCCAGAGGAAACCACGTTTATGCATACTTGAGTTGTTAACACGTGACCATACAAAGTGTATGTTTTAGAGACATGGAAATAATATTTATCTGTCCCTCAAACTTTCAAAAAAGATTTGAAGTACTAAAAAATATCCTATATAATAAAAGGCTAATATGCTAATTGTCCCGAGAGTTCAACCAGGGGGTGGGGCCAGCTGGCCAACCGCCTGTGGCCCCTCCCCCCAACTGGCCCCACCCCAGATTGGGGCGGGCTGGCTGGACCCCACCCATGCGCGTGCATCAGGCCTCTAGTGTGTGTGTGTGTGTGTGTGTGTGTGTGTAAAACTGTAAAATGAGGAATTGGTTAAGAATATGAATGAAGTCAGAATAAAGTTAGTATATATAAATACATACCAGTTATTGTAAATTTGTAAATCTCGTTTGCAGGGCTTTTAATTTTACATCTCACCTCATAAGTAAAGTGTTTTTTTAAACCTAGGTACTGACAAGTTTGGATTTGGCTTTGGTGGAACAGGAAAGAAATCCCATAATAAACAGTTCGATAACTATGGGGAGGTAAGTTCTTTTATTGGCTTGATCATAGCATTAGTAAGTTTTTTTGTGTGTACTTAGTTGATCAGGCATGACATGACTGAGGGTATAGAAATGATTCTCAAATTCAAGTGGATTATCTGAATAAAGGGGTGGACAAGGTAGGCTAATAATATAATAAGTAATATAATAAAAAATAATTCAAGAATAAACTCACGTACTCACAACTGTAAACCTTTTGCCCACCCTGTATTTCCCAGAGGTGGTTCAGATTTGGACTTCAGGGAAGGAATGTTACAAAATTCACTTAGCCCAGCGGTTCTCAACCTGTGGGTTGCGACCCCTTTGGTGGTCGAACGACCCTTTCACAGGGGTCGCCTAAGACCATCCTGCATATCAGATATCTACATTATAATTCATAACAGTAGCAACATGACAGTTATGAAGTAGCAACGAAAATAATTTTATGGTTGGGTCACAACATGAGGAACTGTATTTAAAGGGCCAGAAGGTTGAGAACCACTGACTTAGCCCTTCCAAGGCATATTACTTTGTTTTCTGTTTTTACCCCATTTTGATTTGGGCTTTGACTTGCACGTTATTCTCATTTCTTATTGATTTTTACAGAGAGGAAGGGAGAGAGATAGAGAGTTAGAAACATCGATGAGAGAGAAACATTGATCAGCTGCCTCCTGCACACCCCCTACTGGGGATGTGCCTGCAACCAAGGTACATGCCCTTGACCGGAATCGAACCTGGGATCCTTCAGTCCGCAGGCGGACGCTTTATCCACAGAGCCAAACCGGTTAGGGCTATTCTCATTTCTTGATAGCCATCATGGTCATCTAATACACTTGTTCTGAACAGTTTAGTCATGTTGGTTCTAAAAAGCCTGTCAGATGCTTCTATTCTGTATGAAGTGCTATAGTAGGCCTTTTAACAACTACATTCAAGCTTCAAGGAGTTATTTTGAAACACATACTTTGGATGCAGGTATATTTGAACTTTATTTATCGATTTGCTTTATTAACAGCACTTTCTGGTTTTCTAGGAATTCACTATGCATGATACCATTGGGTGTTACCTAGATATAGATAAAGGACACGTCAAATTCTCCAAAAATGGTAAGCTCTTTGTGGATTGTTGTGTTAGAGAAGGTATATTTGTGGTATTTTAAATTCCCTCACCCTCTTCTTCAATCCTCTCTCCCTCCCTCCCTGCCTTTTTCTTTTCTTTCTTTTTTTTTTAACAAATACTTGTTGAGCATTTGGTATGTGCCAGGCACCCTGGTAGGTGCTAGAGATTCAGGAGGAAATGGAGTAGACAGACATGTTTACGTTGGTGGGGCTTACCTGTGGGGGGCGAGGCCGACAGATACCCAGTATGTCAAGGAGCCACGTGCACTGAAGGAGAGGCCAACTCCGTGTAAGGGAATGCAGAGTGATAGCAGTCGGGGGACGAGTACTATTTTACACAGGGTGGTCAGAGAAGGTGTGTCTGATAAGCCGACATTTGAGTAGGAATCTGAATGAGCAGATAGATATCTCAGAAGAGTATTTCAGGCAGAGGGAAAAGTAAATGCAAAGGCACCGAGATGAACGTGTGCTTGGGTATCTGAGGAACAGTGAGGGGCCAGTGGGTCTGGAGCCCACTGAGCCTGGGGGTAGGTGATAGACATTAACCAGTGAGGTAGTGAGGCCGGCAGCTAGGGCCTTATTGGTCATCATACAGACTTTTTCTTTTGAGTGAGATGGAAGCCACTAGGGTTTTGAGTAGAGAATTGGCATCATCTGATTTGGTTAACAGCGTCACTATATTGCTGTGTTGGATACAGACTGGTCGGTGGGTGGTGGGTTTTGGCAGTAGGCGGGAGCCAGTTGGATGAGAGCAGTGCTATTTGGGACATTGTAAGTGTGAGATACTTACCATCTGAATGGTGAAATTAAGTAAGTAGTTGCATGTGCAGTTTCAGGATTAAGAGTGAAGAGGGTGGCATTAGGCAGCACAGCTCATCCACGTAGCCCGAGGGGAAGCAGGGATGCAGGTGGGATGGTGGATGGATGGTGTGAGTACGTGGAGGAGGGGGTGCTATTTTACACAGGGTGGTCAGAGAAGGCGTTTCGATTTCTTTCCTTTTTGTTTTTTAAATTATCAATTATATTTATTTTAAGTTTATCTGTATTGTTCAAAGCATTACATAAGTCCCCCTCCGTGACCCCCCGCCCCCCAGGCCTACCACACTGTTGTCTGTGTCCATGGGTTATGCATATAAGCGTATAAGTTCTCTGGAAGTTTTAATTTCTTTCTTTTTTTTTTTTTTTTTAAGGAAAAGACCTTGGTTTGGCATTTGAAATACCACCACATATGAAGAACCAAGCCCTCTTTCCTGCCTGTGTTTTGAAGGTAAGTGAGAATCCAGTTGAAAGAATTTTGCTGAAACCACAGCTACTTTGATCGGCATTATTGTGTATTAGCTAATTTGCTGTTAGATTAAGAATTGTCATTTTCTCCTTTATTCCCTGCTAGAACGCTGAACTAAAATTCAACTTTGGTGAAGAAGAATTTAAGTTTCCACCAAAAGACGGTTTTGTAGGTCTGTCCAAGGCGCCGGACAGCTGCGTTGTCAAATCACAGCACTCAGGTATTGCACCTGGCCAGGGGTTGCGGGGGTAAGGCTTCTCTTAGCAAGTGAGTTACGTATGCCCCCCGCTGGTGTAGGCACACATCTTTAACACATGAGTAAAATTAAATTTCAAAACCAAATTCATAAACTTAAGCATTTGGTTTGAGTTTAGGCATTGTGGGGATCCCGATGATGACGATGCTAGTATTTGTAACGTGTGCACAGTAAGTGCCACAGCACAGTGCTGGTCTTCACACTGTTTACTCAGCCTCCCTGCAGCCCGTGAGGTAGGGCCCTCCCATTTTCAGACAAAGAATTTGAGGAGTAGGGACGTGAAGTGACCTGCCTCAGGTTTCAGAAGAAGTAAGAGGTAGAACTGAATTCAGATGCGAGCAGTTGCCTCTAAAGCTCAGACTCTTACCCATGGTACTGCCTAAGCTGCTTCAGTTATTCAGAGTAAGTACATTTCATAACCTAGTTTATCATAAAGCATATCAGCAGTGGCAATTCTGCAAGTAGATTTAAAGAAACCTTAGTTCATTAGGCCATCTTAGCTTGATTGTGTTTTGTTTGACTACCTCCTATACTTTGGACAGTTGTTATTTAAAAATTTGATGCTGGACTGTTTACACGCATGTTTTACAAATAAAGGTACTTCAGTGCGGTTCGGATGTGTTCTGATCCTTTTATTCTCTTCAGGTAACGCGCAGGTGGCACAGACCAAGTTCCTCCCCAACGCGCCCAAAGCGCTCATCGTCGAACCCTCCCGAGAGTTAGCTGAACAGACTCTGAACAACGTCAAGCAGTTTAAGAAATACGTTGATAATCCTAAATTAAGGTAAAGCTTCCGTTTGTGTTGAAAACCTCCTGTCTTTAGGTTTGAGGTGTTCGGGAAGAAAAGTAAGGTAGAAAAAATGAGGTAGAAATTCAGTGTGTATACATACACACGTAAATGTGAGTATATTTAACTTTGATGTGAAATAGCAGTTTCTGTATAAAACTGCTTAAGTGATAAGTTTGATTTAAAAGAAAAGTAAATTGAGATTTTTTTCTGTGTCTCTTACATGAAGAGTCATGGTTTGCCAAATAGTATCGGAGCAAAAATTAGTCCTTTAAAGGGAGCATTTCATTTGCAGAGGAAATACACTGCTCTCTTTCTAGCGTGGTGGTGACAGCGCAGTGAGGCCATTGTCGCTGTCTCACAGTGGTGACCTCCTTCCCTTTGGGTGCTCAGACTGGTCACTGTCCAGTTAGAGGGTTCTTTCTACCAAGTGGGGTGATCTTGTGGAACTTTTTGCTCAGTAGTAGATCCCTTTTAATTTGGAGAAGGAAGGTCATGCCATATAAGTAGTTGATTTGCCACTTGATTTTGTTCATTTTACTCTGAATTATTTTTTTATTGGAACACAATTCACTATAAAATACATCCTCTAAAGTGTACAGTTTCAGTGGTTTTTAGTAAAGCCATAGCACTGTGCAACCACCACTATCTGATTTCAGAGACTTTGAATTATTGGCATCATGCAGGCCCATCGCTTTAATATTGCTCTTACTTACAAGTAAAACTCATTCAGGGATAAAGGAAACTTAATAAAACTTTTTGGTAAAATAATTCCTAATTTTGTTTTCAGGATTCATGCTTTTTACTTATCCAGTTACTATTTGAATATCTACTGTGTGTGGAGTCTTAGGCTGGGGTCAGGAATATAACAATGAGAATTAGTCATTACTTTTATAGAATTATGTGTGGGAGTGTGGGGATAGTGGGGAGGGGAGAGAGACAGCAGGACAAGTGTGATGAGTGCCTTGAGGTGGGGTAGGCAAAGCCCTGGAGGAGCTTGTAATAAGCAGACCTCTGTGTAATGAGAGGCTAAGAACTCTTCATAAGAGTGTTTTGGAAGAATGGGAAATGCTAATATGAGTTGGTTCTTATGCTATAATCATGTGTAAAGGTTGATATGCTTGTGGCCAAAGGCTGGAGGGGAACATGAATAGTAAAATTAATGCATTTGTTAAGATGGTAAAATTGTGGGTTATTGATTTCGTATTGAGTACAAATGAGCCTCTCCTTTGAAAACCTAGCTCAAGTCCTGGTCTTTCTGTGTAGCTAACCGAGCTGTACCAGCCCGTCCTGTCCCCCCTGGGTACACTTCCTGTGTGCGCCTCGCCTCCATCCTCCGCGCTGTCATGTGTTGGTGCTCCTTGTTTCAAATACGTAGCGTTACTCGTCCCCTTCAGATGTACACTTCCTCAGATGGGCTGTTCTTTTGTATTTCTCAGCCTAAGGTGGAACCACTGATTTATTTTCTGTCTGTCGATTTGCCTGTTTGGGACATTTTATGTAAATGGACTTGGACAGCATGTGCTCTTTTGTGACTGGCTTCTCTGACTTGGCCTAATTAATGCTTTTGAGGTTTATCAGCGCGGTAGCATGGATCTATACTTACTTCCTTTAAGTTGCTGAAAAGTGTTCCGTTTGATGCGTGTACCACCTTTTTGTTTACTCACACATTAGTTGGTGGGCATTGGGGTTGTTTCCACTTTTTGCTGTCGTGCTGTGAACATGAGTGGACAAGTTTTGTGTGGACATTTCCATTTCTCTTGGATGTAAGCCTGGGGGTCCAATTGCTGGATCATTCAGTAGCTACATGTTTAACATTTTCAGGAACTGCCAAACTGTTTGCCAAAGTGACAACACCATTTGACATCGCTGTTAGTAATGTATGAAGGTTCATTTCTCTGTTTCTTCACCAAACTTATATCTGTCTTTTGACTATAGTTTCCCTAATGGGCGGAAGATGGTATCTTATTGTGGTTTTGATTTGCATTCCTGTGTAGCTAATGATGTTCAACATCTCTCATGTGCTTATTGGCCATTCGTAATGTCTGTTCAGATTCCCTGCCTATTTTTCAGTTTGGTTATTTGTGTTTTTGTTGAGTTTGAAGAGTTTTTACACACACACACACACACACACACACACACGCACTGTATTAGTTAAGCTCTGTCTGATTTGCAAATATTTTCTCCCATTCTGTGGGCTGTCTTTTCATGCTATTGTTAGTGTCCTTTGAAACACAAAAGTTTTAAATTTTTATGATGTCCAATTTATGTGTTTTTTTCGTTTGTTGCTTTTGTTTTTGTGTGGTATATAAGGAGACTTTGCCTAACCCAGGGTCATGAAAGTTTACGCTTGTGTTTTCTTGTAAGAGTTTATAGTGTCAGGTCTTACACTTAGGTCTGTGGTTCATTTTGAGTTAATGTTTGTGTATGACATAAAGAGGTTTAACTTCACTCTTTTGCAAATATCCATTTGTCTAGCACCGTTTGAAAAGACTTCTTTCTCTCCATTGAATTGTCTTGACATAAGGCAATATTTTAAACCTAAACACTGTTTTTGAAGTATTTTCAATGAGAAAAATTTAAACAACTAAAGGATATTCTGTGAAAAGTCAATCTCCTTCCGCCTCATCCCCCAGTTTTTAGTTATTCTGCCTGGCGGCAACTTTTAAAACTTGATGTTTACATATTATTTCAGAGCTGTTCTGTGCACATACAACCATTACATGTGAAAGGTGATTGAAACGAGGCCCGGAGCCCCTGGAGGGCTGTGTGATGAGGACTCATGTTTGTGTGCTCCGTGCTTGCACGCTCTGCTCGCTTTCCCACACTTGGCGCATTTCATAGGCCCTGGGTATGGAGCGCTTCATGTCCCTCCTACTTCCGACTTTCCTGTGGATTCTCCCTTAGTTACTCACTCAACTTTCATTTCCACTGAAAAGAGATGGGTGCAGATCATACAGTAAGCGCGCTTTAACCTTTTCTACATTATTATTCTGCTATTTATTTCAGGGAGCTTCTGATCATTGGAGGTGTTGCAGCCCGGGATCAGCTCTCGGTTTTAGATAACGGGGTAAGTTGTACTTCTGATTTTTAAAAAGTCACATCATGGGTGGTCATTTTGGCAATATAGTTGTGTTGTGTTTCAAGAGATGAAAACAAGGTCAAAAAGTATAAATTTGTTCAAAGACATGTTGCAGCAGGTAAGCCATTTTTCCAGGAACAAACATACATCAGTCTGTTCGTTTACCTTTTGAGCTCCTGAGAATTCCCCCTCACTTTCATGAATCAAGTATCCTTTGGGGGAGGGGGTGCAGTAATTGAAAAAGAAGAGGCTGGAGTTAAGACTAGAAATGGAGAGAGTGGATTGCAGAGAAGGAAGCAGTTTTGGCGGAGAGATCCTTGGGGTGGGTGAGGATGCTAAGACCTGGCCCCAATAGGAGGGAGATGGGGTCAGATGCGTGTAAGGGCTGTGCTTAGCCATGCGGTTATAGACAAAGCTAAGCTGGGATCTTCATTAGAGAAATTGTCAGCTGTGCTCATCAATTCGGTGAAGCTAAATATGGTAGGACCTTATAAAAGATTTTATATGTATGAAATAACCTCTTCCATACACATTCCTCTTCCACTTCCTTCCTTAATATTTTCTCATTCGGTCTAAGCCACCTGGCACTGAGTCATGGGGCGCAAACATGCCCTCCCTCCCATTACATTGGCGCCTGTCAGAGGGAATCTCATACTGAATGGTGTAGATTTGACCTGGTGTGGCATGTGAAGAGCAAGGAATCATATTATGTACTGGACTTGTTAAGATAGTAATATTGCTTTAGTATGTTCTTATTTAGTGTGTTACATTTTAGTGGTTGAAGAGATATTTAATATGTTCATTCCCATCTTGGTTCCCTAATCCCAAATCTATTTTTTCATAAGTTATTAAATTTCTTACCTCCTGTTTTGCAGCTACAGAGCTTAGGGAGTTAGGTCTGCCTTGTCAGTCCGCCTAAGGCGTGCTGCTGATTGGGGCGGTGGCAGGGTCAGGGCAGCGCTGCTCCGAGCTCTCTTGTAGGAGTGTTTCCTTCTGCTCGGGATCTACGGTGTTCTCTTCTGATCTTTCCATCTTGCCTTCTCTTCTCCTGTTGTTCTCCACCATCCTCTGGCTCAGCCTTAGCCTTGTGTGCGTCTGCAGCAGAAGTCAGCTTTGGAGCGACAGAGTAGAGCTATTCAATTTTTTAAAATCTTTTAAAGTTGCAGCATTATGCACATGTGCGATCGAGACCTGGTGGAGAAGTTGGTATCATTACACAAGTCAGGTTAATATATTTCTCAGGCTTTTCTAACTTAACCGAGTTATTTTCTCATTTTCAACGATGCTTCTTTGATGTTTTCCAGGTGGATATAGTGGTCGGCACTCCGGGGAGACTGGATGACCTGGTGTCCACTGGGAAGCTCAACTTGTCCCAAGTTAGGTTCCTGGTCCTGGATGAAGCCGTATGTTGAAATATGTTATGTTTTTTTAAAGTGTTTGCTTTTATTTTTGAAGCTAAAATATGTAAAATAAATTAAAAATATAATTCAGTCATGATTCAAATACCAAGAGATAATCATTGTTACCAGCTTGGTATATTTTCTTCCACTTCTGTATTTATGTATTTGTTATTTTATGTAGTTGAAATCAAGCTTTGAGGAATCTAGGAAAGCTTTTTTTTAAATCTAGTATCGTTAAGTTTTCATGTTATTATTCATAGAAGATTTTTAAAGGCTGTCTAATGGTCTGGTATATGGATACTTCATTGTTTATTTTACTGTTCCTGTTACTAGATGTGTAGGTTTATTTTTCTTTCTAAATAGTTATTTTTGTGTGTACATAATTTTTTTACACATTACAAATTATTTCTCTTTGTCACAGTTGCAAATGGGAACTGTATGAAAAGACATTAATGTGTTCGAGCTCTTGCAACATACTTCCAGATTAATTTCAGGAGGGGGCAGTACTTTTCAGCACAGGTTTTTGGTTTTTGTTTTGTTTTGGTTTGGTTTTGCTTTTTTTTCATATTAAATCATATGCTTATGCCGAAACCGGTTTGGCTCAGTGGATAGAGCGTCGGCTTGCGGACTGAAGGGTCCCGGGTTCGATTCCGGTCAGGGGCATGTACCTGGGTTGCGGGCACATCCCCAGTGGGAGATGTGCAGGAGGCAGCTGATCGATGTTTCTCTCTCATCAATGTTTCTAACTCTCTATCTCTCTCCCTTCCTCTCTGTAAAAAATCAATAAAATATATTTAAAAAAAAAAAAATCATATGCTTAGGACATGTGGTAGGAGCTGTTAACTCTCCTGTTCATTCATGAATACTAGACTGTGGTGTTTGCATTGTGTATCACCAGCTTTTTCATATTTTAGTCACATGGGGTTTAAAGTTGAATTTGTAACTTGTCTTTAAGTATCCAAGAGAAAATAATCACTTAAAAAATATGTGGATATATATCCGTATGAATTAGTTTCTATATCTTACATTTTACGTGTGTTTCAGAAGAGAAAGGTTTAGATCCTGATTTAAAACTGACGCTTTTCTTTGCTTCTCACACAGGATGGGCTTCTCTCTCAAGGCTACTCGGATTTTATAAATAGGATGCACAATCAGATCCCTCAGATCACCTCTGATGGAAAAAGGCTGCAGGTAAAGGACTAACGCATTTCAGAGACATGAACATCTTCATTATGTATCAGTGCTTCATTTTTTATCTGAAGTTTACATCTTTTAGTGCAGTGGTTCTCAACCTTCTTAATGCTGCGACCCTTTAATACAGTTCCTTATGTTGTGGTGACCCCCAATTTCATTGTTACAAATTGAACATAATTAAAGCATAGTGATTAATCACAAAAACAATATGAGCCGAAACCGGTTTGGCTCAGTGGATAGAGCGTCGGCCTGCGGACTGAAAGGTCCCAGGTTTGATTCTGGTCAAGGGCATGTACCTGGGTTGCGGGCACATCCCCAGTAGGAGATGTGCAGGAGGCAGCTGATTGATGTTTCTCTCTCATCGATGTTTCTAACTCTCTCTCTCTCCCTTCCTCTCTGTAAAAAATCAATAAAATATATTTAAAAAAAAAAAACAATATGAAATTATATATGTGTTTTCCGATGGTCTTAGGCGACCCCTGTGAAAGGGTTGTTCGACCCCCCAAAGGGGTCGCAACCCACAGGTTGAGAACCACTGTTTTAGTGTTTTCTGATTAACTGCTCTATGAATGTTTTCTTTAGTACTTGATTATATAATACAAAGGAAAAGGTCTAGTTTAGAGAAGTTTGTAAGTTTTTAGGTAAGTCTAAACCTTACAATTTTAGATCTTCAAAACCTTTTCATCTACTTAGTTTTTGTTGTGCCCTGAGGAATAGAGGTCGTGACTTCTGAGGCAGTAGGGAGTCTGAGCGCAGAGAGATGAACTTGTCCAAAGCCACACCACTTGCTACAGAGTCGGGTACCGAACTTGTCTTCAGATTCCAGGCGTAGTGTACGTTGTGGCCCACATCAATATCATAGGTGAAGTTACTATAAAATAAAAGTTTATCTAAACTTTGATTTTTCTATTCGTAGGTGATTGTTTGCTCTGCTACTTTGCATTCTTTTGATGTAAAGAAACTGTCTGAGAAGATAATGCATTTTCCCACGTGGGTTGATTTAAAAGGCGAAGATTCCGTCCCAGACACCGTGCACCACGTGGTTGTCCCCGTGAATCCCAAAGCTGACAGACTCTGGGAAAGGCTGGGGAAAAACCACATCAGAGTAAGTCTTTATAATGTTAACATGTGCACAGAGTAAAGCAGTCGGAAACTAGCTTTACCTCGGGCTCTTAGTGATGCTTAACACAACCAGAGAGTTGACCTCAGTAAAGACAAGTCGAGCAAAAGCTTAGGAAAACGTTAGGCCTCTAGGGCATGGAGTAAGTGATGGACTCATCTTTTATTTTTCTGTCTCTATATAGTCGCTTTTGATAAAATTTTTATAAATAAATAGGATTACCTGTACGTATAGACCTGATTTCAGATGCAGTGATTTCCATTTTTAGTAGTTAGTGTTTTCTTGATGTGCCTTATTTTTTAAAAAAAAATTAATTTCATGTGTCCATCATGTCATTTTCCACCACTGTTACTGGATTTACCATTATATAAGGGCATGTTTATTATGAATACACAAAGTTCTAAAAACCATCTTTGTATTTTTATTATTACATTTAAAATTGGTTAGCCTTAGACCTGCAGTTAATAAAGGGTTTTTCTGAATCTGAAGAACACTTGCCCACAGATTATAGAAATATATGTCTGAAGTGCAGTCTAAAGATAAATACAGTTCTCTTCTTTTAAAAAGTGATGCCTGTTCTGAATTGTTGCTTAAACCACTCCCCACCCCTTTTGTATCCTTGCTGTTTGGTAGACGGATGAAGTACATGCAAAAGATAACACAAGACCTGGTGCTAACAGTCCAGGTAAGTGAAAAATATCAGTGAAACGAGCTGAAAGATTGTGAAAACAAATTGGTGTATTTTATTGTGTTTATGCCCTGTCTCATGGGATCTATAAAAGTAGAATAGGAAATCTGGAAATAAAAGCAACAAAAATAAGAAAGAAATGGGAGAAAAGCTGATACTAGGCATCTTAGAGGAATATTAGTGACTGAATTTAAGATATTAGCCTCCTGGCATCTAAATCACATATACTTTAAATTATAGAATGCTCACTGATCATAGGAAACATTTCTCTGGGGACAGATTATATTGGCCCTGAATTCCAGGGGTTCTTCATTTCAGGAATCTAGATAACAAGGAAAAGGTCTTTAGCTACAACTTTGTGAGAGATAGAGATATGACCTAGAAATGGTTTATTGATTCTTCTTGAATCAATATCCGTAACATAACATTTACCATTTTAACCTTTTGGGATATTTTTCATGGAAAGCAGTGGAACTAGGGATTAGAAAGTCCACAGAAGTTAGCTGCTAGAGGGGCTGTATGATGGAAACCTGGAAACCTATCCAGCAATCTTATTCCCTGGGAGGGCCCCGAGGACACTCCATTGGCCAAGGTAGAGCCATGCTGGTGAAAGGGGTACCAGACTCAGTTCGGCAGCAGCTCTCCTCTAAGGACAGGTTACTAGTGGGAGATGCTGTTTCAGAACTGGGCTCCCAGGTTGCATTGGGGATGCTAGGATGGCCCCAGTCTCCTACACACAGAGGCCAGGTGACATAGCAGTTATAAGAAGCCAGATAGGTGCTGTGGTGAGCAGCAAGATGAGCGAGGAAGGCGGCATTTATAGAGATACAGGGAGGGCTGGTCTCCATTCCCTGCAGAGGTTCAGCTGATGCTGCGTGACCCGTGGCCCCACCATGAATCGCATTGTTAGCATAGGCTGCAGCATAGGCCAGGCCCCCAGGTCCACAAGGACAGGCGGGACGTTTCAGGGGCTCACCTCCCAGACCTTTTTGGACAAGGTCAGTTCTTTACTACTCATTTTCTCACCAGCGCCTTCCTTTCATCTGCATATGCCTCTGTCCTGTCAGACCCACTTCAGGTCAAGTTGGCTTTAACTATTTTTAAGTGGATGGCTCAGTGGCATTAAGTATACAGTCCTGTGTAACCACCACCACCCACCTCAGAACTTTCTCATCTTCCCAAACTGAAACTGCATATCATTAAATATTTCTCAGTTTTTAAAAAGCCTTACATTAAATTCTGATTCAATTAAGATATTTGTATGCAGAGCTCAGTTTGTCTCATGTACATAATGCTTTAAAAGTTTATGAAGATACATTGTGATACAAGGGCAGCGCTTCGAGAACCTGGGATGCATCTTCGATCCATCAGGCTGCTTGGCCGATATCAGGTGTCTCAAGCGGATGGTGGCCTGGGTGAGGCTGCCTGGCTCAGGTGGAGACTGCAGTCTTGATGGAAGGGGGTTCCTTTGAACCATTTTACCTGCAGCTCTGCTGCTGTGTGCTCCGCTGGCCTCTGTTGGAGAGGAGCAAAGGCTCTGCTCGTTCACGGTAACGGCCTCCTGTGTGGGCTGCAGCCTGTAAAGTCAGTGTTGGCTGCTTCATTTCCTTTTCCTTGTACAACTTCCGCTGCGTTTTATATAATTAGAGATGACCACAGGGACCTTAGAGATATTCGGGGTTATACAGTAGAATGTGCATTAGGTAGTTACCAGACTATAGCCCAGCTTCCCATTGAAAAATAAAGATTGGGAGGTTGGTGCCTAAGAAATGACTAACTAGGTTTGATGTATGGTTTTTACTCCATAGAGGGAAGTATGAACTTTTTGGTGTTTAGGTTAACTTAGAAGGTATATTACTTGTTTTTAAATGGGGTTAAACATTTATGGCACATTTAGGGAAGTTAATGTGATTCACAATAGAATTAATTCTCCATAAAGGGTGTGGTTGTGTGTGTGTGTGTGTGTGTGTGTGTGTGTGTGTGTGTGTTTCCCTCATAGGAGGGATGGGTAGAGGTGTTTTGGTACCCCACAAACTGGCATCACGTTAAAGCAGAGTTTAAGTGAGTTAAGCAGCAAGTCTGTGACTAATTATTTGTGTTCATGACAGATTCAGATTGAGATTCTGTGTTTTTGTTTTTCTCTGGTGATATTTAAGAGATGTGGTCTGAAGCTATTAAAATCCTGAAGGGGGAGTATGCTGTGCGGGCAATCAGGGAGCACAAGATGGACCAGGCAATTATTTTCTGTAGAACCAAAATCGACTGTGACAACTTGGAGCAGTATTTTATGCAACAAGGAGGAGGTAAGGTTTCCTTACTTGAAGTAAATTGTGCTTATTCCCTCATCCAGTCGGTTATTAATCTCCGGTTGATACAGTCTAGAATGCGCACAGAATGGAAAGCAGTGATGGTGCGCTGTGTGTGTGCTGAGTCAGTGATTTTCTGTAAGATGAGTCTGGGAAAAGCAATGAGACCATGTCCACAGAGGTCGTTTCATTGCAGTGAGCCTGAGTCACAGTGTTTTAAGGACCTATGTCATTTGGAAGGAGGGTGAAGTTACTGAGTGATGTTAAAATTTCAAGTGTATTTCCTAAGTAATAGAATGTATGTTTTTTAAATTGGTATATGAGGAAAAAACCTTAATCTAAATAAGGCTAAATAAGAAAAGAAGGGGAAATGAGAAAAAGCAGAACAGTTAGAAATTACAGAATAAGAGATGGCTGGTGGAAAAATCTGAATATATGTGTGAACACTGTAATATATACCAGTGGACTAAAGTCTGTTCAAAGGCAGAGGTTGACCCAGCCACTGTGGCTCAGATAACTGAGTTGTGTAGAACAGCGGTCGCCAACTGGTGGTCCGTGTGGTCCGAAAGGTTGGCAGCCGCTGGTGTAGAACACCTTCAGGAGGGCAGGCTTGTGGGCGTGGCCTGTTAGTAAGGGCAGGGACTTCGTGGTGCCTGTTTTGATTCTTCCAAGAATAACCTCTTTTACCTACTTTTTGCTTCTCGCTTTGTATGGTACAGGGGAAGTTCCTGGTGTCCACATGCATTTTCCTCTTACTGATGCATTTCATTGGCATGCTGCAGTATTTACTCCTGCAGATAGGGAAGGTGGCTTAAAATGTCCTTCAAAGCAAAATCAAATTTAATGCCAGCGAGTTTGTTTTAGTGGCACTTTGCCTAATTGTGTTAACACAATTGGTTTGTGACATAGATTCCATAGAATTATATGGTACCATTATAGCCTGACTTCCATTGTTTTTTTTTTGTTTTTTTTACATAATCTGAGGCTAGTGTTTTCCAAGGTTAACTCTTAATCTGCCTTCCACTAGGGCCTGATAAGAAGGGACACCAGTTCTCCTGTGTTTGTCTGCATGGCGACAGAAAGCCTCATGAGAGAAAGCAGAACTTGGAAAGATTTAAGGTATTGGCATTGAAATCGTTTACATTTCCTTCACACAAAAGAGGAGAGTTGTATCTGGTTTTAATCAGTTCCAGTTAATATTCATAAAGCAATTCTTGTCCTAGAAATTTCAAAATATTTCTGTCCTCGCTGGTGTATCCCATTCATGGCTGGGCTTAATCATCTTTAAGGTCAGGTGGTAAATTACACATTCTCTTTAAGCACAACACTACTGTAACAAGAATTTTTAATTTGAGAATGTTTTAGTTAAATTCTTTCAGATAGGTATTTTTAGAAGCATCATTAGGTAGGTAAACCATGTCTGTGAGCCTTTAACAAAAAGCTTATAGTAATGCCCCTAGAAAACTTACTATGTAGATTATTTTCAGACAGGTATCAAAATAGGGTTTTTTAGAATTAAATATAGTTTTAATTGTTTGGGGCAGACCATCCCAGCTACAGCACATGAATAGGTTATAAGGTGGGTGGGGCTTGAGCCTTTTAAGACTCAAGGTCAGTAGCCTCCACCAACAGTATCCTTATTGTTTATCAGTGTGTTCATTTCAGTGCATAATGCATTCTCTCAGGCGCATCATGAAAAACGTGAGAGTGCTGGGCGAGGGAACTTTGGATTGTGTTCCCATGCTCTGGATTGATGTGGATGGCAAAACATACGGAATGGCCTGGTACTCGGTGCTGCCCTTCTGTATGTGGGCATTCTACTGGACCAAAACCCGTGTGCCCTTCCCTCTCCCCCAGAGCTCTCACTGTGCTGTGCCTCGGGCCAGACCCGTCCCAGGCTGATGTGTATTTCCTTAGTGAGCACCAGGGGGCACTCTCTGCCCCTTCTCTTGAGCGTTTTTCCTCACAAACGTCGAGGTAAAATACCCAGTATTCTGAATTTATTTCAATGCAAGGCTAAAATAATGCTTCTGTTTTTATAGTTTGTTCTAGTCTATCTTTCTCTTGAATTACCTATCAGGATTTCTGAAGATAAAGCCAAATTTTAGCAAAGGTTTAATATCTTTGATATAAGAGAAAAGAAAAGCAAAATAAATCTAGTCATTGATTTATTCACCTTAAATGTTGTATTTAGTGAATCATAACTTAAGAATTCAAGAGTTGGCCCAGAGAATTAAGACTATCTGGATCTCTAATCTGAAAGTAACACAGTAGTTACTAGAGTTCTCAATGTGTGGGAAGACAGTGTTGTGTTTATTTTTTTGTGTATGTGCTGATAAATGCCTTTCTGTCCTCTTTGTTCCCTGTAGAAAGGAGACGTAAGATTCTTGATTTGCACAGATGTGGCTGCCAGAGGAATTGATATCCATGGTGTTCCTTATGGTAAAAAGCCCCTTTTTTGCCTGCAGATGGAATTTTATGGAATTTAAAGTAGTAAACTAATATTTTCAAAATATTTAGAAACTCATGGCAGTTGGTAATGACTGATTTCATTTACAGTCATTAATGTCACCCTGCCTGACGAGAAGCAGAACTATGTCCACCGGATCGGCCGTGTCGGCAGAGCTGAGAGGTACCGCGGCCCTTCCCTCCTCTCCGAGCCTCTGTGCTGGGGGGCGGGGCCTAATGAGACTGTTCACCTCTTTCAGGATGGGCCTGGCCATTTCCCTGGTGGCGACAGAAAAAGAGAAGGTACTCCTCACCGTGCTGGATCGCATTCGTTGTCGATGCTAGAAAGAAAAGCAGTGGGATTTTCCCATTTCCATTGAATTCGGTTGCACATAGAATATAAGTGACCTCTTTGTGTCTTAATTTTTTTTAATTGTTTATTTTTGTGTCTATGTTCACTAAATGGATAAATAGGATGAAGTTTGGAAGGGAAAAATGCAAAATGATATTTGTCCTAATAGCTTTGAAATAATTGTTTTCACCAAAATCTATTTAAACTCTGGCATGGTGCCATAGAAGACTTTTTATTTGGGGGAGGGGGGAGTAACTTACTATGTTGATATACTTAAAAATTTACAGAAAGGTTGCAAGAATAAGGAATTCCCATATACTCATTGCCCAAACCAGTTGTTCATTTTGCTTTTTGCTTTATTTTCTTAGAGAAGAGATTTGAACTTATTTTTCATACTCATCTTGATATAGCATTCTCCACTTTGTACTTTTTCATTCTTGTTTCTATGGGAGAATCCCTTTCTATAACTGACATCCATTTTAGAAAAACTGTTGGATTATTTTCAAGAGTTCTTTCGGGAGACCTGGTTAAAAAAGAGCTACTGAGCGGTGGTGGTAGAGCCGCACCTGCAGTCTGCCTTGAGGACAGATGATGATAAAAACAAGGTGAAAATAGAGCATTTGAGCCTGTTTCCGTCTCTGCGCATGTTCACTCCTTCTCCGTCTCTAGGTCTGGTACCATGTGTGTAGCAGCCGTGGAAAGGGGTGTTACAACACCAGGCTCAAGGAGGATGGCGGCTGCACCATATGGTACAATGAGATGCAGGTAAGATGCCAAAAGCTTATTACAGTTGGAAAATAGACTTCATTTGTTTGCAAAAGTCATATCAGCATTTATCTGTTGTCACTTAGGAGGAAAAGTATTGAATAATTGATTATGATGTTAGTTGTAGTTTATAAATTGTAACTGAGTTCATCTCTTCAGAAATCTAACTTCCATTTATACTAAGTATTGTACAGCTTCCTGGTTTTATTTAACGCTACTAAAATGCAACTCTTGTCAAAATGAAATTTTCTCTCCCTTTCTTAGTTGCTCTCTGAGGTAGAAGAACACCTGAACTGTACCATTTCTCAGGTTGAGCCAGATATAAAGGTACCTGTGGATGAATTTGATGGGAAAGTTACCTATGGACAAAAAAGGGCAACTGGTGGTAAGCTTTGAATTACTTTTAATTCTATTTTAAATTAGAATGTTTCCTCTCTGAGCATCAGTGTAAGAAGCGAGTACTTTTATTTCATAACTAGAGGACCGGTGCACGAAATTCTTACACTGGGGATGGGGGGTCCCTTCAGTCCGGCCTGTGTCATCTCACATTCCTGGAGCTCTCGGGAGATGTCCAACTGACAGACATCCTTAGCGCTGCTGCCATGGAGGTGGGAGAGGCTCCCGCCACCGCCACTGCACTTGCCAGCCGTGAGCCCGGCTCAGGGCTTCTGGCTGACTGGTGCTCCCCCTGTGGGAGTGCACTGACCACCAAGGGGCAGCTCCTGCGTTGAGCATCTCCCCCTGAGGGTCAGTGCATGTCATAGCAACTGGTCATTCTGCATATTAGCCTTTTATTATATAGGATGTTAAGTGTGTATTTTTAGAATGTTACTTTCTCTTTATTACTCTCATAGCACTTGTCCATACCTGCCCATTGCATTTTTATTGTATGATGTATGTGAATGCAGAAGCACCATAGCTGCTTCTCTCGAGGTGTTAATGTTATATGAGTAGTTGAACATTTATAGAATTATTAGAGAACGAGTGTAGTGGTGATTTTGAATGAAGAATCAGAAACCGTTGACTTGGTTCAGTGGTAACCCGGTCTCCCCTTCCCTTTGCCTGGAATGCCCTTTGCTCATTCCTGAAATTTTGTTAAGATTCAGGCTAACCTCGTGCCTTCCCCAATCAAGGACGAGGACAGGGGAGGGAACAGATGGGGGTATTGGGTCAGCTGTTAGTGAGGCTGAATCATGGATTTGTAATGATTTACCATTTTAGAACTCTGAGTTTTGGAAATAACTTGCCCGGTAGTACATTTTTATTGCTAGAAGCAACGTTTAAACTGATGCAGTTGAGCCCAAGTATTGCCGACAAGTTGTTTCAGGCAGGTCATTTACATTGCTTTGTGCTCTGTGTGCGATGCAGGTGGAAACTATAAAGGCCATGTGGATGTTTTGGCACCTACGGTTCACGAGTTGGCTGCCCTTGAAAAGGAGGCGCAGACGTCTTTTCTGCACCTTGGCTACCTTCCTAACCAGCTGTTCAGAACCTTCTGATTCTAACACCCCGAGTAAGACTTGAGTGATGCGGCTGTCGTCTTAAAACTCTAAAACGGCTGTACTGCTTCCAGGCAGCAGCGTTTATAGTCACTTAAGCTATTAATGCTAACTCTTGCATGTCAAGAAACATGGAACATTAGTCATAGGAATTCTTCATGTAATGGCAACCTAATGCAAGTAATAAATGTGATGACTCTATTTTAGGAAGGTCTGTGTCTTAATGTTAACGGGACTTGATAGTTTTTCGTCAAGAACGCTGTGGTCTTACGCAGTGCAGGTCACGGGCATGTGACCTTGGCAGAGTCGCTCTGTGGAGCCACTGTGAGTATCGGAGAGAGCTTCTCCCCAGGCAGCGGCCCTCAGGGGAGACGGGCTTGCGATGCTGACGGTGCCTGCGTGTGTCCGTAGCCGGAGAGGTCTGAGTGAGAGAGGACCGGTGGTCCCGCGGCAGGACAGCTCGGCTAGTCTGAAGCGGTGTTTTAGGAGCTGGAAGGTTCTGTGAGGACTGATGACAGTGGGTGGTGGCAACAGTGAAGATGTATCCCTGGAGTTTTGCCTTTGCTTTAAGACCCTTTCTCTCCAGGTTAGGCCCACAGCGATAAAATGCTTCCACTGTCCCCCTGGGCCTTACACTTAAACACAGTCCTTTGGAATATATGTCCTCAGACCCTCCTAGCACCAGAAGGAAAAATTGAAATATAATTGAACTGCTCTTTTGTGCCATTTGACTCTAGTTTATAAAGTCGTTTCTTGGGGAGTTTTTTTTTATCTTAGAGATTTCTTAAGAGCACAAGTTATAATTTCTTATACGATGGTTTTAAACCTTTGAGCACTGAAATATTTCTTCAAACACAATCTTGAGTGAAACTAAATATATAAACAGTGGGAAACGCATTACCATTGACTCACTTCCCGGTGCTGAATCCTGGTGCGGGTGGCGGGATGAGAATTTCATTCTTTCACCCACATCTGGACCACTGTCCTTGGAGGGGTCCTCGCACGCCACGGCCGATCTCACAGCTGGGACAACAGCTGGCCGCGACCACGCACACCAGTCACTGCTTTAGGAGTGTTTCATCGATGTGGCGGCACAGGGCAGACTGACCCTCAGACCCCTCAGCACTGGAGCCGGAAGAGGTCGGCCCGGGCTGCTCACGCCCTGGTTTGTGGGGCAGGAGCGAGTCGGGCGGGTTCACATCCACAGGGCCCGTCTGGTCGAACTGGGACCAGACCCTGGTCCTGGGGCAGCTTTTCCTCTCTGGTCTCCCTGTGGACGAGGATTCCGCAGGCGCAGGGGTCGGCCAGAGAGGAGTGCTGGGCAGAGCTGGGAGGCCGTGGGAGGGTTTATTCATGTTTTTCCCTTCCAAATGCCATCCAACGGGAATTATCCAGGGAACAGAGTTCTTAACAGAGGAAGCTCCATGTAACAGGCCAGAGGGGGCTGCCTGGACTTCCAACCGACCGTCTCTTCTCATCATTATCCTTCTCTTCATCTCAGTCCCCGCGTCCAGATGCTATTCCTCCAGGCTCTGGTCCATGCTCAGGATGTGAATAATCGCTCAGTCCTGGTTAAGTGCTCGCTGAGCCATGCGCGATGCTGACCGCCCCACTTTGAAGAAGTGCTGTTGATATTTGGCTCTGTTGACTAATGAGTTTGCCGACCACTGGTCTAGCCAGTAGGCGCTCACACCACCTTTTACAGTGCTTCCATGTTGACATCTCTCCTGTGCTACATACGCATCACGTTTGGGAATCTTTGATCTGCGTTTCAGATTGTTTCCTTCAATGACTTTAATTCCTGGATTGAGTTAAAATGAATGAACCTAACGAACATTTTTCAGGGTCATTACCAGGTTGCGCTAGTTGACATTCACACTAACAATGTCGGAACAATTCTGTACAATTTATTTTCCAAACTGAAACCCTACTCGTGCGCACTTAAAGCTCGTTCTCGTGCTGTCTCCCCACATGGTGTGCGAATGGTGCTGGCAAACAGAGATGGTCTGATGTCTTAATGCAGCTTTTTCACTCACGGCTCCTTTCCTGGTCCTCACCCCTGCCCACCACCATCATACGGCACACAGACCCAGATTTGTAAATAATGTGCAAGCCTTCTGTATTTTCTATAAGGTAGAAGTGCATTTGACAATGACTAAAAACAGCCAGATTTTTTTTTTTAAGTTAATTCTCAATTCTAAATGGGCAAACACATTTTACCTTATTCTTCTGACTTAAAACACATTTTATTGCAGTTAGAATGAGATATGAAAAATGTGTAGATAACCATAAAATGAGGTCTGGGCTAGGCCCCCTGTATAGTAATTTATCATTTCCCTCTAGGTTCTGACGGTTTCCAAGGTACTAGCAGGGACTTTTTTCCAAATGACCTTATTTGGGGGGAAAAGGAATATTTGTTAGGAGGGAAAGAATGTAGTGGAACAGGAAGGAAAGGGAGGGTATTTTGCTGCTCCAAAGTAATTGATCGAGGATTCCTTTGGAGGGAGGAGGGCAAGGGGAATTTTGGCTGTTTTCCGTTCTGCTGCTTTAAATAATTACTTCTCATTTAAAGCCATCCAGAACTGTGGTTTTTCTGACAGAGGTTTCAGTCTTACTGGTCAGAAGTTGAGGGGAATTGGAAAGGACCCGGGGTCAGATGGGCTTGGATCCCATCCTGTCAATAGTTAGTGACTTCTGGCTCGTCCAATCACACACAGAGATTCTTAGTTCTAAGGCGGGACCCTGGAACCTGCATTTTGACAGATTCCTCAGTCGATGGAGGTGCAGATGGACCTTGAACCCAAGACCCACTATTACAGATAAATGGCTCTTAGAACTTGAACTCTCGCTGCAATCTTTCCCCCTAAGAGCCAGGCAAGATGATGCAAAAGAATAAGAGACAGATGCTGCTAGAATCATCTGCCTTCCGGGAATGGCCCACTGCCTCTCTACCAACGGGAGCATCTCGGCTCCTTCCCTTAGTGCTCTCGCTGTGGGATCAGCTTTTGTTTTTGTAATCCTCACCCGAGGGTATTTTTCCATTGATTTCTAGAGAGAGTGGAAGGGAGAGGGAGAGACAGAGAGGGAAATATCGATGTGAGAGATACATATCAATTGGTTGCCTCCTGCACATGCCCCAACCAGGGCCGGGGATTGAGCCTGCAACCGAGGTACATGCCCTTGACCAGAATCGAACTTGGGACCCTTCAGTCTGCAGGCTGATGCTCTATCCACTGAGCCAAACCAGTTAGGGCTCACCTAGGAAGCTTTAAAAGAAAATGCCAGTCTCTGTACCTTACCTCCAGGGATTCAGACTTCAGCATCTGGGGCTGGGCCTGGCTGCCCGGAGATGCTAATAGATGGCCAGGTTGAGAGCTGCTGCTTTAAACTGAGCCTGACTCGAGATGCTTCTTGTTCAAAGCATTGTGGTCCCCCTGCAAATGCCCAAGTGAATTCGTGTCCTAAAGCTAAATACAGCTTGGGTTCAAGCTGGGGCTCTTGCTCTCATACTGTGCAGTAGAGGTTATTGCAGAGAAAAACGGATGAAACAAATAGTACCATATATCATTTTTGAGAAGCAAGGAAGACTTTTAAAAATAAATGTAGCCAGATGAATGTAGTTTCCTCCCAATAGTCACTTTGGGGATTCAGACCAATCTTTTAAGGATGCTTCCAGTTTTCAAAACCCAGTTGGCCTTTTATTTTAGACACTAGTGGCTCAGTGCATGAAATTCATGCAGATTAAAAGGAAATTAATTAGAGGAAATATTTTAATATTGCTATTTGCCCTTTCTCTATAATAGAAGTGTCAGAGATGAAAGAAAATTAGTAAAATGTGTATGAAAATCTCCCTCCTTTCAGAGTCTGGTGTGCACTGTGGGACCTAGAGTCAAGTCCCCGCCCACCACCTGCACATGCTTCGAAAATGCAGAAGACCCAGCCTGGCCGGCCTCACCCCAGTCAAGCCCCGTGGGGCGGGGGGTGCGGCCTGAGGTCCCTTGCCCTGGTCAGGCTCCATGCAGCCTCAGGTCCCTGCTGTTCGGTCGTGATGTTACGGCATTCCAGCTAATTTGCATATTCCTCTATGATTAGATAGTCTAGTGGCCCGGTGCACGGAATTTGTGCATGGGGGGGGTGTCCCTCAGCCCAGCCTGCACCCTCTCCAACCTGAAACCCCTCGGGGGATGTCTGACTGCCGGTTTAGGCCAGATTCCTGTGGGATGGGGCCTAAACTGGCAGTTGGACATCCCTCTCACAATCTGGGACCACTGGCTCCTAAATGCTCACCTGCCTGCCTGCCTGCCTGCCTGATTGACCCTAACCACTCTGCATGCTGGCCTGCTCACCCCCAACTCCCCCCCCCTTACCAGCCTGATCGCCCCCAACTCTGCCCCCGCCGACCTGCTCGCCCCCAACTGCCCTGCCAGCCTAATTGCCCCCAACTGCCCTCCCCTCCTGGCCTGATTGCCCCTACCCACCTCTGCCTCAGCCCCGCCACCATGGCTTGTCCGGAAGGACGTCTGGAAGGTCTCCCGGTCTAATTAGCATATTACCCTTTTATTAGTATAGATTGTCACTTTGTATTTATTTAAAACATTTCCATTCCCTTTAGAGGAAATTAGTGGCTCCATCCACTGTTTCACCTTAAATCTCATTCTCCAGCTTAGTAACTCACCCTGTTCACCAGAAAGGACTACAGTTGGCTCTTAGCTATTTGTTTCCTTCGATCAAATCCCCATCAAAGGACCAATATTTGCTGCTGCCAAGGTAGGACCAGAGATGGTGTCCCTGCTGGGCAGTGATTGCAGGTCAAGGGCTTTCCAGTTTGGGGTCAGGGTCTTGGAAGAGAATCTAGCCTTGGGGGAAATCCTGATCCCATTAGGACTTGCCAGGATGGAGGGTGGAGGCGGAGAGAGGGCCAGCAGGGATGGGGTGAGCTCAGAGTGGGAGCAACAGTCTGACAAAGAGCTTTCCTTTTCTACACGGATCCCCTGGAAATCCTCAAATGCTTGCTACGTAGTGTTATCAACTAGGTATGTACAACTCGGGCGTTGAAGGGAGGGCCCTGAGTGTGTTTGAACACAACAGGGTGTTAGGTGTGGGGGTTGGTTAGGACCCTGTCCTGTGGAAATCGTTCCCTAGTAGCAGGAGGGGACAAGAAAACTCTCTGGAGCGGTCGTCTAAACCAAAGCTTAGAAGGCGACAGGCTTAGCGGCACAGGCTTAGCGGGCACTTCTAAGAATTCTTTGACATTTGGGGAGGGAACGGGCTAACCTGCAGTCGCAGAGGCTGGAAGTTTGGGGTATTTTGTTTGGCTCTTAACGGCTAGCGATTTGGAAATACTGGATTATACCCATAGCATGAAATAATTGTTCCCTTAAAATATTGGTGCTAGTTCTATTGGTTACAGTGACAGACGCTATCCTATCTTCTGTCCATAAATGGTTATTCATTTTCCCACTGATCGCTCACAGCCCAGTGCCAAGCGAATGGTTACCTATGAAATGACATGCAGCAGGGCCTACCTGTGGGTTCGTGGTTTATCATCTCCCAGCGAGGGCACCAGGTGGCGCTAACGTCACACTGGGAACACCCACAGCGACACCTTTCGTGCTGGTGTATTTTTACCACTTGGGGTCACTTAAGGATTAGCCGACTTCCTTTTTTCTGCTCAGCAAATCACAGACTCAAAGGAATTTTTCCCATTCCATCTGTCAGAGTCTAGGGTCTCTTTCTCTGGATCCTGCAGCCAAGAAATGTGCAGTAGGGTTTTTTCCCCAAAATTGGCCCCACACAGCTTGTGCTCCTGTGGCTTCTCCTGCCGCCACCGTGGCACCCGTGTTCTCGTGGGCCCAGCCCTGGGGAATTCTCTGTCCGAGGAACTTCCACGCGTGTCTAAGTGGCGTGAATGCTCATTGCCACTCTCGTTAGCATCTCCAGAACTCGGAATGCTTTCTCCTCTGTCATGCCCTTGACTCTGCCTGTCTCTAGAAGCCCAGGTGGGCATGAAGGGAGGCGGATATCACCCTCTTACCTTCCCACCACTTCCCCGTGGCCCCAGGACCTGTGCAGGGCCTTTGCCAGCTCGGTGGGGTTTCGGGGAGGATCCCGACTGCCTTTGCTCCCTGTGGGGGGTACGGAGGGGCGTGAGGCAGCACGTGTGGGCTCACACAGCCCCCCCAGACCGTGAGCCTGGCCACTCCCCAAAGTCGCCCGTGCCTGCTCGTGAAATGATGTCTGAACACCTCCCGCCAGTCGCCCTGCTGGCCAAGCCACTCCGTGCGCCTGTCAATTGAGCGATAACCACCTGGACACATGACCAGGTACATGCTCTGTCCTGAGCCTTCTCCTTTCCTCCAGAGGATGCCGCCTTGGGGTGGAAGCAGGAGGCCCCCGGATGGCTCAGGAACAGCCTCTTCTGGTGCCATTCATGGCTTCCACAGAACTCACCCGCTCCCGCCATTTCCAATGTATAATTCATCCTTGTCGGCCCCCATTCAAGAACCCGAACTGGGCCTTCAGTGCCTTAGGCCAGGCTGATGGGGGCACTGGAGGCCCTCTAACACTGGGCCCCAGCCTTCCCACTCTTCCTTCCTTTGTGGCTACAGGGAAAGGCAACAAGAATGCTTCTGTGGAGGCTGATCCCCAAAAGCAGAGAGGCCCCTCGGGGCTTTTCCCCTGAGCAGGGCTCGGTCTGCTGTGGTCTTACCAGGACAGGACGGAAGACCAGCCGCTGTCAACGGGAAAAGATAGTTTCATCAAGACAATCTTGACCAAAATCTGCGCACGCTTTTGAACATATGGGGCTTCAAGCTCCAGTTTCCTAGGGCTGGGATTGCAGTGCGATAGGGGACGAGACTTGCACAGAAATCTATGAATTCATCATGGCTATTTCTGCAGCCCTGGGGTTGGCCCAGCTCCAAGCCAAGCACTTTCTGCGGTGCAGTTCCTGGTTATTTGAGGCTGGATGACTCACTTTGTGTAACATCCTCTTGTTTTCCTCCTTTTCCTCCCAGGGGCCCCCTCCTGCCTGAGAGGCTTGGCGGGGGCAGGGAGGGGTGTGAAACTCCAGCCTCTGTTGCCCCCTGCTTTGCAGCTCTGTTAGCATTTGCTGGGAAAGCCTTCAGGGTCTCGTCTTCTCTTTCCCCCAGGCAGGTCCCTCTTCCCCTCTGGCCCTCCACGCCCTTCGCTCCTTTCTCTCTCCCAGCGTTTATATCCTTGCGCCGTAGTTACCTGCTTACACATCTGTGTCTTCCTACATAAGGTGAGTCCTTTACCGCAGGTCTGGTTTTGAGATCCTCAGTACCTGGCAGGTTCTGGCTGGAGAAGGTGGTTTGGCAAACATTGGTTGAGTTGGCAGGAAGCAAGGAAGGAAGGAAAGAAGGAAGAGTAGACGGATGGATGGATGGATGGATGGATGGATGGATGGATGGATGGATTGATGGATGGATGGGTGGATGATCACAGGAAGTGTCTACGAAGGAATTTTAGACATTAACTAGCAAAATAAGGATGAGAAAGTAGGATTCCTGAGTTAGTTAGTTTTTATTTTTTGCACCGGAGAGCTGCATATCCTCAATATAAGGCCATAGACGTAGATGGGCTCTGAGCCTCAGCCTTTGCTTTAAGAAGGGTTTATGTTTCTCACACGGGAGCTGTGTCGGCTTAACCATGAGCCCCCTGGTTACCCGAGGAGGAGGCCCTCCCCACCGCTATTCCATCCTCTGTCCTGTCGTCCTGAGGCACAGCAGCGGCCTCAGGGGGTGCCAGGCTATCCCGCCAGGCTTGGCCTCCTTTATCTCCACGCCTTGCAGGGCGGGAATAACAGTTTTCCTCTAAGGAAAGAGAGGTTCAACGAGGTGAAGTATTGATTCAACAGGAATAGCGGGAAAGCTCGATACCCCACTGGTAACAGTGGGTAGAACAACTAGACAAGATGAGCGAGGAGACAGAGACCCGGACAGCCCGTGAACGGACCCCTCTGGGCCGGACCCACACCAGCAGAACACACCTTCTTAGGTGCGCCAGGAACGCTCCCCAAGATGCACTGTACGCCAGGCCCTGGGACAAGCCTCGATACACTGGAAGAGATTAAAATTATATGCAGTATATTCTCCTGTCACAGTGGATGAAATTAAAGATCAATAACAAAAATACTGGGAAATTCACAAATAAGTGGAAATTAAACAACACACTGCCTAACAACCAATGAGTCAAGACATCAAAGGGAGGAGGCTAGGAAATACTTTGAGTTGCATGGAAACGGCACACCATGTAGGGAATCTTAGGGATGAGGTAAAGCAGTGTGGCGAGGAGAAGGGTGTGGGGGCGTTTATAGCAGTGAGTGACTAATAAAAAGGAAGATCTCAAATCAATAACTTAACCTTTCACTGTAAGGCACTGGTGGGCGAAGGGGAGAGTCAACTGAACCAAGAAGAAGCAGAAGAAAGGACATAATAAAGACCAGAGTGGGCATCCGTGAGATAGAACAACAGTAGAGAGAATGAACAGAACTCAAAGTTGGCTTTTTAAAGAGATGAGCAAAGTTGACAAACCTCAGCTAGAAAGACGTGACATCATTTTCCCAGCGTGGCTCCCATAGTACATGGCGGGGCCAGGATTCCGAACTAGAACTGTCTGAGCCGAAGCTGGGGTGGGGGTCTGCCTCCCACCTAGACTGCGAGTGTCTCGGGACCAGGCGCTTGCCTTACGCGTCCGTGCGTCCCCGGTGCTCTGTGCCTGGCACACGCAGGGGCCCGGGAGATGTTTGCTGAACCGCAATGAAAAGCAAGCCTTCTCCCCGCCCTCAGCCAGCCATCTGTGCGAGATGATAAATTACGCTTCCAATGCAGATCGGGCTGAATTGCACTATTTCTGATGAGAAACGCTGAAAACAGCAAACGGCTTGTCCTTAAAAATAAACCCTTCAGCTTCAGGGATCTGGCCCAGAAATGAACCGTGTGCTGCTCCAGCTCCAAGGCTGAGTGTATTACCCTGGAGCCCGGAGCGAGGGGATTCTGGCTTGAGTGAGAAGCCCTGTCACCTTGACCTTGCCCCTGGGTGGGGCGTGTGCGCTGGGCTGCCCCTGGTTACACTCTCCGTGGGGCTGGCCCAGCTCCGAGGGAGCAGCTGGTCCCAGAGACCCCATGATGCTGGACCGTGTCCCCAGACGGACAGGCTAGGAGCCAGGGTTCAGGGATGGCACCCCAGCCGAGCCAGGCCGGGCTCCATGGGGAGTCTTTGCTTTCTGACATTTCGTAAGGGGTGACATGTAAAGGCTGTTGACTTTAATGAACCAAAGTGCATGGAGTTTGTTTTGTTTTTTAAATATCTTTTTGTTGATTTCAGAGAGGAAGGGAGAGGGAGAGATAGAAACATCAATGATGAGAGATGTCATTGATCGGCTGCCTCCTGCATGCCCCACACTGGGGATTGCGGCCGCAACCCAGGCCTGTGCCCTGACCAAGAATCGAACCGTGACCTCCTGGTTCCTAGGACAACACTCAACCACTGAGTCACACCGGCCGGGCCCAAGTGAGTGTTGGTATGTCCTGAAAGGCTGTGGGAAGAAGGTGGCACTGGGTGGGTTGTATGCCAGGACACTACCGCGTGCTCAGGCTGCAGTGACCAGGCCGCCTGCTCAGGGACAGGGGAGGAGGCACAGTGTCCTCCCTAATGGGACAGCATCCTGGCCAGACAACCCAGATGCAGGAAGGCAGGGTGGGCGCCAGCCGTGCGCCCATTCATCCCGAGGACTAGATGAGGCCCCTAGATTTGCGCAAGGACTCACAGAAGGTGGAGAAGTGCATCTATTTCTCGGGCTCCTGGGGCCAGGGGGGTCCCGCACCCGCCCCGCCTCCTAGGAGGCGCATGGGGAACTCTGAGTCGCTTCCCATGGAGGCTGCGGCGGGGCGGGGAAGGGGGGGTAGCGGGGGGTAGAGGGCAGGCTGTGCACACTCCTGGGTGTCCTTTCCCTGGCTTCTGGGCTCCCCCTCCCTTTTCTCTTTTCTTAAGTTAAAGGTGCCTCTTCCGGAAGCCCCCATGTGGAATTGACCCTGCACTGAAAGGGAGGTCTTTTTAGGGCCGGAGCTTTATTCTCGGGCATTTTCTGCCTGGCCAGCCCCGGGGAATGTGAGCTGGGAAGGTCTGTGTGCGATGGGCCCTACGCATTCATGTCCAGGGGCCCAGGAGCTGTTTCGAGGAGAAAAGTCTCCCCATTCTCTGGCCTTTTGACCCCTCGGGCCCCAGGCAGGAGGATGTGGAGGAATGAGGCTGGGCCCCCCAGACCCCCCACTGCTGCTGGGGGGGAGAGGCCACATTACACATAAGGAAATATACACACTTTGATTCTGACTTCAAAATTGGCAGCCTCTAATTTTCACACCATCAAATCAGCAAAACAATACTTTTTTTTTTCCCCCCGGAGAAAGAGATGAACTGGTACTTGCATTTTGTCCTCTTCCCTGGATCTGTGTCGCTTGCTGTTATGTCACTAAATAGAGGACACACCTGCCCTGTTCACGATATGGACAGAGATTTTAAAATTCTGTTTTATAACTAGAATAACAGAAACACGGTGATCAATGAGTGGGATGATGACAACCTCGAGCTGCACAGTGGTGATGGCTGCACACCGTGGTGAATGGACTTGAATACCACTGACTTGTACACTTACAAATGGTGAAAACAGCCCGGCCAGTGTGGCCCAGTGGTTGAGCCTTGACCTAGGAACCAGGAGGCCATGGTTCAATTCCTGGTCAGGGGCACATGCCTGGGTTTCAGGCTCGATCCCCAGTAGGGAGCATGCAGGAGGCAGCCGATCAATAATTCTCTCTCATTGATGTTGCTATCTCTCCCTCTCCCTTCCTCTCTAAAATCAATAAAAATTATTTAAAATAAATTTAAAAATGGTTAAAATAGTTAAAGAAAAAAGTTCTCAGCATAGCATGAAAGTTTTAAAAAACAAAAAAGAATGGACGCTGTGACGGAAATGTTCTAAGTGAGCAGTGGGGACGGTTGCCCATATCGGAATGTGCTAGACACCACGGAACTGTCCGCTTCAGGGCAGCGGTGAGCCTCTGGAAAGGGGTCATTAGAGAACTGGCCCAGGAGGACTGGGGTCGGTGACGGGCCGGGCCGGCAGAGGTCCTCTCTGGGACGCTGGGCGGCACTTCCTCAGGTTGTCCTCGGCGGCCTGGGCTCCCGCCCGATCCCCCAGTTGATGCGAGCGGCACCGAGGGCTCTGCCCGACCCACCTCCTGCCCGGCTCCAGCACCCCAGGGGCCCCCACAGGATGCCCGGCCGGACCAGAAACAGGATACCCGGCCGGGGACCCCTGAGAAGACCAGGGCCAGGAAGCGCCTCTTCCTGCTGCAGGGACAGCTCCGTGACCTGGAAAGGCGGGGCCGGGATGCTCGCGTTTCCACGGTGACATCACCTCTGCGGGGACCGAGGCTCAGCGCCTTGGACTTGATGAACCGCACAGTCTGTATCGTCGCCAGGGAGACTCGGGCGGCCGGGGTTTGTCTGCATCCAGACAGCACATCTTGCCTGGTACCTATGGCTTCGCCCTGGAAGAAGTGATAGGACCAGGAATCCCAGCTCATAGGGCGGAGGAGAGAGAAGGACCCCGCACCCCAGGCACGCACTCCCGGGGGCGCTTGCTCAGCCCAGTTGCATGCTTCCAGGGACGGGACGCTCACTCTGTGCGAGGCCACGGCTTCCCTGCGAGACCGCATCTAACTCTGGGTTGAATACGGATTCCTGTCATGCCCTCCACTTCTCTTCCCTGCCCCACCCCAGACCAGATGGGTCTCTCCCCCTCCGCCACCAAGTCCTTCAGAAATACGCCCGCTGGGCTTCCTTCTCCGACCGCAGAGCCACGCCCAATCCACTCTGTCCCTTTAACATGCCGCCAAGGCCCTCCTCATCCCGGTCCCTGTGCTCTGAAAAGGTTCAAAACAGTAGGAGGTGAAACCCTGGACGGACAGACAGATGGACGGACGCAATGCTCTACGTAGCGTGTGGCTGGTGGGGAATGAAGCAGGGTCCTCACCTCCTCCGAAGGCAGCTGGGGAGCCGACTGGGAACCGAACTCACAACCTCTTGGTGCATGAGACGATGCTCAACCAACTGAGCCACCCTGGACTCTGAACTCATTATTATCCTTTTTCTGCCCCCAAATCTCTTCAAAGTAGCCACGCCACCTCCACTTTCTCAATAAGAAAACAGGCTCAGGAAGTTACAGCAATGCCCGTCTCACCCCGGGAGCTGGAGCCTGGGGGCAGGACGTGGTGTCCCCGACCCGGGGGTGGCCCTTTCCCCACGCAGCTCTGCCGCCTGGAATCACACAGCAGGGCGCCTCCCCTCCCCCTCCCCCTCCGCTGCCCACCGCCCTGCCTGGCGACACCGGCTGTGGGCACCGGAGCCCGGTCATGGGAGCCCGGTCATGGGAGCCCGGCGCGGTGGGGGCGGGTGGCCCACGCAGGCCCTCGGCCCTGGGCTGGAGATCAAACAGCCCCGCGGTGAGAACCGAGGGAGCGCAAATCACCCTGAAAGAGAACCAGTTCCAAATGACCGGCGAGCACAGATTCCCAGACACCCAACACCCCGTGCTGCCCGCCCTGCTGGCCTGTGGGGGTGCCTTGCTCGCCCTGGGCACCCAGGCACCGCCCTCACGGGCCTCAGCTCCTGGTGTAGGCCTGAGCCTTGGGTCGGGGTCCCCAGGGTCATTGGCACGCCACCGCTGTGAAAGGCTGGGGAGCAATGAACCCTGATTCCAACCTGCTGCCCCTTCCTGGCTGTGCCATGTGAGCAGGTCCAATAACCACCTCGAGCAGCTCTTCCACGTGGATGAGGGATGGGAGGTGGAGCTGGGATCGTCTGCCCCAAACCCTGATGGCCGTCGGCTCGTCGAAGATGCTAGGCCCTTGCTCACGCAGGCCTCCCCAGGAGGTTTGCACCCATCATCTCATTTAAACCTCACTCCCTTGGGGTGGGCTTCTGCTCTCTGCCCCTGGAGGCATTGCAGAGGTGCCAGGATGAAGCCAGGACCACGTGGCTGGAAGCGTCAGTCCGGACTTGAACCTGGCTCTCCCTGACCCCCGATTCCCTCTTCTCTGCTGCTTCATCGGTTACCTTGGCTCTAAGAGGTTGGTGCCTAAATGGTTAATAAACAGTATGGGTGCCTGTCCTGGGTCCCCCGGGAATGGGTGGGTGCCTGTCCTGGGTCCTCCGGGAATGGGTGGGAGCCTGTCCTGGGCCCCCCGGGAATGGGTGGGTGCCTGTCCTGGGCCCCCCGGGAATGGGTGGGTGCCTGTCCTGGGCCCCCCGGGAAAGGGTGGGTGCCTGTCCTGGGTCCCCCGGGAAAGCGTGGGTGCCTGTCCTGGGTCCCCCGGGAATGGGTGGGAGCCTGTCCTGGGCCCCCCGGGAATGGGTGGGAGCCTGTCCTGGGTCCCCCGAGAATGGGTGGGAGCCTGTCCTGGGTCCCCCGGGAAAGGGTGGGTGCAGTCTGGAGTCACAGCCCTCTCCTGGCTGCCGCCTCGTGGTGACGCACAGATGACCCCTCCCCGGCCTTCACACCTCCCGCCCCGACTCGGCAGCTCTGAGCTCTGTGGGAACCGGAGCAGTGGCCCCCGCCCTGGGGAAGCGGGGGTCCCCAGCAGACCCCTTCCCACCCCCGGGGCCTGCTTCTCATCTCCCAGCGCCACAGGCAGTAACCCCTCGTCCCGTGAAAGCCGAGGAGGGAGGAATGTCACATGAAAGGTGCCCGGGGAGGCCTGGCCAGTGTCAGGCCACCAAATGGCAGGTGCCAGGTGGTTAGCATTAATGGCCCCGGGGCGGGGCCTGCCTCCGAGGTGTGCGGGCGGCGCGGTGCTGGGAGGCGTGGTGCTGGCTCCCACGGCCCCCTGGGCACCAAGGAAGGCCCACGGATGCCTCTCCTCACCTCTCTCAGTGCGCCCCCGCCTGCCCTGCCCCTGCGCTGGCTTCTGTGACAGAGCCTCTCCTGGCGCTGCCCTGAAAGCTCCCTTCCAGGACTGTGGCCTCCGCTCTGCCACCGTGCTCTCCCCAAGGCAACCCGAGCGTGTCACTGTCCCCCCGTGTGGCTGCCCGTGGCCTCCAGGTGCCTTGATCACCCAGGGTCTGACTGGTAAGCCTGCCCCTCCCCTGACTCCAGCATGAGTCACCCTTCAACCCCCCTGAGCTGCCGCGATGGGGGCTCCCAGCTCCCGTCTCTTCTGCACTCATGTTACATGATCAGGCGGAGGGAGCGTGTGCCCGGCCGGCCGTGCCATCTTGGCTGGGAGCCTCGAGGGCAGATGGTGATCCCCACACCCACGTGAGGGGTGTGGCTCCCTCTGTCCTCGGGGACAATGTCCTGCGTCAGGCAGAGGCCCGGGAAGGCTGAGTGAGGAGTGCGGGCAGCCGGAGGGAGGGCGGAGGGGCCTGGACTTCGGTCGCGATCATGGGCACCCACCCTGCTCCCCGGTCCCTCAGTAAATGAATGGCATGTTTCCGAAGCCATGAATTCCTAAGCATGTATGAGGAGTCGTCACGCTACTTTCTCTGTTCTGAAACGTTTCCGACATTTTCCAAAATAAGAAGTAAAAAAACAAATAAAAATAGCAACAGCCCTCCCCACCCCCGGGCTGTCTGTGCACCCCTCAATGTGAAGCGCCTCTATTCGCTTCACCCCATTCCTACATAAGAACCCCCTTGCAGCCTCCCCTCATTCCCTCCATTCCCACTCTGTGCCCACACGATGCCCCGCATGCCCCACGCCCTGGCTGCCTGGGACCTTTGGCTGCTTCCAACCCCAATTCCCACTTCCCTCTCTCTCCGGCCAGAGGCTGCGAATGACTGTTACCATCTGGCAGGGGCTGGACAGGCCCCATGGGGGGTGTGCCCAGAAGGTGCAACGTAACAGTCACCCCCCAAAACAGGGCCCTGGGAAAAAGTGGAGAGGAGGCAGGTCCGGGTCCCTGGAGGCCAAGGCAGCCATGGTTTTCAGCGAGACACATTTCAACTTCATATTTCAGAAAGCTCCTGCTGAGCGCGCTGCGGAGTGTGAACGCAGAGGGGAGAAGAGGGACTGGGAGAGAGGCTAGGACGGTGCCACCAGGAGTCAGGTGACAAAGGACGATGTAGGAGGTAGGCCCAGCTGGACTCAGGGGTGTGGTTAAAGGGACCACAGACCCTGGAATCAGAATATTTGGGGAGAAGAGACTGGGAAGCTGCATTTCAAAATGCACCTCAGGTGATTCTTAGGGTCAGGTGTTTGGGAGGCAATGCTCACCGACGGATGCTGGGTACACGGGGCCCTGTCCTTGGGCTGTGAGCGCCCGGAGCCAGAGCTGCCCCTGCTTCTGGTGTATTTCCCAGAACCTTGCTCCCAGCCTGCACGTGGCCATGGGTGGTGTGTGTTGAATGAGTTGATCTCCAAACCAAGATGGATTCTTTCTCCAGGTAACCTGCAGTGAACGCCAGCCGTGCCTTTGACCGCTGGGGTCGGCTGGCCGGTCTTCTTGCCCAAGGTGACCACATTTTAAGCAAACCTTCTCATCGCATCCCTATTCACTTGGAAGGTTTCATTCTAGCATGGCCATCCCACCTCATTTTCTTTCTTTCTTTTTTAAAAAAATATATTTTTATTGATTTCAGAGAGGAAGGAAGAGGGAGAAAGGGAGAGAAACATCAATGATGAGAGAGGATCATTGATCGGCTGCCTCCTGCACATCCCACACTGAGGATCGAACATGCAACCCAGGCATGTGTCCTGACCAGGAATTGAACATGGGACCCTCCGTCTGTAGGCAGACGCTCTATCCACTGAGCAACACCGGCTGGGGCCTGCTTCATGTTTTCCAACAGGAACCACTAGGGGGCTTCTACCTTGGGGTGAAGTTTTACAATAGTGAGAAATAATTGCACTTTTTTTTTCCTTTTCTTTTTTTTTTTAATAAGAGAGGAAATGTTACCAATGGTAAGGTCTTCAAAAGGCCACTTCGCAAACTCCAAATTTACTTGAAAGCACACCATCTTTTGCTGGAGGCCAGGCGTGGTATGTTTCTGATTACACCGGTGACCTTCACCCTGAAAACCCTTTGTAGATGGGCCTTTTTTCTCGACAACCTACTGATGAGCAAATGATCTAACAGATTTCACACCACATAAATTTAAGCCTAATAAATGCCTTCAAATTCAGAGCTCCTAATTCTGGGTTCGGCGAGGTAGGCCCTTCACAAAAGCAATCATGTAGACAATTAATAAACCCACACACAGCTCTGGGAGAGAGTGGCTCCTGCCCCCGTCGCGGTGGCCCTCAGCAGGCTCCCAAGGGTGAGCCTCGGGGAACGCAGATTCGCCTTTAGCTCCCAGTTTGGCTGCCAGTGTCTTCTGCCCGGACCAGTACAGTAGCCACTGGCCACATGTGGCTACTGAAATGTACACGTATGTAAATTAAAATGTTAAGTCCTGCTCTTTAGTTGCACTGCCCACATTTGGAGGGCTCAGCTGCCACATGTGGCCAGTAGCTAGTAAGTTACAGCTCAGGACAGAATATTTCCATCATTGCCGAATGCTCCATCGGACAGGGCTGACCTATTATGCAGGCAAAACCTCTCAGGGCCCAGATTGCTTCTGTTTTGTCTCAATTATCAGTAACGGTACCTCCCCCGGGACTGTTTTATTGCATTGGTGTAGGTAAGCAAAATGAAACGAAGTTCATATGGAGGAAAAATATAGATTAAAAAAAAAAAAATCCTATTGTTTAATGAGAAAAAAAAAGGAACTTTGTTTTAAATCTGCTGATGAGCTTGCTCCCCCCCCCCCCCGCCCCCGCAACTCTTTGCTCATTTGGGTGGCATAGCTACAGCCTTGGGGATGAACAATCTCGATTATTCAGAGCCAGAAAACAAAATCGGCTTTCTCGTCTGGTAAGAGAACTCCACTGTCTGAATGAGCCAGGCAATTGCTCTGGCCGGTTGTCCTTGAGCTGTGAAGGGCAAGGACACACCAGAGACTGCTAGGGGTGGGAAAGGCCTTGGACATCCCTGAGGCCCTCAGCCTCGTGTAGGGGTGGCAAACGCAGGTGTGGGAGGGCGACGCCACGGCCACGGCCACGGCCAGCTTGTGGCAGAGCCAGTCCCTGACTCCTCCCCCGAGTTCATTCTCCTCAGCAAACAACGTGCAACCTCTCCTTTGGACCCCGAGCCTCGGTTTAATTGGCTATGAGATGGGGGAAGTCTTGCCCCGGTGTGGCCGAGGTGCTAATTCAAGGTCAAGGCCAAGGAGACATCCTGGGAGGTAGGGCCCTAGATCTAAACTGTTAGAGGTCATCCCCAAAGCTGGTCTTTTTTAGCTTCTTTAGTGGGAGGTGGGCTTTGCCTCGTAGAGGAAGGGTTTTCCCAACATGAGAAGGAGGTTCAGATGGGGACAGCCCAAAAGAAGGACAAACGACAACCTCAAGACCTCTCCATCTTTTTGAGGGGCAGCTTGAAGGCTATAACTTAATATGTTCACAAACTAAACTGCAGGTCACCCTTCTCAACTCTGACCCTCCCCAGGATCTACCAGGCCCGCGGGCAGCACCGTCAGTGTCTGGGTTACACAAGCCAGAAGTCCTGGCATCACCTTTGCTCCCCATGTCTTTCCACAGCCAACGCGTCACCAAGCTCTGTGACCTCCACTCCTAACGTTCTCCCCAGTCTGTTCACTTCTCTCCATGTCCTTGGCCCCAGCTACTGCCACCCCCACACTATTGCTATGGGCTCTGACAGGCGAACCAGGACCTACCTTTGCTCCCACCCCACCTCCGTGTATTCTCTCCTTGGAAAACCAAAGGGATTTCTTTGAAATAAAATTTAACCAGGTCATCTCCCTGTTTTCAATTCTTTAATGACTTCCATTGACCCTAGGAGAAAGTCAAAGCTCCTTCATTGACTTGAAACTCTTACATGGCTGCCTCTTCCTCTCTCTAGTCTCTCCTTGCACCCCATCTCCTCCCTTTCCTATTTCGGATGCACCCTCCGGCATCTGTCAGTCTCTCTCACCCCATTCTTCTCACCATAGACACTTGGCAGTTTCCTTTTTGTGACTCACTCCTCCCCACCCCCCAGGCCTTGGCCATTAACTCCACTCACTCTTCCCACCTCAGCTCAAGCATTGCTTTGCCAAGGGTATCTTCCATGACGTCCCCGTGAAGGTCAAATTTCTAGCACAGGTCTCAGAGCACCATGGACCTCTTCCCCAGTGCCTGCATTACAGCTGCAATGTCACGCTCACCTGTGTGCTACCTGAACAAACATCTTTCTCCCCCAACTGGAGTGTAAGCTCCACGCTGACAGGGGTTGTGCCTGTGTGATCGCCAGAGAACCCTGGTCTGGCCGAGAGGGAGCACCCTGTAATAGGAAAGGGATGAGTGAACGAATGAGCCACATTGTTGAATAGGTCACACCTGGGCTTGAATCTCGATTCCACTGCTTCTTTAGTTGTGTGGATTTGGGCAAATCATTTAATCCTTCTGAGACTCGGTTTCCTAATATGTAGAAGGAGAAGAACCTCATATGAACTTCATAGGAATTTATGAGGACAAATGAAACGATGGTGGTTGAGAGCCTGAAGTGGCCACTGTGTGTGGCACACAGTAGGTACTCAAGAAATGGTTGTGGTCATCGTCTAAGTGTCTTTCCTGCTAGAAGACTAGGTTCTTACTCAGCATCCTTTAAAGTTATATATTTTTTTCTTTAAATTGGCCTGTGTGTCTGTTGTTTGCAACCCAAAATCCTATATGAAATGCAGCTTTAGTTCAGACTAACAGAATAAAAGCATCAATATCTAAGAAGATTGGAAATAATTTCTTCTAGTCAACAATTTAAATATATATATATATTTAAATATATTTTTATGGATTTCAGAAAGGAAGGGAGAGGGAGAAAGAGATAGGCATATCAATGATAAGAGAGAATCTTTGATCAGCTGCCTCCTGCATGCCCCCTACTGGGGATGGAGCCTGCAACCCGGGCATGTGCCCTTGTCCGGAATCCAACTTGGGACCCTTCAGTCTGCAGGCTGACGCTCTATCCACTGAACCAAACCAGCTAGGGCCTAGCTAACAATTTTTTAGTACAAACATTAATTCCTTCAAGTCTATGAGCATGTCAGCCCTCCCAGGTACGTACTATTATTGTCCCTGTCTTACCCAGAAGAACGGAGCCACAGCCAAGTGCAGTAACTTGTCTCAGGTCCCACAGTTCTTCAGTGCCAGTGCAGGACTCAACCCCACGCTGTCCTTCTAACCCTTGCACACTGTCTTATCTATCTCTTGAAGAATTAACCCCAAAGCAATGAAAAGGTAAACAAACAGATGTTACATAAGCCACCCACCCACCAACACCAAGACCAGGATCCAAATTCTGTAAAAGGAAGGAAAAAAATCATACCTATGCTTCTCACATGCATAGAAACAAAGACACAAAAGGAACAGCACACCAATGGTCTCTGAGCGGTAGAATTCTCACACATAGCTGAAAAGCAGTTTTGTTCTTTTGTTTCCCACTAATTTCCCACATTCTCAATACGATGAAATGCATTACCGTTATAACGTAAAGAAACATAAACTTTTCTGAAAATAAAAGTAAGTACATTGCTTATTAGTTAAATAAATAAATAGAGAGAGAGAGAGAGAGAGAGAGAGTGAGAGAGTGAAAGAAAAAGAAAAGCCCCATTGATTGTAATCTACAGCCAAACAGGAAAGGAAGAGCAGGGAGTGTGAGATCACTGGTGGACCTACAGCTTGATTGGATGGGGCCCTACTTTGTGGACCTCATTCTCAGGCAAGACTCTCTTAGAATTTTCAGTGGTCAATAGCCTTGAGCTACAGCTAGCCCATTCAAGGTTGAGTAGGAATGGGTAGTCAGTGAGCATGAATTTGGTGCCTGAAAAAGCCCTGACTGGCTGGAGAGGACGTCTGGGCCCCCTCGCCACGGGCCTTGGGAAATCTCTCCCCCTTTCCACCTGCCACGTGGGAGTGGCTGTATCGGTTCGATCACCTTTTGAAATCTGCTGTGAGCGCAAGAATGCCAGCAAACCCTTACTGTCGGAAGTCTTTCCATAGATGAACTCCCTAAAGCTTCAAGACACCCCAGTAAGTTAGCAGATGGGGAAAGAGAGTCCGAGGCAGTGAAAGAGCAGCTCACATGCGGTTCAGCAGACAGTCAGACTGCCCGGATTGGAGGCCAGGCTCTCCCCTCGGCAGTCAGATGCGCCTGGCATGTTCCTTAACTGCTCTGCCACCCCTTTTCCCAGGCCAAAGGGACACAGCTCCTCGGTGAATGAGGTACAGCATTGGAAAAGCTCTAAACACTAAAAAAAAAAAAAAAAAAAAAAAAAGAATTAAAAAAAATGCAAGCTGTTCGTTTGGAGCATTTTAAAGGAAATGGCTTCTTGGTTTGGGGCAATGGTTTGGAATGGTTAGTGATTAGGAAATAGGTATAAGCCTAGGAAAGGCTGCCCATAAATAAAACATTTCCACCTCTCATTGGGAAAGAAAAAAGTTTCCAGCAAGAACACAGGCGAGCCAAGCAGGAAGAGATGCTCTTTAGGCAATAAAGTGCTGGCTTTGCGTCTGTACGTCCTGCGCCAGGAGCCTGCCTTCCAGACAGAAGGTACGTCATGTAAGTAGGTTTATGACCATCGCTTGGCCAAGCAACCTTCAACCTCCCTCCCTCCCTCCAAGCATCTGTCTATCCACCGATGCATTGATTGAACTGAAATTTGGCGCAAGTCCTGTACTCTCCCCACCCTCCAGAGCTGACCAGGTTGCCTTTGATGGGCGTCTACGATTGTCCCCAAGACGCCTTGGTGAGAAAGAACAAAAAAGGTCGCCTGGTTCACCCCTGTCCCCACTTATCCTCAAACCGCCGCCAGCAGAGGAGGTGAGTTTCTGTTCGCGGGGACCTCCAGGGAAGAGGAGTTCCCGCCCCGCCCCTGCCCCCCGGGAAGCCCTCATCAGTCCGTAATCAAAATGTTTGGGGTCCGTGGGAGAGCTGCGGCCCAGGCCAGCTTATCAAGGTGGAATTTATTTACTTACTGTCCACATCATTTCACATCAGATTGGCTTGTTGCTCTCTCCGATCACCGGCTGGAGAGCGGAGGTGACAGATCACTCCATTGCTTATTTAACCAACCATAAACAGGACTTGAAAGAGGGAGTTCGCTGCACACAGCTCCTCTTTGGAGAATCTGACATGTATCAAGTTGATGGCAAACTTCTGCTCATTATCTCAAAACCCCGTTTCTACTCCCCCCGCCCCCCCCCCCCCCCCCCCCCCCCGCTCCCAACACACTCTGTTCCCAAAGGAAAGCGGTTACCTAGAAAATACACCCGTTTTACTCCGAGGAGAGCAGCAGAATGATGTGGCTCTCAGCCAGCAAGTTGCGTCCCGTCCACATGCTGGGGGCTGGGGAAGGTCTATCCCACCCACGTGGCCCTAAGAGCAGGAGGTCGGTCACCGAATTTGGTGGCACTTTCCGTGTATTCCGTTTGTCAAAACCCCCTCAACGGGCTGTTTAGCAAGGACTTTTGGATCATCTACAATTTGGACTGTAAGTGGATTAAGTTGTAATGAAGGTATAATATCCTCATAATGTGTGATATCAATGATTTTTGGGGTCTCCTCTGCTATGGGCTTCCTGGGGTGCAAAGCCGACAGATGCTGACTAGGTCCTCGGCTCCCCTGCTGTGGGATTATTTAGGGTGTCCTTTAACAAGTCATGGAGACCTTCTTGGGGCGTCCCCTGAAACTCCTGCCCTTTCTTCTACGTCCTCAAGTCATTGGGGTGATGGAGGGAGCACCCATGATCCCACGGTCTGCAGGACCAGGTCTGACACCTCTGAAGCGCCTACTCGGGGTGACCATAAATCCCCGCCGCTTCCTGGTCTATGAGATGAGGACATCACCCCCACTTGGGGGAGAGGTGGCTGTGGGAATTCAGTGCCTGAGGCATGGCACAGCTTCATCAAATAAGAGCCTTCTCTCTTCTCTGAAAATGTCAAAGTCAGCGTCTTATCAGAACTTGAAATGTTGAATGAAAAAGGTCTTCCCACCAGGCAGGGAGGGCAGCACGAACAGCTTGGCAGTTCCTCAATCAGTTAGACGGAGAGGGACCGCTCCTGGGTCCGCACCAAGAGGAGCTGAGAGCAGGTGTTCGAACACTATCTGTGCAAGGTCACCGCAGCGCACCACTAAGAGGCAGAAACAGCCCGAATGTCCAGCGGCAGCTGAATGAATACACACAGGGGTGGAAGGTGGGGGGGGGCCACGGAATGGAACATTAATCAGCCATAAAGCAGAATGAAGGACTGATACACGTGCAACACGGGTGAACCCCGACCATAGTATGCAGGCAAGAGACCAAGACACGGAAGGTCGCATGTTGTATGATTCTATTGGAATAGCAAATCCATGGAGACAGAAGTAGATTAGTGATCGTCAGGGGCTGGGGTTCGAGAGAAAAGGGGAGAGTGATGACTTCATGGGCCCGAGGTTTCCTTTTGGAGTCATGAAGGTTCGGGAACCAGACCAGAGTGATGGTGGTGATGACGAGTGTGTGACACGTACCTGAACGGCACACTCTGGTTAACACAGTACATGTCATGTGATGTGAATTTCACCACAGGATTTTTGAAAAAGGACAGGTCAGTGAAGGCTCTATAAGGTCTGGTGAGAGCTGCTTTTTATTTTATTTTTAAAAAATATCTTTTTATTGATTTCAGGGAGGAAGGGGGAGGGACAGGAGATAGAAATATAAACAAGAGAGAATCATTGATTAGCTGTTTCCTGCAGGCCCCCTGCTGGGGATCGAGCCCACAACCCAGGCATATGCCCTTGACTGAAATCAAACCAGGGACCCTTTAGCCCACAGGCCAATGCTCTATCCACTGAGCTACACCGGCTAGGGTGAGAGCTGCTTTTGAATCTGAACTGGGCCTGGGCCTGGGCCTCATCCAGTGCTGGGCCTCGATTCCCATCGCAGCCTGTGCGGCCCTGCCCGCCCACCCGAAGGGGCTCCACGCAGCCAGACAAAGGCCCTTTCTCTCCCCACGGCCGGGAGCTGCCGAGGGCACCGTGGAGGCATAAACATGGACAGGAAGGCAGGCTGCCTGAGAGCTTCCAAAAGCCCCTTCTGACAAGTGAAAAATGTCGGGGACTTGAAGTCACAGGCCAGGCTTTTAACAGCCCTCGGCGTATTTATTTAACCCAGTAAATACGTTTATTAGCCGGCCGCCTCCTTTGTAGCGCAGGTAATGGATTCCCCATCTGTTTCTGCTTTGCAGCCCGGGGCTCGGTGGCCAACACCTCGCCTCCCGCAGCCTGCGAGGTGGAGGCCTCCGTGTGTCGCCCCGTCCTGCCCGCCCCTCCCGCGTGCAATTACAGCCGCTCCCGGAGGAGGAAGTCCCGGCCGTGGCCCTCCCTGGCCCCCGCGCCCCACCACCAAAGGGCATGTCTCGGAGGGGGGAAGCGAGGGGTCATAAAGCTTTCACGTTATTAACTTTTTCCTTCTGCAAAGAAGCCTGAGAAATACCATCGCACCACATTAAAGGGCTCGGGGAGAGCTGCCACTGCCTAATGAGGGGCTGGGACCCAGGGCCACATTCGAGGGCTGCGAGACCCCGTGGCAGAGCCTTGATGTTCTGTCGGACACAGGGACACAGGTATCAGGGTCAGGCTGAAGTCTGCACCTGACTCGGGGACTCGGGCCCCAACGGGGCGGTTGCCACTCAGGGTGGACAGAGGCTGAGCCGGCACCGCTCCCCTCGGGCCCCGGGGCACATTGGTTTCTCCCCACAAGGGCCTTCAGATGCCAGGCGGGAGGTGCCCTGGGAGCGGGCCGGTGCCATCAGAGGGGCCAGTGTCGGACGGTGTGCACCGCAGGGAGCAGCGAGACGGAGCTGTGATGGACGGCCTGGGCCGAGGCCCCTGGACGGAGAGTGTGGTGTGGGGGCCGGGACCTCCAGGGTGGCCTGTGGTGGCACCAAAGCCGCCTCCACAGCCTGTTCCTCAGATCCCAGCCACGGGCCACGGGAAGGATTTTTAATGGTTCTCACTCGTTTCGATGTTTTGACACTGGGTGGCATTTCCTCGCTGGGCATTCAGTTAAGTTCATGGGTCCCATGGACCCGTCATGGGGCAGTGGGAAGCCGGGGGGCGGGGGGGGGCGGGGGCGGGCAGGGGGGTGGAGTGGAGTGATGACCGTTTCGCAGGCATCCTGGCAGGCGAGGTCTGGGCAGACTCCAGCGGCCCTACGCTCTGGAAATCTGTCTTCTCCAAGAGCTCCCGGGGGCAGGGAGCAGCTCTCCGATCCTGTCGCCCATCACACACTGCGCTCCTGGCCTCATCAGAAATAGACCCTGACGGAGGACTCTGGGTCCAGGTGTGCAGGCGGAGCACTGGCCCGATCCTGGGGCTGCGGGGATTCACACAGATCGGATGTCTCTGTGATGGAGCCGCCTAGAGTTCTGCTGGTCCACGGAAACCCGGGCATGTGAGCGCTGCTGCAGCCCACTGTGCACTCCTCGTGCGGATGGGGAGACCGAGGCCCAGTTGGTGTCTAAGTCACCCTTGCAGCGAACAAAGCCCTGTTGTACGCCTTCCTGGCTCTTTGCGGGAGCAGGCAGGCGTTAGGAATTCTATTTTAACGTATGGATAGAGTGAGGCCGCCCCGGGGGAGGGAGTAGCCTGGCCACTGCACACAGCCAGGCGTGGGTCCCGGGCTATCTCCTCTAGTGATCTGGTCACGGGACTGTGGGCTGCCCAGAGGCGGAGCGGCTCCTCCTCTCTCCTCTGCTGTGGAAGGGTCTCCTGGCTTCTCTGCATCATGAGTATTTGTGTGTCCCCAGGAGGTAGCTGCTCTCACAAACCCCAAGAGGAAACCCTGAGTTCAAATTCCAACTCTGCTAGCCGACTGCTCATGAGCAAGTTACAGACCTCATCCATCGATGCATTTACTCATTCGTTCACTCAGCATGTATTGGGCCCCTGCTGTTTGCCAGGCACGGACCTAGGCACTGAGGATAGCACAGAAAACCAAACACACACACCTTCCATATGCGCGCAGTAACCGCAGCGGTTCTCAACCTGTGGGTCGCAACCTCTGTGGGGGTCGAACGACCTTTTCTCAGGGGTCGCCTAAGACCATCGGAAAACACATATATAATTACATATTGTTTTTGTGATTCATCACTACGCTTTAATTATGTTCCATTTGTAACAATGAAATTGGGGGTCACCACAACATGAGGAACTGTGTTAAAGGGTCGCGGCATTAGGAAGGTTGAGAACCACTGAGCGAGACCCTCCGGGCTTGCCCTCTATTCTCCTCGTGCGTAATAGGCACAGCCTGCCGTGACCTCTTCCCAGGAAACAGAGGAGGTCGATCTCCCTCTAGGGGCAGCCTCAGCCTTTGGGAGCCAGCGAGGGAGGGAGGCGTGGGAAAACTACCCATCCATCCCTGTGCTCACATTTCCTGGCCTGGGTGGCTGAGCGTTGTCATGCTTGAGCTGGTGATAATACATGCCATCGCCAAGTGCTCCTAACCGTGCGTGTCTTGGTGAATGATTTTCCTCGATAGCCAGAGCATTTCCTGTGCCAGGCACAGTGTGCTGTTTATTTATAGGGTCACTGAAGGGAGGGAGATGCCAGACTCCTCGGATGTGAAGTGGGGCAGGCTTTGGAACAGGGCTGAATCCATGGAGAGATTGCAATCGGTCAATTAAAATGTCTGTGAACGACCTTAAACAGTGCCCGGGGCATGGTAGGCAATGAGCAAAAAAAAAAGTGACCTGTTTTTTTGGTTTGTTATGATTGGAAGCATTGAATTCCACGGAGGGAACACGTCTCTGCTTGCAAAGGATTCACATGCCGGCCCAATGCTGCTCCTTCGTTGTTGCTTCGAAGAGGGGCTTTGCAAGGAAGAGGTGGACTAGGAAGGCGTGGCGGCCTTGCTTATGTGAGCTGTCTACCCTCTACAGGTGCTCACAGCGAAACTCCAGGCTCCCGGCTGGCGTTCGCCCAGGCAGCCGCTGTGCGCATGTCTGTCGGTTAGAGGCCAGGGGTCAGGACAGTTGAAAGTTGGGAGATGGGAAGATTTTGTGAGGAGCAGGAAATAGTGACATGCCCAGAATGGCTTCTTAGGAGCATGCTCAAGAATAAAGATGCTAATGCCAAGTGCAAAGCCTGCTTGTGCTCAGACTGGCTCTGGGCCACTTCCGGAGAAAGGGGTGCTTCTGGAAACATTAAAGGGGCTTTGTTTCGCTCCCAAGAACACTCAGGGAATGAGGCAACTTTATGTCATACCCTAACCATGCACATTTGTGGGTTGTCACTTAGCGATGAGCAGACTGAGGCTCAGAATGTTCCAGTGTGAGGACCACGGAGTCAAACTACTTGGGTTCGAATCCCAGTTCTGCCACGTATTAAGTACAGTCACTTGGGGAACGTTATTGTCTGTGCATCAGTTTCCCAATCTGTAAAAGGGGGGTAATCAATATTACATGGTTGTTGCGGTGTTTAGGACAGTGTCTGGCACAAAATCAGCACCAGGTCAATGTTGTTGATGATGATGGTGATGATGATGATGGTTAAGGCCTCGTCACTAGAAAAAAGTGGAGTCAGCTACAGCATCTTATCCCAGCGCCTCCCTCCAGTAGATATGTAATCAATCATTTTTCTTCCATTGACCAAAGCAACATGTGGTCAAGACCTACTACGTGCAGGATGTAGGGGAACAGAGATGAGCGAGCTAGCTTCATGGGAGCGGGTGTCAGGGGAGAACCAGACAGGAACACAGGAATTTCAACATGCTAAGGGGTGGGAGAGAGGATGGTGTTTGGGAACAGCACATTCTGGCTGGGTTGCATGAACCATCTTGAGAGTCCATGTGAATTTGTTATCAGAAACATGGGGAAGGATGTCTTAGGCAAAGGGAACAGCCAGTTGCAAATGTGTTGTGGCCTAGAGGAGCCTGATTGGATTGGGGGTGATCGGAAGGGGGGTGTATGCAGCTGGAGAAGGAACTGGCAGGAAAGAGCCAGGTGAGGAAGACCTCAGGGGAGTTGGTCTAACAACTCTAGGTGTTGGGCCAGTTTTAGGGTTTTAAATCTTTAAAAGAGAGAGAAACATTAGTGATGAGGGAGAATCATTGATCAGCTGCCTCCTGCATGCCCCACAGTGGGGATCGAGCCCGCAACCAGGGCATGTGCCCTGACCGGGAATTGAACCGTGACCTCCTGGTTCATAGGTCGACGCTCAACCACGGAACCACGCCGGCTGGGCCAGTTTTAGGCAGGGTCTGTAATAAGACGTGTGTTTTAGAGCAGAGGTCAGAGGCCTCCTCCCGTTAATCTGATTTGATACGTGGAGGAGCCTCTGTCGATGACCGTGATCGCAATGTTAGCGGGCAGCAGGCCGATGCAACATTCCGCAGGCAAACGACAGGAGCCTGTCAATGTTACAGCGTGGCCAGCTCCCATGGGCTGGATTGGGAATGGTTGTTTCTGTCTGGGAGTGAGGCTGCACCTCCTTGCCGCGTCCCTCCTCCCGGGAAGCTGGGAGGCCCGCATCCCTGCTGTTGTCCAGCACAGGCGGCTCACAGCTTTCAGCAGAGGATTACTTAGAATAACAAGTTAATGGCTGTCCTTGCGCCGGGCCAGCGCGGCTGGAAGAGGCAGGCATGCCCGGAGTTCATTTCCCCCTGGTCTGAGGGGGCTGGGTTGAGAAAACACATTGCAAATTCCAGCCTAGCAAAAAAAAAAAAAAAGACAAGAATTCTTCCCCCAGTCAAAACAGCATCCTTGGAAGTGGCCTGTGGGAAGGGGCGTCATTAAAAAATGTAAGAGCAGTTGTCTCCATACTCCGAGCGTGGCAGAGGGTCTGGGGGGCAGATCTGCCCGGAGAAAGGAGGGGCAGCTGGTGGCTTCCTTGTCCTGGGGGTCAGCTAACCTGAGGCCCCGCAGGCAACAGCTGGGGGCTCACGTGTGAATGTGGAGTGGGGAGACGGGGACAGGGAATGAGGGGGCACAGAGGAAGGGCAGAGGAGAGGGCAGAGGCTGGTTCTTCTCAGTCAACACGGAGACCACCAACAGGCCTGACTCCGGCCCTCTCCCCGCTCCCAGCCCCAGGCCAGCCCATCGGGGGCTCCTGCGGATGCTGAAGGTGCCTACGCTCACTCATTCGTTCCCTCCATCAACAGGCGGTGTCCTGAGCCTCCTCGGGGGCTGGCAGAATCGAATGACACAAAACCCTCTTGGCCAAATGCTGACTTTGACACCTGCAAGGTCCGTGAAGGGTGCCGTCTGCTATGAAAAACCATAGAAAATACACACGTGGCAGAGCCATGTTACTGGCTTTCAGGGAGCTGCCGTCTCAGACACGCTCCGGGGCCGAGGGGCTGAGGGCTGGTGCTCTGGGTCCTGGGAGTGAGGACCTGGCCTGAAGGACAGGCAGATGTGAACGGTGGAGGGAGGACAAGACGGGAAATTGACAGCCCCCTGGTTACCGTGAGCAGCGGGCCCTGTTTCTAGTCTTTTTTCTTTTTTAAAAATATATTTTTACTGATTTCAGAGAGGACGGGAGAGGCAGAGAGAGAGAGAAACACCATTGATGATAGAGAATCATTGATCGGCTGCCTCCTGCACACCCCACACTGGGGATTAAGCCCACAACCTGGGCATGTGCCCTTGACCGGAATTGAACCCAGGACCCTTCAGTTCACAGGCTGATGCTCTATTCACTGAGCCAAACTGGCTAGGGCTGTTTCTAATCTTTAAACCGACCATGCGATTCCTGCTGCAGGTGGGGGGTGGGGCAAGACCTCAGATTCCTCCCCACTGTGGAACCCCCATTGCAAATGCCAGCACTTTTTAAAAAAATTCTTAAAGGGTCCATTATTTTACAATCAAACACAATCGAAGCTCAGAGAGGTTAACGTGGCTAAGCTGTAGCTAGAAAGCGGCAGGGCTGCGATTCGAACCCGTGGGTCTGACTCTCCATGCTCCCCTCCCCTGCTCCACAGGGAAAGGGCCCCCTGGCCTGAGCTGAGGGTAAGCATGGGGGCGCCGAGGGAGATAAGGCTGGGGGGTGGGGGGCACAGGCAGCTGCCGCAGGAAGTCTGGCCTGGAGGCCGGCAGAGGAGCTCCTGGGCGCGGGTAGGAAGTGGGGGTTTCCAGGGCCCGCGGGGAAGGAAGAGCTGAACCGCAGTGTGGGTTTCGGCAGTTTCCCGAGTCCCCCGAGGTCGCCTGTCCTTCCTCCCTGGCCGGGCTGGAGACTGTGGCTCTGAGACTCAAGTCCCCGAGGGCTGCGTCAGGCATAGTCGGCTGCGATGTGCGCAGAAAGAGGAAAACACCGGTGGAAGTGGAAATCGAGCCCACAGATGGCGCAGTGCTTTCCTGGGCCGCCTGGGCGCTCTCTCCGGTGGCGGGACCTGGTCCTGAGCCTCTCCCTGCCTCTCTTACCTGATGGGTCCTGTCCCCGCTCATGCCTTTGCTGGCTGTGTGAGCTTCGGCAAGTGGCTTAACTGCCCTGGGCCTCCGCTGTCTCATTCGTTACAAACAGAGGGGCTGGAAGTGGAGGGCATGGTCACTCACTCAGCACTTTCTATTGAGTGACTGCTCTGCACAGGCACACAGGTAGGTGCTGCAAATGATGAAGGATTCACGAGATGTCAGAGAGCAGAGATTCTGAACCCGTGGTGGGCACCTTTCCGAGCACATAGGAGAGGCTTCAGAAATGCTTTGGGGGGTAGCTAGCCTCCAAGGTGAACCCCAAGGATGTGTGCCTCTTGCTCACTCTGTTCCCGTGTGGTCCCCTCTCACTCTGAAGCAGGACTGACTCCTCAGGATCAGACGAATAGGATGGAGCGATGGTGTGTGACCTCCGAGCCTAGGTCACGAGCATCGCAGGGCCTGCCTGGGTCTCTGGGACCACTGCTCCAAGAGGGCCAGCCCCTGCTGGAAGGACACAGCAGCAGCCCACGTGGGGACTAACTGAGGCCCTCGAGCAAAGCCAGCCTCCGCCGGCCAGGCAAGGGAGGGAGCCGCCTTGGGGGCGGGTCCCCCACCCTCGTCACACCTTCAGATGACAACAGCTCCAGGTGACATCTGACCGTAACATCATGCCACTGCTGCCCAGTCACACTGCTTCCAAATCTGAGCCCACAGAAACTGTGGAAGAGAATAAAGGACTGTGGAGGTGATTTCATATCTAGCAATAGCTACTCATATTCAGTATGAACCCCTCCTGACCTAGAAGGTACCCCCTTTTCTCTCTCTCTCTCTCCCTTGAGGGTCCCCTTGCCCTTTGGCTATTTGACATGCCAATCCCAGTTCTGGGGCCACCCCTGCCTGCACCCCCAGCACTCCTTGTCTCTGTTGGCTCCCTGGGCTGCTGAGAGCTGTACTCAGGGCAAGTCCCACACCCAGTGGGCAGCCTCCCATGGCCTGATCCCTAGGCTCCTGGTGTTTGAGAGGCATTTGCTACGGCTGCCCTCAGGGGCCTGCACCTGTGCTCCCCGCTTCCTCAGGTTCCCATCCTCTCCTGCGGCTCGCTCACCAGCTGCTTCCCAGGTAAAGCGGAAGCCACCAGCAGGGCCCGGCTTGTTAACCTCCTCTGCACCTCCCACCTCTTTCCCTGCAAAGCCATGCAGGTCGAGCACCCAGGCCTGGCCACACACGGGCCGACCTGGACTCCCTCCGGGCCCTGCAGGGCACAGGGCAAGCTCGGCTCCCTGGCCTGCCTTAAGTGAGCAGCCACGGCCCAGCCCCTCCCTCACCTCAAGTTATAGTCCAGCGAGTCCCACCTGCTTCATCTCAGTTGACAAATATTTCCACTTGATGTTACTGTTTTGAAAGATTTTGAGAAGTGGCAAACGAGGGTTGGGGAGAGCATCCCAGAGACCCTGTGTGAGAAAAAGCAGTTTCCCTAATCAGAGAGGGCCGTGGTGCCGTGCGGAGGAGGTTTGGGCGTGCGTTGGCCGGCAATGGGGAGCCACCAAAGGCCTCGGAGCCAGGAAAAGAGGGTGGAGAGATAAACGATAAGCTTATCAATGGCTAATTTCACTCAGGATCGTAAGAAGTGCCGGGACAGAGGCCTTTAAACATCTCCCTCTGAACTTAGGCCAGGACAGCTCTTCCTGTGGCCTCCTCCTGTAGAGATGGGCGAGCTTGGTGTGGGCTCTCTCTGGGCCCCCACGAGTGTGCACGTAGCAACCGTTCCAGGCACTGCTTGGTCACATCCAAGGCTTTCGGAGACAGTGTCAGAAACACCGCCAGCTGGTCACAGGCTCTGGTCCCTGGAGAGGCAGAAGAAGCCAAGCAGACAAGGGTCCCACCGAGTATTGGGAGTGACCCTGGGAAATCCTGGGTCTCCCTGAGCCTCCGTGCCTTCCCTCAGAAAATGGGTTGAGTTCGCCGGCCCCGTGAAGAGTCCAGGAGATCCTGTATACAAGGCCATCGGAATAGAGTGGGAGCCAGTAAGTGCTACTTCCCATCAATCCCCATACCAAAGTGACAGCTGGAGGCAGGAAAAAACCCATACACGCAACATCAAAAAAATTCCTTCAGAGGGAAAAAAAGAGAGAAGAGACAGGAGCGCCAGAGAGGAAGAAAGGAATTAGTGCTGTCAACAGCAGGTCAGTTTGTCTTAAAACCTTTCAAATTGTGGAAAGAACTGAGAAATGTATTTCCTGGGGCAGGAGGCAGTGGGCCTAGGGGGCCGCACACGCGATCCCCCCCCCCCCCCCCCATTGCCTAGCGGTGGGACTGCTCCATGGAGCCGTGCATTCCAGAGGGAGGGGCATCCACAATGAGAGGCCCAGGGCCCAGGCCCCACCTAGAGCAGCGGCCGGCCGGGTGCGTGCTGCTGTGGGTGACCCTGAGCACATGAGGCTCGGTGAGAGAAGCCAGATGCAGAAGGCCACGCACTGCACTCTTCCATTTACAGGAAGCATCCCGAATGGGCGAATCCACAGAAAGAGGCAGAACGAAGAGGAGCGGTTGCACAGGCTGGGGGTTTGGGAGTGGCTGTTAACGGGATGGGGCTTCTCTTTGGGGTGGTGAAAGCGCTCGGAAATCGATGGCAGGGATGGCTGCAGGACTCCCTGGCCGTGCTGAACCCACGGAATCGTAGACTCCACGTGGGTGAAGGGTATGGGGTGCGAATCACATCTCATTAAAGCTGTTAGTAGACACCAACCAGACAAGCAAGGGGGAAGGAAGCTCCTGGCAAAGACCTGCACAACGGGGCGTGTTCGCCTTAGAGACAAGGCAGGTTCAAGGACGAAGGCTCCGGGGAGCTCCCCAGCCCCCCTGCTCACTCTCCAGAGCTGGCGGCTGAGACCCAGGCACGCGAGGGACCGCGAGAAGCCCCAGTGCCCCCCATGCGGGGAACACGCAGACCACGGTGCCCCTGTGCGGGGAACACGCAGACCACGGTGCCACCCATGCAGGGAACACGCAGACCACAGTGCCCCCTGTGCGGGGAACACACAGACCACAGTGCCCCCCGTGCGGGTGGGGGTGGGGGTGGGGGATGTTGCTGCTTGTGGGCTGCTCTGCGGCTGAAGAAACGCCTGGATCCAGGCCCCTGGGCTTGAGAGCACCTCCCCGGAGAGAGCACAGAGCGCAGCCTCCTGGGAGAAGGTTCTGGGCTCCTGTTCATGAGGGTCGCTGACCTCTCCTGAGACCATGACCCTGTCAGGCCCCTGAAGGGTCCGAAACAGGCCCTGCAGAGAAGAGTGAGAGCAGCTCCCCTTATATGCCTTGTCGTCCTCACAATCTCCATATTCCTCCCATTCTGAGTCCTAAATAAGTCTATCTTCCAAAAATTAGAATGCCGAGGCTCAGAGAGGTGAAGCTGGGTGCTCACGGTCATCGGGCCAGCAGAGAGGGGCGGGGATGAAGACCCAGGTCCCTGCCAGCCGCGATCCGCCCGCCCAGAGCAGGGTGCTGGAGGCGCTGTTTGCCCACAGTCTGATTCGGCTCGGAGCTGGCTGGACGCCAGGCCTCCGCCTTTACTGAAATGTTCTGAGACTTGTTGGGGGAAATGGCGCTTTGAACTTGCCTAATATAACACGGGCTGGTTCTCCGGATCATAAACATGTTTCTGAACCTAATTAAAGAGTCTCGTGAAAGGAGGGGGCGCGGAGCTGAGACATGACGGTCCGTCTAAAACCGCCCCGTGGGCCAGAACGGGAGCCGCGCGTTGCGGGCCTCGGAGGACCGCCCTCTCCAGGGGCCGAGAGTTAAGAGCTTGAGAAAGAAGAAAAGGCTCTTTTACAGTCCTGGCTGGGCCCTGGGCCGCACCGGGCAGGGAATGTCGGAGGCATAATTGGGGCTTGTAAAACATTTCCAGACAAAATCACTTAATGTGTTTTGGAGAGTAAAAGGCAACCGTCCACATAATCCATAAATGTTTTCGGTAGAGGCAAGAGAGCCCGGGCTGGGGGACCAGGACTGCCAGGCCCGAGATCGATGCGCTGTGACTGCGGCCAATGAGCTTCACTCTGGGCACACGCCGCCCCCCCCCCCCCCCCCCCCGCCCCACCATTGGCCAGACACTTGGCCTTGAATTTGCGCTCCACAGCTCAGTCACTGTGTCGCCTTGGACAGGTCATGGATCCCTCTGAACCTCAGTTTTCTCGTATGGAAAATGGGGATAAAATAGCAGCCACCTCATGGGTTTGTTGGGAGGCTAAAGCGTGTGACTACAGGCAAAGGGTTGGCCCCATGCCCGGCACACGGAGTGGGTTGGTATGGATGTTTGCTGTCATTGTCCAGCTGCCTTGGCGTGGGCTCCCTGCCACCCGGTTAGGGCAGCGCTGCAGCCCCTAGGGGACAGCCTGTGAGTTTCTACTTCGTGGTTCTCTTGAGCTCCTTCTCCCCGCTCTTCCCTGGCAGCCTGTGTGCCGTCCTGGCTGCTCCCAGCAATTTTCCAGCAGCTCCGGTAACAATAGGCTTCATGGACCCATCCCTTCCTCATCCAAAAAGCTCTGATAATGCTTCATTCCTCTCGGCATAATGTCCACACCTCACACACTTTAGCTCCATTTAACTTTCTGACTTACATCCAGCCATGTCCCCGAGCGGTTGTCATACTGTGCCAAATGTTTCTGCCTACCACTCCTTGTGGGTGAGTGGTCAATATTGCACTTCCTGGCTCCCTGGTGGTGGCCGGGGGTTAGGGTTGGGGTTTGAGGGGAACAATTAGTTTGGGCCAGTGAATCCTGAGCAGAGGTATCGTACTGGCTCTTTCCCCCCTTTGCCATTCCTGGGGCAATTACCCAAATCAGGTGTCAACACACTTTTTCTGTAAGTATATTGGGCTGTGTGGACCATATGGTCTATGTTGCAACTTCTCAACTAGGGTGGTTCATCCGGTCTGAAGAATCCTTCTCAAGAGGGCTCATTCCCATGTTGGCGGGTTGGGGCCGATGGCTGCTTCCTGTGCACCTGTGCCTGTCCGAGGAGCAGATCGGGCTTCCTCATAGCATGGCGGCTGGGTTTCAAGAACGAGCAGCCTGGGGGACTGCATGTGAGAAGGACGGTTTCTCTTGGCCAAGCAGACTTCTAACTATGCCTGCAAAGGCTCTTTTTCCAAATAGGTTCACATTCACAAGGTCTAGGTATGAAGACGTGAGCACATCTTTTCGGAGCTACCATTTAATCCACTGAAATAACCAATTCAGAAGCAGGACTCTTTAGCCACGCCCTCCCCACCCCCCGTTTTTCAGAGAGGAAACTGCAGAGTGAGGTGGAAGATGTTGATCTCCCAAATTCAAGTCCAGTAGGTTTTCCACGACACCACAGAAGCTGGTTTCTCTCACAGCATTTAGCACAGCATTGGAGAGACCATAGTACTGAATAAGTACGTGTGGATTAATAGAAATTCCAAATGATTCATGAATAAAGTTGTACTGTGTCCAGAAAAGAATTCCGGGGGAAATTTATCTCTTCTGCCAGATCTTTGACTCTGTCTAAAGAGGCCTGAGGTGGTGATTACTCCCATTCTTAATTAATATGAGTAAGAGTCCTCATGAAACAGGAGGCTTGGGCTCTCCAGAGACACCTTCCCATAAGGACTGGGGATGGGAGATGAAGGGGGAACTCTTCCCTGCCTAGTGCAGTCGGAACGCAAACTGGCCTGGATCAAACCCCAGCTCTGTCACTTCCCATCTGAGTGACCCTGGGCAAGTCACTTAACCCTCTGAGTCCCCTTTCCTGAACTCTGAATACAACAAGATACCTGTCTCACCATTGATTTCAAAGACAATCTGAGATGACAGTGATAACAGTGCTTATTGTGGTGGTGAATAGTAGGTGGCTTAGACATCTTGGTCATTTAAACCTCACAACCACCTTCGGAGGTAGGCACTTATTCCCATTTTACTGATGAGGAAACCGAGGCACGTGGTGGTAAGATTATAGGTCAGCAGCTACCAAGTGATATAGCATAGATTGGATTTTAAAATATGTTTTTTATTGATTTCAAAGAGGAAGGGAGAGGGAGATATAGAACATCGATGATGAGAGAAAATCATTGATTGGTTACCTCCTGCATTCCCCACACTGGGGATTGAGCCTGCAACCTGGGCATGTGCCCTGACTGGGAATCTAACCGTGACCTCCTGGTTCATAGGTTGATGCTCAACCACTGAGCCATGCTAACTAGGCAATAGCTTGAATTTAGACTCAGGATGCGTGCTTCCAGAAGTCACCTTCCTAACCGTTGTTCTGTACTAATTATGTCAGTTAGGAGTGCCTTACACAAGCAGAACCACAGTAAGTGATATAGAAGAAAGACTTCAAAAAGTAGCAATTAGACTTTATGTAACTATGGGAGCTGGTCCATTAGTCTATATAAGGCTGGACTTGACCTCGGCAAGGCCAGGAGGGATGGACATGAAGTAGCAGGGAGCAAAGCCAAACTGGAACCAGGCTGTTCATGCACCTGGCCCAGCATTTGCAGAGACTAAAGGAGCAGGAGCTGCCACCCCAGGCCGGCAAGGGGGCCATGCAGATCAGTGACAACATGTGGGAACCAAGATAGTGCCTGCCCCCTGCCCCCCAGCCCCCACCCTCTGCCTTCAGAGCACAACAAAATGGTTGGGGTTTCACATCAACCTTCCAGATCTCCCTAAAATTCTCCTGTATCCCACCCTAGGGAAGGGAATTCTGGGAAATGTAGTCTCAGCTCATCTAGCTGACAAGGGACAAAGTCTTTGCATAACTCAAATATGAAAGCATGTTTTACTTCTCTCACATAGTAATTCTGATTCTTCTTTTGAGGAGATCCATCCTCAACAGGTACTTTGGCCCAAAGCACAGTGGATCGAGGAGGGAATGGGTGTGATGCACGGAGTTCCTGGTGCAAATGCATTGACTCCTGTCCTGGGTGTCGCAGGCGCCACAAACCCATCCTCAGGGAGCCCATGCCAGGCGGCTCTTTCTCTCTCGGCCCTTTATTCTTTATTTCTCACCTGCGGCTCCATTCACTTGAGCAGCGCTGCATTCAGAAATGGGAACTTTTGAAAAATGTCACCCTTTATAACAGGGGTCTTTCCCTCGGGGACCGGGGCCTGGGCACGCAGAGTGTACATGGTCCTGAGCTGGGTGTGGAGATGACAGTCATCCATCCCACAAATACTTCTTTGACATAACTTAGCTCCAGGCCCCTTCGGTGCTGAGGGCACAGTTGGGAAGAAGTCCCTGTGGGTTCTGGGCCGCTCTGGAGCACCTCCTCCCCGTGAGCAGCTAAAGCCAACAGGCTCCGGTACAGCCTGCCCCCCCCCCCCCCCTCACTGCCTCACCCACCACACCAAGCCTCCCTGGCCCACTGCCTTACCAGCCACACCGAGCCTCCCTGGCCCACTGCCTCACCAGCCACACAGAGCCTCCCTGGCCACACTGCAGACAACCCGGAGTAAAGAGCTCACACGGAGGTGGGCGTCCACGCTGACAGAGTGCCTCCTGTGGGCTGGGCATCGCTCAGTGTTACCCTCACAGCCATTTGAGGGTAATAGCCCTGTGGACCCGAGTTGGAAGCTCAGATCCCAGAGTCAGCAGGTGGTGGGGCTTCTCACCCCAGGGCAGGTGCCCCTGAAGTCCTGGATGACTAACACCCCACACCCCACCCCCGGTTCCAACTCCAACGCAGGTCCTTCGTGGAATACCCAGTCTCTTTGGTACCAAATATGCACTTTCTTCTTGAGGAAGGAGAAGCTGCCTTCCAGGACACCTAAGGGGCAGGGCCTGCTGAACCCCCATGCGCTCCTCCCTCCAGGTGCACGTCCCTCCCCAACCTGGGGCCCCGGCCCTCGCAGGAACTGATGGCAGAGGGGCATCGTTAGTAACAGCGACAGAGGAGATGAACGCTCCCTGAGCACAATAATGCGCTGCATGTTGCTAGGAGATGGCCCACCTGAGCAGGAGAACAATGAGAGCTTCCGGTACTTCATCTTCCCGCCCCTGCCGTGGAGAGGACCTGGCACCTTCGGATCCAGAGCCGAGGGCAGAGGAAAGGGGGACAGAGAGTCAAAGAGATGGGATCTCCTCGGGGCAGGGCAAATGCACCAGGTGTGAGGGCCAGGGACAAGTGTGAGTCTGGCCGGGCTGACACCGTTGCAGGGGTGTGATGACTGGGCTCCCAGCGGCCTCTGCCTACCCTGCTGAAAGGCAAGGTGCCTGGAGCCAGACTCTGACAAGAAAGGCTTGATTGTTGGCAGGGAAGGCTTTTCTAGAACAGCTTCCATAGCAACCAGAGAGAGCAGAGAGACGCAGCCCAAGAGCTCCTGGTTGCTTAGCAAATGCCGGCTGCTTGGCAAGTGGGCGCCACTGCTCTCTCTGCGCCTGCCCGGAAGGAGTGGGGAGGGGCTGGGAGGAGAGCTTGGCAAACACAAGCTCTCGTCCTCGAGGAGCTTGAGGTCAGAGCAGAAATGAGGGCTCCAGCCTGCAGCCGGCCTCCCCTCTCTTTCCACAATCCTGGATCTGCTGCACCCGGAGGGGACCTCATTGAACACCCCAGCTTTTGAGTCCAAGCTCAGCCCACCCTGACGGCCCTGAGACCCGGAGGGAGCACCCAGGGGCCCAGTCAGCCTGGTCGCTGCATGAGGTCAACGAGTCATACACGGGGAAGCTGATGAGAGCCACAGACCACCTGCCCTCATCAGCACTTGGCACAGGCGAAGGAGGCTCAGCCCGGGGTGTGGTGTAGAGAGCAGGGACAGCCATGTGGCCTGGTTTTAGGAGATGGGACTTCAGTCCCCCAAAATGCCACCTCCCTGAGCCCAGAGTTCGCAGTGCCATGTCTCTCTGCTCCCAGCATTTTGAATCACCTTCATGCCCTGCCTTCGAGCACATGGAGGGCACCCATGGCATTGACAGAGGGCCAGGGAAGCTGGTGACCCGTCCGACATAACCGGGCAGCAGCGTTAGGCTGGAACCCCAGCTCCTTAGGGAGCAGCCCTCCCATGTGGAGGAGCATCACGCTTTTCGTCGCAATGGGCCCTGGGAGTTCCTGACGGTCCACTCGCCCATCATCTCCATCCGCGGCCCTCGCCGCATGCGCACTATGGGCTGGGCGCTGAGCTTGGTGCTGGGGCGGGTAGCAAAGCAGAAGACAAGGCTCTCCAAGGACTCACTGGGGAGGAGCCAGCGTACCGAACTGGGGCCCAGACGGGTAAGTCACTGGTCCCAGCTCCCAAGTGGCAACGTTAGAATTTAGACCCACATAGACCTGGTCCCTAGAGGAGTGCGCCTACGTGCCTGTCACCTATTACAGGACTCGGACTTTAATTCTGGAAGGAACCTCTCCCTCGCCCCAGCTCGGCTGCTGCTGCGTGGGGCGGGGTCCTTGGGGAGCAGCGGCCCTGGGTCGCCGCCGTGGGCCGCCTGGCCGCTCCCGGGCTGGCCGTATGGAAAGGTCTCTGTGGCAGATCCCTCACACCACTCTCGTTCACTCTTAAAAACACACACCGGGAGTGAATTTAGTGGTTGTGAAATTTAAAAAGGCAAGTGCGGAGCTGGGAGGCATTTCCTTAAGCGCAAAGTAATGAAGTGGCCCGCCCGGCCGCCCAGCACGCGCACATGGAGAACATTAGCCGCAGCTGCAGAGCCGGCCGGCAGCCCGACGGGCCCCACCCCCGGGGAAGGGTCCCCTCGCCTCTCCTGTGTGTGTGTGTTTTTAATGTGTTTTTATTGATATTTTTTAGAGAGAGGGATAGAGAGATAGAAACATCGATGAGAGAGGAACATCATCGATTGGCTGCCTCCTGCACAGCCCCCACTGGGGATGGAGCCTGCAACCGAGGTAGTGCCCTTGACCAGGATCGAACCTGGGACCCTTCAGTCTGCAGGCTGATGCTCTGTCCACTGAGCCAAACTGGCTAGGGCTCGCCTCTCTTGTTTTTAAAAGGCAATTTTTGAAAGGAGTTTTAAGTTTACAGAAAAAAAATTTACTAGTGGCAAAGATTTGCCATACACGCCTGCTCCCACACAGGCACAGCCTCCCTCGTTACCAACAGCCCCCACCAGGGCGGTGCATTTGTTACCGTCGATGAACCTACACGGGCACATCCTTGTCACTGAGCCCACAGTTTACATCAGGCTGACTCTTGGTGGGGTACAGGCGATGGGTTTGGACAAATGCATGAGGACATGTCTTTATCATTATAGCATCACACAGAGTAGTTTCGCTGCCCTGAACAATCCTCTGGGCTCCAACAATTCCTCCCTCCCTCCTCCAACCCTCTGGCCACCACCCATCTTTGTACCGTCTCCACAGTTTTGCATTTTCCAGGATGTCGTAGAGCTGGAATCGTACAGTGTGTAGCCCTTCCAGATGGGCGCGTTAGCTCAGCAAGATGCATTCGCATGTCCTCCGTGTCTTTTCGTGGCTCGATAGCGTCTTTCTTTTAAGCCCTGAGTAATATCCCATTGTCTGAATGGACCACGGTTTACATATTCATTCACCTACTGGAGGACATCCTGGTTGCTTCCAAGTTTTGGCAACTATGAATGAAGCTGCTATAAACATCCCTGTGAAGGTTTTTGCGTGGACGTAAGTGCTCAACTGCTTTGGGTGAGGACCAAGGAGCACAATTGCCGGATCATATGGTGAGCGTATATTTAGTTGCGTAAGAAACCACGAATCTGTCTTCCAAAGTTTGGACAGTGGGTGGACCGTGCGGAGAGCCATGGACTCCTAGCAGCAATGAATGAGCGTGCCTGCTGCTCCCGTCCTCGCCAGCATTTGGTGTTGTCAGTGTCCAGATTTTGGCCCCATCTACGAGGTGTCCCCATTCCTCTTCAGAGGGGAAACCCTAACACAGGCAGGAGGAGCCCTTCCAGGCAGGGAGCACTTAGAAATTGAGTAACACAAGATATCATTCCTTATTAAAGTAAATTACCCCTCGACTCCTTCTTTCAGCAATTCATTTATGGTTTCACATACTAACAATGGAATATGTTTACTCTTGACTCATTTCCACATATTCACCCACCGTAGGGCGAGGGCATTCAAATAAATGAAACCCTCCTGCCTGGAGACGCTCACATGCGTGTGTGGAAACAGACATATACATAGAAAATTGCAGTTCAGCAAAATAAGTGCCATTCTGTAAAGATGCACAAAATGTGAGGGAGCCCAGCAGGAGGCTCAGCAGAGGGGAAGATCAGGGTAGGCTACAAGGAGGAGGTGACCTTGAAGAGGGGGTAGGCACTGATGCAGGGCTGGACGTGGGAGGAACAAATGGCTCCGTGTGGTTGAGATGTAGGAGAAAAGGCATAGGGGTGTGTAGGAGGCCCCTGATCCTTAGGAAAAGTGGATTAAAAATTTTGGGAAGGAGGAGTAGCAAATCACAGACCCTGGATGCTATGCTGAGGAGTTCGCATTTTGCCTCACAGGGAACAGGAACTATTGGCCAGCTTTCACTTTTATTCTTTCCAAAGATGAGAGCCTGTGCTGGCCATTCACACTGCCAGCTGTCAGCTGCCCCTTGCGTGACAAAACCTCGCGGGTCTCATACTTGTATTGATTGCTCTATGGATTGTAATGTGAGTGCCACGCTCCCTGGCCACCATTGCAACTCGAGGGCAGATACAGGGCTTTATTTCCTGTTTCTCCAGCTCCTAGGCCAGATCCTGGTACGGAATAAACCTCCCTAAAACGGGTTCAGCTGAATGGACTCAAGAGGCACAGTGCATGAGAAGTTCAATAAACTATGAAGCAAGAAGCAACACGAGATAGTATTACGTTGATAAATGAAGTCGCTAAAGTGTTCATTGCCTTTTAATGAGCTCCATTCAATGAGACAGATATTTACTTAGGCATTGATGTAGCTATCTGCACGGCCAATGGAAAACAGATGTTTCTGACAATCTCCCTGTCCCCTCCCAGCAGCCGTGTCAAGGACAAGCTCCCTTGGCGCAGAGACTCCTCTCCTCCCTGGAAGGCAGAGGGGTGCCCTTGTGAGGACTGCGACTGTCCCCAAGGAGGCCTGCAGAGAAACCCCACTCTGTACTTGCTCCGCGTGACCTGAGCAAGCCCCCTCCTTTAGTCGGCTGTACAATAGGGATTCGTTCTGGCCCGACACCTAGCAAAGCTGCCTGAGCCTCTGGGAGGCCAGGCTCTGCTCAGGGTCCTGCAAAGACGTCCAGGGCAGGAGAGAGTGTGGGGGCCCTGGGCCAGCCCTGGGAGGGGACTGGCAGTCACTGCTCTCCCAAGCGGATGTGCCACATACCTGTGCTGGGGTACCTGCGGGACATCCCCGGTCCCGAGGCCCTGGGGCCCTGAGGCGGAATGGGTGGCGGGCGGGCGGGAGCAGAGGTTTCCTTTGGTTTCCCAAGGCAGCTGGGAAGAGGGGGTGATGAGGATGCTGCTGAATTAGGTCTTGCCCTTTGACCCCTGTCCTGACCCTGGGCATGGCCTCCCTGGTGCCTGGAAACCGAGGGGGCCGGGGGTCTGGGAAGAGTTTGAGCATGAGCTTCCTCAACAAAGGGCTGGGCTGATTCATCTCCTCCTGGCTCTCTGGGCTAAAGTAAATACCAACCCAAGTGGCCATTTGGAACAGAGGTTCCGGAACTGAGCTCATGGGGCCTTTAGGAAGCTCAGGCCAAATTCACAGGCGTCTGGTGCTTCTTGAAGTGGCCGATCCTGGTTCCCCGAGGAGGCCTCTCCAGATGTTGGCCCCAGGGGGCTCCCGGGACCTCAGCCCCCCACTTGCTGACTGCCCTGGGCAGGCGCCCTTTAATGCCGCCAGCAGCCCTCTGGCCATGCCTCCTGCCACCAGGGGGTGGCCGATGCCCCCCTGGAGCCTGTGTCAGGCACAAGTGCCAGGCCCAGCCCCGGTGCCAAAGCGCATCCTTGGAGGGAAATAAACATGTTCTAATCAAAACAAAACAAAACACTTCCAAACGGGAGTTTCCTGCTGGAATTTCCTGGCAGCTCCCAAGGCAGTTGTGATTATGGAAACACTCACTGGTTTTTTTTCTTCTCAAGGGGCGTGGAGGACATACGATCATGCTGGTCTTAGCGCCCTCTCTCTGGGCAGGGATGGCAGCTGTGGTGATCAGAGGAGGCAGCCTGAAATCCCATGGACCCCGCCGCTCCTGGCCACAAAGGCGCTAAACTGCCTGCTCGCTCGCCTCGGCGAATGGGCTGCATTTTCCTCCTCTGGAAGCTGGAGGAGCTTAGAATAACATATGAGCAAAAATCTGGGCGTCATCTTAAATGCCCCTCGAGCTCATCACACCGAGGTCGACTGAGCCCTATGTGTGTGCCTGCTCCAAAGCCTTCCGTGAGTCTCCATTGCCTTCGGATGCAGCCCAACATCCTTAGCGCAGCAAGCAGGTCCCTTCGTGACTCGGCCCCTGTCTGCCTCTGCATCCCAGCTCCTGCCTCCACCCACGCCTTGGGCCCCCAATTTGTCAGCCTTCTTTCTGCTGTGACATTTCCTGGAAAAGCCTTTCCCTGGGCCAACGTCCCGCATGGCTTTCCTGGGGCCACCATGACACAGCACCACAAACCCAGTGGCTTCAACAGGTGCTGTGTCCAAGTCTACCCTCTTTACAAGGACACCTGTCCTATTGGATTAGGGTGAGCCCTAATCATCTCGTTTTAACCTGAGCTTTTCTGTAAAGATTTTATCTCCAGTTCAGTCACATTCTGAGGTTCGGGGTTGGGGGGGGGGGTTCGGATTTCAATCTATGAGTTTGGAGACAGGGGGACACACAGTTCAACCCATAACTCTTGCCTTTTAAAACTTTTCTTTTCTCATCTCCCCTCTGTCGTCTTTCTGCCCTGCAGGAATTGCTACCCCTCCTTTGTGTCCTTGCTGGATCCTGTACAAAGGCCCATTGGAGGACCTAGAACTTTTTTTTAAACCACAGAATCTTGTTTTTAAAATATATATATTTTTTATTTCAGAGAGGAAGGGAGAGGGAGAGAGAGATAGAAAGATCAATGATGAGAATCATTGATGGGCTGCCTCCTGCACGCCCCACACTGGGGATGGAGCCAGCAACTTGGGCATGTGCCCTGACCGGGAATCAAATGGTGACCTTCTGGTTCATAGGTTGGCACTCAACCACTGAGCCACACAGGCTGGGGCCTTAGAACTTGGCTTTGGACTATGTGCCGGCTTCTCTTACTTATTAGATGGTAAGTTCCTTAGGGACAGAGAGAGTGCCTTATTTCTCCATATCCTCAGGTCCCAGAACAATGCATGGCGCACAGTAGGTGTCCAGTGTTTGTTTGCTGGATAAGTGAGTGGCTGACTGTGTGAGGGTCTCAGTGAAGATGTGAGCTGACTCACGCTTCTCCTACCTGGATTCTCTGCAGGGCCCCCCAATTTGTCTCTCTTGATGCTGCCTGGTCTTGCTTCTGTCGCCTGTGCTGCACCAGCATGGCCATGGGTGAACTTGAGGAGGGTGGGGGGCGATGAAGGATTTAGAAAAGACAGACAAGAGGATAAAGCTGGGGCTAGGTGGGATGCTGCTCTCTCTGATGGAGAGACAGTGCCACAGCCTGCAAGCTGAGTGAGTCTTTATTTTATAGCCAGATTCCACAAGGCAAAGTAAGGGCGTGGTCAAGATGTTTACTACGCTCTCTCGGGTTTTGAATCTACTCAATCACATGCACCTGATCAAGCTTTGTTTACTTGCTGCACCTCCCGCAGCCTATATCACTCAGCCACGTGGGACCACAGGTTCGGACCATAAGGTCAAGCTTACAACCACAGCCTTTGGCTAGAATTGTGCTGGGAGGGCTTTGCCTTCCAAGCTGGGACGTGCACGTGGCTTTGCCACGAGAGGACCGTGCCTTCTCATTAGGCTTGAACCTGTCCAAACATTATAGCCACTCTCCACAGTCGCCCATTCCCACATTTGATGGAGTAGCCTTTATAAAAGACGAACGATTACGTTATTCCCTGGTGTCAATGACTTCTCATCCATATGGAGTCAAATCCATACTTCTTACATTGTAGCTATTTGTTAGGGAAATGACCAAATAGATTCTGATGCAGCCAGTGAATGCAATCTTCTGCAGTCAATTAATGTGTGAAAACGTGTCCTTGATGGAAAAAAAAAAAGTATATAAGCCTGAGCTATATTCAAAATAGTGAAGAACTGATCATTTAGAACTTACCAATCAGGACACGGCCCAGAGAGCTTCCAGCAATAACTAACCGGTGGGATAAAGGACTGATCACGCTGGTGTGAGGGGCATGAAAGGATACAGCACTGAGTGCACGCCGTGTGGTGGGCAGAACTTGGAAATGGCCCAGTGACCTCCAGCCCTGCTGTTATTTCTGAGACTGTCATGTGACATGGCGAAAGGGAGAGTGCCCAGGTGGGCCTAATCGAAGCACAGGAGCCCTTAGAGCTAAGGGTCTCCCTGGCTGGTAGTGGAAAGAGGAGTCGGGAACTGGAAGCATGAGGCGGGTTTGACATGCTCTTGCTGGCTTTGAAGATGGAGGGAAACCTGGAGCAAGTACTGGAGAGAGGTTTCTAGAAGCTGGGAGAGAAGCCCTGTGGACAGCCGGCAAGGAAACGGAGGCCTCGGGCCTGCGGCTGCAGGGAGCCAAACTCAGCCAACAGCCTGAGCGAGCCGGGAAGGTCTTCGCAGCTTCCGGATGGGAGGCTGCTGGCAGCTTGGCGTGGCCTGTGACTGCGCAGGGAACGCGGGTGAACCCACCCGCGCTTCGGACCTGACAGAGCTGTGAGGTAAGAAATGGGTGTGTATGTTCGCCGCTGCATTTGTGGAAAATTGTTATACAACAGTAAAGAATGCAGAGTCCACAACCCGGGCATGAGCGCTGACCAGGAATCAAATCGTGACCTCCTGGTTCATAGGTAGACGTTCAACCACTGAGCCACGCAGGCCGGGCGCACGGACACCTTTTATCTCTGGTGATGCCTGCTCAGGACCCGGTTAGCTGAGCCCTCCTGAAGGCTGAGCTTCCAGGCAACTTCACAGACCCAAATGGCCAGCTGTGTGCGTAGGGCCCCGAGGGCCTTGGGAGGCCCAGTGCAGAGCTGGAGAGGGTGCAGCACCGATGCCTGAGTCACCATCACTCTACGCCTGTGTTTACAGCAGAGTTTAAACAATCTTGGGCTGTCGACAGCTCCCCACCGAAAGGCAGCTGCACAACCCCTCCTTTCTGAGCTGACATCCCTGTTTAGAGAGGGACATCCGGGCTTTTCTTTTTCCTCTCTCTCTCTCCTTTAAAGTGAGATGTGAAAACAGCCGAGAGCTCCCCCAACCCAGAGCCAAAGCAGGCCTTTTATCACCGAGAGGCCCCGCAAGAACCCTTCGCAGAGCCCACTTCCTGTCCAGGGAGGAAGTGGCTAGGTCTTGACCTTGGACGCACTCTCATTTCCAATCATTTTCTAGCCTGGAATGCAGTGATTCAGTTTCCATTTATACAGTGAAATTAGTGCGGGTTGAATGCTCTGCCAGAGGGAGGGGGAGGAAGGAGGAAATGAGACCCCTTGCAAACAATTCTCCCTGTTTAGCTTGGAGCTGGCTGTGTTGTGGAAGGATTTCCTTATGTTCAAGGTGTTAGCAGCCTCTCTCAGGAAGGGCCCTGCTGCATTCTCTTCTGCGGCTAGAAAAAATGGTGCCGGAGCACCCGTGTGATTCGGTAGAGGCTTGATTATCATTGCAATTCGTGTTTCTCTAGCACTTTATGCTTTTCAAAGAGCTGTCACCCGTACTATCTCAGCAGACCCTCAGAACGCTTCTGGGAGGGAAGCGGGGAAGGTGTTAATGTCCTCCTTTAACTGGATTTGCAAAGTGTGTCCATTCTGGGACCTTCTGTGGGAATGGCCAGGGAGACCGTGGCCATTTTTCCTCCCCTTTTCTCGTGGGTCCAGCTGTTCAGAGTGGGGAGAATGCATCATCAGTGAGCTGACAGCTGGGGCAGAGGATGTGTATTAGGCCCAGCAGCCCTCGCCAGGGTTCAGGTTCACCAATCAACAACCTCCTTCCCAGAAGGAGGAGGGTACCCACACCAGGGCATGTCTCAAGGAAACAATTTATGAACTTTTTCTTTGGAATAGCTAACTCTCTATCATCTACCTATCAATTATCTGTTTATCTATCATCTATCTCTATCATCTATTTATCTATCATTTGTCTATATCATCTATCTATCTACCTATCTCTATCATCTATCCATCATCAACCTATTTATCATCTATCTATCTATCTATCTATCTATCTTCTCTCTCTAGGAATGGGACTTCTGCCCACAGAGTATATCCATCTTCAGCATCACTGGATGTGGCCAAATGGTCCTCCAGACGGTTGTGTGCATTTACGGCAGCATAATCGAGCTCCCCTGGCTCCAAGTCATCACCACCACTTGATGTTGTCACACTTTTTATTCTTGCCAGATGGATGAGCTTGAAAGGAGGCGCTCTCCCATTTCACTCAGATTGTCACTTGATTGTCCTTCTTCTGTGCACCTCTCCTGCCCAGGTTGTACCCACACTGTGTCATGGTGGTTCTGTGCTGATGTGCTGAACTGAATGTGACGAGCCTTTATGGAGTGTTTTCTTATGCTGGATGCTCTCTTACGTTCTTTTCACAAATGATCTCAATCCTCACAATAGCCTAAAGGAGGGAGAGAGACACTATTATCTCCATTTTACAGATTTATCTCTTTACTAGAGGTCCGTTGCAGGAAGATTCCTGCAAGAATAGGGCTTCCTGTGGCTGGAGCAAAGCAGAGAAGGGAGCGAAGCCTGCCTTGCTGGGCTTCGCTCCCTTCTCCGATGCCTTGCTCCCTCCCGCCTCCACTGCCTCGGCTCTGCTCCTGTCTCTGCTGCCTTGGTTCCCTCCCTTCTCCACCGCTTCACTCCCTTCTGCAGCACTTGACTTCCTTCTATGCTGTCTTCAGTCTTCGCTCCACGCCTGCGTATGCAAATTAACCACCATCTTTGTTGGGTTAATTTGCATACTTGCTCTGATTGGCTGGTGGGCGTAGCAGAGGGATGGTCAATTTGCATGTTTCCCTTTTATTAGTGTAGATTTGCACATTCATTCAGCAAAATACTGAGTGACTCTCCTGGACCAGCCACCAAAGGAGTCGATCCTCAACTTCCTCAAAGAACAGCATCTGGTGGCCATTGGATGTTCTTGGCTGCCCAGACCCACTGCCCTTTCCTGGTAATAGCCGGTTTCCCATTGGGGGTTGCTTCATGTATGGTCTTGGTGGAAAGATACAGTCAGATAGAATCATTCCGACTTGGAAGCTTATGAGCTGGAGCTTCCCTGCCCCAGTAAAGAGGGAACCGCCAATTAGCCACTGTCTCCCAGGCCTTTGAGTCTGAGTGGCTCCTGAGGGAGGGATGAGGGTGAAAGGGGTTGTTGCAGGTCACTGGGGTGGCCCTGGTGGGGCAGACCCCCCTGTGAGGGAGCCATGTGTGTCCTGCCTCCTCCTTCCTGAGTCTCAGAGATCCCTTGACCCATTCCCCAGTCACCTGTCCTTCATGTGATGCTCCGGACATCCTTTGGTTTAAGTTACTCCGAGTTGGTGTCTGAGGTTCATAACAGGACCCTGAGATTCTGACCAGGTTCTGGACCCTATGAGATCAATGAGGAACCAGAAAGAAGCCTCATCCATGGGCCTGCCCTCCTCCTGGGTCGGCGAGCCACCCTGGGACCTGGGAGGTTCTTCTGCTACGGCCTTTCCTGGGGATGGGGTTATCAGGGAAGGTCCAAAGTTTCGCCAGTGTCCCATCCTCGGGGTGCACAGCCCCACGTAGCTGCCTCCTGGGCTCCTGGGCCTGTGAGAGAAACCCGCTCCTTTGAGAAGGACTCACCGTCATCATGGCCATAAACTGACTCCAGGCACGAACTTGCAAGGTCGTCCATGGAATCTTGCCAATGACCTGCTAAGCCCAGAGAAGCTTTTCTAGCGCAAATAGTCTTTCCCTGGAATTTCCAAGGGCAGGAGCGTTTCCGTCAGGATATAAGATCATCCCTAGGCCTGGAGCCCAGAGGAAGCGCCTCGCCGGCTCTGTGCTCCGGACGCAGCGCGTCCTCAGTTCCATGCCACCTCTCCTCCTCATCCTCACTGGGGCTCCCTAAGGAGAAACCAGTGTGTGTCCCTCTCTCCTCAGTGCCAGGCACGGCCGTGGGCACAGAGATTTTTAGTTGAATACGTAAGTGCTGCTCCCTGCTCCCAAGACACAGAGAATCAAATTACCCTAGAGGTGCCTGGTCCACAGAGGACGTGGAGCTGGAAAAGCTTTTGGTTGGATAGACATTTGCTGAGTATTCCTAGATGCTAGCGCTGCGCTGTTGCTGGGGATACAGGGTAGAAAACCATAGTCTTTGACTTCGAGGAGCTCATGGTCTCACAGGAGAAACAAACCAATAAACAAACAACTTTGATGGAATAAGAGCTGCCATGGAGGTGTCAGGTCAGGTTTCAGACACCAGCACCTCTTTTTGCCAAGAGAGGAAGAGGTCCTGTAGTGAATGGCAGGGTCGAGGCTCAAGTTCAGACATCTGTACTCACAATGGCAGAGGTCTACCTTGAACAGAAGAATCGCTCTCCCTTCTTCCTGATGCCATTGATGAGTGAACTATGTAATTAATTAAAATACTGATTGAGTGCCAGAGATCAACTTGGCCCTGTGCCCTGTGCTGGGGATGCAGGGGGGAGCCAGGCACATGCAGACACTGACCGTGTCTTTCTGGGGTTTACAGCCTGGTGGGAGGACCTACATGCCAAAGAGAACTTTCTGGGTGACGCATGGGAGTGGGAGGAGCTCGGGGCGTGGGGAGAGGGGTCTGGACCTTAGCCTGCGGGGGCCTCTCCACTCGTTCACTCACTCATTTCACTCCTTCCACAAGGATCCCTAGAGTCTAGCACATGTCAGGCACTTTTCTCAGTCCTTCCCGGCACATCAATCTCCCAGCGTTGCACACCCGGCTGAAAGCTGGAGAAGTAAAAATTTCTAGGAACAGAGGGAACATGCAGAAGCAAGAGCAATCCATCCTGCAGTGGAGACATTATCGGGGCTTTTTAACAGAAACCTAACTGCGCGTCTTCACACCTTCTGTTGCCAACGGAACATTCTGTCCCGGGCGCCGGGTCCCCACTCCCCTGTGCTGTGGTATGAGGAGCACAGGATGGTGGCTGCTAAATTTGGTGTGTTTGAGAACAACACTGAGACAACTGGATTCAAGAGAAGCGAGCTTGGTGCCATCTGCCTAAAGACCCATTTTAGTCTCCATTCTATTTGTCCTCCTTGATCTTGCCTCTAGTAATCAGACCCTTTGCCTGCAGCCCCTCCCTGCCTCCTTGCCCGCTCTACCTGTCTCTGCGATAAGCTCAGAGGATGCACTAAGGAACAGAACCTCCTCCCTGCCCTCAAGTAACTCCCAGCCGCCAAGGGGAGACCAACAAGAAAGTGAATCTTGGCAGCCTTCTGGGGAGAGCTGTGACATGGGTGGGGAATCCCGAGAACACAGCTTACTCTCCCTTGGAGTTTCAGCCCCAGCTCCTGGAGCACGGACGGCTGGGTAGCAAAGTGTTAGGGTGAGAAGGCAGACAATTTCTAAAAAAAGGCCAGCCTGTGCCAAGGCAAAATCGTGGGCTCTTTAGGGACCGGAGGAGGTTCAGTGGGGCTGAGGTGGGTTGGCGGCCAAGGATGGAGACAGATGGAGAAAGAACATTTTCCCGCTGTATACTGATCACGCACCCTTGGGGCCAGGCCTGGGCTGCGGTTCCCGCTGCCTTTGGCAGATGAGGAAACGGTCACAGCAGCTCAGGGCAGAGCCGGGATCTGGTGGTGGGTTCGGTCTTTCCTCTGAGGTGACGGGTACGCCCTGGGGTGTCTGGGCAGGGCCCTCTGGCCTCGTCTCCCTGATGGGGCCGTGGCATGTGCTGGGCGCAGGATGCTTGCCTCCCCTCACCCTACCAGACTCATGGCCCGGGGTGCCCCTCCTCCCAGGCCCTCCTTGGCCCCCCGAGGCCGCAGGAGCCCGCCACGCTTCCCCCCTGCGCACGCGTGTGTTTACGTTTCTGCCCCAGACGGGCCCGCCGGCTTCCAGGGCATTTATCAGGCCTGTGTATGTTTTTCTTGTGTGGGATTTGAAATGATTTCTTTAAACAAGATCTAAACTGGGATTGATTTCCCCTCTTTATGTAGAGTGGTTTGTTTTGTAATACGGTCCTTTTAACAGTCTAAATTGTGGGAACTGGGGAGGCAGAAAGCGAATTTGCTGACTTCATATAAATACGAATTACTTTATCTCTCTTTGAAGACTCCCATGTCCTCTCCGGGCGGAGGCTGGAGCCGCATTCTTTGCGGGCCCTTTCCTTGTCAGAATTGTTATGATGAGAATGATACACGCGCCGCGAGACTTCCATTCCGGGGCTGAGAACTGAAAACAACCCTGGCCTTGCCACGGTGCCCCGTACTTGTCTTCCAAACCCACACCCGTTCATCTGCTCTGCCCAGCACGCCGCTCTCCTTTCCCGCCAGGCCCAGAACAGCTCCAAGAGATGAGGAGGTCGCTAGGGGAGGACACGGCTTGCCAGTCTGATCGTGGTCCTGGCCTGGGAGGGGCGGGGTCCCTGGTTCAGGAGCTTGATCACCCATGTGTTCTATGTTCCAGAAACATTTCCCAGGACGCAGTCTGTGGCAGGCTCTGAGCGGGAACTGACCCTGAAAATGAGTCGTCTCATTGTTCCCGTGGGCTGCCAGAATGCTCCTGCCCCCCCCCCCCCCAACGACTTACAGGTGGTGGTTCCCCTGCTTGTTCTTGCATGCCCCCAGGGACAGGGAGCTCACCCTCTGTCAGGGTCGGCCATGCCAGTTATGCCTGGCTCCGGTGGTTCCAATCCTCCCGGACACGGAGCTGCTGCCCCCGGGGGCTCCCGCTGTCCTGCAGCAGATCATACCAGGCCTTCGCCTCGCCCTCTCTCCTCCGGGAAGCCTCTGCTCTGCGTGTGCTGACCTGGGGGTCTTTCAGCGCACGTCAGACCGGCCGGCTCACCGCGGGGCGAGGCCCTCTGCTCTCTTCTTCTGGGCGTTGCGAATGGATGCACACGGCCCTCACTTGGCTCGGCTACTTGGAGTCACTGTCTGGGTTGGCATTGGCCTCACGGGGACAAAAACCCCTCTGTCTTCCCCCTGCGTCTCCTGCTGGGCCCTTACACTGGACTCAGGAGGCAGAATTCACAGGTGTAGCCGCTCTGTGGACGCCCACTAGTGAGGCCCGCCGCCCAGCCTCCCCAGAGCCTGTGCCTCCTCGCTTCATTGTCGTTCAAGGTTACCTCTCTCCCATGGACCGGACCAGCCCACCACCTGCTTGCTTGCCCGAGTGCTAATTAGTTCCGGAGCACGAGCCCAGGAGAGGCCCGCTGGTGGGCTTGCTTTGGTTCATTAGCAAACGAACCTCGCATCCTTGCTATTTTCAAACGTGCCCATAAGGAGAACATGACCTACTTTGTCGTGTGTTTAGCTTGAGGATGGGTTCCTCTTATCCACTGGATCGTACTGATATCCTGGGCCAGGGAGCCCGTTAAGAAGGGAGTGACGTTTAAAACAACTTCTGAAAGCTCACAGGGTGGTTCCCAGGGCGCCGTGCTTCCCTGGCATCTCTCTGGGCGCTCACCAATCATCTCTTTGCTTATCTGTTCGGAAGAAGACATAGGATCACGTGTGTGTGTGTGTGTGTGTGTGTGTGGTTGCATGGGTTTGAGAAAAGGAGAGTCATAGAAGAAATTAGAAAAGCCAATCACAGCCAGAAATAGAGGCCGTGAAAGTGGCGCTAAAGAGTTTGCAGGTTGTAGACAGTCCTGTCTAATTTGGAGCAGGCTCAGTCCTGTGTTGATTTTGGGTTTTCTCTCTCTCTCTCATATATATATATATATATATATATATATATATATATATATATGATTAACAAGTTGTGAAGCTGAAAGCCGTGGTTTCCATGTTGCATATTCTGTCGCACTAAACCCTTCTGGGTAGAGTGACCACATAAGTTATCTTGCAAACTACAATTCTTGAGTGTGAGAGGGGTGCTGTTCATAATTATGCCAGGACACTAGGCGTAACCCAGGGCTTCTCGGCATTCCTCCCGGACACTCTGGGACCCCCACACCTCCGACTGGGAGCAGATGGGGATCCTGTCTCCCTTTGACCCTGTGCAGGGTGCAGGGTGGAGAGCAGGGGCTGAGGGTTTGGCGAGAAGGCTGATGTTTTGGGTTTGCTAAGCCTCGGCCACGTTACGCCTTCAGCATTTTCCTCTCACCGGCCAACTTGTGTATTTTAAGGCCAAGTCCTTGCATACGGCTCTCGCGCCTTCACACTCAGCTCACTGGGGCCATCCTCGGACCAGCTTCTTGCTGTTGAGTGAGCGCTCCCCGTGGACCGTGCGTCTCTTTGAACTCAGATGCCTGTTTGTTTTTGAACTGGAAACTAGAAACATAGGATTCCCAAAGCCACAGGCGCAGAGCCTTCTTTGCAGGGATAACCTGTGGAACCTAAAGAGGAGGGGAGAACCCCACAGGTCACGTTACAGGGGGGCAAACCCGGGTTCAAAGGGCAGGGAGGGGTTGATTCCAGGTCACCAGTGTTTTCTCCTTGTGCTGTCTTCAGGAATATCCCCGTGCCTGGTGCCCTGTGGCAAATAGAGCAGCGCCATGTGAATACAAATCCCGATAGTACATGCAGCCTCCAGTCACTCCTGATTCCCAGGTGTGTGCAGATCCCGACCCATCTCCATGGTCAAGTGCAGAGTTGAGTCAAAGATCGTTCACTATAGAAGCAAAGTGAAGACAAGAAGGGTAGACACTGGCTCTCCAACGAAGCCGGAGACGGCTCTCCTGGCCCTCGGCGATGAGCAGTGTGGCCTCTTGGGATGCCCCGTGTTAGACACCTGGTTCGCCCCGTCCACAGTGCTCAGCTGTCTCCTCCTGGGAGCATGGCCCACGGTGGCTCTCCCTGGCCGGGACCCTCCCAGAAAGGCCTCCTGTCTCCACCGTCCCCATGCGAGAGGCACCCTGGTCCGGGAGGATGACTTTGGCCTTGGACAGGTTGGGTTTGCAGCTGGTTCTTTTATCTTGGGCACCCTAGCATCCTGAGTCCGAGTCTCCACGTTTGAAAAACCATCATAATCCCCTTCTAGGTGAGTCGTATTCCATGCTGTGCTGTCGGTCAGGGTGTCTGCTTGTGCCAAAGTCACGGCTGCTGCTTCGTGAGGCGATTATCGCTGTCACTCCAGTGGGGGGTCTCTTTGTTGGGGGCGGTGTCCTGTGCACAGTCGGATGCTCAGCAGCATCCCTGGCTCCTACCCACAGCGTGCCTCCTGCACCTCCCCCCAAACTGGGACAAGGAAAGGTGTCTCCAGATGTTGCCAGATGTCCTCCGGACATTTGCTTTTACCCTGGAACCTTGTGTTCCGTTGTTTGGAGACAGAGTAACAAACTGGCAGGTAATGAGCCCTCGCCGGCTTGGCTCCGTGGATAGAGCGTCGGCCTTGGGACTGAAGGGTCCCAGGTTTGATTCTGGTCAAGGGCACATGCCCGGGTTGTGGGCTTGATCCCCAGTAGGGGATGTAGAGGAGGCAGCCAAACAATGATTCTCTCTCATCATTGATGTTTCTATCTCTCTCTCCCTCTCGCTTCCTCTCTGAAATCAATAAAATTATATTTTGAAAATTTCAAATTGGCAAGTAATGAGGAGACGGGGACAGGGGCAGCAAAGGGACATGAGGACATTTGCTTTGGGGAACTCTTGAAGGACGTGAGGGTGGTCATCTTGGAGTCGAGGAGGTGTAGCAGGAAGAGGAAGGCTGACGACAAACACCTGTCCTTTTGAAAGGGCGCAGCTGTGTTTTGCACAGGCCCAAGGGAGAGACCTTAGAGCATGAACTGGCTGCCTTGTACTCGGTAGTTTCATGTCCCTGGAAGCCATCAGGTGAGGACCCGGCCAGAGTCCCTAAATAACAGTGACAACAGCAGCCACAGCTAACAAGTGTTCGGCCTCCCTATGTGCCACGTGCATTTTCCATTCATGATGCACTTAATCCTCCCAACAACCCTTTCGGATAAGCACCATCACTGCTCCCATTTTACAGATGGGAAAATGGAGGCACAGAGGGCTGAGAACTTGCTCCAGGTCGCACACAGCAAATGTGGCTCCGGAGTCTGAGCTCCCGGAGCCTGTGAAGGGAGTTTGAGCAAGAAGACCTCTCAGGTTTTTCCGGGCCCCGAGACTGTAAGCTTTTAGGGAGTTCCCTGCTGAGACCACCCTCAGGGAATTGACTTCCTGTGGCCTTTAGGTCACGTTCCACCTAACGCCCAGGAGACAGGGCACTGCTGACTCATTCTCCCCCAGCTGTGCAGGCTGGGAACAGAGCCAGGCCGCTGGGCCAGCCCTGGTGGCAGGTGCCGGCTGCTGTGGTTTGGCAGCCGGTCAGCAGCTGGGAGGAGGCCTCAGGCGCTGACCAGTGGGGACGGAAGTGTGTCCACAGGAGTCCAGGCTCGGGGACCCTTCGGAGATGGATGGACTTGGGGACGGGAAAGAAATGCAACCCAGAGTGTAACAAGACAGATGCACGGAACGGGAAACTACACAGACCTCACTCGGCACCAGGGTTGGGATGGTGGGTTGATGCTTGTCCATCTCGGTGACCCTCCTCTGGGGCTCTACGGGGGCTGTGACGAGCCTCTCCAGCATCGTCCATTCCGCCTGCGTGGACTGAACACTTCAGTGCCAGGAAGGAAGAGGGACGTCCCCCGCCCAGCACTTCTCAAGGGTGCTCTGGGCGACAGCACCGGCAGCAAGCGTGGGCACCTGCGGCTCCCCCTGCCCCAAGGGATGAAGGGGTCTGTATGGAGGCACATGGATGCCCCCTGGGAAGCTCTGCTCCAAATCGCCAAACGGATGACGGGGCTGTGAGGATGCTTTCTTCTTGCATAGAAGCCAAAATGAGGCACTTCTGGACCCCGCCCTGCGCCTGACCCCTCCAGGACCGCCCTGGGCCTGGTAAGTTGGGCTGTACGTTGCCAGGATCGTCCCCTGCCCGGGACAACAGTTCCTGAGCCCAGTTCCTCACCTGCCCAATTCCGATGGGGCAGAGATGCCCCTGCTGTGTCCGCTCTTCCAAGAATCCTTCATTGCCCCTCCCCCAGGTCTGGCCCTTGGGGTTCTCCGTGCTGGCTCTTCCCAGGCAGCCCTGTGACCCCTGGTGGACTGGCCGTGCCCCGGAGAGCAGGGCCGCTCCGAGTCTCTGGAGCGCCAGCCCCTGCATAGCGGCTGGACAGAAGCACAGCCTCTGTCGGGGCAGGTCCTCCCAGCTGCACGGCACCCTGCCATCGACCATGCACCTCACACTCACTGTGCAGTTGACTTTCGTGGGGTTTAGGTATGTTACCGTTTCTACTTCCCAAGTGGTGTAAGGAGGAAGGTGACTTGACCAGGGTCACAGGGACCTGGCCTGGGTCCAAGGTCACACACATTCCTTGGCCCCATCGCTGAGCTGCCAGTCTCAGAGGCCCTCTGCTGGGCACGGGTCGGGGAATGGAAGGAGGGGGCACCAAGGAGTTACCCGGGAAATGAGAATCGGCCGGAGTGCCTCTTTACCACTTGGGGAAGCCCTCCTGCCGGCTTCTCTGTAATTTGCATCCAGAAGCCACCCCGCCAGGCCCCACCTCTCGGGAGCCCTGCCAGCGGCCTAGCGTCTCTGGGTTCTGGAGGGGGAGCCCCGCTCAGCTGTCCCCAGGGAGTGAGTGACCTCCGCCGGCGGGACACAGCCGCCGTCTGCCCTTTTGGGTGGCATGGCCAGTGGCCGCGTGGCCGTGTTCCAGGCACATCTGTGTGAGTGCACGCCATTACTCCCCGTACGATCTCCACCTTCTCGGCATTGCCAGCCTCAGCAAGTGTGGTCTCGTGGTGAGACGGGCATTCGCACGGTCTCCATTTTACAGGTGGGAAACCGTCACCACCAGGAGACTAAAGGCAGGGGTGACACCGGGTCCCGGGTCTCCAAACCGGCCCCATTGCGTCTCCTCAAGCTGGCCTGGCCGGGTGCAATTTGAGGCTCCAAAGCCCCAAAGATCTTTCTTTGTCTTTTCTACCCAGCTATGGCCCAGATTTGCAGATTGCCTTTAAAAAAATATTTAAGCCCGACACATGCCCGGTTGCCGGCTTGACCCCCAGTGGGGGGCATGCAGGAGGCAGCCGATCCATGATTCTCTCTCATCACTGATGTTTCTCTCTCTCTCTCTCCCTCTCCCTTCCTCTCTGAAATCAATAAAAAATATATGTATTTTTAAAAGTATCTAAAACTCAGAGAGCTTCTGAGGCGAGCTTGTCACTTCTTCCCCTCCCGCCCTCCCACGCTCCGGGCAATGGGACGCCTCTGCTGTGAGAAGCTGCAGTGGTGCGTGCCTGGTGTGTCTGGCTCACTGGTGGGATAACAGCTCTAGGACCGACTTGGGTTTCCCTCAGACAGCGGGTGCTGCATCCACTAAGGAGGGTTTGTGCACGAAAGTCCCCTCTGCCTTGGAGTGGGACACTTGAACGAGAGAAGGGGAGGTAAAATCCAAGGGCAGACAAAATCCTGGCACCAAAGGCAGCAGCCAGCCAAGCCCCGCTGTTCCTGCTGATGGAGAAGGAATTCCGGTCGAATTAGCGGTTCCCAAGCTCCTCTGATGACAAAACCCACGTGATCAGAACCTTTCTTGAGAAACCTGACACGCATCCATTTTTTAAAAAAGGCCCCCCCCCCCCCTGCATGCCCCCAATTTTTGTCATCGAGTAAACCCAGAGGAGAAAAGATAGAGCTGGAGACTCAGTTCACAGCTCCTTCACCTTGGACTGGAGAGACCCTGAAGGGACATAGACTAACGACTCCATCAGACTCGAATGTCAAGAAACCAAATGTCAAAAATGCTGAAAGTGTTCCGCCCTTCATTTTAACATTATTTATTATTTTACAGACACTGCATAGCCCTTACTATGAGCCAGACATTATGCTTTCCAAATATTTGCTCATTTAACTTTCACAAACCCAGCCCGAGGCCCAGGGAGGGTAAGTCACTTGCCCGAGGTCACACAGTGAGAAGTGGTGCGGCCTCAGACTCGGGCCGTCTGGCTCCAGAGCGCTTAATCTAAACCACTAAGCGATATGTATTGTTTTTCTTTTTAAAAAATCTCTTTTCATTTGGCCACAGAGCAAACGCTCTCTTCATAATCATTGTAAAGTAAACGAGACGTCTCCTTCTGCGTCTGCGTGATTTCAAGTGCTTCCCCGGTGGGGTCCCCATGGGCGGCTCTGTTATTGTGTGCGGAGCCCAGGCTGACTTTCCCTCTTGATGGAAAAACATGCCCACGGTTACGGCAATCCCAAATGCTGCGCGGGAGCTTTAAAGAGCGGACTCCAGTCCCTTTGTTTCTCCCCCCAAATGCTGAAACGAACCTCCAAGTTCTGCCCATTCCCGGCAGTTTGAAGTCTCTCCCTGTTTCAAATATTTCAGACAGCTTGGGAGCGAACACATGCTATTCTGCTGCTTTCTCTTGCATAGTTTATTTTTGAAGCGTGCATCTGGCTGCTTTTTTATTCCCCAGAAGGAGGAGGGGACATGGCTCCCCGGAGCCGGATGTCGGGTGGAGACTTCTCCTTGAAGGCAGCTCCTTCGGGGTCTTTTCTTAGTGGATCTTGCCCCTGGGCCTCAGTCTGAGAGCTTGAAGGGTCCTCTGACCCGCTGGGCCCCTTGCACGTGGACGGGAAAGATGTTGGTTACAGAATGAGGAGCCGTTCTGATCCCACCAGGTCAGGTCAAACAAAGGACCCCTTTCGGGCCGAGAGAGCCCGTTGTCACAGCGCCACCAGCACCACTTGCTGCGTGTCCGACCCTGGGCTGGACCTGCTGAAACACTGCTGTGCAGTAGCCATGACTATCGCCCGTTTTCCACCTTAGGGGCTGAGGCCCAGGGCATCTGAGTGTGCCCCACACCCAAGGTCATGCCGCTCGTGGGAGCAGGGATTGGAGACTGGGTTTGACACCCAGGCCTCTGCCCAGTGCACCCTCTGCAGAGTGAGGATTCATCCTTACCCTGGTGCCTGAGGCAGCACCCTGCATAGTCCCTGCAGCAAATGAGCAGCAAAGTCATGAGGACAGAGCTGCCGGGAGAGACCGTGTTTGGCCTTAGAACAGACGCCTTGACGATAGGTGTGGCGCCATGGTTTCCTCACAGGCGCCTGGGAGGCGTGAAACAGCGCAAGGTGTAAAATTCCAATGGTCATTTTGGGAGTACACGTGCGCTTCTCCTAATGGCCTTGACCAAAGGCAATCATGTGACCCAAAACAGGTGGTTGGTGTGGCCCCGTAGACCCCGTGGTTGCTAGCTGTCTCCTCCGAGGAGCTGGAGCGGAAACCTGTGTGTGCAGCAGAATGCAGAACAGCTCTGCTTGTGATGCGGTTCCATTCGGAGTTTCATGGCCATTCCAAACGGCACTACCTCCCGTGGCTGTGGTCACTGAAATGATGGACTCCTGGTCCTTCTGTCTCCAGGTGTGTCTGCCAGGAACCAGTGTCCACACGAACTGCAGGATGACCTCACTGAGAAACAAACCTGCCCTGTACTCCCCTGCCTCACCCCCTCCATGTGTGCCTCATGCCTTCAGGCCGAGTTCCAAGTCCTAGGGGAGCAGGTGTTCCGCGGGGACTCGCCTCCATGAAGTCCCAGGACATCCCTTCTCCTGCCTCACTCCCCAGACTCTACGTCCCAGGCCTAATGGATTTCTTCCTGTTCCTCATGCTCTTTAATGCATCTGTATTTTGCACAGGTTTTTCTTTTTATGTCCAGGAATGCCCTGCTATCAACTTGCCTACCTACTGAGCTAGTCACAGACGGTCAAATGACCCCTCCTCTCATGCCTCCTCCAGGCAGCGGTCTTATTCTCTCTCCTGTGTGTCCCAAGCACCCATACTAGACTCCGTCCCGGCATGAATCACTCACTCTGTGTGGCAATGATTGCTTAGGCGTGTGCTTCCCTGTAGGGTGGGGAGTGAATCCCCACCATCCATCACACGGCCTGGGCCAAGATCAGTGCTGAGGAACTGTTTGCTGAGAAATGAGTGAATGAATGAATGAATTAATGAATGAATACTGAGTATGTGAAGGAATGGGCACAGGAATAGGCCAGACGTTTGCTAGAGAAAGCAGCGACTAGAACGGCACTGAAGATCTGGTGCCACACAGTTTTAGAGTTCCTAACCGAGACCTTACAATAGCCCCATGGAGTAAAAAGTATGCCCATTATGTGGATAGAGAAACTGAGGCTGAAGTTAGTTGTTAAAGTTTCCCATCTTACAGGGGATAAAGCTGGGGAGCAAATTCAGATTCAAGTGACTTGACAGTCCAGTCTTGTCACCAGTGTCCTCGGTTCCTGTCTGTGGCCAAACTGGGCCCCATCAGAGAAGACAGCAGTAGCCCTTCAAGAACAGAGGGCAGAGGGCAGAGGGCAGAGGCTTCCTCTCTCTCATAGTGGGGTCAGCAGCGCCCCTCCTCAGACCTGGCTCAGCTGGACCACCTGGCACACAGATGGACGGGGAAAGGCTCAGTGACCTGCCGAAGCTCATGTGACCAGGGCACAGGGAAGCCAGGAAGCTGGTCCCGGGGTTCTGAGCAGAGTGCCCGTGTGCCCACCCACGCGGCTTTCCTGCTTTCCCATTGGCCCCCCACTTTCTCAGCATCAGGCTCTGCAAACAGATGAACGGCCTTGATCTGTCTTTTTCCTTTTTTTGGGGGGGGGCGCACCTTCTCAGTTGGTGGGGGCCCTCAGGGTTAGTGACATTGACCAGGCTGTGTCAGTGCTTGCACAGAGCAATGCCGAGGTACCAAGCCCCCTGCCTGCGTCCTGCCCCCACTGAGGAAGCGCCCTGCCCGGGCTGGGTCGCGGCCTCCCATCCTGCTGACCTGGCCTCCTTCCAAAGCCCACATCCTCTGAAGGTCCGAACCAAGGGCCCCTCCCGGCTCAGGCAGGACAGGCTGAGGGGTGGCCGGGGCAAGAGAGACAATGCATCTAAAATTACCCCGCTGAAGGCTGTGCACCCTCCACCCTTCCTGCACTCCTCCCCAGGCCACCAGCGACCATCCCGGGAGAGACCGCTGTGTATATGATGGGGGCGATATATGCGGAGACTGTGCTCTCGGCTGCTGGATTCCCTGAGGCTGGAGTGCTGGAGGGCTCCCTGGAAAGACAGCCTGTGGGCAGCAGGCTTGCCGTGGGGGCTGAGGGCTCCACCCCAGTGTCCTCTTTGGAGCTGTGGAGGGGTCTCTGGGCCTCTGTGTTTCCTCTCCTGGGATCACATTTGCCTGGCTAACTCCTATGTATTTCACAGATGTTCTTTGCCGAGATGCCCCTTCCTCCAGGCAGCTTTCCTGGCATGCCTCCCTCCTGCCTCCATCTGGGTTGCGTGTCTTCCCCCATCCAATGCTCACCCCCCATAGAGCTTTTCACACCGGTCAGCACCTGCCTGCCCATGAATATCTCCTTGAGACACGGCATGGGTTCGCCGTGTTATTCCAAACGCCCAGCACCCGGGCCAGCACCTAAGAAAGGCTGGCTGATGTTTGTTGAATAACTAACGAAAGTGAAGATGGCAAGGGTGAAGGCGGGGTAGTATAGCTCTCCTGGCTCTAGCTTCCGATCGTCTCTCACATCAAGAGGTAGAACACTCCACCGCTCAGGGTTAATGCCGAAGCGTGCCTCTGTGGCCTTGTTTTCGGACTTGCAAACCCTCAGCTGTTTCTGCTCATGTCCCAGCTTCTCTCTGAGTGGGTTACTCAGGATGAACTTCAGGGTGTCCCTGCCGGCAGTGCTCTGAGGGGTCTTTCTCCCTATTTTACAAAGAAGCACATAGCCTTTATCAAGGGAGCCCGAGGGAGGAAGGCACTGGTCATGCGAGAGTTTGGTTCTCAACCTTCCTAATGCCGAGACCCTTTACTACAGTTCCTCATGTTGTGACCCAACCATGTAATTATTTTTGTTGCTACTTCATAACTGTAATTTTGCTATTGTTATGAATCGTAATGTAAATATCTGATATGCTATATGTGTTTTCCGATGGTCGTGACCCACAGGTTGAGAACTGCTGAATAGAGGATCAGCGAGATTCCCTAACGGGCTAGGGTCACACAGCCGAGAAGTGGCAGGGCTGGGGCTTTCTCGTTGTTCACAGGTGGGTCTGATTCTGACCTTCACTGGGCTCTCGTACAGTCTGAAGACACCGGGTGCTAAGACAGTGACGCGTCGTTAGGGGAAGGATGGTGGCAGAGAGAAGGGAAAAGTGCTGTGAGCCCAAGGGAGGAAGGCACTGGTCATGCGAGAGTTTGCCAAGTGGGCCAGGCTGGGAGGCAATGGGAAACGCAAGGGCAAGGCCAGGCAGCCTGGAAGGCAGGCCTTTCAGCGACCCCGGTCACCCTCCCTGCCTCGTGGGCAGCTGTGGAGATGAGACAGGTGTTTGGGAAGAGCGGACGCTGCTTTAGCCGTTCTCTAGAGCGAGGTCTGTGCCTGCCATGGACCCGTCAGCTCTCCTACTCTTGCCCGTTCCCCCAACGACAGTAACACAGTCAACTCTTTCTACCTTCGTTACCATCAGACAAGCCAAATTTCCGGAAGGCCGGGATTTCTGGAAGAATGAAAGCTTTGCCAGGACTCAGAGCAGGCCTCTGGCTTGGTCTTTGGGTGTGTCCTGCTCAGCCACCTTCCTGGCCCTGGGCTGTGTCTGTCCTTCCTGCCGTCCACCCCTCCATCCTGGCCGAATGGTCGGGTCAGGGCAGGGACCCGCCACAGGGCCTCTCCAGGGAGTGATGGATGTGCCTGGGGATTAGCGGACTTTTCCCGGCCCCGGTGGTGCCAGGAGTGAGCACATTCCTGAAGGGCCTGCGCTGATGGATGCCTTGGGGGTGGGGGGAGGTTTGGGGAGAGGAGAGGCTCCAGTTTGGGAGGGATTCCTAACATTCTGGGGCTGTGATGGACAGACAGCTGAGAGAACAGGCCCGGACCAGGTGGGGGTGGCCGGCTGGGGGCCTGGATCTGCACCTCCCACCCAGCCCCCTGGAATGTTATCTGCCCTCTAATCACTCCCAGGAGGGGAAGAATGAGGAGGTGGCACCTGTGCCTGGGCTCTTTCCGGTTCAGAGGGAGGAGGGGGCTGGGAGGGCAGGGTAAGAGGATCAGGTCTGAGGGGGCTAGAAAGGAGGGTGCTGGAGCTCCCCGAATCCCACCCACGAGCACTAGAGGTGAGACCCCGAGGGGGGGCTGTCCCACCTCCCAGCTTCCCAGATATAAAGGGTATTTCGGCCTCACCTCCTGCACCCCCTTCGTTGGGTGGCAGAAGGGTCTTGGGCCCCACGGCACATACCAGCACTCTTGACTTTTTTGTTTCATGAGCAATTTGGCAGATACCTCTTGACCTGGGCCTCAGCTTCCCCGGATCTACAAACGAGAGGGTTGCCTGGGACGTCTCTGATGTCCTTGGACCTCTAAGAGCAGTCACTCCTGACACTCACAGTGGTGGCTGGTCCCCAAGCAAAGCGGGGGAGGGGCGTGGGAGCCCGTCTTGCTTTTGTGCCCAGGGAGGTCTTTGGAAAATGGTGGCTGGAGGGAGCCCTTGGGAACCGACTTCATTGGCACCTGGGCTCCGAAGCCGCCTGGCAGGGGGACATCGCAGAGCAGACATGCGATGAGCAAGAACCATTAACTGTCAACCTGGACACATAAGCTGCTTTTCAAATCTCAATATTCTGAGTCCCGCTGCCGTGATCCATTCACAATGTGTACAAAACACCTACTGCGCACAGGCGCTGTGCTGGCTGCACCCTGCGCAGGTGTGTGTGTGTCCGTCCCTGGGGGACGCGCCCCTCTCTGTCTCCCCTGCTCCCCCACCTGCCTGGCACTGTGCCTCGAACGCAGAGCTGCTCTGAAGCGCTCATTATTCTTCGGAGACCCCAGAGAGCCAGGCGAGGCTGGCTCTATTTTTCTTCAACCAGGAAGCTCGAGACCGGGGAAAGAGACCCTTGAGCCTGGCTGGCGTGGCTCAGTGATTGAGCATTGACCTATGAGCCAGGAGGTCACGGTTCGATTCCCAGTCAGGGCACATGTCCAGGTTGTGGGCTCCATCCCTAATTTGGGGCATGCAGGAGGCAGGCAATCAATGATTCTCTCTCATCATTGATGTTTCTATCTCCCTCTCCCTTCCTCTCTGAAATCAATTATATATATATATATATATATATATACACACACACACTTTTTTTTAAAGAAGAAGAAGGGTGGGAAGAGGGGTGGACCTTCCTGAGCCCTCTCCAGCAGCAGAATGTGGGGTGGGTGGCAACACCCCCATTACCTCATCTCCTCTGCTGTCCTCTTTTTTCCTGGTCAAATCAAACAAAAACAAAACCTTTGCCAGCGTTATCCTTAGGGCTGTTCTATATTAAGATGAGCAATTGTGAGGAAACCTAAAATTAGCCCCACATTAATCAGGTCCTGTCGCCAACTTGCATGGCTCAGCTTCCAGTTGCACAAGTCATGAGCCCACCCAACGGAGCCCTCAGAGGCGCTCGCCAAGCCTACGCCGCGCAGCGTGGGGCCTCGCGGGTCGGGTCGTGGGCACGGGTGGGAAGTGCGCGAGCTTCGGTCGGGCAGCCTGGGCTGAAGTCATGGCTCCGACCCTCACGAGCATCAGCTCCGAGGGCAAACTTTTCAACCTCTTTGAGCCTCAGTTTCTCTCCAGGACAAGAAGGGCTGAAGGCACCCCTTTTGTAGGGTTGGTGTAACAAACCAATGAGATACTGTGCATAGAGACAGACCTAGCCTTGTTCTTGGTGCAATGGCTCCTTTATTGATTTTCACTTTTTAATTAAATCTTTCTTGTTGAAAGTATTACATATGTCCCCTTTTTTCTCCCATTGACCCCTTCTAGCCCCGCCCCAGGAATGGTTCTTTTAAAATATTGTTTTCCTCCCCGACACCTGGCCAATATGCAGATCCTGTAACACAGACACCCACACCTGAAACCTGTGTGGTCCTACTAACCAATGGCACCCCAATCAATTTCAGAAAGAAAGAAAAGGAAGTCGGAATGCCTGTCACCTATTCTATACTAACAGTACAGGTGGCTGCGCACAGAAAAGCTGTTGCTTCCAGTGGACAGTGCAGTAAGTGGGAGGCCTGGCTGCTGTGGGACAGTGTCCTCGCCAGGCGCAGAGGACTGGGCATGCGGTGGGAAGGTGTGCCCTGGCCCCGAGAGGGGGTGACAGTCTGCGGGGGTGACAGTCTGCGGGGGTGGGCGTGGGGGGAGGGGGCATATGGGAAATCTCTGCACCTTCCACTCCGTTTTGCCTTCGCCGTGAACCTAACACGGCTCTGAAAACTAGAGCCTTATATAAATAACATACAAAAGAGCGCTGTGGGCCAGGCTGGCTCCTAAGCTCCTGTGTCTGACTCGGAGTAAGTGGCCGCCCTTGGACTTCCCATGGGGCAGCATGGGCCTCCTCCTCGCCTCCACTTCCTCCCTGTGAAGTGGGACCGGCGTGATGACCACACACGTTATCGTCACAGGCCCTGATGGGGAGGCTCTGGGCGCAGGGCCTGGCCCAGGGGGCGCTCAGGCCACGAAGGTCTCTGTCGCGGTCGCTCTTTGGATTTGAAGGAAAAATCCATTTCAAGGCCGTGGCTGCTCTGTGGACGGCGCCCAGGAACCCGAGCTGGATGTAGGTCACGAACGAAGGTCGTGCTGAGTGGCTGAGGCCGCGCTCTCGGGAGGAGGTGGCCGCCTCTTGTCATGATCCCACCCGTGACGGGGACGCTCCCTTTTCTGTCCCTCCCGGCCCGGCCGCCTTCCGTTCCTGGGCCCGCAGCTCCACGAGCATCTGACAGCTGGAGGGAACAGAACTGTCCCCTGAGCCCCGAGTCCTAAATTGGGCAGGAGCTGACGGGTCTCTCCAACAAGCTTGTCACATGCAGTGACACTGAAGGGACTGAGTGATGGTCCCTCTGGGGCCTCTTGGAGACGGGAGCCCCAGGAGGCGGGCTCCTGTCTCCTTCCTCTGCACCCCACCAGGTGGGTGCAGGGCGTGGAAGGAGGCAGGGGCGAGGGGGCAGGGACCTGGCTTCTGGAAGCCCGTCTCTCGATGGGAAGACTTGAGCTAATCATCTCTGCCGTGACAGCCCCCCCAGTGCTGTTGAGGTTCTCAAAGGGGAGCCCTAGTTTGAAAACACTTGGGAGCCGCCTGCTGCAGAAGCTGAGCCTGAGGAGGGAAAAGGCCATTCTGGAGGCTGGGTGCCTGGCCATTATTTGGGTCACCGTCTGCTTCTCTTGCCTGTCACCGGGGCAGGGCTCTTTCGGTCACGGCTCGTGTCCACATGCTCCGCCCGCAAGCCCCAGTGGGTCCGCCTCCCCGGGACACCACTATGGAGGCTGGGCTGGGAGAACCCCCAGTTTCTCCTTGTTAGTTGGTGCCAGGAACCTGCAGCCGGGAGAGGGGCACGCGGGGCCCTGGGGCACCTGGCCGGGGAGTGGGTGGTGTGCCTGGGGGTGGGCCCGGGTCTGCGGGGCTCCCAGACCAGCCTCTGCCCCTCACAGCCAGAGGGCCTTCCATCCCCCATGGCCATGAGCACATCAGCGGAAACATTTTACCTCCCGAGAGGCGGTGGAGGGAGTGTCTACAGGACACCTTCCAAAAATAATATTTTTACTCTCCCGCAGCAAAATACACAGCATCCATTCTTGTCATTTTGAATCTCTGGCAACAGCTCACCACATTCTTAGTGAGAACAATACAACAATCTGACTTGTGTTTGGGCCCCTCGGTTCTTTTGTCTGTTCCAACAGAGTGTGAAATAGGCACTTCCGGACCATCAGACAACAGCTCCAGACTAGCAGAACCGATAACAAACCACGCCCGCGGCAGGTGAGGCCTCCGGCACCGCACCCAGCCAGCCCCTCGCAGTCCTCCGTCTGAGTCACTAGGAAGATCAGGGTAAGTAGCTGTCGACAACTGTCTCGTTATAACAGGTCGGCAATGTTGCAACATTTGCCAGTTGATGTTTCTCTCTCTCTCCCTCTCCCTTTCTTTCTCTCTTAAATACATAAAAGCATATTTAAAAAAAAAAATGCTTTGGAACTAGTAGAGGTGATGGTTACATGCCATTATGACTGTACTAAATGCGCTGAATCGTTCACTTCCAAACGGCTAATTGTATGCCACGTGGGTTTGGGTTTGCCTCAATACAAGTAAAAATGGCAAGGTGTTTGGACAGTTTACAGAAAAGGGGGTACTACTTGCTTTGCAAATATGGATAGAGGTCCAACCTCACCACTAATGAAAGAAACACAAGAACAAACAAATGGAGTCAGACAGGCACGTCACCATCTGGTCCTCATTTTGCATTTCCTCAGAATGTAAGCTGAGAGTCTGCAGAGTGGCAGCTACTCTTCATGCTACTCTTCTCCTCATGCTACTCTTCCCCTGGCTCACTCCACTCCAGCCTCCCAGCCTCCTTGCTGTGCCTGGACTACAAGTGCATTCCAGCCCCAGGGCCTTTGCACTTGAGTTTTTCTGCCGTAAACACTGTTCCCCCATGTATCTGCCTGGCCGGCTCCCTCATGTCGGCCTCTGCTCATGTGCCTTTTCTCTGAGAAGCCTCTTTAAACATGGGGCCGTGTTGGGTGGTGTCGGGGAGGCCTTCCCTCGTGGGGTCTTGGCTTCCTCTCTTGCACAACAAGGGCTCAGGCTGGACAGGGTCCAAGGCCCCTTTCAGGCCCTGTGACTCGGCCTCTTCTAAGGCCTAATGTCAGCCTCGTCCGGCAGAGTTCACTTTCTGGAGAGGAAGGAAAAGAAATGTGAATTGTTTGTGATTCAAGAGAAAGTTGGGCCAATCGCTTCTTTGTTTGTGAAAATGGCTTTGTCAACTTCCTCAGCCTGTTCTCTGCTTTAGCACCAAAATAGCCCCCTAATTATCTGCAGGCAGCAATGGTTTCCTCCCCACTGAAGTTCTCCTTCCTTTTCTCTCTTCCTTTCTTCCTTCCTTCCTTTCTCTCTTTCTTCCCTTCTCTCTCTCTCTCTCTCTCTCTCTCTCTCTCTCTCTCTCCCTTTCCCTCCCTTTCTCTCCCTCCCTCCCTCCCTTTTCTTCTTTCTTCTCCTTCTCCTCCTCCTCCTCCTTCTTCTCAGACATTTATATGGAGCGAAGAAACAGAAAACTAAGCAACACGTCTGCAATATCTCAGAAACAGTTAGCGAACTGACCCCCCACTGAAACCCCTGGGCCTGGAGGAGAAGGAAGAGAGGTCATGTTTCCAGGAGAGGGCTCCGTTAGGTCGCAGGGCAAGCCCTCGGTGCTGGAGTCAGACCTGGGACAGATGCTGGCGTTGGGCACGCCCTCACTCACCCTGGGCTCTTCTCCTCTTTTCCATGGAGCTGTGATCCCTGTCCTCTCCTCCTTCCAGGCTGGCAGGACTGACTGTTTCTGCTTGCTAGGTGCCCGGGGCGGAGGGTTGGGGATTTGGGAATGGATGAGATAGAGGCCCTGGACTCAGGTGCGCCGCCTTCTTTGTGCTGGACTTTCCGAGAGAGCTCCAGGCAGGCGCTCACTGCGGGTGGAGATTCAGGGAAGAGCTTCGGCAGGGTCTGGGGAAACCAAGAGGAGAAAATGGCCAGTGGGTGCATAGAAACAAAGCATGTGGTCTGGGTGCTAAGGCTCATCAAGAGAGGGTCACCTTGGTGGGGAGGCGGAGGAAGGGCAATCGCTTCAGCCCAGGCGACAGCCGTCCAATGTCCAATCAGTGGAGGATGTTGCAGCCTTTGTGGCAACAGCCCAGCCTTTCAATCCTCCTCATGGGAGAGGGATTCTTCATGTGACATGCTCGCGCCAGGACTGTCACACCATGATCTCATCTACTCTTTCCATGGCAATGACAATTTGCTTTTCTACCAAGGAGGTAAAGAAGGCTCCAAGATTTAAACACTGGCCGGTGGTCAGAGTCAAGGCCACGACCAGAACCCAAGATGTTAGACAATTTGTGACACGACCAAGCAGTTGGCATCTCTAGCAATCAGAGTTTCTAACTGCCCACAACCGAAACCCGTGCTGGCCAATGTGAACAGAAAGGGTGTTGTTTGTTAAAGGGCTGGCTCAGCAAGTCCCGGAGGCTGGAGACTCAGGCCTGGGCGAGAATTAAACGGCAGAACTGGATGCCAGGACACAAACACCTCAGCCACTGAGGACTCGCTGCTGTCATTTGTTCATTGGCGTGCCCAGCCTTGGGCACTGGACTCTGGACATGCCCACAGCCACCAACCCAGCGGCCACTGCTGCCAGGAGCTCCATCTGCTGTTTCTGATGGTCCCCCCATAGCCACCAGAGAGTGTCCCCGCTGCCTGCCTCACCAGCCTCAAGTCGGATCTCAGCGATGGTGAAGGCCAGACCCCAGAGCCTACAAAATCAGAACCAGCCATTTTCAGCTTGAATCGCGGGTGTGGGCTCTGCCTCCCACCGAGACTCACGGGTGGCTAACGGAGACAGTCAGGGTTCAGATTTTTGGGGGGCAAAGAGAATGACAACTGTCCACCCAACATCATTACTGGGCACACAGTGTGACCACTGGGGTCCCAAAGAAGAGGAAAGCACTGGTGTGTGGAGAGGCCCAGCTCTGGAGGCCGGTACCTGAGCTCCAAACCCAGATCACCCCCCACTGGACCCGCAAACACCTCAGCCAGGCAGACAGAGCAGAGCTCACCAGATGACCAAACGAATGCCAAGCCATTGGCGGGGATGGGCCGAAGGTTACCGATGTCAAGAATGAAAGCTGGTCTTGTCCCAGGAATTTGGATTCTAACCCAAAGTTCTTCCCAGGACATGGAGCCCAGGGCACTGAGGGAAACAGGACTTTTCTCAGAACCGGCTCTGCCCATTTGACACTTGATCTGGGCTGGGAGGTGGGTGCGGGGAATGAGCCTCAGATCAGATCAGAGACGCAGGGCAGGGAAGCGTTGTGTGCAGTTATTGTGCCTGATCTGAATCCGCCTCTTGTCTGTGCCCTCCCAGGAGGGGGAGTGTGGGAGTGCAGTGCGCGGGGGCAGAATCCAAGAATGCCCATTCTTCCCTCGGGGTGGGCAGCAGACGGCCCCTCGTGCGTCGGTTTGGTTCCCTGTGGACCTCGGAGTTGGCGGCATCTTTGGCATGGCGGGGCCTCAGCTGACTCTGAGTTCAAACCACAGAATCTCTGAGCCAAGCAGAGGGGCAGGGCCCCAGGCTGGGCATCACTGGTAGCCTGGCCCGTGGTCAGTTTACTGAGGTCACAGGAATGGGCCAGCCCTGGACCTGGGACCCTGGGGAGGAAAAGCCCCCTGCAGAGGAGCGACTAGTCTGTGCCCCTCCGGCCCGGGCACGGCTTTCCTGGTCTGCTCTCAGCCTGGGCTGGAAAGAAACTCCTGGGCAACCTGGGCTGTGAGCCCAGAGAGGCCTTCGGGTCCCGGGGGAAGAGCGCTGCCTTCGGAGTCACATGACCCCAGACTGGCCCCAGACCAGCCCTGGCCTGGTCACTTAGCTGTGCTGAGCCTCCATTTTCTTTCCTTCCAAATGGGAGGATGCTCTTGGGAGGAATGACCGAGCCTGTGGGTGAGAAAGCCTAACATCCTATGGTACATCCAGGCCCCTGGTGAGATCTGTGGAGGATGGAATGGAGCAACGTCGAGCTGCCATGGGCCCCGGGAAGGGGTGTGTTTTCAGGAGGGTGGAGTGGATGGAGCAGAGGCACACGGGGTTTGTGAGGGACCAAGGTCATCATGTGAAAGATAGGAGCCCAGGCCTGGAGATGAAAGGGAAGTGTGTGGTGACTGGGCCCCATCTCCAGCACCCCAGTCTCGGTCCTGCTGGGTCCCACCCCAGCTTGTCGCCCTCAAGCACAGAATGAGACCCTGGTAAAATGAAAAGCTCTGGCTTTCGAAGCCATCACGGCTGGGGTCAGTGCCTAGCTGACTTTGCCAAGGCCGCCTAGCTCTGTGGCCTCTGTTTCTCTTGCCTGTAAGAGGGAGATACATGGCGGGCTCACGGAAGACACTGAAAGGAATGTGCGGGCAAAAGCCCCAGGTGTGGCCATGAGAGAGCATCAGAACCCACCTGTCCCCTGTCGGATGCCATTGCCCCAGAGGCTTGTGGGTGGAAGTCAGACTCTCTCAGCAAGCGGGTGGGGACCAGCCAGCAGGGCATCGCCCCCTCTGCCTCTTCCCTAGGGGGTGACCCCAGGGCAGGTGGTCTTGGCGCTCCCATCTGTGAACTGAGGGGAGGAACTCTTTGCACCTCTCAGTTTAAACATTCTCTCAATGTATTCATTTCAAACCTCCTGGCAGTGTTTCCAGGGGCCAGGTTTCCCCCCAGGTCAGTTTTGAAATAATGACTAGGGAGCTCATTAGCGTTCTCTGCCTATACAGGCAACTTGAGGGGGGTGGGGGTGGGGTGGGGGGGGGCGGGAAGCACGTTTTCTACTCTTGTGCACGTGCCAATTTTCCAACCACTCACGTTCTCAAGTAATAGTAACTGTTTATTTCTAGATGGTTCGCTCACAAAGGTCTCCCTGTACCAAGGAGCCTGGGGCTGGGGACTGGGCACATGGATTTGGCAGTCTCCTCCCTAGAACGTGTCTACACCTGCATGACAATTAACCAAATAATTTAAGTGAAAATCCCACCACTTTACACCTGAAAATATGCGAATAATTGGGAAGAAAACAACCTGTGGGAGTATTTCTGACTTTAATTATCTGGGTAATTGCCTCGGATATTCATGTAGCGTATTTAGAAGTAATCTCAGTAAAGCGAGAGTTTGCCCCAAAACAAGACACAGGGTTTCTAAGCTTTTCCTTCAAGGCCCGGGGCTTCCCTGAAAACCACCGTGTGGGGAAGAGCCTGTTCTTTGGGCTCAGGAAAACCTAGGCTTGGCTCTCAGCTCTGTCATTCCCAAGTCATGTCAGCTCTCTGTCTTCATGAGCCACAATCAGCTGGTGCACTTCACACCCAGGAGTGAGCTCTGCCCTCAGGTGGTCCTCAGGTGTTCCCTGTGTGAGTGAGTTGTCATCATGTAGATGGGCCAGCTCTCTCTTACAACCTGCCCTCTCTTGGTGCCATCCTGTGCATGGCCCAGATCTTTGCAGGAGGCTCTCCATTTGCCTCAAATGACTTGTGCCCTTGGCAACCTAACCAATTGTTCCTCATTCCCCGGGGCCTTCAAGAGTTTATCCCTCTGTGAAGCCTTCCCTGACCCCAACCTACATATATACCCAGTCTGGGCTAATCAGTCCCTTATTCCCCTTGGTGCCTCACAGGGTTGGGGACAAGGTTGTAAGTACATAAATCAGAAGCTGCTTTTAGAGAAATATGTTGATCTAAGTAAAGAGGTAAGTATCCTCTTACTGGATTTCTTAAAACTCATAGAAGGGTCTGGTGTGGGAAATGTATTTGAGAATATAGTTGAAACAATAAATGAAACAATAAATGAATGAGTGAACTGGAGATTTTTTGCATTAGGTCAGAGGCAATGGAAAGTATTTCCTTCATTCATTCATTCATTCATTCAGCATTTATTGTGCTCACAAGATGTCAAGTAAAAAGGTCAGACATGGTTCTTGCAGTTATAAAATTTACATTTATGGGGAAAGAGTCATTACAAGAACTATAATAAAGTTGCAAGGTGGGATGGTATGGGGATAGATTACAAGGGAAAACAAACTGGTCTAAGGGTCTGGGAAGTCCTCCTGCAGCAAGTGGCTCTTAAGATTAAAGAATAAACTAGTATGAGAAAAAACTAGTACTAAGAGAATGAACTTCTCAAGTGTGAGAATAACCTACCCAGATGGAGGGGTAGAGATTGTGCCAAGCCAGCACAGCCATGGGTGAACCTGAGATGAGGCGGTGAAGGACGGAGAAAAGACAGACAAGAGAATAAAGCTGGGGCTAGGTGGAACACTCCTCTCTATGGAGAGACAGCACCACGGCCTGCAAGCTGAGTCTTTATTTTATAGCCAGATTCCACGAGGCAAAGTAAGGGCATGGTCAAGATGTTTACAACGTTCTTGCGGGTTTTGAATCTACTCAGTTACGTGCACCTGATCAAGCTTTCTTTACTTGCTGCACCTCCCACAGCCTAGTATATCACTCAGCCACGTGGGACCACAGGTTCGGACCATAAGGTCAAGCTTACAACTACAGCCTTTGGCTATAATTGTGCTGGGACTTGCACGTGGCTTTGCCACGAAAGGATCGTGCCCTCTCATTAGTCCCAGGCTTGAACCTGTCCAAATGCTGTAGCCGCTCTCCACAAGAGATGATATTTTAGTAACCAGGACAGTAAATGTGAAGGCTCAGACGAAGGTGGAAGGAAGAGGACACTGGCAGCTGAGCTTGAGGAGGTAAGAAACATGTTGTGCAGGACCTCTGAAGCTGAATTAAGAAGTCTGGCCTTTGTCAAGGCATATGGGAAGCCATCCAAGGATTTTAAGGCTGAGCGTGACAGGCTTTTGAACTTAATCTAGCTACGGAGTGGAAAATGAACTGGGAGAGTGAGGGAGGAGAGGAGGAGAGTGAGATTCTGAAGACAAAGACGGCATGGAGAGAAAAACATGTGCATGGTGAAACCGATCTTTGAGGCTCCATCTATCACCAAATGCGCCATGCAGACTTTACGTCATGCTGCTCCTGGCCGCCACAAGCTCACACTGTGACTGGGGAAGGCCCCAAACAGTAAAGGACGTGGGGAGTGGGGCTAGGGAGAGGTTGAGTAACCCTAAGAGAAAAGGACAGAGAGAAGCAGTGGGCTGAAATCTCCTGGAAGTCCCCTTGTCGGGGCTGAGGGCTGCCCAGAGCACTGCCGGTGATGAGACGAGCATGAGTAGGAAAGCGAGCTTCCCAGATGGATGCTGGAATAGAGCAGCGTGAAGGACAGACGAAAGGAAGACCTACCTTGAAGAAATGATTGGGAACTGAGTGGGCAGAAGCATCCGAAGGTGCTGTTTTTTTGAGAGCTGATTTCTCACTTTGCTTTAAAATGATTGTTTTATTTTCAAGGTATGTCTAGCGGCATTTGCTTGTGATGGGTTGTATTATGGTGGGACGGACTCTGCTGTTTGGGGGCTGGGGAACATTTGGCATCATTACCATCTGAATTAGATTGAATTGGGCGGGTTGTTTGTTCTCCTGGAGATGAGCTGATTAGATGGGTTGGACTAAGTTGAATTGTGTTGTTTAGGTGCTCATTGGGATTTGATGGAATCTGTGGAGTTGAGATGCAAATATTGGGCTGGCATAGTGGAATTTAATTGAGTTGGACTTATTGTCATGCATTTCTTTGGTTATTCTAGGCTTAGAGGAGTCGAGTTGGTTGGCCTGCATAGAATTATAGTGGCTGACCAGGAGCAAGTTGGAATAGACTGGATTATATGAGGTTAACACTGGTTGGCTAAAGCAGGTCGTTTGAGAGATTTCTAAAACCTCCTGAGAGTGCCTGGTGAGTCCACTTTGGGCCACTGTTTGGGGAGGAGAGAAGAGGGGCCCAGTTTGCTCCCCTGGCTGGGCCCCGTTTCTTTCTCTGGGCCTCTATTGCCCCGTCTGGGAGATGGAGAGATTGAACTTCCCTATAGCTCACAGAGCACTCCTGTGCCTTGTTCCAGGGGATCCTCACCCCATTCCCGGGAAGTTGATGCCACTGTATTGATGGAGAGACTGAGGCTTGGAGGATGAGGGTTCTCGTAGGTCACACCACTTGTGGGGAGCCTACCGTTTGCAGAGGCCTCCGGATGGGGCTCGGCTCTGGGGGCTGGGCAAGGGTCCTGACCCGCTGCTGATGTACACAGTGGTGTCTGCTCAGGCTTATTCCAGGTGTAGAGGAGTCGAGTTGGCTGGCCTGTCTAGAATTACAGGAGCTGACTTGGAACCCTTTGGCTTGAGTTTGTCCCCTTTACCTTTCATGTTGACACAACTCAGAGACCCTGGGTTGTAATGGAGCCGTCCTGGGGTTTAGGAACAGGCATAGGAGGGGAGGACTGGGGTCCCTTACGGAGGGAGGATGAAAAGATGATGAGCTGGGAGCCCCAGCGTGAAGGGAAGATGGCTGGCTGGCAATCAGGAGACCTTGATGTGAGCCCATGTTTGTGCCACGGTAGATAAGTCATCCCATCTCTCCAAACTTCAGTTCCCACTTTTGTAAAAACGCTGATATCTTCGTATCAGGACTGTTGTTGGAACGTGAAGGAAGGACCTAGCTGGGAACCTGCGCACAGTAGGTGCTCTGGGGCGATCGCCACTCCTGTCTGCTTGGTGCGTCCCAACGCAGAGCCCCGTAACCTGAGGAAAACTGGGTCCAGCGTCCATTCTCAGGTGACCTTCTGTCACCCCTTCCACCCTGGGCAGGTCGACTGACCTGTGACCCTGAGGTGTTGACAGAATCTCTGACCTCTGGCAAGGAGCCGGTCACTTTACGGAGTTTGTGCAAATAGATAAAGAACAAAGTGGCCCATAAATCAGGGCAACAGGAAAAACAAATAATTCTTTTCCCCCCCTTGGGAAAGGAGCAGCAGGGATGTGGGTGGGGGAGGGGACGCCGTCCAGGCAGGTTCCCCCAGGGGTTCCCCATGCAGCGCAGCCTTGGCCCCCTGGCATGGGGAGAGGCAGCCTTGGGAAGAGGAAGGTGGAGGCAGGCCCCTCTGCTCAGCACCGTAACTGCACCTTCCAGTGTCTTTGGAACCAGGCCCCTGAGCGCTGACAGGCACGGGCTCGGGGGAGAAAAGTCCTCTTTTTCCTCTGGGCATTTCTCGCTCCTCTAGTCACCGTGAAAAGGAGCAAGATGGGTCTTGCAAGGCCTCCCTCGGGACACCCCACCCTGAACAAACCACCAACTGGGGTGGGAGACCAAGCACTCCCTCGGCCCTGAGCCTCAGGTTCCCCACCTGTAGAATGGGAGGCCAATCCTGCCCCTCCTGCACCTCCGGCATATGGTGCGAGCCACAGGGACCATCTCTGTGTGAGGACCGTGCGGACCGTGCGGCCGGGGGGTTCGGCGTCCCGGCAGGACACTGGCCCTGGCCTGTGGCTTTGAACCAGGTGGCCCCGTTCTGTTTGTTTCATGGTTGTTGTCGTCTGTGTCCCCTGGGGCCTAGGACAGAATCCGGCAGCAGGAGACCCTCCGTACGTTTCTTTTTGGAGGAACCAATACATGAGAGAATCTAGGGCTCCTGGATCCAGATAAAAGCAGAGAACAGGCCCAAAGGATTGCCTTTCAGAATGAGGATGAGAAAGCAAACTTTATGGCGGTCCCGCGTTGACTGATGAGGTGCGCGCGCTCCGGTGGGAAGCAGGAAGCCAGGCTGGGCACCGCGGCTGGAGGAGGTAGGGAAAGTGGAGGAGACTTCAAAGGCCCACCTTCTCTGGGGCTGCATCTAACCGTGAGGCCCAAGTGAGGCCAGTTAATCAGGTGATTCCAGCCCCTCCACCAACGGCCTCAATTACCTGGCTATTGGGAAACTAGCGTTTTATGGGTAATGAGTGTTAATGGGCTATTGTCCGGAAACAGGCAGTGGCTCTAGCAGTTTGCTCTTTGGCATTCAGGAGGCCTCGGGCAGCAGGAACGCCCAGCTGCCTCTCAGACTCACTCTCTGCATCTGTGATGGGGGTCGAGGTCGCCTTCTTCAGGGGGCGGCCGTCCGGATTAAAGAGCAGGAATCCAGCCCTGGCCGGTGTGGTTCAGTGGCTTGGGCATCAGCCAGTGCACTTAAGGGTCACAGGTTTGCTTCCTGGTCAAGGGTGTGGACGGGGCGTGGGCAGAAAGCAATCAGTCGAGTCACACTGATGTTTCTCTCTCTCTCCTCCTTCCCTTCCACTCTCTCTAAAAATCAATGAAAAAAATATCCTCAGGTGAGGAATACAAAAAAAAAAAAAAAGAACAGGAATCCCACAGAGCTCACTTTGGTGGTCACACTCCTGTTCCTCCCAGGGAACATTCCGGCGGCAACCAGCTAACCGCGTGGCCCCTGGTATACACCACCCTTCCCCCCCTCTCCGCCTTTGCCCAATGGCTCCCACGACCTAGATGTTTAAACAAATCGGCCCGGGCTTTCTGCTGTGGCACCTCGAAAGCTTTGCTGCGCGTTGGTTTACATGTGTGCCCCTCCCCCTGGACCTGAGCCTTCCCGAGCAGGGAGGGGCGCACACGGTGAAGAAGTCGCCGAGCTTTTGCTCAGGCAGCTAACCATGACCTGGAGAGACACCCGTGGAAGCTAACGACAGCATGGAGGCTCGAGGAGAATGCTTGGGAAGTAGAAATAATCCGTGGGGGCGGGGGGGGGGGGGGCGCTGAGTGCCATGAGGAGTTTTCTTTTGGAACTTGAAAAATGGGAAAGATTTCTAGATGAAGGGGGGCACCCCAGGCAGTGGGGACGGCATGAGGGCCAGAGAGTGGAAAATGCATTCAGAAAAGGTCACGTTAGGCCTGGCCATGCCGTTAGCTGGCTTGGCTCAGTGGATACAGCATCAGCCTGCGGACTGAAGGGTCCCAGGTTCTAGTCTGGACAAGGGCATGTACGTTGGTTGCAGGCTTGATCCCCAGTAGGGGCCATGCAGGAGGCAGCCCATCAATGATGTTCCTCTCTGATCGATGTTTCTATCTCTCTATCCCTCTCCCTTCTTCTCTCTCTAAAAATCAATGAAAACATATTGGAAAAAAAGTTCACGCTAGCAGGGGAGGGGAAGGAAGCGACTAGGGAACTGAGGAAGGCCTTGGATTCCCGGGCTAGACGGGGTTTGTCCTGGAGCAAGGAGGAGTCGCGGGGGCCATGGAGAAGGGCGGCTGCCGCTCAGAGCGCCTAGGAAGATTCATCATGAGGAGCAGGCAGTTTTAGGGGGCCGTCCTGAGGCAGGGAGACCGGGGCGGGGCGGGGAGTGGGGAGATCAGGAGCAGGACAGGCGCAGGCTCTCGCTCAGGAGCACCCCACCCCTGGGAAGAGCCGTGGGAGGAAGAAAGAGGGTAGGGAAGCGTTTCTCCGCCGTCCGGCAGTTGCCAGGAGGAAAGCCGCTCTCCCGGCGCAGTGTTTATTGTTCTCTGTCAGGGCCCATTTTCTGTTACATAATGCATCAGGCCGCCCCCACCCCACAGACCTGCCCCGAGGCCTTCGTCCGATTGGCCCTTGGGCCTGTGATTGGGCTGCTGGACGGGCAGGCCCCTGCCCACCCGCTCCGTGGTTCCCCAGGGCCAGCGGGTTCAGCGAGGCCCCTGAGCTCCTGGGAGAAAGCACGACTGGAGGTACATCAAGGCACATCGAAATGTGATAAAGGCACGCCTGGCTGGTGTGGCTCAGTGGTTGAGCATCGGCCTATGAACCAGGAGGTCACGGTTTGATTTCTTGTCAGGGCACATGCCTGGCTTGTGGGCTTGATCCTAGTGTGGGGTGTGCAAGAGGCAGCTGATGAATGATTTTTCCCTCTCATCATTGATGCCTCTCTCTCTCTCTCTCTCTCACTCTCTCCCTGTCCTTTCCTCTGCAATCAATAAAAATGCATATATTTTAAAATGTGATGAAGGCACTGTTCCAAGCCCCACCATTTGCCTTGGAGCCATCCACTGCCCACTTACTCAGTTTACTTATCTGACCTGGGAAAACATAAAGTGAGGGAAGGAGACTGCACAACATTGAAGAAACTATAGGAAAGACATGGGCCACCTCCTCCAGTCCTGATGTGGCCACGGGTTGCTCCCCAGAGCTCTGGAATGAGAAGAGACCCAAGTGGTGCCCGGAGTCACTGCCAAGTCCATCCTAGAGACTGGGCAGGTCCCGGGAGTCAGGCCCTGGTCTCAGGCCGCACAGAGCTCTTGGGAAGGTGTGAGTGTGGTGTGTGTGTGGGGGGAGGTGGCAGGGGGGGCTGTATCTTGAGCCGGGGAACATTTGGGCTCACCTGGAAGGGGCCTGTCTGCCTGGGATGTGGACTCTGAGGGTGGGCATAGCGCCCAGTGGTTGGAGGGGCCAGCACCGCTCTGACCCACGGGTACAGGCCCAGAGAGCAGGAGCCTCCAGGTGGGCCTTCCATCCACAGGCAGAGAGGCCCCTCAGGAACTGTGGGGCACAGACCTCTCAAAGTCAGGCCAGGAGCCGTCAATGTACATCAGCACACAGGCTCCTCGCCCGGCCAGTGTGGCTCAGTGATTGAGCATCGACCCATGAACCAGGAGGTCACAATTCAATTCCCAGTCAGGGCACATGCCTGGGCTGCAGGCTCGATCCCCATTGGGGGGCATGCAGGAGGCAGCCAATCAATGATTCTCTCTCATCATTGATGTTTCTATGTCTCTCTCCCTCTCCTTCCTCTCTGAAATCCATAAAAGCATTTTTTTAAAAAAAGGAACAGCCTGGCGACTGCTCCGGCCCCGCCCCAGGTGCCTCCAATCCATCCATCAATCCTGCGATCAGCGATCAGCGAGCAAGGCCGCTGCCTGGTCCCGGGGCCGCTATGGAGAGAGCAGCGGGGTCCCTTCCCTCCCGGGCTGCCAGCCTGCGGTGCAATCAATGACAGCTCACACCGAAGGCAGCGGCTCGCAGCGCTTCCCAATGGGCCAAGGCGTGGTGCCCATCACACGTGGGAGGAGGGTGATGCAGCCCAAGTTCAAAGAGCTAATAAGTGGCCACGCAGATCATGTCCTCCCGAGTTCCTCCTCCTCGTCCTGACTCTCCGGAGCTGAGGAGCCAGGAAAGTCGAGTAGAAGCACTTTGTAAACTAGAACGCACTGAAGAGGTGGCTCTTATGCGCGGGAGAGAAGTTGGAGGTGAGGCCGGAGGTGCGCTGACGGTGGGAGCGGCCCCTCCTGCATGTGAGGCTTTGATGGGGGGGGAGGGGGGGCGATGTCCTTTGCTCTCCCCCAGGCCTGTCCCTGCGTCTTCCTCTAATCTCTCGGCCTGCCGCAGAGATGTTTGTTTTGAAGCTGAAGGGCCAAACGTGTACCAGTTGAGACGAGCCCACTCTGGACAAAAGGCAGCGAGTACTCGGAGCTGCGGCGCGAGGAATGCGTCCTGTCACCTCTGTGTACCATCCATAACCCTGAGAGACGGCCTGTCATCTTATCTGGCGCAGGGGTTTAGCAGTCCCTTCATTAAGCCCGGAGAACAAAGGCGGCCGGGCCAGGGGCTCCCAACGTCCAAACACGCTGTCACCCCGAGTGTGAGGCGGGGGCTGCCCTCGGGAGGGGAGGGCGGGCGCTGTTTATAGATGGGAGGAGATAAACAGGGCAAGGTCACCCGGTCCTCTTTCCATCCCCTCCCCCTCCCCCAGCCCCGGGGGGGGGGGGGGTGTTCCTGACCACCCTGACTCTCCAGCTGGCCTGGGGCCTTCCTAAGCCCTGACAGGAATGTGAGGTGGGGGGGGTCTCCCCTTCACAACCCGCGGGGAGGGGAGTGGGATATGGCGGGGGTGGGGGGGTGGGGGGGTGGGTAGAGGGCGCAGGGAGCCCACAGAAATCAGAATTGGATTTCAGGGCAGCCTAGCCTGCTAAGGACATGGAGATCAGGAATCGAACAAGATAAGAGCCTTCTGAGAAACCTCTGGTTCATACTCCCTTCAGCCCAACCTCCTCCCCTGAGGCAGGAATCCCTTCTCCGTTGTCAGACATGGGCTTTGGGAAGCTGCTTGGATACTGCCAGGAACGGGGAGCTCACTCCTCCGAGGGGGGGGGTGGGGTTGTCCATTCCCTGGGAGAGCAGCCTATCAGAGGGGTCTCCCCAGGGGTTCCACCCTTGTGCTCTGAGTTACTCCCCGAAGTCAGAGAGACACTTCCTAAGGCTGCATCAGCACCCTCCCCAGCGCCACCAGAATGAGTGCTCACCAGCACCACCCTTCATGGGGACGCCTCGCACTGGGAGAGGACCCCTACTTTTCAAAGTGCTTTCACTCCAGCGTCTGTGCGAGCATCCTAACAGGCCTGCGCACCTAGCAGCCGTCGACCTCCTGGTTTCCGATGAGTAAGCTAAGGCTTGGAGAGACGAAGTTGCAGGCACAGGCCAGTAAGAAGTGGGGCCAGCCCGGCTGGCGTGGCTCAGTGGTCGAGTATCGACCTATAACCCGGGAGGTCATGGTTCGATTCCTGGTCAGGGCACAGGCCCAGGTTGCGGACTCCATCCCCAGTGTGGGGCGTGCAGGAGGCAGCTGACCGATGATTCTCATCATTGGTGTTTCTCTCTCTCACTTGCTCTCCCCCCTTCTCTCTGAAATGAGTAAAAATATGTTTTAAAAAATAGAAGTGGGACCAGACCAGAGTTTGCTCACTCCTAGTCCACGATGGTTCAACTCGAACGCCCTGGACCTGCCCCGGGTGCTGAGGCTGTGTTCAGTGAAAAAGAAGCCGGGGCCTGCAGGTGAGGGCAGGGGTGTCCCAGGGTTCCAGCTCCGTATTCAGATACGCACCTGGATGTGGACGCTGGAGACACGTGTCTGAGCAGCAGTGGGTACCCGCCTGCGGTGGGCACAGCTGGTGAAGCACTGAGTGCACATGTGATAAAGGGCGGTGTGGGTGCAGGGGGAGGGGGGGGGCTAGATGAATAAGCTCCTCTCGAGGCCTAGTCCCCTCCCAGCCCCCGTCCCCAGCAGGTAGGACTCACGTAGGGTGGCCATTTGGTCACGTTGATGTGTGTAAGAGTCAGCCATGGTTTCTTCTCCAGCTCGAGGAGACATCACACACGCAACACGCTCAACACACATAGAGTCAACAGGCGTGACACATGGCACACACAACACATGCACGTAACACAATACACAGCTGCTCCTAACGACATCTCCGAATTCCAACGTGTCTTTCATGCCAAGACAGGTACTGGGCCCGGTGATCAGGGACTGGCATTTAGTCGGTGTCTCTGGGGGCGCTCCGACCAGAGAGGGCTCAGCAGGGCAGCGGCGCGGGGCCTTGGTCCCGAGGGCACGGGGGAGAGAAGGGGCTGGTCCGGGGCTGGACCCAGGGCGCCCGGCTCCCAGCCCAGGTCCCTTCAGACGGAGCAGAGGGAGCCCACAGGGCAGGGCCGGTGGCCTGGATGTCTGGGGACTTGGGCTGGAATTTCCACCCCCCACACCCTCAGGAGGCAGCCCCTTCTTGGAGAGATTGCAGGAGCTGGGGGAACGGATTTGGGACATTAGGTTCGATGTGACTCCTTCCGATGAAAAGGCGTTGGCTTCACCTTTCTGTCTTTTGCTTAATCACTTTCAGAGGCTCATTAGACTTCAGGAAGTAAACTTTCAAACTCAAACCACATGCCACCCTCAGAGCACAGGAGCCCCTGCCCGTCGCGCCCCCCACCCTCACCATCTCACCTGCAGCCTGGTCCCTGTTGTCCCCATGGAGCAAACCCAGGCACAGGAATGTGAAGGGATCCGTTTCAGGTCACAAGCAGCAGAGCCAAAAGCCAGGCTGCCTGCGCTTGCAGCTGGCTCTGCCCTGGGCCTGCTGTGTGTTCTGGGGCAAGTGGCTTAGCCTTGCTGAATTAGCTTCCTCACTGTGAGGTGAGCACAGCCATCGCCCCTCTGCCCCTCTGCCCCTCTGCCCCTCTGCCCCGAAGCTGGTTGAAGATCAGGCAGGCTGTGGTCCTAGCACGGTGCCCAGAACATAGGAGTGCCCGTAAATTTAAGAAGCTGCTGAGCAAATGAGGCCCAACCTACCCACCCGAGATGCCCCCCCGCCCCACACACACACATCTAAACAAGACCTTGGTCCCTGAAGCTGCTCACCGTGTCTCGGCTCAGGGTGGCCTCACCAGGAAATCCCCTTCACATCCCTGCAGGACTGTGTGGCTTCATGTAACAGTCCCCTGCGTAGAATTCCTGTGTGCCTGACACTGTTGCAAGTGCTTTGATAAATAAGAACTCTCAGTAATCTACCATCATCCCCATTTTACAGATGATGAAACTGAGGCTCAGAGAGGCGAAGAACATTCCCAAGGTCACACAGCTGGGCAGGGTGAAGCCAGGGTTTGAATCCAGACAGACAGTCTGGCGTCAGAGCTCCATCCTTCACGGCTGCACAGTGTTGCTGCCCTGGTACTGCCCAGCGGGGGGTTATTTGCCTCCCCCACCAGGCTGTGAGCCCCTGGGGCAGGACCTCGAGGATGGACGCCAATCCCCCAGCTCCTCACACAGAGCCGGGCCCAGAATGTATTTGTTCAGCGAATGGATCATGAACATAATCAATCAGTGGATACTTTATTACTCTGCTAGGTGTTCAAATTTTGTAGGCAGACAACAAAATCACACAGGATTTTTCCTATTCCTTTTTGGAGAAATTCTTGCTTGGCTCCCCCATTTCTCCCAATTGCAGTCGTCAGACTCAAGACCCAGAATTTATTTCTCCTCTTTCTCTGTCTGTCATTTTCTTTTTCCAGGAAGGGAAAAGGGAGGTAGGTAGGTTAGTTCCACAGAGGAAGTATTTGTGCTGGTCCTTGAAGAATGACCAGGGGTGATTAAGGTGTAAGGAAGCTCATGTGAAATTTTGTTCATATGGAGATGATGCTAAGTCTTGAAAGCACAGTGCCTTCAGCATCTTTTTATCTTCCTTTTATTCTCTGTGTCTAGCACAGACTATTCATTCACTCCAATCTTTTTCATCAACCCACCATCCATACATCCTCCATCCATCCATCCATCCACCATCCAACCATTCATCTTCCATCTTCCATCTTCCATCTTCCATCTTCCATCTTCCATCCATCATCCATCTATCCATCCTCCATCCATCCACCATCCACCATCCATCTTCCATCCACCATCCATCCTCCATCCATCCACCATCCACCGTCCATCCATCCATCCATCCATCCGCCATCCATCTTCTATCCACCATCCATCCTCCATCCATCTTCCATCCATCCATCCATCCATCCATCCAACCATCCATCATCCATCTTCCATCCACCATCCATCCTTCCATCCTCCATCCATCCACCATCCATCCATCCTCCATCCATCTTCCATCTATCCATCCACCATCCATACATCCTCCATCCATCCATTCATCCACCATCCATCTTCCATCCATCTTCCATCCATCATCCATCCATCCATTCATCCACCATCCATCCATCTATCTACCATCCATCCATCCAACATCCATCATCCACCCATTCATAGAATACTTAGTGAGCACAGACATTACCCTAGGGTACCTCAGAGGCACACTGAATCCACTGGATGGAGGCCCAGAGACAAAATGCTATCTTATCAATAAGCAAGCATGCAGGGGCCCTAGAGCTCAGTTTGGAGGGCAATGACCTGCTGGCCCCTGTAGTATGTGAGCCAGGATGGCCCGTGGGTGATCGTAAGAAGGGGTTCAATTGTTCGCAGGGAGCCAGAGGAGAGAGCCCTCCTCAGGTTCTTTCAAGTGGAGAGAGCTGATCTGGTGATCTCAACATTGGGAAATTCTCAACATCCAATATCCTGATGTCTCGGGTCCTTAGTCACTCAAGATCCTGAAAAACAGCTTCCTCTTTGAGTGAGACTAGCTTGGCCCAGAAATGGCCCTTCCCTCTCCTCGGGCCCCATATCCCCCACAGCTGCTCCTTCCTGGCCAGAGGCTGCCCCCTCCCCCGCCCCCCCTACCGCCCCCCCCCTCCCCCGCCCGGTCCCATGGCCTGGCCAGTGTGCGCCTGGCTCACCACACACACAGCCCCCTTGTTCCAGGAATGCAGGCGGCTGCTTGGAGCCACTGCTGGAAATGGCCTCCCCACAGATGTGCCTTTAATTTGTTTCCGGGTCAGCGGCCCCCATGCCCCGAGGAGGCCGCCTCCCAAGCAGGAGGCCCCAAAATAGCCCTGTGTGTGCGTCCCGGGATGGGGTTATCCATCACTGCCCGGCCTCTGCCCCCGGATGCCTCACTCTGGTGGCTGGCTCTAATCGGACCACTTGATGTGGAGACGGGGAAGCCGGCTCTGTCCCCTCGGGGGATGGCCCCTCAAAGAGCCGATTGTAACCACATGGAAGTGAGGCCTTCTGCCCTGGGCCCAGGGTCAGCCAGCGCGCTCCCCAGCAGATTGTAGGAAGGAAGCAGGAGGGGGCTGAAAGTTCCTGCAGCAGAGCCGTGAGCTGAGGTTGCTGCAGTGCCCTTCTTCACCCCGGGTGCATTTAGTGAGCACCTACTGCCTGCCAGATACGGCGCCATGCTCCGCAGGCATCCACACCGATCCCCTGCTGCTCAGGGGAGCTGCAAGGAGGCACAGTTGTTCTCATTGCGCAAATGGAACACTCGGCCTCAGAAAGCTGAGCTCTTCTCCACGCAAGTAGGACACGAAGGACCGAGATAAGAACCACGTCTGAAAAGCAGGGGTTTTCCCGGAATAAGGCTGCCTCCCCGCCCGGACAGGGGAGCTTGCACACAGCAGGCACTGACTGAATCAGAACGCTCCCTCCACCAAAACCGTTGGCTGTAGAATGAGGATAACTGTCCAACTGGACTGTTTTAAGGTTAAAATCAGAGAAGTACGCAAAGAGCCCAGCTAGTGCTTGGCGCTCAGTTAGCAAACATAAGTGCTCAATAAATAAAGACATTGAAAATGTGCAATAAAGGTGTGCATAGAGCGTGGGGTTTGTGCCCAGATGTGTCGTTTACAAGGCACCCAGAGCTCTCTCTCCCCAGCCCGCCACCATCTGGGAGCCAGTACCCAGGTGGGGACAGCTGCGTCAGAGGCCCAGAGCAGGGCAGTGGCTGGCCCCACCCTGGGAAGGTGGCCGAGCTCAGGCCGCCACCGAGCTGCATGCAGAAAAGGGGCCGCTGTGTGGACCCGCCAGCGGGTCTGTCCAGATGATCACAGGCGTCGCTATAATCATGTCGTCAACACCTGCCCAGGGACAGCCTCCTGCGCGTGCACAGTGGCGCTCCTGTTGTCTGTCCGATTAACTGCAAACTCCGTCTCGTGGCCGCCCGGTCTTTACAGTCCGAGGGGCTGAGCTGCCCGCCTCACTGTTCCCGTATCCAGGCCGCCCCGCAGCTCCACGCAAACTGGACTATTCCCTGAGCTCCGAATGCCTGCGGGTGCGTGCCGGCCGCCTCCCTCCAGCTGTGTCTGGGCCTGGGGTGCTTCCTCGCTCGCTGCCCCGGTTCCCGCCTGTTGAACACCCTGCCGCTCCCTCCCGGAGGCTTCCCCACACCTGGGGTGACCTGCCTGGGCAGGGGACGCTTGTCCTTGCAGAAGCACCAAGGTGGAGGGGACAGGTGGGTGACATCCGCAGCACCAGTGTCCCTCCCAGGACAGAGAGCGGCCGGCAGGGCCAATAGAAAAGCCCCACGTGGGCTTCAGGCCACAGCAAGTCTGACGCTGTCCCAGGTGGGAAGGTGTCCTGGGAGGGGGAGGGTTAAGGCGGGGGCAGCACCATGACCTCACAGTGAACCCAAACCCCCTGTAGCATTCCTGGCAGAGCACCATCGGGTTCTGCTTGCATACCTCCAGGAGCAGAGAGCTCACTCTTCCTGAGGAAGCCAATCTCCTCTCCAGGTCCTCCGAGCCCTGCAAGGCCTCCTTGGCAACAATCTGGAATCTTCTTTACTGGAGCTTCCAGACTCGGCCTTACAGGACAAATGCCTAGACGGTAGTCGGCCCTTCCGTCCCGAGGGCTGGGGACCCGCACGTGGTACCTGCCCTGTGGGCGGCCCTTGCGGAGGAGGATCGGGGGACAGAGGCCCTCAAGCCCCTGGAGAGGAGCCTGCTGGAAGGTGTGTCGTTGCCAACCTGAGGGGGGAAGGGAGGGTGGAGAATGAGTAGAGCAGCTGGTGATGAGAGCAGGAGGGTGAGGTGTGAGGAGCAGGTGGAGGTGGAGTGTCAGAAGCACCTCTTTTGTGGGGAGTTTGGGCCGCAGCATCCCTTTCTCTGCCACCCACGGAGCCGTGCGAGTGGGAGGACCGGCGCACCTGCTCCTGGGTGGGGCCGCCCAGGAGGAGGGGCTCTGAGCGGCTGGGGAATGGGCCCAGAGCTTCCCCAGGCCCTTCTGACTGTTTTCTCATCTGTAAAATGGGAGCAATAAAAACAACTTCCTCAGATGCACGGAAGGTGGTCAGCACGAGGCCGTGCAACGTCTGAAGAGGTTGCAGCCTTTTGAACTAAATTTTGACGGACGGGAAAGTGAGGGAAAGGCACCTCGGTCCCTCAGCCCTTCCGGGGAAGTGCGTGCCGGGTTGAGTCCCCGTGTTAGACCAGAGGCCGTTGTCCTCGACTGCTGGGATGCCAGCCTAGACCGCATCAGTACCTGTCGGTTCCCAAACCGCTCCAGACCCCGAGGGCTTTGCAGGCGCCATCTCATTTCATTCCTTCCTCACCTCAGCTCTCAGGTTTTATTTCCTTTCCTTGGGTACAGATGAGGGGATGGAGGCGCAGAGGGTCAGAGAGGCTGAGTGACTTGTCCCAGGTCACACAGCTCCGGAGCGAGGGCAACAGGGACACTGTTCCCTGAGTCTCCGGCCCTCTGCCCTCCCAGAGCAGCCAGAGGCTTTGGGAGGAGGTGGGTTTGAGATTTCTCCTCTCCCCAACTCCACCTGAGCTCGCTCCTGGGTGAAGGGCCACATGCAGGGTCTTCCTGGCAGACTCCCCGCCCCGTACCCCAGCGGAGCCCCTACAAGGGCCAGCATCACCCCAGCTCCCCTAGGCAGGCCCCCCCCCCCCAGAGGGCAGTCAGCTGCAGCTGATCTAGCCAAAGGGGCTCCGGCAGCTGAGCCTCCCCCTCCAACAAGCACCCCAGGCCCTGTTCTGAGATCTGTGATCTTCCTGCTTGAAATCACCTTTAATTTCCCTCAGGAATGAACACGCATTTAGAGGTTTGGTTTCAATTATACCTAGAAAGAAAGTTTGACACAAATTTCAAGCCAAATAAATTAGGAAACCACAGAGCTGGAAACACAAAGTGAGGGATGGGAAGCGGCTGACCTTGACTCCCGGGGGACACACAGACCCAGGACCTGCGCCCTGGGCCGCCCTTCCTGGGCTCCCGTCTCCCCAGGGACCCGGAGGCGTGGGCTCTGCTCCCACTGCTCCTCCGAGCCCAGCAGTCTTTGCTCCCCTGCTCGGCCTTGCTTCCCCCAGGAAGCCCTCTCTGACTGCGCAGCCACCACGGACCCCTTTGCCTCTGAGCTCCTCTGGCCCGATTCTGCAGGTGACGCCCTTAGGACAGAGGAAGACCCAGCGCAACCTTCCTCCCACGGCTTTCACGTTCACTCGCCAAATGCTCACACTGGAAGACAGAGCCATCGTTCTCTCCACTCGATGAAACAGATTTCCTTATCAAGCCCCACTGCTTCTCCTCCTTCCCTGCTGAGAAGTCCTACCCACTCCCCAGTCTCCGAGGCTATAGCACCTTCTACAGGAAGTCTTCCTTGATTGCCCCAGGCCAGGTAGAGGGTACATGCTGGAGGGAGTCCAAGGTCCCAGCTTATCTGACTTCAAAACCTCTGGGTAGCCCTCTGCCCCCCATTGTCAGGGTCTGGCTGGAGATGTAGGACATGAGACAAGCCCCCCCTCCCCCCATGGCTAACAGTAGCCCAACACACACAGGTGTGCAATCACCCCCTGCCTGGGAAAATGCAGGCATCTGGGCAGACAGACACAAAGACAGGTGTTTTGTTGCATCTGCTGCCCTTCCTCTCCCTCCACCTGGAGAATTTCCCTCCGCCATGAGATGCTCTCTCTGGTGGGTGTGGTCTGCCTGCCTCCTTCCCACCTAGGCCCAGCGCCTCCCGCTCAGTTTCTGGCTCCAGCTCTGTTTGGTCTCACGGTCAGAGGTGTGAGCGCTGGTCACACTCTTCCTCCCACCGGCCTGGGGCTCCCTCAGGGACAGGCGGCTGGCTCTTCTCCGGGGGGTCCTGGCAGAGCCTAGAACTGGTGCTCAGCAGAGACCTGGCAAATGCACACACCAGCGCAGCTCTGGTGTCCGGCCCTGTGCAGGGCACCGTGGGTGCCGAGGCAAAGGCCTGGCTAAATGCTCATGACCGCGCCACTGACAGGTCACCTGGCTGGTGCTCAGTGCTTGGTGTTAATCCCTGCAGCAGCCCTTCAGATCAAGACACTGTGACGGAGAGAAGTCAGTGCCCAATTACACCTGGAAAAAAAAACTGACACAAATTTCAAGCCGAATAAATTAGGAAACCACAGAGCAGGAAACACAAAGCGAGGGATATATTCAGATCCTAGGAGGGGCAAGCCAGGTTGCTTTGCCTCCTAACCCAGCGCCCCCCCCCCCCCGCCCCCGCCCCTAGGGCCCTCGCTGCTCCCAGGACTGTCTGGGACTGACAGGAGGGGTGTGTGAGGCAGCACCCACAGGTCTTGGGGGGGCTCTGCAGACAGGCAGGTCCCCGGCACCAGCTGTGAAGTCCTGACTACACTGTGGCTGAGGAGGCAGTGCAGGTGAGGGGCCGGGACCACAGCCTGACCCTTCTGTGCACGCGCGCAGGGACCACAGCCTCAGGCGAGCTCAGAAGGGTCCTGAGAGGATTTAAAAGTTGGCGTGGCTCTGTGGCTGAGCATCGACCTATGAACCAGGAGGTCACGGTTTGATTCCCAGTCAGGGCACATGCCCGGGGTTGCAGGCTCGATCCCCAGTGTGGGGCGTGCAGGAGGCAGCCAATCAATGATTTGCTCTCATCATTGATATTTCCATCTCTCTCTCTCTCTCTCTTCCTCTCTGAAATCAATAAAAATATTTTTTTTTAAAAAAAAGAAAGAAAGTTGGAATGCAAACTCAGTCTGCCCCACATCATCCAATTTTTCTGGCACCAAAACCTCTGCCCTCGTGCGCGGTGGGCGTGAAAGTAACCCGCATACTGTTCCAGTGATGTCAGTGCTCCATGTCGGAATCAGAAACACATGCACGAGGGGCCGCGTGGGTTCAATGAACTGGGAAATTACACACTGAGGGGGAGACCCACCGGAGGGACCATCAGAATCCCAGAGGTTCAGACCTCGCCTGTTTGGCGTGGCCCTTGGCCTCAGGCACACCCTGTCCCCACCCCACCCCCACCCCCACCCAAGGGTAGTGGGTGCCCAGGGCTTTGAAATCATGTCAGAAACTGATTGGTATCCCCGAGGGCATAACACAAAGCCAAGCAGGACGTCCAGTGTGGAAAGCGTCCCCACATCAGTTCCTTCTGTCGTATCCACAGCACTCATAGGGGCTGGGCAGCAGGAATGGTCACCCCCACCCTTCCCAGGGCGGGGCAGCAGCCAGAGAGGTCAAAAGCCTTGCCCAGGGTCACACTATCAATTCAATGCCACAGTCACTCTTGTGACTGACTCAGCACAGCCACGGGGACACTTTGCGTACGCCATTGGATTAAACTTTCACAGCCATCTCGAGGGGCGGAAGTTAACATCCGCATGTTATCAATGGGGAAAGATTGGCCACGGTCACACAGTGGGTCCGCAGCAGGTCTGGACTCCCGCCACAGTCACCTGACTGCACGAGCTGTCGCTGAAGACAGGGAAGCCTGGCAGAAAGGGCGCTGTTGTCCCCCAGGGCGACAGGCCAGCCCTGGGTGGTGAGAGCCAGGAAAGGGGGCTGTGTGCCTGGCGCAGGCCCGAGGGGAGGGGCCATGCCTTCCGAGGGCTCCAGGCTGGCCTGCCCTGGAAGCTCACCCAGCTGCCTTCCGCTCCCCCAGGAATCCGAGCAATGTTCAGTGGTGACAATGGTGACGTGTGGCCCTGGCCCGCGGCCGCCCCCAGGGTGAGGATGGGCCCTGTGCCTTCCCAAGGCGGGTAGGCTCCTGCGGGCTGCGCGTCCTTTGGGATGAATGGAGCCCACAGTGAGAGAGCAGGCCCCGGGGGCGGTGGAGGGAGCATAACCGCCTCATTGTCCGGGCACCCGTCACAGACACCCACGGGCCACATGCAAATGAGCCAGCTCCTGGGGAACAGCTGGCAGCCCGTCAGCCCCATAGAGGAGCCCTGGGGAGCGCAGCCTCTCCCGTGGGATTGCTATGAGCCAAGCTCCCAGGGAAGGTGGCCCTGGCCTGGGCCCTCCATGGAGACAAGTCTGTAATCTACAGGGGGTTCAGGGTTTGTACCCTCAAACCCTGGTGGGGGGCAAACTCCCTCCCAACAAAACTCTGTGTGCGCCCTCGGGCCTCATGCCCACCCGTAAAGGCAGGAGAGCCGGGGATTCACCCCGAGGTGCCCCCTGACACAAACAGCTCCCAGAACTTCATGGAACATGGAAAACATGATAACATTAACTTAGAGTCTGGGGAGGCCTCCCGGCCCCACGGCCACTCCTGTTCCGTGACCTTAGCGGGTTCTCATAGCACCTGTTGGGATAAGCCAGGCAGACACTCGCTCCCCTGTGAGCATCGATTCCACGCGCCGGCCAGGGTGGGTGACCTACACCGGGAATTGCCAGGCGGGGGGCAAAGCTGGCACGAGAAACAAGCCCTTGTGGCTTTTGGTCAAAAGCTTTCAGCACTGGACGTGGCCAGCTCTGACCTTCCTCACTCTCCGGTTGTCCTTGAAGGTCATGGCCACGGTGCTTTGCCCAACTCAGGAAATGGGTCCCCTCAGCCCAGCTGGGACCAGTCCCAGGTCCCTTCCTGCCCGGGACAAGCAGATGGAAGATTTTAGTGAGTGAATCGCTTCGACCAGGAGAGAATGTCCCAAGTCGGTTCTGCAAGGGGAGAGCAGTCTACACAGACACTGTGTTAGCGGGATGGGGGGTGGGGGGGGTGGGGCTGGAGATGACCCTGCTGCTCCCCTAGTTTTCCCTTCAGGGGACAGGCATCTTAGCTCCGGAAGACCTGTGCGGTGAGCGTGGCTTAGACCTTTGTCTGAAACTTCTCCATTGAGTTGTGTGTGTTTTTTAACTCAGAATTCCCCCAAATGGCCAAGATATTGAGACTGTCTTCAGCGATGCTGTAAAGGAGGGTTTGGGGCAGCGGCACTGTGTCCATCACGGGCAATCCCCACACCGGAAACTGCAGAAACATCTCAACCCAGAGCGCCCGTCGGACAGGACATCAGGTGATCCTGTGACTGGTTTGCTCACCTGTGGCCCTTAGCCTCCCGGCACCGAGCTGGGCACGCCGTGGGCCCGGCCTCCGTGACTGGAATGGCAACCCTCACTCTCCGTTTTCTCTTGTTTGCCTGGGAAGTAGACTTGGTCCTCCGGATTCCTTTTGTCCTCATCTGGAGATGGGACAGACGTGAAGGGCCTGGCAGGAGCCTGTGATCTGGGTGAAAACATCTGCTTCCAGCACAAACTAAACACATCCGCAGGAGCCCAGTGCGCTCCACGGCCCTCGCTACCGTTTGACTCCTTTTATTAATAACTTGGGAGGACTGCAGGCGAGAACTCCTGGCAGGAATGAGAGGAAATGATCCCGGGGAAAAAAAGAAATCAAACCCATAAATAAGTTAAAGTCACCGGAGGAGGGCGTTTGATCTTTTTTTTTTTTTTTTAAAATGAAATATGGGCACTTCCCTTCTGAGCCCTGCAGGTGGAGGGAGCAGCCGCGGGAGCCTGTGCTTGGGGGTTAATGACGGGAGGGGGGTGAGGTGGGGAGCAGACGTGTCACTTTCAGACCACAGCCTCTTCTCGGGGTCTTCGGGGAGCAGGGAAATCTAGCTCAGCTGTGAGGAAGGCAACAGCTTGGAGTAGGGGAGAAGCATGAACGTGGGAAGCGGGCCAAGCTGGGGTTCAAGCTGGTTGTGTGCTCTTCGGCAAGTGCGTTGCCCAAATCTTAGGTTGCTTTTGTGCCACCTGGCCATGCCTGTCTCCCAGGGTGGAAACTGGATTTGGTGACGGGGATGTAGTAATTCTCATTTATTCACCAACTGTCTCAGGCAGTGATGGCGAACCTATGACACGCGTGTCAGAGATGACACGCGAACTCATTTTTTTTGGTTGATTTTTCTTTGTTAAATGGCATTTAAATATATAAAATAAATATCAATAATATAAGTCTGTGTTTTACTATGGTTGCAAATATCAAAAAATTTCTCTATGTGACATGGCACCAGAGTTAAGTTAGGGTTTTTCAAAATGCTGACACGCCGAGCTCAAAAGGTTCGCCATCACTGATCTAGAGAAAGGTTTTGGCCCTGCTCCGTCTCTCCCCACCTTTCCCCTGGAGGCTCCTAGAATATGTGGAGGAAAATGTGGTCATGTGGACACGTCAGACCACATAGTACCAAATGTCCTATCAATACACATTTTTAAGGTAGAATGTAATGCAGTCCTTTAATGTTTCCCAAAGGCCTTTTCACATCTGTGAATGGACTTGATCTTCCCAAGAGCAGCAGGAGGCAGATGTTGGGGTGAGAAGACTGAGCGTCAGAGAGACACACACACCCGTTGCTAGGGCTACAAAATGATGAAGCCGAGACTTGAACTCTGTTCGCCCACCTGGCCATCTAGCGCTCACCCCTTTTCTCGCTCTCACGGGCTTTAAGGGTGTAGGTGACCCCATGGGCCTGCCCCCCTCAGCGAGCCCATCCTCGGATCCCCGGCAGAGCTGGTGTGGGCAGTGAGGCCCGGCCTGAGGCGTGGAGCTGGCCATCTAGGACCATAGGATAATAGACATGGAAGAAATCGTAGTGTCCAACCAGTCAGCCTGGATTTCTTTATATATATTATTGATTTTTTACAGAGAGGAAGGGAGATGGATAGAGAGTTAGAAACATCGATGAGAGAGAAACATTGCTCAGCTGCCTCCTGCACACCCCCTACTGGGGATGTGCCCACAACCAAGGTACATGCCCTTGACCAGAATCGAACCTGGGACCCTTCAGTCCACAGACCGACGCTCCATCCACTGAGCCAAACCGGTTAGGGCTCAGCCTGAATTTCTGACCACAGGGTCAGGTAGACCCACTGGCCACCTGAACACCCCGCCCACACCCCATGGCTATATGAGAAAGGAAGGAGCCTCTTGTTCTTAAAGCCACAAAATTCTTGCTAGCTATTTCTTGTAGAAGCTTAGATAATTCTAGCTTACATAGCCTTGGAGGCCAGATAAGCCTCCCAGGAGAAGAGATGGAGATAAGCCATCCTAGTTGTAAGAAACTGGATGCGTAGACATGTAGATAGATATGCATCCATCTACTCATTCTTTCTGCAGACATTACTGAGCCTGCTCTGTGTGCTCAGGCACCGTGCTGAGTCCCGGGCACATCGGGATGAGTGATTCGGTGTCTGCCAGTCTGGTTGGGCAGGTCGCCAATCAGGATACGAGTACTTACAGAGGAATGGCACAGAGCCTGCCAGGATGGAAACAAAGAGAATTTATTTCCTGGAGAAGGTGATAATGGAGCTGAAACTTGCGTGGGGAGGGACTGTGCCAGGGGAAGCAGTTCCTGGTTGGCTAGGCCAAGGTTGGGTTTAAAGATAATGAGGCATGATGCCATCTGGGAGGCATGAGTATTTCTTGAATGCATGACAGGAGGCAGGAGACCGCCTCACAGTCCCCCAGATATGTGAAGCAGAGGGCTCGGGTGGGCATGGGGCTGAGAGGGAGAGGAGAGCTGTGGTCCTGTGCTTTGTGGAGGAGCGTGGTGAGTGTCATCAATACGTCTAGCTGCTCCTCAACTCTCTGACCACTCCCATCAGGTATGGCCAAGGACCCCTGGCTTCCGAGGATGTGTTCTGGGAGGAGGAAACCATAATGCCACCTGATAGATTGTAAAATAATTGTACCAGAGGACACCTCCATCACAGTGAACTCACTGCACCTGAGGACACCCTCATGACAGTGAAATCACTGCACCTAGGCCAGTGGTCGGCAAACTGCGGCTCGCGAGCCACACGCGGCTCTTTGGCCCCTTGGGTATGGCTCTTCCTAAGCCTTAGGAGTACCCTAATTAAGTTAATAACAATGTACCTACCTATATAGTTTAAATTTAAAATATTTGGCTCTCAAAAGTAATTTCAATCGTTGTACTGTTGATATTTGGCTCTGTTGACTAATGAGTTTGCCGACCACTGACCTAGGCAAACCCCTTCACAGTGAAATCACTGCACCTGAGGACACCCCATCACAGAGAAATCACTGCACCTGTGAATACCTCCATTAGAGTGAACTCATTGCACCTGAGGCACACCTCCATCACAGTATTTGCCATTTAGTAGTCCATGATCTCTTTAAGTTCCTTTCTCTCACTAGACTGAAAATTCCTTGAGGGCAGGGACTAGAACTTATCTGACCTTTATCCCCATCTATCAGCAAAGTGTGGTACAGAGCAGACCCTGTCAGAGAACTTATTAAATTCATCTGAGCTTCGCTGAGATTCAGTCCCTGCCCTCATAGAGCTCCCAGTAAGTTTAGGTGGCGCCTGTGGACATAAGTAACCTTTTCAAGGAGAGGATGGGGAGCAGCAGGTATTTAAAGGGTTGAGACTGTGCTATGAAGCACACAATGAGCAGTCATTGATTCTGATCTGGGGGAGTCTAGTGTGCTCCCCTAGAATGCAGAAGCACACCTCCTGTCTCAGTGCAGTGTATTTAGCGACAGGGATGATTCCCACACTGGGTTGACTCCCTTAACAAACAACCACGAAATCTCTGTGGCTTGAGGCTGAAAGAGTTACTTTCTGCTTCTATCGCCTTGCGAGGCTGGCAGAGATCCACACAGCCATTCAGAGACCCAGGCTCCTACAGTTCAGGGCAGGGTTTCCCAACCTTGGCATGCTGACACGTTAGAACCTCATAATTCTGTGTTGTAGGGGGGGGGGGTGTCCTGTAGGGTATTTAGCAGCATCCCTGGCCTCCACCCACTGGATACCAATATCCCTGGACACACACCTCTCCTTATAACAGTGTCTCTTTGGTGGCAAAATCATCTCCAGCTGAAAACCACGGATCCAGGGACTCTGCCCTCTGCTAGAGTCTGGAGTGCTCCACTGGATCCCCGCAGCTACCCAGAAGACAGGGAAGGGAGAGAGCACTGAGGGTCGCATAGGAGGTTTCAGGGGCCCGTTGTGGAGGGGCAGATAGTGGCTCCCCACATTCTATTGGACAGATTTGGTCACCTGACCACAGCTATCTGCAAGGAAGGCTGGAAGAGGTAGCTAACTGCATGCCTAGGAAAAAGAGGGAAGTGGTTGGGGGAACAACTAGCCAATCTCTTCCAGGGGTGGTTCGAGTCCATGTATTTTATCTTCATTCTTGTAGATAAGAGGATGCAATTTTCCCCCCAAGTCACCAGTCGAGGCTCAGTTGGGTCCCCAGTCCACCAACCGAACCTCCAAGAAGGTCTTTGGCTAGTCTGGAAAGTCATGAAACCCACCCCCTCCCCATCACACCGTTCTCCCACCTCCAATGACTGAGGTGAACCTAGTGACACCCGGGATCCTTGACTCCCTTCAGCCACTGCCCTGATTGGGCGTCTACTGCGTTACCATGGCAGCGCTGGGCTAGGCTGCAGGGCCCAGAGATGCTAGTCTAGTCCCTGCCCTGGAGGAGGATGCTCCCCAGCTGCTACTTGAGTTTGTCCCATATAGCAACTGTCCCGAAGACCAGATCTGTACAAATGCCAAAGAGGGCGGGGCAAGGGCCACCGGTGTAAGACTCCACACGGAAGTGGGGGAGTCCAGTGGGATCCCTGGTGGGAGAGGGGCGTGAATGAACCGTGGTGCAGGGTGAGCCTGGTATGGGTGGGGAGCCCGAGAGGCTGTCCGACTGAGCAGAAAGTACCTGAGAGAGAATGGGGAAGAAAGACCAGGGTGTGGGGCTAACTTGGGGTCACCATGGAATGTCAACACGAATCCTCTATTTTTCACTTCACTGGTAGAGAGCGAGGGCTTTGACTCTGGGATGGACTGGACCAACCCTAAGCAAGAAGCATGTTTCTGGAATCCCCTGTAGGAAAGTGGCCGTTTGAACCCCAGCAGGAGGCCTCCTCTCCAGCAGCCCCCAAGCCCCTGGAACTCCTCCACCACAAACGTTTCATGTGGCGGAGCCGAGAATTAATTAGAAAAGAAAAAAAAAAAATCTCTCAAGTCAAAACACATAGCTCACAACCTATTAGCATTAAGATTCGCATTAAAGAAAGTTGGGAACTATAACATTTTAAGCACAATTTATAAGTCTAATTTCCTGTGTGTCACTCTCAGATAATAAATGCTTTTCCTTCAAGTTGGAAAGTCTGGGTGGAAAGTGGGGGGTGGGGGGGGTGGGGCACAGGGGAGGTGGGCACAAGAAAGAAAAAGTTAATTTAAGGCCCATTCGTTTATTTTTAGTCGCCCAAGATCTGAGGGGCTGAGAACATTTCCCTTTTCGGAGAGAACACGCCTTCCTGTGTCGCAAGGAAGTCCCCTGACCTCGGGCCTCCTCAAGGTGCGACTGATTTTTGACAGGGTTCCTCAGCGCGGGCTTTGAAAGAGGCCAAGCGGGGCCGCCAGGGGAAGGATCTGGGGTCCTGGGGGGACGAGGTTAATTGCTGGGAGCCTCGGAGGATGGAGTGGGGGGCCAGGGGGTGCTGGGGGCCGGGGGGGCCCGCTTCCTGTGTCGCTTTGGAAGAAGTCCTCACCCACTGCTTCCATAATAAGCCGCGCCTGCTAATTTGCCGGGAGCTGAAAGGGATTTCTGTTTTTAGCTTTGGGTCTGTGGCAACTGTTTTGTTTTAAACGAAAATTAACCGGGGACATGGCGCTGGGGGTGGGGGGTTGGGGAGGCAGAGCCATAATTGAAGTGCATTACTGGTAATTACCTCGTCCTTTCTTTTCACTCATCATGTTGACAGAGAAATCTATTACCCAGCAGCTCCTTTCCCCCAAATTGCGCTTCCCCGAGGACCTGGGGAGGGGTGGGCCTGGGGGTGCTGGGGGGGATCCGGCTTTGTTCCAGAAAGTGGGCCTCCAGCCATCCTCAGAGCAGGGCCTGGCTGCCTCTGAGCCAGAGGGAGGGGCAGCGAGTGGGGACCCTGAGCCAGAGGAGGGAGTCACCTGGGAAGAAGGGCCTCATCCCACCCCCAGGCCTCCTCATGCAGGCCCAGCAGAGGACTGCACACGGTGGAGGCCTGGCTGGCCTCTGCCACACTAGAAGGAAGGAGGCAGAGGAGAGGAGTGGCTGAGCGCCAACCCTGTGTTGAAGGTCCTGTATATCAGTGAACTAGAAGGAGAGTCTGCGGGCCCGCCCGCCCTGGGACCTCCCTCCGCTCTCCTGCCTGCCTCCCTCCTCTGGTTTCAGCGGTGTCCTCCTCTCTCACCTCCTGGTCTTCCTTCTTCACCGCCAGCCGACGGTCCTGCCCTTTCCTCTCGCCTCTGACTCCACGGGGCTCCACCGGCCAGGAGGCCAGCTTCCCCGGACTCCGCTCCGCCAACACACCGCGTGGGACGGGTCGAAAGAGTTTCAGTGGCTCGCGCTGGCATCCCTTCTGTCCTTCTCAGGCTTCTTTTAGACTGAGGTTTCCAGCACATGCTAAGACTTTAGAAACCTGCCCAAAAGCAAGAAGAAAAAATGGCTTGGCCGGTGTGGCTCAGTGGCTGAGCGTCGGCCTATGAACCAGGAGGTCATGGTCCGATTCCCGGTCAAGGGCACATGCCCGGGTTGCAGGCTCAATCCCCAGTGTGGGGCGTGCAGGAAGGAGGCAGTCAATCAATGATTTTCTCTCAGCATTGATGTTTCTCTCTCTCTCTCTCTCTCCCTCTCTGAAATCAATGACATTTTTTTTTTTAAGAAGAAGTAAACATGGTCAGGGTGAGGATGTCAGCAGAGTCTGTCTGCTCTGCCCTCCTCAGCCCTAGCACCGGCGCCTTCAAGAAACATGTATTGAGCTTCTATTGCGAATGAGGACTCCGAGCCAGAGGCAGACACTCGCCTGCCCAAGGAGGCCTGTAGTCGGCATGGGGCTGCAGGAGGAGTAGAGACAGTTCATTACATGTGAGCCTACGGCACAATGTCACCCAGGCCGCGTGGCCATCTCCTCTCCATGTTTCACCCAACAAACAGCACGCCAGCCTCTACACTGATTTAAACACAGCAGGAGCCTGACCTCAGAGTCTGAAGGAAGTAGTGAAGGAAGGCTGCGTTCACAACACACGGCAAAGCTCCTGAAATCCTGTTTGAATAAGGCGATTTCAGTCTTTTCCTAAAGACTGTTCTCCTCGCTTCAGCCAGCACCCGTCAGCCTGGTCCAGGCTAAATCCTGCTCGCAGCCTCGGCTTTTCCGTGATTTCGGCCTGCCGCCCCTCTGTGTCTGCCCTCTGCTCAGTGCCTGGGCAGGGCTGCCCTGCAGAGGGTGGGACCCCCTGGCTGGGAGGCGTTTTCCCTTCCACACTGTAGCCTGGTGGGTCCAGCACCTCCAGCGAGTCTTGGAGCTTGAGAGGCAATTGCAAGTCTCCCACACAAGACTGGGCTCTGCCCTATGCAGGGCTGTGACGGTGTCTTCCTGGGGGCGTGAATAAAACACGGGAGCCACAGAGACCCCAGAGCCCCTGGGGCGGCCCTGCTGTCCTCCTCCCGGTGCCTCTAGCTCTTGCCTGAGACCTGGCACAGAGCAGGAGCAGAACAGGGTGGGGAAATGTCTGAGGATTGCTTTCCAGAAAGTTGAGAAGGGTTGGGATGGAAAATCTATAAGCATCTACAATCCCCTCCTGTGTCGCCATCACTGGAGGGGACTGGCAATGGGGTGGCTATTCAAGGTCCCGGGCACCTCCTCCTTAGGCATCCTACGGGGCTATGGCCCGCCATCCCTTTCCTCACTCATGTCCCAGGGGACCCGTGTGTCCTCTGAGAGGACGGTCCTGCGGCGTTCCAGATGCACTGTCCAGGGAAGTGACTTCTGTCGAGTCACCTTCTTCCAGGTGCTATGAATCCGGTTACCCAGGTAGAGTCCTGCTGTCCTATTCACTTGGCTGAGGTCCTTGACAAGCCACACCGAACAATCAAAATCAAAGCCACGCCGCCAAGCACCTACTGTGTGCCAGTCCCCACGCTCTGTGCACCAGCCTTCATGGATATTTATTTCAGGTTGTTTTTTCCCCCCAGAAAATTCCAGTGTCCTTCGTTCTGCTTGATCCTGGAAGAATAATTTTAGGGATTTCAAGATCTCGCTTCACAAGCTTCACATCTTGATGAAATGCTGATTTTCGTCTTGTTCTCAGAACGCACAGTTGCAGGAGCCAGCGCCGAATGAAAGCAGGGTATCTCGAAGGCAAGACTTTAACAGTTAAATTCACAGTGACGAGTCCGACGGTGCGTGGAAAGGCACGGGGCGTGGGGACAGATGCTCAGACTGTGGTCTGGGGCCCGGCTCAGGCCCCACTGGCTGTGCGATCTGCGGGGACAGCTGGCCCACTGCTCGGAGCCTCAGCAGCTCCGTGTGTGAGATGGGCTTGCTCGTGGCCTGGTGAAGCTGACACAGTCCTGTTGGTAAAGGATGAGGGAACCTGGGCTGGCAGCGAGGAGGTGGCTGCTTGTATGGCCTCCCGAGGCACAGTGACAAGAAACGAGACAAGCACGTGTCCCTCCACCAGGACGGAGTGTTCTTGGCCGTCTTCAGTTTAGTCACAGTGTTAGCGGCGTGGGGGCTGGGGAGGCACCGCAATGGATGACAAAGAGAATTGGACAGGAGTCAGGAGATGAGGTTTGCTCACTGGCTGTGTGACTGTGGGCAGCGCATTGCCCTCTCTGGGCCTCGGTTGTCTCATGCGGGCCCTGAGCTGGTGGGTGAGAAATTGCATCTGGCATCTGGGTCAAGGACAACTCTGAGCAGTGGCCGGAACAGAGCCTGGCCCCGGGATGAATGCGTTAGCGCTGGCTGCCCTGGGCTCTGTTTGGAGGAGATTGGGGAGCCTCCCCCTGCCTCAGCAGGGACAGTTAGGGTGACCGGCAGCAATGTCGACCATGGACAAGGCTGGTGGGGCGAGGGCTTCACTTATGGCCATCGACCCTGGATAGATGAGCTCCGAGCGCCTGCCCACGGCAGAGGACATCGGGTGCTGTGGTCGCACGATGTTGGAATTGAAGAAGGACCAATCTCTAAGTGCCTGGAGAGCGGGGAGCTTGGCTACCACCCAAGGCCACGCAGGCTGTGCCCTGCACAACTCCAGGGGCGCCCTCTGCCTCGCCCACCAGAGTAGACGCCTCCTGCCTGGAGCCTCGCTTAGCAGTGTGCTGGTTGGGAGGCAGCAGCATGCAAGTGAAAGAGCCCTGGCCTGGGGGTCTGGAAACCTGGCCTCTAGGTTCCCCCTCCCTCCCCGCAGTGAGGATCAGCAGCCAACTCCCCGTGGGGCCCCGTTCTGTTCAGCTCCCCCATCTGTGCTGAATCCACTGGCTCCTACAGACTCTCCAAGTGCTCAGAGGATGTGAGGGTTCTGTTTGCTTCATTTGGGGCCACTGGAGCTCGTCCCTGGGCTGCAGCAGAGCCGGCTGACTCTTCAGACCAGAGGGGCCATGATGGGGACCGAGAGCTGAGCCTCTGCCAGCTCCGAGGCTCCAGTCCAAACCCCTTGCCCTTTTAGGAGCACAATGGGCAGTGCCCTCGGGACACCGTGCGGAGTGGGTCCCAGCCTTCCTCTCCCAGATCAAGAAATGAATGCAGCTCCCCCCCAACCCCCGCTTTCTGCTCTGTGCACCTGCCTCCAGGCTTCACAGCAGTGTCGGCACCGGCCCTGCAGTGCCCGTCCTCTGAGCCTCTGCCCAGGCCACCAGTCCTCCTGCCTGGGACGTCTCCCTTCCCCACACTTACTGGTCCAAGTTTCCCTTGAGCACAGCCGTCTCAGCGAGCCGCCTGCCCCCCCACCCCCCTTACAGAGATAGTTAATTGCCCTCTCTCTTCCTGGGGCTCTGCATCTATTTCCAGGAGGCTCTGCATCTCCCCAGGGCTGGGTGCTCTCTTTGGGAAGGGCAGGGATCTGCACAAAATGAGAAGAGGCCCCTCGGGGAAGCAGGGACCACCCGCCTGGCCCCTGGCGAAACCTTGCAGGTGCTCGATTTCACCAAGCGGGCAGCCAATGGGACACCTTTTCAGAGAGGAGGACACTGAGGCCCCAGGTCACAGCCGGTAAGTGGCAGAGAGGGAGTCAAGCGGCCTGGTCTCCCCTCCCCACCTCCCTGAGTTCTGGGGAGCAGCATCCCAGATGGGCTCTGCCCGTGTGGTGGAGGGGGCAGACCGCACGCTACTGAAAATAGCACGGCCGTTTTCCAAGGGAACTTATACCTGGGCAGACCCGTTTGTGGGGCATGGCAATATGTTCTTTCCAGGGGGGCTTACTTTCCTGCTGTGTGCGTGTGTGTGTGCATGCGTGTGTGTGTGTGTGTGTGTGTGTGCATGTGCGGGTCTATGTGTGTGTGCATGTGCGCGTGTGTGTGCGGGTCTCTGTGTGTGTGCATGTGTGTGCATGTGCGTGTGCATGTGCGGGTCTATGTGTGTATGTGTGTGTGCGTGTGCGTGTCTGTGTGTGTGCGTGGGGGGGCGGGGGACAAGTGTTAAAACTTCTTTTCAAGATCTGCTCACGAATGCCTGAATGATTATGTTGCTATCGCCATCAATTATGCAGAAAATCAGGTAACCAGACTATTTACTTTATGGGAGAGATGTGTGGGCTTCTTGTTCGCTCTGAAAGAACATTCCTGAAAGGGTCATTTTTTTCATTTCCCGAGATGCCTTTTTCCCTAATTGCTTGAAGGTTTGAAAATTGCTCCCTTTCCCCGTTTTCATTCTGTGCAAATGTATTTCCTCCCGTCACATTTCCCTGACACCTCCGGTCCCTGGAGAAGCGGCCCCTCCTTCCCGCCTCCCACGTGCCTTCTGTCTCCCCAGGAAAACCTCCGCGATGCGAACCGAGCTGGAAGAAACACAGCTCCTTTGGTTTTTCTCTTCTGTAAACAGATCTGACAAAGCGCATGGGAAGGGCCGGGGCCGGGCTGCAGGGAGCTGGCTTCCACGCCAGACCAGCTTGGAATCTGCTCCGTGACCAGGGCAGTCCCTTCTCCCTTCTGCTTCCTGGAGCGTAAAATGGGGACGAAGATGGTGTGTGGGTCTCAGAGGAGGCATGAGGTCCCTGGAGGTTGGAAGGTCCCAGAGCCAGATCTGACTTGGGTCTAAGGAGATCTTTCTCCCTGCGCTCCCAGTGTGCCCAGTGAGCTAATGCAAGCTGAGGCGAGGCAGCCCTCATGGAAAATGCTACAGACAAGGATTCCCATGTTGAAAGGATCCGCCCAGAGGTCCTTCAAGTCTCCTCTAGCGCTGGCTCCTTGGCTGGATATGCTCAGAGGGTCCTCCATCCAGAACAGTCAGCAGGTCAGCTTCCTGGGTGTCCCCTCACCTTGCAAAGCCTTTGGCCACGCAGGCACTGCCTCTGGGCAGACACACCGGCTGGGTCTTCTCGCCTCCCTGCCTCGGGCACGTGTTGCCGGTCTGAGCTGAGCACACCCTCCTCAGCCCCCTTGTCGTTTAGGCTCCATCTGACCAGGCTGCAAAGACAGCCAGCGGAGGATGAGGCATTTCCTAGAAGGGACTTCATCTTCACAACGCTGAGTTACCTGACTGGAAAGGGGACGAGCCAGCTAAGCGGAGAGTTCCCAAGATGGTAACCCTATTGTCTTTGAATATCATGTATTTTCACCCAAAGGGAAAAGCATCACTGGCTTTACCTGGATGGGCACAACTCAGCACATAGCAGCACAACCTGCCCCTGAGCTGACTCAGCTAATCTGTCCTTGAACTCTCTTCCATCCCTTCTGAGGAAGGTCCCCCAAACCCCCTGAGAGTAACTGTCCCCATACCCAGCCTCCTGCCAACGAGGACACGTGCATTGGACTCTTTCATGAGCAAGAAACAAACTTCTGTTGTGTTAAGCCACTGACAGTTGGGGGCTTGTTGTTATAGCAGCTGACACTAACCTAGCTGACTTGCTCTGTAGACCTCTTACCACTCCATCCTGTAACTACGTATGTGTCTTGCTCTCTCACTAGACTGGGAGCTCTTAGAGAGAAAGGGCCATGTCTGATTTGTCCTTGGCATCAGGACCCCTGGGCCTGGGCTTACCCTGTCTCTGGTTGGCCACGTGAGCTTGAAAAAGTCCCCTCTCTTCTCTGAGGCTCAACTTGGACCTCTGAAAAAATGACTAGCATGGGCTAGATGACCTGGACAAGTTTCTGACTAACTTGGTGTGAGATCCCGGACTCAAGGGAAGACCACCCCCATCTAGGTGAAAGGAAGAGGTCTTTGCACCTTCTATACCAGGGAGGGGCAGGAGGGCAGGAGGACCCTGGTGTGGGGACAGAGTCTGAGCAGGTGTGTGGGAGTGAAGATGGGACCAAGTGCAGCTTCCAATGGCCTTGGGAGCTGGAAAGACCTCATTTGGGGAAACAGCAGTACAAGAAAGGGGGTAAGGGCTGGGGGTACCTCCCTTTCCAGAGGTGCTTATCCAAGAACCCAGGGTCAGGGCTTCAAGGCCCCCATGTGAGGAGCAGAAGTCTGCTTTCATGGGATCTCTGTAGATGAGATGAACTCGTCTGCATCTCTCCCAGGAATGTTTTGGGTGGAAAGATTCTTGCTGTGGTCAACATTCCTAGTGTTTGGAGCCAATAAGTTCTTTCCCTTCCCCACCACCCGTCTTTGCTACTGAGAAGGAAAGATAAAGATTAGAGTGGATGCCTTTGGTAAATTATTTACTCATTGATTCTTTCATCCAGCGAATCTTTATTGAGCACCTACTACGTGCTAAGTCCTGTGCTAGGTCCCAGGGATGCAGCAGCAGACAGTTGATCGGCATGAAGTTGACTGAGTGAGGCTACACCGGCGGTCACGGTGATTAAACAAACAAGTTTCTTTCAGATAGGATTGTCCACCTAGCCACGACACCAGAGATTTTGAGAGAGTAGGTGGGTCTAAGGGCCAGCGTTAGATGGAATACCTAGGGAACACTTCTCTGGAAAGGGGCATCTGAGCTAAAAGGTGACTGTTGAGTAGGAGGCAACTGTACAAGGAGCTGGGAGAAGGGAGCCCAGGAAGAGGGGATCTTATGGAAAGAGTCAGAAGACCCTGGAGAAGACCGATACCGTCTGGCACCCAGGGCCACTGAGTTTTGGCTACTTCCTCCCTGGGACCCAGGCAATTTTTGCAAGACCCCTAAGAAAAGATCAAGACTGAGCCAGCGCTGTGGTTCACAGGAAATCACAGCCTCCGATTCCAGTGTCTGTCCTCATCATTCCTAATGTTTGACAACTATTTCCTTCCCACTCTGGGCCCAGCCTCCAAGTGCAGAAACCCCGGAGCACGCCAATGAAATTGATTTAGTGGGGGCCTGCTCTCTCTTCCCTGGCCCCGGGCGGGAGAGATTTACAGCTCCTGGAAGTGCCGCCCCTCCCTGCTTCCTGTAAATCTCCCACCACATTTTGGGCGGCTGGAGCTATTTGGGTAACCTTTATCTGAACCAGAACTTCCTCGCCAGGAACTTCAGAGGGTACCTCCAGGAAGGACGGGAGAACCCCAGGGGCCTACTTGTTTGGGGGAGAATTCCAGGCCTGCTGTGGACAGCTGCTCCGCAGGCACCGGGCAGAGAACAGAGTTCTTCTTTGATGCCGTGGCCGCCTTTGTGGGGATGGCACAAGCCCCCAAAGGAGCAGTTCGGGTTTATGGAGGGCGTGTGGGTAGGCAGCGTGCTATTAAGCCTGCATGTCGGGCCCCTGGAAATAAAGAGGATCGAGGGAATCGTCCGGGCCAGATGCTCGCGGCTGTGCGATGGGGAAGGGCGCATAGCCCCGAGTCGGACAGGTCTTACAGATGTTCCATGATGTATATATCAACGTGTTCACGGTCTGTCTCCCTGCCTGGAATCTCATCACCGCGAGGCCAGGGCTTTGATTATTCCCAGATATTTCTCCAGCTCGGGAGCCACGCCTGCCTGGGCGTTCGCACTCAGTAAGTCACTGAGGAGTGAGTCATAATACTAGTAATTCCAGATAAGTTCTGGCTCCACCACTATGTAACCGTGGCCACATCACTGCTTCTCCAGGTCTCAGTTTCCCCCCTGGCTATGTGCAATCAGAACTGGTCCATCAAAATATGAATGGAGAGCCCTAGCCAGTTTTGCTCAGTGGGTGGAGCGTTGGCCTGTGGACTGAAGGGTCTGATTCCGGTCAAGGGCACGTACCTTGGTTGCAGGCTCCTCCTGGGCCTGGGTCCTGGTTAGGGCTCATGCAGGAGGCAACCAATCAATGCATTTCTCTCACATTGATGTTGCTTTCTGTTTTTCCCTCTCTCTTCCACTCCCTAAAAACAGTGATTCTCAACCTTCCTAATGCCGCGACCCTTTAATACAGTTCCTCATGTTGGGGTGACCCCCAACCATAAAATTATTTTCGTTGCTACTTCATAACTGTAATGTTGCTACTGTTATGAATCTTAATGTAAATATCTGATATGCAGGATGTATTTTCATTGTTACAAATTGAACATAATTAAAGCATAGTGATGAATCACAAAAACAATATGTAATTATATATGTGTTTTCCGATGGTCTTAGGCGACCCCTGTGAAAGGGTCGTTCGACCCCTAAAGGGGTCGAGACCCACAGGTTGAGAACCGCTGCCCTAAAAATCAATGGAAAAATATCCTCGGGTGAGGATTTAAAAACAACAACAACAAAAATAAATAAATATGAACGGAGATACTGTTCGGGAGACATCACCTCCCGCCCTTGCCTGCTTGCGGCTCCTTTCCGGGCCCTGGGAGCGGAGGCTGAAAGCACGCATGCGGAGTGCTATGTGCCACGTCCTCCAAGCAGCAGGCGCGGGCCCCAGGTGTGCGGGGCTTGTTGCTTCGGAGGGAGGCAGCGTCACGCCGGGCACGTCACTCACACACTGAGTGCGTTTCCTGGTGATTCTCCTGCCAAGAGATTTCCAAGTGGCCTCCTGCACAGAGGCCAACGGGCAGAGAGCAGTGAGGTCCTCCGTAGCCTCCCCATGGCGAGTCTGGGGACAGTCTGTGGGGTGGCCACACACACTTCTGGGCTTAGGACAGAGTTGGCTCCTGCGCAGCTGCCATGGGATGCTTCCTCCAGGAAGCCATCCTGGACCAGCTTTTCCTATGACCCAGGGGAACCTGAGCTCGGGGCCTTCCCGGGATCCCAGGGGCACCCATGCTCCAGTCTCTCAGAGTGCTGTCCCCTCTTTAGTTGCGGCCCCACAGGGCCTGAGACACAAGGCCTGCACCTTCTTTTTATTCCTCGGCTCCTGTCGCACAGTGGGGCGACCGACACTAGGAGGCGGGGGGCTGGCCGGATCTCTCCCGGTGCCCGCTGTGACATTTATCCTGAACAGGCTAGCCAGGGGCTGCCATCTCTGGCCAGAGGGAGCAACCTGAAATTGCTTCAGTAAACAGCCCCTCCGAGCAAGCCCGGGCCTCATTAACCCACAATTAGGGTCCCTGCTCTGGCTTGGCTGGAGCTCCGCTGGGGACCCACGACTGTTTATTTGAACAAGCCTGCGGCGGCTGCGGGAGGGAAGGGACAGAGGTGGAGGTGGAGGTCAGGCGGCGGGCGTTGGATCTCTCTGTCATTCTGGACACTTTAATAATGGGAAACCCTTTGACCTGAGCCCTCCCGGATTCCTGGATTTCAGAACCCAAATAACTCGGGGGCGGCAGTTTTGAATCTCCCTCAAGTTCCTAATTAAATGGGATAAGGTACGAATACGTGCCCTGTGCCCAGCAAGGGCTCCCCAGAGGTGAGGGACTCAGCAGTTTGGTCCCACGCCCACACCAAGACCACAAGAAAGGCGCGTGTTTGACCCAAACTCTAGTTCCGAAGGCAAGTGGCCACACTCTCTCCCATTGGGCCATTATTTTATTTTTTCCTACGGGAAAGCAAACAAGCAAATGCACAAGCATATCTCTCGTGCTCTGACTTATCTTTTAGGTTCTAAATATTGCATTTCTCCCAGCCTCCTTCCGAGAGTCTGCTCAGCTGATTCATGTCTCCCCAGCTGGTTCTCCTGCGGCCCTTTGAACGTGTATGATCCCCCACGGCCGTAACATCAGCTGAGGTAGCTCTGAGGGTTTGGCCATTACGGAGTCCTTCCACGTGGCTTCACGTCATTTCCGGGCGGTGTTTGAGACAGGAGCAGTGAGGGTGAGAGGGGATAGGTGGTTTTGCCGCTACCTTCAGGTCAGTAGGGAGCTCCCTGACCAAGAATCCACTCAGCGAATGAGCAGTCGTGAAGTTCCTGCAATGTGTGGGCGTCTGAGACACAAAATGAATGACACGGTCCCTGCTCTCAATGTGCCACTTACCTGGTGGCTTATTTAACTGATTGGCTGTGGGCCTCTTCAAGCAACTTGCACTGGGCTACACAGGGTCCAGGCTCTGATGGTTGCTGGTTGAACACATGACCAGTTGGCTCCGTGAATGAGTGAATGTTGGGATGCTTCGAGCTCCCCCAGTATCCTGCTGCCTAAGACAGAGAGGCAGGGCTGGGCATGCCGCTTGGTTCTGTGACCATGGCGCTCGTGCCTTTAGGACCAGGGATCAGAAAGGGGCTCAGCTCTACCTGCTCCCCTGGGCCTACGTCTCAGACTCAGACATGCCGAGCCTCTCAGCAGGGCGTGGGCCAGAGCTGCAGACTGGAGCAGACCCGCGTTCAGGCGGACCCAGGGAGCCCCAGGCCAGCCCCCCCAAGACGCCAACTGGCTACTAGTGGTAACCGACCGGTGCTCTGAGTTAAGCAGAACCCACGGACAGAGTCATTCTATTCTCGGCGACAAGCAGGTTTTGCCCCGTGTAACTTTAATGATGGTATGCCAGATAATATTTTTTTTGTAGAAATCCAAGAAATAGAGCTGGAAGATTGATTAGAAATAAATAACAATGTTTTTTTTTTATATATATAGGTGAGAAAGCTGAGGCAAAAGAGAGTTTGTCTAAGCTATATGGCATATTCTAGAACATAATTAGAACATACCATATGGGGTTGAAGATTGTCCTTGGATAGAAAGATAAGAGCCTTACCTCTACTGTGTGACCTTGAGCAGTTCACTCTTCACTCTCTATGCCTTAGTTTTCTCATCTGTAAAATGGGAAGTGTTCTCTGCTGTCCCTCTGGCCCTAAAAGTGAAGTGAATCTGCATTTTATATTCTACGTGCAAAGATTAGGCAGTGTGGAATATTATAGATCCATTTAATGAGGCATGGTGTTTACCAAGAGTATAAATCACATTTTTTTTCTTATTAGGTGACCTGAAAAGAGGAAAGGACCTCCTTGTAATGGCAAATTGAATTTATGCAGGCTTTTTAAAGAAGTCTGTTAGAAAGGCCTTGAGCCATAGGATTGTGCTGGTTAGTATGAAGCCTTCAGTAAGCATTTGTGGAATGAATGAAAGTGAGTTCCAGGTGTGATTCTGCCGAGGCCAGTCTACTGATAGATGTCAACTGGTCAAACATATGTGGGTCAATGCCAACTGGGTGAAGAAGTGAATGGTTAGGTGGATGGATGGGTGGGTGGATGGATGGATGGATGGGTGAGACCCTGACCCGAGAGGATCCTTTGGGGATGTTTTCTCTGAGGTTGCTCAGGGCAGCCTAAGTAGACCAGCCAGCCAAACCCTACTGCCACCCAAAGGGCCCCTGTCATGTTCACGCCCTACAGACGAGAGGCCTGTCCCCTGAGGCTCTCATGTGTAGTCCTCCCTGAGAGCTTTCAGGGGACTTGTTATGGGAGACCCTGGTGTAGGAGAAGAGCACAGACTTGATCAGTCCAAATCCCGGAGCTATGATCAAGTGTACTCAGCCACCCCACTTCACCTTACACCTCTCTGGGCTCCCATGGAAATTCCTTCTTCCCTCTGCGACGTCCTCACCTGCTCAGCTTCACTGTAAGTGCACAACTGTTGGTCTCCTTCTGAGTTTGCTTCATCTCAGTACCTACACTAGCCCAAGGCCTGGCGTGCATAGGTGCCCAGTCATGGAATGAATGGATGAATGAACGACTGATTCTCCAGCTCACAGCAGGTGATTCTCCGGACCTCAAAGGACACTGAGAAAATACGTGTTGCCCTCAATTGTTGCGATAGCTTTTGTCCAAATGAGAGTAACAGTGCCTATTTCACACCACTGGTAGTAAACAGTTGTTATATTTAATAGCCATACTTAGCAACAAACCCTCCTATTTGCATAGCCCTTTGTAGTTTTGAACCTTTTATCTTGATTCTCTCATTTTCGTTCTCATAGCATCCCTGACAAGATGCTGGGATGGAGATCATAGGGAAGAAACTGGAGCTCATGGAAGTCCAAGTTCATGCTGAGGGTCAGGGGCAGTGCCCAGATCCGACCCGGCTGTCCTGACGCCCGGCCTGGGGCACCGCCCCCCATGTTAAGGTTTCCCATGTTCACTTGCCTTCATGTCCATGTTTAAATGAAACTAGGAGGTAAAGAAGGGTTTGATCAAAGAATGTTTGAAAAGAATGATGTTCTTAATTAATAACAAAAGCAAAAAGCACACGCTCACTCTGTTCGTAACTAGCAAGCTTCAACCCAATTGCTTAAAATGCCCTGGCACCACATTAACAGGGACTTCAAAAACAATGAAATCTGGCCAAGGCCACAATAAAACTGTTTCTCCCTTTTTAATTATCTTTGTTGTTTTCAAATTTGCCTGCAACTCTTCTCTATGTCTGGGCAGGTCACACCTGCCCTTTTGACAAGCGTTGGGAAGGCAGTGCGGGGAGGTGGGAGCCCTCAGACTGGGAAGTCTTAACTCGGCACTTACAAGCTCTGTGACCTGGAGCGAGTCACTCGACAACTTGAGGCCTCAGCAACTTCTCCTTTGAAATGGGAAGGGCAGCACCTACCTTATCAATTGCATTTTAAAATGCAGGCGAAGCAGCCAGCATCGGGTCTGGCACATAGTAGGTGGCCGGCAAATGGCCATTTGCCTCCTCTTTCTGCATGAGGTCCTTAAAGGACCTCAAGGACTCTCTAAACACAAGAATGAGAGGTCACACTGCCCCCAGGTGGGAGCCTAATGGCTGGGTTCCCATGGCCCCAGCCACCTGTCCTGCAGGACTTGTGCAATCAGACCCTCTGCATTTGGTGGGACAGAAGGCAAGTCATTGAACCCCTCCGAGCCTCGGTTTCCTTACCTGCCCAATGGCCCTCCGAACACTGACTTCTGTGGTGTGTAGGGGTTGGATGAGGCTGTGTGCAAAGCCCTGGGGCTCAGAAAACGCTAGTTCTCTCCATAAGGAGGAGGGTTTGGAGGGTGTCAGGAGCGCCAGGGTCAAGTCCCAGCTCTGCCAGGTACGGGCATGCAGCGCCTCAGGCCTTGTTTTCCTTACTTCTAGGAGGGGGAGGATGATTCCTGGCCCCTACCTGCAGGGCAGCTTCAGGGACCCGGGAGTTCATTGTTTGTCTCAACTTTGGCTGCTCATGGCAGTCGTCCAAGGAGATTCACAAACTACCCAAAGCCGGGGACCCGCCTCCATCAGTCCTATCAGGATGTGGGGGGCTGGAACCCAGGCGTGTGTTTCTTAAATGTGCCAGGCACGCCTAACGAGCCGCCAGGGTGCAGGCCACTGACACAGAGACGTGGTCTGCGGAGGTTTCTGCACCAGCGCCCTGTGCCCACGCGGGCAGGGCAGCGGGGACTTCTCCCGGGCCCGCGCCTGCTCCGGCCGGACAGTCACTCCTGGGGTCTCCAGTCCTTCCTCTGCGGGCTTTGATTCCCTTTCAACACTTCCCAGGGTTTCTGTCCCATCTGAAGAGGGAGGCAGGGCGCTGGCAGTCACCGGGGCATGCTGACTTTAACCTTTAAAAAAACAAGTTTTATTGTGAAGACCAAAAGGTCTTATAAACCTTAATGAGCGGCATATGTGAAACGCATAGGCGGGTTGCTTGTTTGAAAAATATTTCCCAGCCAGCCTGCAATAGCACGGCCTTATTATTCTAAACGGGGGGCTTGTCTTACCAGCGGATGGAACAAAAACCCAGTTGGAGATAATTATCTTAGCAGAATTCCCCGTGGGTCCCTGGAGAGGGGCCGGGGGTGGAAGCCTCTGGAACACATGTGCCGACTTGGGCTGCCTTTGTGTACACAACACACGCAAAGCCGGGCTCTGGGCAGCGAGGAGAATCCGGCTCCGGGGACGCTGACCTCCACATTCGTTCCGGGGATGGCGAATAGGTTTGACTCTGTGGGTGGGGGCTGGAGGTGGAAAGGGTGGGCATGGGAGACACGTGTCCAAACTCATGTTCCAGGGGAGAGCTGGGATGTAGAAGCAAAAAAAATAAAATGAAGTGAAAGAGCCAGAAATCCAAAGATCCAGGCTCTTCCAGGTTTGGGGGTGTGACTCTGAGCGACTTGCGCCCACTATCTAGGCCTCGGTGTGTAAAATGGGGGTACTGGGCGATTCAGCAGGATGACAGAAGCGGGTAGAAATGATTTAAACCAATGTCCTACAAGGAAAGCCACCTCTCTCTCAGGAAATCCCGCGGGCAGCAACCTCACACACATCCTGCCCTCGCCTCAGAGGACATGAGGCTGGAGATCCGGCCTGAAGCAAGAATTTGGGGGTTCCCAGAGCCCCCGCCTCTGGGGCTGCTCAGCCACCACTACCTGAGGCTTGGGCTGTCAGCCTTCTGAGCCTGGCACCCAGATGTGCGGAGAAAGTGGGCCACTGGGCCTCAATTAGCTGGGTAATTGCTTCAATTCCCCACTGATCCCTACCCCCTAATTATCTCCCTGCCTCCTCCCCTTCCTCAGCTCAGGAATGCCACAACCCTGCCCTTTTCCCAGCCTGGAAGCCACAAGAGGAAGCCATTTCGGTGGGACTAGTCCTACCGGGGCAGGCAGCCCGAGGAGAGGTAGGCAGGCCCCGTCAGGCCCAGAGCGTTGTTCGATCCCCGTCTTCCCACCCCAGGCCTCCCGCAGGGCCTCAGGACGAGCCTGGCTCTGGCGGCGGAGGGGCGGCCAGGGGCTGAGCTGGATGACCTTCGAGGCTGTTGGCTGAAGTGGACCAAAGCGGAGATTTGCAGTAGGAACTAAGGGCTGGGTGACCTCGTGCAAATGATTTCACTCTCCCCGTCCTCAGTTTTCTCACCTGTAAAATGGAGCGAATAAGGTCTCTCCAGAAAGGTTGTGGTTGTCAGGTTTCAGTTAGTTAATTTAGTAGTGTGCATGCATAATTAATTATGTGCTTGGTGTGGGGGTTCAGAACAAGCCATCCCAAGATGTGCCTCTGGGGTATGCGGATTTGTTTTGAGCCAAAGGCCACTTTAGCTCCAGGCTCAAGAGAAACTTCTGCCCCTCTCTTTAACCACCTGGGAGAACTTGAATAGGGGGGCTTGCCCAGAATAAGAGATTATCAGCGCTAACCTCCCACCCCACCTACATGGCAGGGAAAACTTGTATTTGCTAAACTTCTGCTCTCTTCTTATCATCCTGCGGTGACCTTTGGAGACCCCAAGGTGCGTGAACGCATCCCTAGCTCAGGATGTCATATGCCTCATCCCCCTTTCTACCTCCGAACCCCTCCTGCACGTGGGGGCTCTGACTCTCTCATGTGTGCGGGGTTCCCGTACAGATGTGTACACACAGTTTGATCATTTTCTCTTGCTCATCTGTCTCCTGTCCGGCCAGAGGAACCTGGAGGGTAGAGGAACGCTCCTCCCTCCCCTGCACTGGCAATAGGTGCTCTCTGACTAGCTCCCTGCCCCTCCCGCTTCTCCACTCCTTCCAGCCACAGTAGCTCTTCAGGCCAGCGAGGCAGTGAGAGAGCGGGGACCATGGGCAGGCCAGCCCCTTCCTGGCTCTGAGCCTTTATCTCGCCCCCCCACCCCAGGGTAGTTGCTGCATCCTCCACGTGCTGTGAGGGGAGAAGACAGAACATCCGCCAGGCCCCAGAGGCTTGAGGCAAAGCCCCGTGTCTCCTTGCCCCCAGCACAGGCACCCTGCCTGCTTTCTCACCAAGGTAAACAGAGTCATTAACACTTTATCTTAATTTCCATTAATGATGGTAAATTTGCCTGATTACGGGGCCTTCTAGTCTGATTTGTTTCCTACGCTGAACTGGAACATTAAAAATTTCAACCGAGTCATTCCAGCTTTGCCGCGGAACCTAATTGGTCAATTGTGGGTTATTAATGGTGGAGCTGACGTCTATAGGACAGGCTGTTGGGGACAAACCTGGGGCAGGAGCCAAAGGAAAGGATGACCGCCCAGGTCAGGGCAAGCCTGGCGAAGACAGAACTGGAGAGTGGTTTTGTTTTTGTTTTTTGGGTTTTTTTGGCCATTTAATTCTTATACCAGCCATTTTCATAGGTTTTCTTAAGTAATCATGTTTTTTTCACGTTTCATAAAGTGCTTTCCATCCAGATGCCATCAAACTGTCACCTTTATGAAATTTACTAAAAGCCTCAGAGTCGGCTTTACCTTGCATTCATCTTCTCGCCATGTTTTACATATATATTTATTGATTTGTACATTAAAGTCTTTCTTCCATTGTTTTAAAGCAGAATTTCATTTTGGGTTTCTTGACAATATTGTCTAAGTGTAATGCTTGACTTTTTCTGTTTAAATCAATTTCTTTAAAAAATGCAATCAGTGGCGTTGAGGCTCGTGGCGTGTCTGAATGACAAGCACATACCTGTGTCTATTTTCTGCAACAATCCAGACGGTAGGCACTGTGGTTGGGAGTTTTAACTTAAAATGTGATGCTGCCAATTGTGCAGCCACCCTGGAGGGACTGACACCGTGTCACCCCTTCTCCTGCCCATTGTGCTCCCATGTCTGGAAGCCGGGGGAAGCAGAGCTCCCCAAACATGCAACATGCACAGCCAACGCCCAAGGACATGTGTACATATGCCCTTGACCAGGTCAACTTGACCTCTGTGGGTAACTTCCCAACCTGCATTCACCTTTTCCTTCTCATTGTTTAGGACTTTGTTTTCCTTCTCACGTACAGGATACGCTCATGTTCATTTTTCTTTTCTTTTTTTTTAAAAAAATATATTTTTATTGATTTTAGAGAGGAAGGGTGAAGGTGAGAGAGATAGAAACATCAATGACGAGAGGGAATCATTGATCAGCTGCCTCCTGCACGCCTCCTACTGGGGATCAAGCCCACAACCGGGGCATGTGCCCTTGACCAGAATGGAACCTGGGACCCTTCAGTCCACAGGCCGACATTCTATCCACTGAGCCAAACCGGCCAGGGCTCATGTCCATTTTTCTATGTGACCCTTTGTGAGGTGGAGGTAGGGCAATGTCTCGAATCCCACTTTACAGATGAGCAAACTGAGGCTCCGACTAACTCCCTCAAGGCTCTGCCTAGAAGCTCTTCAAGTCTCAGAATCCAGCGACTGTCGGCTGGAGGTCATGAGGTGAGCAAAGACCGGAAAGGAAGGCAGGAGTGAGGGGAGGGGAGGGGCGGCCACCTGCCTCCTTAGACCCCTTCCATCACGCCCTCCATCTCTTCGGTTGCCCTTTGGGAAATGCATGACTAGACCGAGAGCTCTTCCAGACCGAGCCTGTTGTACCTGCCCCCCACTTCCTATGTTGAAGCCCGAACCCCCAGGATGGCTGTAGCTGAGACGGGACCTTTACAGAAGTGACGAAGGTGAAAGAGGTGCTCATTCTCTTCCTGTCCCTCACTCGGGATGAAACTGTGCTGTGAGAAGCCCTTGGAGAGCCCCACAAAGCAAGAAACGGAGGCCTCCTGCCAACTGTCGTCTCGGTGAGCCCTCTTGGAGTGGATCCGTCAACCCCAGCGGTGCCTTCAGACACTGCCGTCCCAGCACAGCCTGCCCCTGACCTCACTCACGAGAGACCCGAGCCAGGACCAGCCCACGGAGCCGCCCCCGCTTCCTCACCCGGGGACGCGGGGAGACAATAAGTGTTTGTGGTTTTAAGCCAGTAGATTCTGGGCCACGAATTTGTTCCTTGGCAATAGATAAGGAATACAGTGTGTCGCCCGTCGGGGACAGGATTTGTGCCTCGGTTACGTCCTGGAGCAACGCCGCACCGTGACCGTGAGGACAGGGTCCTGGAGGACTGGGCCTTGGTTGCTGTAGTAGCAGCCAGGGCGAGACACCTTCCTGACCTCCCCTCCAGGCCCCTCTCTTCTTCACCCCGGTTTTCTGAGATTCTTTCCTAAATAAGCAACCTGCCCTCAAACCCGTGCCTCGGGCTCTGCTGTGGAAGGAACGCAAACTAAGACAGGGCCGCACGCACACAGGCTCAGTGACAGGCATGCGGAGGGTCCAGGAGGGGAAGGGGTGGCAGACAGTTTGGCATGAGCGTTCTGGGGACCATCATGGGACCACCCGACTTCCCACGAGGCGCAACAAATCCTCAGAGCCTGCTGGGAGGGCTGGGTGCTGGGGGGCTGGGAGGGCTGGGTGCTGGGAGGGCTGGGAGGGCTGGGTGCTGGGGGGGCTGGGTGCTAGGAGGGCTGGGTGCTGGGAGGGCTGGGTGCTGGGGGGCTGGGTGCTGGGAGGGCTGGGTACTGGGAGGGCTGGGTGCTGGGGGGCTGGGTGCTGGGAGGGCTGGGTGCTGGGGGGCTGGGTGCTGGGAGGGCTGGGTGCTGGGAGGGCTGGGTGCTGGGGGGGCTGGGTGCTGGGAGGGCTGGATGCTGGGGGGGCTGGATGCTGGGCAGCCGCATCTTCAGCGGCAAGGGGAGGAGGTGGGGAGGGGGTCTCGGCTCTCCCACCAACTTGTGCTGCTCAGAAGCTCACTTTGTCTCCTGGACCTCGGTTCTCTGATCATAAATGGTTCTCGTGCCCGGATGGAGCGTCAATGAGAGAAGCAGCGTCAACAGCGAAGGTGCCCAGGTGGTCTGTAAGCCTCCGTCCACTCAGACCTCCTGAGATTAGCATGTTATCCCCACCCCTTGGGTTGCATCGGGGCGGGGGGGTTGACCTGGTTTTTGAACCACATTGAAATCAGGGCCCAGTGATGGGCCAGCTGGGAGCACAGGATCTGTCTGCTCATCCTTCTGCCGTGTTGCTCAGAGATGGGACGGGAGGGGCAGATTTCTCACGTTGGGAAGTGACAGCATCATTTCCTAATTATCACATTTGGGGGAACAGATGGGGAAGCATGTGGAGGAATTATGGGCTCCTTTACAAAGGGGGGGCATGTTCCCTAAAGAAAGTCTCCACAGAACATTTGCACCCAGTCGTCCTGGGAGCAGTTGGAGTTTGCGAGGCAGTGAGTGTCTGGGATGCTTTTTACAGATGAGGGGACAGAAGTGGGGGCGGGGCGGCAGCACGAGGATGTATCGGACACCTGCGCGGTACCAGGCATTTCGCATCATTACTGCATTTTACATTGATTGCAGCCCTGTGGGCTAAACATCATGATCTGTTTCAAAACCAAGGAAACGGAGGCTCAGGTATGAGAACGGGAGCTGGGGTTTGAACCCAGATTGCCTGGCCCCGAAGACGACTTTAGGGTTTGCCACGTGGGGATGAATGAAGCATGGGCCCTGCATTCCGTGCTTCCGGGGTAGTGCCCAGGTGGGCATAACAGGCCCTGGCACACTTCCTTCAGAAGTTAAACATGGAATTATCATAGCAACTCCACGTCTAGGTAGACACTCAAAAACACCGAAAGCAAGGACGGAAACGAATACTTGCACACCAGCGTTCATAGCAGCATTATTCACAACAGCCCAAAGGTGCAAACAACCCAAATGCCCACCGACAGGTGAATAGGTAAATAAAATATGGTAGCCCCGCTGGCACGGCTCAGTGGTTGAGCATCGACCTATAAACCAGGAGGTCAGGGTTCGATTCCCATCAGGGCACATGCCCGGGTTTCGGGCTCAGTCCACAGTGTGGGACGTGCAGGAGGCAGCCAATCAATGATTCTCTTTCATCATTGATGTTTCTATCTCTCTCCCGCTCCCTTCCTCTCTGAAATGAATAAAAAAAATATTTTTTAAATCAGACAATGGAGTATTATTCAGCCGTAAAAGAAGATGAAGATCTGAAAATGTCACAACACCAGTGAGCCTTGAGAACACGGTGCCGAGGGAAATAAGCCATACACGAAAAGATATCGGCCCGCCGCCTGGTCTCCCCGCCCGGAATAGCCCGGCCCCATCCCCGTGGCCTCTGCTGCCAAGACCACTCAGGGTTCTGCCACAGAACCGCTCTGCTGCCGGCTCACAAGGACCACGGCCTTTTCCAGCTTTAGAATCACGCTGACGGGCTGCATCCCTCATAAGCACTAATAAACCCACGTATTAGGGCAGCGGGGTTTACTCCTCATTGTCTGAGGGTGATATGTATTGGTGCTACGCTCTGGACATTTGTGTCCCCCTAAAATTCATATGTTCGGACATAACCCTCGGTGATGGCATCTGGAGGCGGGGAATTTGCGAGGTGATTGGGTCATGAGGGCAGAGCCCCACGAATGGGATTAGTGCCCTCAGAAAGTGTCCCCAGAAAGCTCCCTGGCCTTTCCGCCGTGTGAGGACACAGCGAGAAGTCTGCCACCTGGAACAGAGCTGACCATGCCGGCCCCTGACCCTGCACTTCCTGATTCCTGAGCTGTCAGAAATGGATTTCCGTTTCCTATAACCTTCCCAGTCAATAGCATTCCGCTACAGGAGCCCTCACGGACTAAGGTAACTGGCAAGAATGCCTTCGTTTCAGCAGCCATGGAGTGCTCCCCACGTGCAGGCGCTGGGCCCACTCATGTCAGTGTGATATGTCTCGGCTATGAGGTTCTCACATCTCATGTTCTTTGATCCCCACAACTTCAAGGGAACTGTTATTATCTCACGTTACAGCAGTGGGGAGTGCAGTTATGAGTTGTGTCTCCAGCCCAGGTATCTTGACCTTAAAATTCCTTGCTGTTTCTACTATACAAACTCCTCTGTGAGTCGACCCAGCTGTTCCGTTCAGCCTGGTGCCTCTCCGATCAGCCCTCCGATCAGCCTGGCGCCTCTCCATTCAGCCTGGTGCCCCTTCGATCAGCTGGTGCCTCTCCGATCAGCCCTCTGATCAGCCTAGCAGCCCTCCGATCAGCCTGGCGCCTCTCCATTCAGCCTGGTGCCCTCCATTCAGCCTGGTGCCCTCCATTCAGCCTGGCGCCCCTCCTATCAGCCTGGTACCCCTCCGATCAGCTGGTGCCCTCCGTCCCCCCTGGATGAGCACATCCCCAGGCGGCTCATCTTTCTCACCTGCACACCGTTCCCCTGCTTTTCCTGCAGCCCATATGTGTTCCCCACTTTGGTCTTTCCACACTCGAGCTCAGCTCCCACCTGAGTTAGGACTTTCATGAGCCGTCCCGGAGGCACAGGCTTTGCTTCCCTGGTCACCTCCACGCTGCCCTGGTCTCTCTCGGAGCCTTCGCCACGGCGTCTCCCACTCACTCAGGGCCGTCAGAAGACCTGGGTGTCTTGATTCCAACAGTCGCTAATTGTGATCACGCTGAGACACCTGTGGACAGAGCCTGTAAAATGCAGATAAGGATAGTCCCTGGCCATCCTGATTTCAAATAAAAATTAAATGATGTACTACACACCAATTAGAGAGAGAGAAAACAAAGCAGTGCTGACAACATCAAGTGCTGACAAGAACCTGAACAGCTCATTGATTCACCGTGGAAAACAGCCGGCAGCTGCTTATAAAGCAGTGGTTCTCAACCTTGGCTGCACATTAGAATCACCTGGGAATCTTTTTAAAATCCTGATTTCTGGGCCTCATCCTCCGGAAATTCTGTTTCTTTGTTACTAATGTTGTGGCCCCACCCCATAACAAAGAAACAGAATTTCCGGAGGATGAGGCCCAGAAATCAGGATTTTAAAAAGATTCCCAGGTGATTCTAATGTGCAGCCAAGGTTGAGAACCACTGCACTAGTAGGTTCTGGCCTGAGAGAATGGAACATTCCTCTTGTCAGACAACTAGTGTGTGGGTGCTCGCACGGGGCTTTAGGCATCATCTCCAGATACTAGAAGCAACCTAAATGGCCTCCCGCTGGTGAAAGGCTAAGTAGACCGTGGTGCACCAGACAACGGCATATAGAACATTCTGGAAGAGGTAAAACTATAGGAACAAAACGCAAATCAGTGGTTGCCATGGGCTGGAGATGGAGGGGTTGGCTACAGAGGGGTACAAAGGAGCTTGGAGGTGATGGAGCTATTCTGTGTCTTGATTGTCACTGTGGTTTTATGACCGCATTTTTACTGGAGTATAACAAACGTACGGAAAAATAGGCAAACCTTAAGTGAAAGCTGGCTCAATTTTCAACATACTGACGTCACCAGCTCAAGGAGAAAGACCTCCAGCGCCCCTGCGACCCCCCACTTGCCCTCTCCCACACCCGACTTCTAGAACTGCAGTTTGTTCTCACTTCTGATCCTCCTGTGCGCGAACCACACAGGTGTCCTCTCGTGCCTGCTGGTTGTGGATTCACCTGTGCTGAGCCGTTCATTGACGGGGCGGGTGGCAGTGACTCACTCACTTTCATTTTAACCTTCAGATACTTTGCAGCAGAATTGAGAAAAAGAATTCCCTGTGTGTGTGGGTTCTGGGTTCCAGAGCCTTTTGCTCCCCACTCTGCAAGGGCCACCGGGGGACGGGGCAGCCCTCCATCTCTGGCTGTGACCCCTGCGTCTTCGGAGGGCGAGCTGCGGGTGATTTCTTGGGTCCCTCTGGCCCCTTCTCCACATGTGCCCCTCTCCCCTCCCCATGGAGATGGATGACTTCAGGCCTGGGGAGCGCCAGACTGGAGGCCTGATCCAATTAGGGGTAAAGAGGAGCCTGGTGAGGCCAGAGGGTGGGCGTGCCAGCACACTGACCCTAAGACTGGTGCTAAGGGGGTGCGGTGCCAGGCGAGGCCGAGGTCGCCCGCAAACCTGATTACAGGCTCCCTGCACAGCCTGCCTGCGTCTCTCAGAGAGAGAGCGGTCCTCATTGCCCAGGCAGGTCCCCAGACAGGCAGGCTTCAATCGAATCAGGCCCTGGTCCCTGGCCCAGAACGGGCCATGCACTGGCTCTGCGTCCCCTAGAAAAACAGACCCCTCGCCCATGTGGCGGCATGGGGATGTTGGGTGGACGTGTGGCCGGTGGCCGGGCTTGGCAGCAGCCTGCACAGGCCCGCTCAGAGGAAGGGCTGTCTCCAGGGTCCTTGGGCCCAAGCCTGGGCTGAGGGACAGATGCCAGGCCAATGCCATCGGGGTGGAGGAGCCGAGAGGACATGGGCAGGGATGTGGTCAGTGGAGGTTCTAGTCCCAGCCTCCCGGGGGTGTGGCCTCACGTGTGGTGTGAGAACAGTGACCAGGGCTGCAGGAAGGATGACGTGAGATGGAGACCGTGCTGGGAGGGCCGGTGCTGGGAGCCGGTCCATCCTTGCTGCATGACACAGTTGCTGCAGAGAAGAAACGTCTGCACAGCATATGTTTCAAGGGACCTGGCATATATAGGATACTGTTCTTAATATGTTTGCTCCCCTTAGCGCTATGTGTTTTAACCAAGGTCACCTCTCCAAGAAAGGTTGTTTCCCCAGGTAGGGATTTTTCCCTGAAGTTAGGGAGGAGATAAAACCCCTTCACTAAGTGCCAGGCGGGTAGTTAATCACTTTAACTACAAACAATCACCCTTAAGCTACATAATCTTTACTCCCTGGAATGGAGATAAGAAACACCCTAACCTTTGGAATAGAAATTGATAGGATTAAAATCAACTGGTATAAATACAGATGTAACAAGACAACAGAAACAGAACCTAGGGACAGAACCTAGACACAGAACCTAGAAAGAGAACCTAGCGAGAGAACATGGCAAAAGATCCTGGACAGAACCTGGCTATAGAACTTGGTTGGAGAACCTAGATAGAACATGGCAGGAGAACCAAGACAGAACCTGGCTGGAGACCCTAACACCAGAACTTCGCTGGAGATCCTGACCAGAACTTGGCTGGAGATCCTGGCTAGGCTGCTGATCAACTGAAGGCTGTCTCCGTGTCATTTCTTCTTCGCCGACTCTGTCCACACCTTTGGGGACCCCTGGACCCACTGGGGTTGGACCCCAGCAGGCCGGGCCAGTGGGAGGGCTCCGTCTTAGTCTGAAGCTTCCCTGAAGGGAGTGGGGGGACACCTGAGGCCTCAGGCAACAGCACCGGCCATGGGGTCTGAAAGGGCGAGGGCTAGGCCCTCCACCTTGCCCCAGGGTAAAGGCTACGCCCTCCATCTTTCCCTAGGGTAAGGGCTACGTCCTCCATCTTACCTTGGCCACGTGCTTGGCAAGAAGGTTCTTCCCGGAAGTCTAAGACTCTGCTAGCCACACCCAGGAACAAGACATCGACTTGCGCCTGGCCAATTGGCAGAGCACAGTCCTTTCTCCTCCCCTTACTCCAACCCCCCCTTTAAAACCCATCTCTAGGCAGGGTTCTGTCTCTTGGCCACTTGGCTAGCCGATGTGTCGGTGAGTCTGGTGGATGGAGAGCTCAAGCTAGCTTGAAATACAGATTCTTATGCTTTTGCATCGGATTGGCTGGCTCCCTGATGTGGTTTCTTGGGAATCTTGAAATCTGGGCATAACAGGGTCCCCCCTCTTCACCAGCTCGGAGGGCATAACCCTGACATCTAGCTGCCTGTGTGGCTGGCCCCAGGCCTGTCAGATAGTGCTCCTATGACATCTTCCCAGAGGCATCCAAGACCTTCCTCCTGGATTTGTGGGTGGAGAAACTGCCCCTCCAACAGGGTAAGTCCTTCGCCCCGCACCGGAGGCAGGAGGGGGCTGGGATTCGGCTTTCCCGCCTTAAATAGAGCTGCTTTGCATTCACTGTTCTTTTGGAGACGCGGAACCCGTGCCAGAGAGGATAGTGACTCCCCCGACACACCCATCTTACGCCCGACCCCAGCAATGGTGCCCGGGCCCCAGTGAGCTCAGGGCTCCCAGGGCTGCAGCAGCAGGACCAGTGCGTGGCGAGCGGGTGGTGTGGGGAGCCCTGGAGGGAAGGCTTTGAAGGCCCAGAAAAAAACGCAAAAATAAATCCTTAGATAGGGGTGTTGCTGCGGCAGCAAGTGCGCTAAACCCAGAGCTCGAGGTGTCTCCCCTTCCCCAACCCCACCCACTGGGTCTGGCTCCAGGTCTCTGCCTCTCGTGGGTCCCACCAATGGAGGTCCCACCCGTGAGCACCCCAGAGCATCACCTCGGTGCCCTTGGCTTCGGAACAGACCTGCCGCCCTGCTCCGGTTGCCATGGAAACTCCGTGGGCCCCATTGATCAGCTCTCACTTGAGGCTTTCATTAGCCTGAACGTTGGAAGAAGTTTTGATTCAAACATGACACTTTCTAACGCAGCGAAGAACTCGTTTTGTACCAAACCCCATTATGTGGAACAGACACGCGGGTTGATGGCCAATTTAGTTAATAGGGCTTTGCAGCTGACATGGAATTAAATCTGCAGGAAGCAGGCTCCATTTTTCCCGGGAAGAGTCCCGTGTGGGTCGGAAGTGGGCTGGGTAGAGGGAAGGCTGTCCCCTGCCTGCCCCACTCACCCAGCCAGCTTCCGTCCCATCCCCGCTCAGGGGATTCTATTGCTCAAGGATGTGCCCGAGATCTCCAGCCCAGGACTCCCACTTTCTCCCGAGTGTCACGCCTTCCTTGCGCCTGGCTCCTGGCCCTTCCCTCTACATCACTCGCTGCTCTAACACACCAGCTCCCCCTGTTTGCAGGTGCCGCCTGCCATCCCCCAAACAGGCAGGTGCATTTCTTATTATGCCAGATATCTGTGCAGGGGACTGTCTCTTCTCGAGGCCTTGCTAGTATTTCTGAGCCTCAGTCTCCTCTTCTGGGAGATGCAATAACAACACCTACGCAAACCAGTAGAACATCACCAATGATTTGAACAAAGAGGCTTAATATAAAGTTGTTCACCACGTATAAAATTAGCTAGGTGACTGGGGAAATAAAACAGAACTCTGGTCCTAGCTGGTTTGGCTTAGTGGATGGAGGTCAGCCAGAAGACTGAAGGGTCCTGGGTTGGATTCCGGTCAAGGGCACATGCCAGGGTTGTGGGCTCGATCCCTAGTAAGGGGTGTGCAGGAGGCAGTCAATCAATGATTCTCTCTCATCATTGATGTTTCTCTCTCTCTCTCTCTCTCTCTCTCTCTCTCTCTTCCTCTCTGAAATCAATTAAGATACATTTTTAAAAAAATTCTTGCACAATTACATTTAGTAAGGTAGGCCTTCTCTCAGTCTATCTGCATGCATCCATCATCATTGCAGGATGTGCACTGTGTGTGCACAAACATTTGCATTTTCACTGTGCAGAGCCACCAAGAACCCAGTGGAGAAAACCCCTGGGAAAATGCTCCCGAAAGAGGCTGGATTCCAGCTGGACCAGAGACCTCGGAGATAGAATGTGGAAAGAATGCTAGCCCCCCTGGCCCGAAGGGAGCAGGTAGACTTGTCAGGCCCGGGTAGCAAAAGGAGCCTATCAGGGAACAGAGAAGAATCCCAAACACCTTCAGCAAACCTTCAGAGAGCCCTCTGCTGGGTATAGGAGACACAGAGACACATGGGGTGTGGCCCTGTCCTTAAAGAGTTCAGACAGGTCAATAGAAGATCACAATAGGATGTGATAAGTGCCACATTCTATCGGTAGGGGGTGTGTGGGGAAGACGGTAATTCGTTCTGCCTAGACTAGAGCAATCTAGAGAGACTTTATAGAGAAGATGACCTCGCTTGTTGGGCTGAAAAGATACATGGTAGATTCTTGGGCAAGGATAGGGTGGGCTTGATGGGTGTGGGAAAGAAAACTGGGGGTATTTGGGGGAAGCAGGAACAAATTGAGAAAGGCCCAGAAGCAAGAAAATGCTTGGTGTTTGGGGGAAAGTTTAGAGGTTCAGTCTAAGAAGTTCCCAGTGTGTTTGTGCAGAAGCCAAGCTAAGAAGCTCAGGCTTAACTCTGAATTCAATAGAAAACCACAAGGGGTTTCGGTAGCACAATGAGGTGATCAGATTTGCATTTTAAAGAGATCACTCTGGCTGTAGTGAAAAGATTGTAGTTAAGAGGAGCACGATCAAAAGTAGGAAGCCTGTTTAGGAGGTTGTCATAAAAGTCCAGGCAGGAGCTAAGGAAGTGGGAATGGTATGGACGAGAGAGCCAGTTTGGGTAGCTTGGACTATAGGACTGGAACCTAAAAACTGCTCCACCTACAAGATTTCAGCTTTCGAGGTTTCCTTGGATATTACTCCAGAGTGGAGTGACTTTCTACTCTGCACCATTTCTTCATTAATGCTTGTCTGGGAGGTGAGATGCCACGCTGGAACCACTGGTGTGCTCTAAAAGTGGGAACAAATCAACCTCTATTAAACCTTGTTCTGGGAACCTATGTTTTCCTAACCCTCAGAGCAATTCTATAAAAGTATATAAACTTCTCGCCATATTACAGATAAGAAAACAGACTCAGAGAGGCTAAAAAAAAAAAAAATGATCCAGATATATAGAAATACCATGGACTTTTGTATATTGGTCTTGCGTCCTGCAACCCTGCAAAACTCACTCATTAATCCTAGTAGCTTTTTTGTAGATTTCATTGGCTTTTCTTAGAGTGGTGATCATGCCATCTGCAAAGGAAGCTTTGCTTCTTCTTTTCCAGTTGGATGCCTTTCTTACTTCTTCATGGCACTATCCATCAACTACCATGCAGGGTGCTGCATAGACGTGGTGAGAGGGACACCCTTGTTTCCATTTTAGGGGGAGAGCATCCAGGCCCTCACCATTAAATATAACATGAGCTGTAAGTGTTCTTAGGTGCACGTGGTCAGGTTGAGGATGTTCCCTCCTCTTCCTCGTTTACTGAGAGCACAAGTAGAAAGGGCAGATGTAGGATCCAAACCCAGTCCCTCAGACGTCAAAGCCTGCGCACTCAGCCCTCCCAGCAGCAGGAACGCGTGCGTCTTCTCCTTGTGTTGCCAGCTCATTTTACAAAAAGCCATCCCCCCACCCCCTGAAAATATCTTTTTTAATTAGGCAACGGGGAGGAACAGATTTCTCAAAGGCTGTTTCATTAGACACTTGATGAATGTTCTGTGTTGCTCTAATGGACAGGTTCTTACTTCTCATCAGCTAGACTCTTCATTAATTTCATGTAAGTGGTGCAATTACAGTAACTATTAATTGGTGTGTTACTAAGGTGCCATGTTGGTAGGTGACAAGCCTTCATTCGCATGTGGTCTGGCACTCGACGTTCTCAATGAATTACTTGGAAACGGAGAAGGTTCTCGCAAGAGCGGCACTCCAGATGAACGGGAAGGTGGTGCGATTTGAAGGCAATGGGGAGGAAGGGAAAAGTAATCTCCAGGGTGTTTTTCTCCTGGACGTGGCCTCTTTACTGCCCAGTGAACAGCACCAGTGAACAGACGGAGCTGCAGACCACGCGGTGGGCTCCACTGACTGCAGAGTGGGGTGCAGGGGAACCACCTTCCACTGCATCAGTGAGCACAGACCCTTCCTGAACCAATGCAGTTGCCCCACAGAACAGGTGACCTCCAACAGCACAGGGACCTTACTACCCTCTTTACCTAACATGTCCTAGAAAATTTCTGACTACACTGAGATCTAGTGCTGGAAGCCGGTCCATCCTTGCTGCTTGACACAGTTGCTGCAGGAAAGAAATATCTGCACAGCATATGTTTCAAGGGACCTGGCGTATATGGCATACTGTTCTTAATATGTTTGCTCCCCTTAGCGCTATGTGTTTTAACCAAGGTCACCTCTCCCAGAAAGGTTGTTATCCCCAGGTAGGGATTTTTCCCTGAAGTTAGGGAGGGGATAAAACCCCTTAACTAAGTGCCAGGCGGGTAGTTAATCACTTTAACTACAATCACGCTTAAGCTACATAATCTTTACTCCCTGGAATGGAGATAAGAAACACCCTAACCTTTGAAATAGAAATTGACAGGATTAAAATCAACTGGTATAAATACAGATGAAACAAGACAATAAACACGAGAACTTCGCTGGAGATCCTGACCAGAACTTGGCTGGAGATCCTGGCTAGAGATCCTGGCTAGGCTGCTGATCAACTGAAGGCTGTCTCGGTGTCATTCCTTCTTCGCTGACTCCGTCCACACCTTTGGGGACCCCTGGACCTGCTGGGGTTGGACCCCAACAATCTAGGAGTCACCTCACTCATTCTTTCGTATAACAGTACAGCCATCAATCCATCCAATAAATATTATCTGTGCACCTACTATGTGCCTAAGGCTCTGGGGAAATTAGAAGAGGAATGTGACGTGTCCTTGAGAAGTGTGTCTTGAACACTGTGTCCTTGTTTGCAAACACCTGCTATAACACCTGAAATAGTAATCATTAGGCTGCTAGTAGAAATCCTTCTATTTTCATTTTGGCATCAAAAAGGACAGTGGGGTGTAGTGGAAAGAATACTGCTTTAGAATTAAAACACTTGCTGACTGGGGTTGCCGATGGCATTGTGTCTTGATAACCCCATTGTAAGTTGAAAACATTGCTAAGTCAAAAATGCATTGACTACACCTTCCCTACTGAACATCAGAGCTTTCTCTAGCCTACCTCAAATGTGCTGAGAGCGCTTCCATTAGCCCACAGTTGGACGAAAGCATCTAACACAATGGATACACTGTAGAGGATGGGTTGTTTGCCCTTGTGATCGTGTGGCTGGGAGCTGTGGGCGCTGGTGCTGCCCAGCATCACAAGGAGTATCATATGCGTATCATTGGGCGGGGGAAGATAAAAATTCAAAACTCTAAGTGAGGCTTCTACTGAATGTGTCTCATTTCTGCACCACTGTAAAGTTGAAAACCCATAGTTGTATCATCGTACACAGGGGAGGGAACCAGGCGAGGAGGCTCCTCCTCAGCCTCTCTAAAAGGCTCTAGCAAACACAATATTGTGTTCCCCATGGAAAAACAGTTTTTTGAGGTAAGTTTTTTCCTGCTGCTGAGCTTTTTTTTTTTTTTTTCAAGTTCTAACTAACTTTTTGGCAAACTTTCAAGATCTAATGTACCTTCTTCAAGAAACCAAGGGTTATGTTCTATAACAACATGCAAAAACTATAAGAGATTACCTTCTAAAATTTTAACTCCTTAAGCATGCAAATCAAAAGTCTATAATAAAGTTTTTCTTACTTTTTTAAAGCCAAATCCTGCCCCGTTAGCCTGGTTAAGAAAACGTTCCCACCCCACTTACAGATCTGGACTTCTGCAGCTGATTGTGGGCCTTTGTGTGCGGTGAAATATCCCTCCCACCTTTACGGTGAATTTCCCTACCTTTACTGTGAATTTTTTGTTCCCCACCTTACCGGTGAAACTTCGTTTTTTTGCTCTAGCAAAACCTTCACTTCCAGATTTCCTGTTGGGCGCCAGATGTTGTAATGTTTCCTTCCACATCCCATGTGGTTTAGGGTTCAGGATCTGGAAGAGGAGCCACACACAAATGAAAGAGAAGAGACAAGAGATAATTTGGGAATATTGGGGGGCCAGGCGAGTAAGTCCAACTCAAGAGGAAGGACTTCCCCTGACTATCTGGTGGGGAAGTTGCTCCAGCTACCATTGTCTGGACTAACTGGGTGCACAGCTCTGACCTTTGCTAGGGCTCCAAGGGTCACCAGCCTTCCGGGTTCTCTGTTTATACTTCTCTGCCAGTGAAGACAATAGGCGGTTTCCCACATGTATGTAAATATACAGGTATGTTCATACATTTAGCAAATCTGTACATAACTCAATCTGTAGGTTAACCCCAGCTCTTGAGTACCAAGTTCACACAACCCTGCAGATATCAGGGACAGAAACCTGTACACTGCAGGTGGGTTTCTTGGTTTGGTAGGTCAATTACCAAGGTCTTATTGAGTCGGTGAAACCATGCTCAGGTCAAAAGTCTACCCTGTGAAACTGTTGAAAAAAAACAATTATAAAACCCTCCCATATAATTCAGAGTCATGGCTGAATTTATAAATTCAGAGATGATATATTAGAATACTTGGCATTTTGTCCAATGGCTTCCACAAAATAAGCATTGGGTTATGATACAAGGTTTAATGCCTAAGTGTTTTATTTTGATACCAAATTGTTCTAAGTCAAGACAAGAGAACTCTATAAATATATTTAGTTATGGGAGCCTCTCTCTGACTCTCAGAAACTTCTCTCGATGAATATCAGTATCTAAGGCTGCAATTTTCAGGCTGTGCACGCACAGATAATGGCTGTTCATTCATCGCAACTCCCTGTGAGCCCATGGTCTCCACTGCTCTTGTAAAAGGCTCAACAGGCTAGAAAACATTATGGAAGATGATAGCTTTTAAGGTCTTTCGAAGGGGGCACACTTCCCGAAGCATCTTCTTTAACTCTGTAAGAATCCAGTGCTGCTTTTGCCCAGGTAATTCTCTCTAATCCTTTTTAAGTAGACAGGTATTCCAACATCCTCTTTTGGAACTCAATTGTGCGTATACTCAATAGAAAAGCTCAGGGTAGCCTCTGTTACTCCACCGAGAAAGGCAGCATTGGACTTATTCCATTCATTTAAAGAAATAGCTGTTCAGGGCTTACTTGGAGCCAGCCAGTGGTCCAGGTGCTGAACAAAGAGACAAAGACCCTGCATTCACGAAATTCGCCTTCTAGTGGGGAAGACAGAATTAGCCAACAAATATACTTTCATGTGTCCGATGATGGAGGGCTATAAAGAAAAACAGAAGGATAAAGTGATAGTGACAGAATGATTTAAAAAGCATGGTTGTGGGCCTCGCTGGATTGGCTCAGTGGATAGAGTGTTGGCCTGCGGACTGAAGGGTCCCAGGTTCGATTCTGGTCAGGACACATGCCTGGATGCCAGCCTCGATCCCCAGGAGGGGGCATGCTAGAGGCAGCTAATCAATGATTCTCTCTCCTCATTGATATTTCTATCTCTCCCTTCCTCTTTCTTCTTCTCTGAAATCAATAAACATATATTTTAAAAATAAAATAAAATGTACATACAAAAGCTCAGGCCAAGGACAACCCAGACACTTGGGAAGGTGGCGAACAAAGTGAGGGACTCTGCAAATCTTTCCAGATATCGGGTGCTGGGGTCCAATCCCAGCAGGTCCAGGGGTCCCCAAAGGTGTGGACGGAGTCGGCGAAGAAGGAATGACACGAAGACAGCCTTCAGTTGATCAGCAGCCTAGTCAGGACCTATAGCCAGGATCTCCAACCAAAGTTCTGGTCGGAGTTCTGGTTAGGAACTGATGAGGATCTGATGAGGATCTGATGATTATTGTCTTGTTACATCCATATTTATACCAGCCGATTTTAATCCTGTCAATTTCTATTACAAAGGTTAGGGCATTTCTTATCTCCATTCCAGGGAGTAAAGATTATGTAGCTTAACTACCCACCTGGCACTTAATTAAGGGGTTGTATCTCCTCCCTAACCTCAGGGAAAAATCCCCACCTGGGGAAACAACCTTTCTCGGAGAGGTGACCTTGGTTAAAACACATAGCACTAAAGGGAGCAAACATATTAAGAACAGTATGCCATATCCGCCAGGTCCCTTGAAACATATGCTGTGCAGACGTTTCTTCTCTGCAGCGACTGTGTCAAGCAGCAAGGATGGACCGGCTCCCGGCAATCGGGGACTATTGTAAAGCCGTGACAATGGAGACGAGGCAGCATCAGCTCAGGGCCTCAGAGCAGAGAAACGAGGATAAACTAGTGAGCCAAGACCAGAACCCCGCGCGCGCGCGCGCGCACACACACACACACACACACACACGGAACTGGGTTGATGACAGAGCAGGCCCTGCAAACCAGAGGGAAAAGATGGAATTTTAACGAATGGTTTGGAACCATTGTTATCTCTATGGCAAAAATGATATTAGCGCCTCTACCTCACACCACACACAAAATTCATCTCAAGTGAATTCAATATGTAACTAGAAATGATGAGTGAAGTACAAGAGGACATAGTTTTGATCTCAAGAAAGGAAAGGATTACTTGAACAAGTCCCAAGATGTACAAATAACAAAATGCCCGCTGGGTACTGGACATAGTGGGGGAATGCCTTGTAAAGTATGTGGTTGGCACCCCACTATGCTGTACACCTGAAACTAAGACAAAATAATAGGGAATATAAGCTGGAATATTAAAAATAAAAATACATATTTTTAAAGAAACCTGTGGAGTTCTGGGTCAAAACTCAGAACAAGCACATGTTTGAATCTTCTCCCTTTAAAATAACATGAAAAACATGTGACTGCTCTACTCACAACGTAGCTGTCCGTTAAGACATCCTCAACAACAAAAGCAGAATCCACCTGTGAGATGGTTTGATTCATGACCGTGTGTGGGGCCACCAATGTGAAATGGTGCACACGAGTGTGTTGGAAGCCACGTATTAAGGACGGCCGAGCCAGACTGGAAAGAGCCTAGGGGACAGTCACCAGAAACACTCACGTGAGCCTTTACACGAGTGAAGAAAAGCAAAACAAAGCCCTTCCATTGGATGTGAGCATTGCACAGTTTGAGTTTATCTGTCATAGTAGCAAGCGTTACCCAGAGTAATACACACAGGTTTTCCAAGAGAGACACGTGCCACACCTGGGCCCAGAAGGGAAGACTGGGCTTTCCCCACGGGTTCCTTTCCGGGCCAGCGCCTCCCACCTCCCCCCTCACTCTCAGGAGAATATGGGGCAGGCAGGGCAGAGGGCATTCTTCCCATTTCCTGGAGCAAAAACCTGAAGGTTGCACGAAGTGATTGCTTTGTCACTCTTCCCTCTGGACCAGCGGGCTGCAGCCACAGCGAGGCACCAGCTCCAGTGCGTCCCCAAAGCCCCAGAAATCGTGTGCCTTTTGGAATCCACACTCGGTGAGAAAGCAGGCTGGCTCTTCTGATGGGTGGGTGTGGAGGGGGCAGGGGAGGGGGCTGATGGGGTTCATCACCTTGGACTTGAGTTAGGCCGGAAATGGCTGGGGGACAGCAGGGTGCCTGTGGGAGGAAATTGCGGAGACCTCCCCGAGCTGAAGGTCTGTTTTCACACCAGCTGCAAAGTGCAAAATGATTTGACATTGTCAGTGTCTTTCCCCTGGACTAAAGGATCTGAAATCCTATCTGTGTCTGTCTGTGGGCAGATCCGCCATGGGGGGCTGGGGGGGCGGGGAGGGGAGCCAAAGCGCAGACCCTCAGAGCCAGGAGCAGACCCAGGCTTTGGGGATGGGCAGAGCCCGCTCGCTTGCTCTGAGCCTCGGTTTCCTCGTGGGTGAAGCTGAGACTATGGGGCTGGGAGGCTTGCAATGAGGATTTAAAAATATCGCGTGTGAAAATGCTGTGTAGGCTGTGAAAGGCTCCGCTAATGTTTCCCATTAAGTGAGATAATATATGTAAAATGGCCACCAGGGCCTGTTACGTAAGTTGGTAGTCAGCCAGAAATCGCTCTCGCAGGCTCCCTGTGCCATTCCTGCTATGATTATTGTTTTGTCCCAAGCCCACCCATGATCCGAGTCTTGGAGGACGTCAGAGGCCCTTCTCTTCCTACACTATTGTTTATTATCTCCTGGTGGCCAACTGTATTTCCCAACCCGCACAGCCATGTTTTCAGTCCCATATTGTGTTCCAGAATCTTCCCCACTCCATCGACAGGTAGAATTCGTTCTTCGTGAATGTGGGTGGGGCACGTGACTGCCTTGTGGACCAGAGCGTGGCAGAGTGATGCGGGATTTCTGAGGAGAGTTCATAAAAGGCAAGATAGCGCCTCCAAGTCCTTCTGGGGATGCTCGCCCTAGAATTGGCCACCACGCTGTGAGGGCGCCCGGACCCACCCACAGGGGAGCCCGCGTGGATGAGCCCTCAAAGGGAGCCCGGGCCCCAGCCCGTGCCAGCATCCACCGGAAGGAAACAAACCCTCAGATGACCCCAGGCCCAACCTTGGAGTCTCCCAGCAGAGACGTGGAGCAGAGATAAGCTGCCCCCATGGGTCCTGTCTGAATCCCCGTCCACAGGATTAGTGAGCATAATCAATAGTTGCTTTACACTCTTGTAAATGTTTCCCTCCACGTCCCGCGTGGTTCAAGGTTCAGGATCTGGAAGAGGAGCCACACACAAATTAAAGAGAAGAGACAAGAGATAATTTGGGAATATTGGGGGGCCAGGCGGGTAAGTCCAACTCAAGAGGAAGGACTTCCCCTGGTGCTCAGGCCTCACCAAGCTTTTATTGATCTGGGATACACCCATAGCATAGCCCTTAGGCGGGCAATTTCCAGTAACACACAGACTAGCCCATCAGCAGGCAATTTCCAGTAATAGGCAGACTATCTTATCAATAAGGATTTACATGACTATCTAGTGGGGAAGTTGCTCCAGCTACCATTGTCTGGACTAACTGGGTGCACAGCTCTGACCTTTGCTAGGGCTCCAAGGGTCACCAGCCTTCTGGGTTCTCTGTCTATACCTCTCTGCCAGTGAAGACAATAGGCGGTTTCCCACATTACACACTGAAGTTTGGGGAGATATCTGCTGGGGCCACAGTAGCTGGGGCATCCTCCCAGGATATCGTAGGCCTCCTGAGGTGGGAGAGCCCTCTGTCTCCTCCTCCCCCTCAGCGGGCTGAGCAGAGGCCTCGGTAAGCGTTCCTTCCTTCAGGCTCCATCACCAGGCGAGGTCACCGGATAGGCGTCATTTGTTCTCTCTCTCTCTCTCTCTCTCTCTCTCTCTCTCATCACCAGGCGAGGTCACCGGATAGGCGTCATTTGTTCTCTCTCTCTCTCTCTCTCTCTCTCTCTCTCACACACACACACACACACACACATACCAGCCAAAAGTAGGTCAGGAATAAAATAAGAAGCTTCTGAACAGCAGAGGTCCTGGCCACCAAGTGCACACCCAGGTGCCCTGTCCTTTATTGTTCAAAAAGCCTCGTGGGCCTCACTGAGCATCCTGAGCACCCGCCGGCTCTCGTTATGTGCCCAGTCTGGCAGCCCCGTTGGGGCCGCGTGGTGGGGGCGAGCAGCACGAACCCCTCAGTGCCCGGCCTCTCCCAGCAGCAACACAGGCTCTTGGTTCACTAGCTCAGTGCCCCTGGGTGGCGAAAGCATATTTTAGAATTATTTCTACTGAACATGGAGTAAAATGTCAGTGTTTAAAGCAGCAATAATGATGATCACCAGCATTGGTGTTCTGTGCTATCTACTGTACTCACCCATTTCACCTTCACTGTGGCCCTTCTCTTCTAGAAACGTCAGCTGTCTGCCACCATCGCCCCTTCCTGCTGCACCCCTTCCCCACTGCACCCCTTCCCCAGAGCCCACATGCTCAAACACATGAGCGCACACACACACATATGACTCCCAAGGAAGTGTCCCCATAGATGAACATGGATTTTTCCTGCTTACCCTTCATGAACCCACCAAATACAATCCACGTTTTGCTGGAGCAGGAACAGCTGCCTGGGGCCCCCCTGCCCGGGGGCTGCTGGGGTATGGGGGGTGGGTGGACCTGTGCATCAGCCTCACTTCCCAGGACCATGGCCGGGCTGGCGGGATGGAATGGCCTCTGCCTTCGCTGCGGTGTGGCGGCCTGTCAGCTCGGCTTCTGAGTGTGGGCCCCTTCCCAGCTGTCGCTGCCTGAATTGTGGTTTCCCACGCCCAGGCCTGCCCAAGCTGTCACCAGCTGTGACCAGCTGTCAGCCAGTTGTTAGCACTTTGCTCCTCTCCCTGTCACGTGACAACTCCCATCCTCAGCCAGACGGGTGGACAGACGGACACACACGACATTCAAGGCCTGGGCAGCCTTCAGTCAGGAGGAGAGCCGGGGGATGTACCACAGAGACAGACTCAGAGAGACGAACAGACAGCCAGACAAACAGGAATGGGGTCAGAGAAAAAGAAAGCAGGGACACACACACACACACACATACACACGGACACACACGGACACACACAGGCTTACAGGGCCAACGCAGCCAAGAATCACTGTCCAGCCACCGTGGGTCCTGGGAGCCCGAAGCTCCAGGGGTGTAACCTGGGGCCTCACCAGCTGCTGAAGGGTGGACCCCAGCCTGGACTGGAGCCTCGCACCCTGGGAGCCAGGAGACCTGCCGTCCGAGGCCCAGCCCAGACCCAGTGCACCAAGATGTGCATTTTGACAGGAGGCCTGCAGACTCCCCCACACACCGAGCACAGAAAGGCTGGGCTGGCCTATGAGCTGCAGGGAGTGTGAGTGAGAGCTGCTCCGCCCCTCCTCCCTGCCTTTGCCCCACAGCCCTCCCCCCGGGGTGCGGCGGTCCCTCCCCCAGCCACCCCAGCTGAGAGGCTCCCTGAGCAGGAGGCCTATGGGTACCCGCAGAAGATGGAGCTCCCCTCCTAGCCACCACATACTGACAGCTACCGACCCACAGGGTGTTTTCCATATTCCCAGGCGGTTTTGACAGGTCTCTCCCTCGATATACGATATACGTGGCGGAACTGAATGAAGGATCACTATTATCCTCATCTCACAAGTGGAAATACTGAGGCTGCGAGGGCTGCCCTGTCCTTCATTTGACAAGTGAGTGCCAGGTGGGGGACCAGCTAGTCGATGAGCTCTGCCCCTCCAGGCTTCCGAGTCCTGTCCTGATGGTGGCCCTGGGAGGGGGGGCAAACCATGAAGTCACAGCTGCCTCCCCACAGACAAGGGGCTCTGTTCCCCAGGCTCGTTCCTAAGCCAGGGAATTCCATTCAGGCCTGTGGGCGGGCTGGCCACCTCCGCGGTGCTGCGCTATTGGCTCTGAGACGTCAAGAACGACAGTTATTACTTATTAATAAACTCAGGGTCTGCTCAGCTCTGCACACAGGATCTCTTCCAGCTCTCCGGCTCTTAGCTCTCAGTCTCCTGCCCTCTGCAGGGGTTCTTCTGCCCTCAGCCTGTCACCACCTGAAGCCTGTCCCCCAATGGAGGCTGCTACTGCTACGGTGGCCCTGTCCACGGCCACCTGGAGCCTCCCCCACCCCAGCTCTGCGGCCCCCACACCTGGAGAAAAGAGACAGCATCTTACCCAGCTATCAGCTGGGTGTCCTGGGGCGGCTGACCTCACCTGCCTGGAACTCAGGTTTTCAGGCTGTGAATGTGGACAATGGTCCTTGCACAGCCTAGCTAGCCCCCGGGGGCTGGGGGCGGGGGGGGGGGGGGGGGGAGATCTGAAGAATGTGGAAGATCCGTAAAGCCCTAAAGAGATAGATGGCAGGGCCGCTGGCCTTCCACTTCCAGTTTTTATCTCGGAGATTATCTATGAAACCACTGCTCAGGGCACACAATAGACATTACACTGAGTACAATTTCCATTGAGCCGGCCATAGATGGGGAAGGGCCCTCAGTAGTGAGAGTAAAATGAATCCCCTCACTTATAAATAAGAGCTAACTGTCCTTGTTTAGGGACGTGGCTTGAAAGCTAGAAACATATGTGATGAAAAGACCTTTACTCCTGACCTTTCTGCAGGAAAAGAGGTATTTTGGCTGGTCCGGACCGCTCATAGAAACAGTTCACTTTAGGACAGGATTTCTGAGATTTCATATGAATGTAACGCTCATGCGTTAGCAGACCCTCGCATCTTACTTAATCCTTCCATGAGCACCTCCATGTCCAGGTGAGAAAACTGAGGCCCAGAGAGAAGCCTCATAGCCCAGGTTGCCCAGTGGGGAGCAGGGGAGGCATTGGAAGACAGGACCGGGGCTTCCGAAGTCCTATTTTCTGCTGCCAGACTCAACCCATCTTCCTACGTACAGAGGTTCCTCGTACGCGCCTCCCTCCTCCGTGGACACCAGGTGGCTGGGGCCTCCTGTGAACGGTGAGGTCCTCCACGCAGGTCGGAACTTTTTACATCAAAGCTCTCCTTTAATCCCAGTAACTGAGAGTTCGTTATTTCCTCCACCGACAGGCCTTGCCTTTACAGAAGGAGCCACCGCTGGGTTCCCTGCATAATGAGCATTTAAAAAATTACCAAGACAACTTCCCAGGAGTACAGTCTGCGGAAGGGAAGGGCGGGCCCTCGGGGCAGGAGTGAAATCTCTGGAGCTCCAGGATTTGGCAAGAGGAGCTCAGTGGAGGCCAGGGCTCCGGCCACTACAACCTGGTCACAGCCCCGGAGCCCCCATGTTTTCTAACGGACGTTATTGTTTACCATCCCTAGGCATATGGTAACGTATGTTTATGGTAGGGCCTGAGAGAGTTATTGCTTCCAGTGAGGCTCCAAACGAGTTGTTGCTTAATAGTAACACCCAGTCCTATGGCCAGCAATTCCACTTCTAGGTCTGTTCACACAATTCCACTTCTAGGTCTTGTGGTAATGTACCCCGCGAATCACAGAAGGACGCCTCAAGAAGTCAAATTAAAGAGTCATACTTATTGCAATCCGGGACTATGAGGGGGCATCTTGCTCTCCCAAATCTCATAGTAATAAGTGAAAGGGCGAGGGCTAGGCCCTCCACCTTGCCCCAGGGTAAAGGCTAGGCCCTCCACCTTGCCCCAGGGTAAAGGCTACACCCTCCATCTTGCCCCAGGGTAAGAGCTACGTCCTCCATCTTACCTTGGCCACGTGCTTGGCAAGAAGGTTCTTCCCAGAAGTCTAAGACTCTGCTAGCCACACCCAGGAACAAGACATCGACTTGCGCCTGGCCAATCGGCAGAGCACAGTCCTTTCTCCTCCCCTTACTCCAACCTCCCCTTTAAAACCTGTCTCTAGGTGGGGTTCTGTCTCTCGGCCACTTGGTTTGCTGTTGTGTCGGTGAGTCTGGTGGAGGGGAGCTCAAGCTAGCTTGAAATACAGATTCTTATGCTTTTGCATTGGATTGGCTGGCTCCCTGATGTGGTTTCTTGGGAATCTTGAAATCTGGGCATAACAATAAGATGGTCGCAAAACCAGACTTATAATATAAGCAAAGATCACAAAGGTATTGATTACATCCCAAGGTTTGGAATGAGGAACCTGGTTTGCAAAAAGCAGTTTACAGAAGCAGAAGCAGCATGTTATCTAAATTATAGTTTTGGGTCTTCGATCACTGAATTGACAGAAACACATTATCTAGAGCCCTCAGGTCTGGAATGAGGAACTTGGTTTGCAAAAAAGTAGTTTACAGGAGCAGAAGCAGGATGTTATCTAAATCAGTTTTGGGTCCCCAGAACACTGAGTCAACAGGGTCATGTTAACTGGAGCCCTCTGACCTTGGGATAACTGTGCTGTCCTTCCCAGGTGAAGGAAAATGTGCTTTCTAAGACCAGTGTGACCACAACCAATGGGATACTCACAGTACAATCAATAGGGTATTCAATCGAATGGGGTAATTTATATAATTCAGAAAATCAAAATAACTTTTCTATTATTTTAGCAAACAAATAAGTACAGAAACCAAACAGCAGGGTTAAAGTTAAACTATAGTTTCTACCTGAGGTGACTGCTACCATACTTCAGTCTAGCCACACAAAAAAGGAAAGTAGGGATTGAACGAACACCTACTTGTACACCAATGTTTATAATAGCATTAGTCACAGAAGCAAAAGGTGGAAATAACTCAAATGCCCATCGATGGATGGGCGGAGAAACAAAATGGGTGTCCACACACAATGGAATATCATTCAGCCTTTGGCTAAAATTCTGTGCATGTCTCAATTATTTTTGGAGAATGAATTTCTAGAAATGCATTTGCTAGGTTAAAGGTTACACAGTTCTAAGGCTCTTGACATATTGCTATTATCACAGTCACTGTGAAAATTCTGTAACTTCCAAAAGCAACACAAAACAAGAGAAATTGAAAGGACAGTCTTACGGTTCTAGACCTCTGCCCCATAATCCACTCCTCTGTGTCTCATCATAGGTTCCAAACCAACATTGACCAACCTCTTGTTAACGTACAAAACCATTGAAACCTATAAAGAATTTTTGTGAGTTTATTTGAGCCAAACTGTAGACATGTGCCGGGAAGCAGAACCTCTACGAATTGAGATAATGCTCCAGAGAATGGAAGGTTACATCTGTATTTATACATTGCAATCATGAAATCCATTGGTGATAGGCCAGAGAGGTGGGAGAAAGCAAAGCGGGGGAACCTCTGGGATTGGATAAAAGTAAAATGATAGACACATACTTAGGTGGGTGCAGGAACAATTAACATGATAACAATGAAGGAATTTGTGGTCTCTGTCCTGGTGCCCAGCACGTTAGGTTGTGCCCCAAGGGGTCCAGAAAAAGGGAAGTTACAAGTTACCCAGACATTTCAAGAGTATGTTATTATAGATGCAAAAAGACAGATAGGCTCAGTTAAGGTAAATGTTGACCTTGTCAGTGAGGATACCGGCCTAGGACGCAACTACCCACCATAACTGCTTCTAGTTAAAGTTTAATTTCAGATCATCCTTTGTGGTTACTTTAGGTCTCCGAGTTTGTAAGACCTGTCATGCAGGCCTTCCCTGAGCTAGTCAGGTTAGCATGTGGCTCCTTTTGTCCACACTCTTCTACTATCTGCCATGTTCTGAGACTTACTGTAGAGGTTTGAACACAGCACCAGGAGATTGGACACCTGACTTCTACTCTTGGCTCAGCCCTTCCAAGTTTGGCCAGAAACCAGATAGCTGGCCTTCTGGGCCCAAGTTCCTCTGTTCATGAAACCAGGGGATCGGCCAGATAATCATGAAAGGCCCTTTCTGCTCTTCCATTGGAAATGGAAGGGAATGGGTGGAAATGCTGGTAACACATTAACATGGTACTTCTGATCTTAGCTTGTCGACGTAAGGAACGTCCAAACATGTAGAGAATTTTTATAAGAGCTTACTCAAGCCAAATTGATGACAGATGCCGGGGAGTCAGATCTCAAATGCTTTAGAAAATACCAGTTTTGCAGTTTTTATGCATTTGAAATGAAGGAGGAAGCGTAAGGAAGATTGCAGGAGGGTGGGAGGAAGCAAGGCGGGGGATTGGATTACCACATAGTTAACAAGATTATGTGCTCTCTGAGGGTGGGGTACAGTTCATTTCAAAGGAGTGTTAACCTGATGCACAGAACAATGGACAGGACTTGCTCAAGGCGCAGATAAACCTTTTACTAAAAAGTTCTGCGCCTGGGGCGTGACTCCACCAGACTTGCCCAGTTAGGAATTAATGATCAGATCACCGTGGGAGGTCACTTTCCACGGAATCCCTTTCTTCTTCCGGTCTGCAGGCTCCCTGTGCTTTCTTTCCCCTCAGCTCCCCCTCCCAGCTCCCTGCCATCTTCCCTGTGCCTGGCTGCACTTTACCTTCTCTTATTTCACCCTGAAACTCTTGCCCAGGCTTCAGCCGGGTGGCCATGGATGCTCTTGGCCTTTTGGAGTCATTAGAAATTAGCAATAATCTTTCCCCAATGTGCTCCTTTGCAGTTGATCTGGTGCCTTTGAAATGCAAATCACTCCAACCTGCAGCCAGGGAAACTGGAGCCCATCGGCCCTCCACCTGACCTCCCCAGCCCGCTGCGGCCCACGGAGCCGGACTCCCCGGCCCGCTTCCGAGGATCAAAGGGGCATTGTTCGTCCAAAGTCGCCACCAGAAAACCTAGATTCGGGAGCAGTGCCGACCCATCAGTCTTAGGACAGAGGCTCTCTGGTCAGTGGGCTCCGGGCAGTTCAAGAAGAGAAGCTACTGTGTGTGACACCTTAGACGTGGACCCAGGTACCCGGAGGAGTCGTCTCTCTGATCTCTCTTGACATAGTGAAAAGGAAAATGGGGGGGGGGGGGGGGCGCTTGCAACCTAGTTCAGTGTCTGGTTATGACTGTGGTCTTCCTTCCCCTCTCAGACTGACTTGGGCTGAGCTGCGGGGACCCTCAGGGGCCGCCACAGGAGGAGCTATATAGGTCAGAGCCTCCCCACAAGCTCAGTTCAGGCTTTGGATCCGGAATTCCCCTGGATGAGCAGATGGGAAGAGCAGGATGGGGGAAGGATGCTTCGGAGGAAGGCCTGAAAGACGTGGTTTACCTTGTGTGCTTGAGTGCAGCTGCATGGGAGAGTCTGAGGATGAAGTAGAGGTAGATGCGTAGGAAGCTGAGGAAACATGAGGCAATTATTAATTCCAGAGGATGCCTGAAAGCTATACAAGACAGGAAATGTGAGGGGAGTACATAGGGGCTCTACCCAAGCATGGTTGCATAGGCCTGAAAATGTATGTAATCACTAGTTATTTGTTTTGCCCTAAACTTTTTTATTGAGTTAATTGGGGTGACACTGGTTAATAAGACGATATGAGTGTTAAGTGGGAATTGGTAGCAGCTGAGTGCTTGCGGAGAGTGGGGAAAAGGGCTAAAACCTCAACTCCACTGCCAAGAAGTCTAAAGACAAAAAATCGGAAAGTCTGGTGTGAGGTGATGGATGTGCTGACTAGCTTGGGTATGGTAATCATTTTGCAATATATACGAGTGTCGAATCATCATAGTGTACGCCTTAGACTTACCGGATGTTATATGTCGATTATATCCAATAAAGCTGGAAACAATAGTAACACAGGCATAGTGTGTAGGTAGATGGAGACAAATACCAGAGAACTCGCTGAAGGAGAGAGTATTGCCTCTAAGGAGTGGGAATCGGGGTAGGAAAGAAGGCAGGCCGCAGACTGACTCCTGGTTGTCATAAAAAGCCAATAGTCTCTGACCTTTTTAAAAAATTATTTTTATGGATTTCAGAGAAGGGAGAGGGAGGGAGAGATAGAAACATCAATGATGAGAGAGAATCATTGATCGGCTGCCTCCTGCAAGCAAGCCCCACACTTGGGGATCGAACCTGCAACCTGAGCATGTGCCCTGATGTGGAATTGAAGCGTGACTTCCTGGTTCATAGGTCAAGGCTCAAACCACTGAGCAACACCAGCTGGGTGATAGTCCCTGACTTTTTAAACTAGATATAAATATCCCTGTGACCAAACAGATTTATGAAAATATATGGAGAGGATCCTGGGAGAACATCAGCAGCAATGAAAACAATGGTTTTGACTCTTTCTTTTCCCCTCCCATTTGTAGTCGTCCAGAGTTTTTTCCAAGTCTATTTATTACTTTCATAAAAAAAGAAATAAGTAAATGAGGCGACAAATGCAAGTGAACAAAACCCATCCTGTTTACAATTTTCAATAAGGTAGAGGAAAAGACTTTGAGAAGAAAGTAGAAGCCGAGATGGAAAATCCCCGCGTGGGAGCATCTGGCTGCCTTCCTGGCCGAGGTGCCCAGGGCAGCCTTCCCCGGGAAATCACCACGGGGCCGGGCCAGGGGAGCAGCCCGGCTCCCTGCCAGCCTCATGCTGCTGTGCTACAAGGGGTAGACCTCTAAAGCAATAACAACACACCCGCCTCCTGGCAAGGCTCAGTGCTTGAGCCTCGACCTATGAACCAGGAGGTCACAGTTCGATTCCCGGTCAGGGCACATGCTCGGGTTTTGGGCTCGATCCCCAGTGTGAGGCGTGCAGGAGGCAGCTGATACATGATTCTCTCTCATCATTGATATTTCTATCTCTCTCTCCCTTCCTCTCTGAAATCAATTAATAATAATAATAATAATAATAATAATAAAATAACAACAACACAACCTCCAAGGCTGATGTAAGATTCCTGCTGTTGCTAACAGGCTGCCTTCCCAAACCATGTTAACCTCACAGACACCACCAATTTGGTAACTTCAATGTTCCAGGCATCTCTCCTTTAGAAGGGAAGAGAGAGGTGGAAGGGGGCAATGTGAGTGAGAAGGGAAATGAGAGTTGATGTCTATTCTAAAGAGAACTTCCTAAACGTTTCCAGGGGGAAAGCTAGAAGATGGGTCCTCTGCACATATTATCTCATTGAATTCCAAAAATAATTCCTACCCACTTTTGACAGACAAGCAATCAAATGCCACGAGAGGTCAAAGAACCATTCCAAGTTCACCAAAGTCAGAATTTGAACCCAAGACTCTTCCCTCCTCCCTTAGCCCCTTTCTTCTTCCTAGATTTCCTTTGTTATTTTTATTATTTTTTTCCTTGCAAAGATATTTATATGGCACCCTAAACACTGGTCTGGATCCTCATGGAACTTACAGTCTAACGGGAGATCTGGGAAGTAAAATAAACAAATCATTGAACAGTCTCAGATACTTGTTAGGACGGTGGAGCAAACGAAACAGGGTGATGGATAGACTGTAACTGGGCCACGGCGGGAGTGGGGTGCTTTAGAGTTAGTGGTCAGCAAGGGCCTCTGAAGAAGCAATATTGGAGCGGAGCCCTGAGCGACAAGCTGTGGAAAGATGTCGGAGCAAAGCGTTTCAGGCACAGAGAATAGTAAGTGCAAAAACCATGCGATAAAAGTGAAGCAAGTTGTCCAACTCCAAGCCCAGGTTCTTTCTTCTCCCTCACCGCACTGAGCCCCACGGGCAGGGGCCTGAATACTCCCCACTGGTATGACCTTCTGCCCTGGCGGGTGTGGGGTTCCCTGGAAAGCCGACTCTGGAACTGAGGTCAGAGTGCTGGCAGATTACTGGGGAGCGCTCTTGGGAACTGCACCTGCGAGGAGTGGAGGGGGTGGGGCTGGGCAGAGGGAGGAGTTGGACTCTGCTGTAGTCTCAAGACACTTCGCACAAGGACCCTGATCTTGGCCTAGCAGGCTGGCTGGGGTTGAGAAGTCACCATCTCTGGAGCTTCGCTGCCCTGGTCAGTAACTCCCGGACCTGATACTCAGCGCTTTCTGCCTTTTTGCAGGGGATGATTGTCCCTTTGTGTGCTACCAAAGGAGTCTTCTGCCTTTCACACCTGTCCTTATGGATCAGTCGCTCTCAGCCCTTCGTGGCCGCAATAGTTCTCAACAACAGCCACCCTACTCCGCTGCCTCCTTCCTGCCAGCCTCTCCAACTCCTGAGGTCTCCACCCCTGATGGACCCCTCTCCACAGACACTCCCTCCAAGTTCATCCTGGAACTTTTAACAATTGCCTGGGGCAATTGGGGCACCACGGACCACAAACGATGGGGCCCTCGTGGCCAACCGGCTGGTGAATGATCTAACTCCAAACTCCACGGTAGAGTCTGCTTCCCCAAACCATTCCTGGCACCATCATCCCGGAGCTGGAGGCGTGGGGTGCAGTAAGTTTATTGAGGAGCAGGGGCTCTCTGAGTCCACCCCTGGGGGACAGTGAAGAGGTAAGATTGGCCAGATGGACTTGAACTCCGCTGCCTTTGCAGGGAGATCTACAGCCGGGGTGGCTCTTCAGAGCTATTCCAAGCTGAAGCAGCGGGGCTGGTCTTTTGAACCCGCTTATCAACCAGTCATTGGATTGGGCTGCCTTAAGGGAAGGGGCCATAACTTTAAGGACCTTGACTTCAGTAATGTCCAGGGAGAGGCTCAGCTGGGAGCCATCGGCAGACATGAGTGCTTTGGTCCCGAAGGGGGCTCTGGGGAGTGTGTGGGGACAGCCACCGCTGCCCCACATTGGACACTTCTAATGCAAAGAACAATTCGCTTCCTTTCCGCGGAATCAACATCTGGAGACCGGGAGCCCGAGGCCCATTACAAGTAGCAAAAAAAGTTGGACAGGATGCATTTAATCTTGAGTTAATGGTACAGTGGTCCGCCAAGATAAACTTCTCAACCTCAACATATTTTATTTTGAAAAAAAATGTTATTGTCAGGTACAAGGGAAATTCCTCCTCGTTCAGGCTGCCGCGCCAGATGACATCACCGCTGGATGGGGCCACTGGTTGGGTGTGTTATCTTTTTCATCGGAGTAGATCTCTCCCCCACAGACCCATCTCCCGAAAAGCTGGCCTCTGTTACTAAGTAAATCTGGCCTCTGACAGCTGCAGGAAAGGAAAGAAATGTGGCTTGAAAACAGACATTTTTGGATGTCACGGTTCTAAACACCAGAGCTGCTGGATTTCCCCCCAACCCCTTGCTCTGTCTGGGTGGAAATCACGTGGGAATTCAAGGGCGCACTTTGAACCTCATTTCCATTCCTTAGATTGTTATTGAGCACCTACTATGTGGCCGATGTGGTGGTAGTTATTCATAATAATGACCACCGTCCACTGCCTGTTGTGGCCAGGCACTGTGCAGGTATTACTTTACATGCTCGTAAAAACTGCAGGAGGCAGGCGGATGTTAAAATTCTCTCATTTGTCTGGAAGGTGAAGTCAGAGGTGAAACCTCGTCCATGACACAGGCCTTCACATTCAAGGGCTTTCCCTCTATCATGAAGAAACAATAATGTGAGTGGAAGGAATGATTGAATCATTGGATGGGTGGCGGCAGTGGGAGTGGGGACAGCAGTTCTTTGCCTGCCCTGTGCCCGCGTCCATGGCATACAGTCTGTAGTGCGGTACCCAGGAGGTCTTCTCAGGAAGGTCCTGGAACGCTCCAGAACAGTGGTTCTCAACCTGTGGGTTGCGACCCCTTTGGCGGTCAAACGACCCTTTCACAGGGGTTGCCTAAGACCATCCTGCATATCAGATATTTACATTATGATTCATAACAGTAGCCACATTACAGTTATGAAGTAGCAACGAAAATAATTTTATGGTTGGGTCACAACATGAGGAACTGTATTTAAAGGGCTAGAAGGTTGAGAACCACTGCTCTAGAAGCTTTAGAACTCTCTGAAAGCTCTAGAACTCTCTAGAAGCTCTCGAACTCTCTAGAACTGCCATCATCAGGTCAGGCCCAGGCAGAATTTCTACTGTCAGAACAGGCAGTTCATGCCCAGGAGCGAGGCTGCCTTGTGGCTCTGAGTGGTCAGTTCTCTGCCCCAGGAGAGCTGTGGGTGGTCGGTGTTTCTACCATCCACACAGAAGTAGAAGGGCTCATGGGCTTGGTTCTTCCAGCCCCACCCTTGGGAGCTGTCCTTCAGGGCTACAATAGAGCTAAGGAGAGAATAGGATGGGAGACAGAGGGAGGGTCCCAGATCCCACCTTCATCACAGACTCTCACCGCACACAGTGAAGTGCTGAGAATAAGGACCTTCTTCGCTTTGGGCATGGTTCAATGTCAAGTCCTTGTTGTTTAGTCACCTTTTCAGAGATATTTTTCTACTTAATAAAGTTGACAGGGCCATTTTAGATAAAGGAATTGAGACTCAGAAAAGCTACCTGACTTGCCCAAGATCACCCTGAAGCACAAGGGCCAAGGTCTCCTCCAAGTCCACCCACACAAAGAGAGAGCCTTTTTGTCTTTCACCCCCAAAGCATCTGAGCCTGAAACCTGGGAGGGGACAGTAGAGAAAGGACAGGCTTTGGAGTCAGAAGAGCCGGGCTTGAATCCTGGGTCACAAGCTGACTGATCTTGGGTAAGTTTACTTAGCTCCTCCTAGCCTCAGTTTTCCCATCTATAAAATGGAGCAAGTAATCCTTGTATCAGAGATTGTTCTGAGAATTAAGAGATAGCATAATTAAAGAAGCTGGCCCATGCTGTTTGAAATAAATCCGATATCTCTTTTCCCCTCCTCCAAGAAGTACAATTATCCCTACACAGACATGCCATGGTTATTATCTATTTCCTTTTACCGGTCTTATTCTAAAAGTAAGTCGAGGAAGCTGATGCAATGACAAGCCCAAAGTGAAGGGATCTTTGACCCTTTACCCCTTGCTCTCCAAGCATCAGTGCAGGTGCGATTGTCATCCCGAAGATGCAGGAAACAGGAAGGATCACAAGGCGCTCATTCCGCAGGCACTGCGCCAGGCGGAGGACACAGCTCCACGCGGCCTGGGGAGCTGCTTCTCTCCGGACTCTTTCTCACTCTGCGTGGAACTTCTCTCTTGACTGTGATGATCTTACTGCTGAGCGTTTTCCATGCTCTTCCCAGGGACACTCTCCATCTGGCTAGCTCAGCTGGAATGTTGCTTCATTCATTCATTCATTCATTCATTCGTTTATTCATTCATTGGCTCAGTATTTACTGAGAGCTCACAATGTTCTAGTGGAGGGACAATCAGAAACAAGTGCACCTGTACCTGTGATATGCAGTCACCCCCCTTCTCCACCGGGGATGCATTCCAAGACACCCAGTGATGCCTGGAACCCAGAACAGCACCAAACCTTATATGTACATAATGGGAAAGTTGACTCTATAAATTAGGCACAGTATGAGATTAACAACAATAACTAATAATAAAACATAACAATATAAAGTACTGTGTCTTTCTCTCTGTGTGTGTATGTGTGTGTGTCTCTCAATACCTTATTGTGCTACACTCAGCTTTTCACTTAAAGGAAGCACTTTACGGCTTCTCTGATGTACTGGAATTGCCGGCATCACTACTCTTGCGTTTGGGGACATGATTAAGTAAAGTTAAGGTGACTTGAACATAAGCACTGAGATACCACAACAGTCGATCTGATGACCAAGACAGCTACTAAGTGAGAAACGGAACAGTGCGAGATTTCATCAGGATGCTCAGAATAGAACACAATTTAAAATGTACCGATTGCTTTTTTCTGGAATCTTCCATTTAATATTTTTGGACTGCAGTTGACCACAGGTTCCTGAAACCATGGAGATCAAAACCATGGGTAGGGAGAACAACTGTATATATGATTTGTTACTCATAAGAGCTAGGAAGAGCCAAAGAGCTGGGCAAAGGTGTAGAGGGTGGCGGTGCTGGTGTAGATATGATGCTTGGGGGACGTGTGCTCAGAGCAGAATCCAGAGGGAAATGAGGGGTGGCGGGTGGGGCACGGTCGTCAAGGTGGGGTGGGGGGGCGGGAATCAAATGCAAACAACTAATGGAATAAGCGTGGCATGTGTGCAGAGAGAAGGGAGCACTCGCTGGGCCTGGAATCTGGGTGGCCACTGATGGGTGGGCCTGATTATCTTTATGAACTTCCTCAGGCTCTGAGGTTCTAGGAGTCGAAGAGCCCTGAGCCCATGGCCAGCTGGACAGAGAAGGGAGTTCTGAGGACATCGTGCTGCAGGTGGCATCTGAGCCTGTCCTCTGCTCCCTGGTACAGACCCCTGTCCGGGGCCAGATGGGCACATGAGGAACTGTGCAGTGTGTCAGACAACCGTCACGGCCAGCCTGACTCAGAGACAGGACTTCAGCTAATCCACTTAGAGAGAGAGGCTGGGGGCATCACGTCCATCTTCCCACGCATCTTCCCACCCAGTGGGTAATCCCTCTGTCTTCCTTCTCCGGACCTGCCACAAGGTACCACACTAACTGGGTGGCTTCAAGCAATGTTTGCTCTCACGGCTCTGGAAGCGAGATGTCTGAAAGCTTCCGGTGGTTTCTGGCAACCTTCAGGAGTCCTGGATTTGCAGCTACGTAATTCTAATCTCTGCCTTCCTCGTCACAGGGCATTCCCTGTGTGTCTGTCTTTCCAATGCTGTCTTTTTACAAGGCCACCGGTTGCATTGGATGAGGGCTCCTCCCTACTCCAGTATGACCTCCTCTTAACTAATTACATCCGCAACAACCCTATTTCCAAGTAAGGTCAAGTTCTCAGGTCCTGGGGGTAGGACTTCAACCTATCTTTTTTTGGTGTGGGGGCACAATCAGCCCACAACGCCTCCCCTGCCACCCAAGCAAGTAATTCCAGTGGCAAGTAATTCCCACTGGAGAGACTCAGTTGGCTTTCATGGAAGAACTTTGAGAGCTTGGTTGGCCAAGCAAAGGGCCTTTGGGTTCTGATGGGCACTTCCACGGCTGGGAGCGCAGCCTTAGATGCAGCCAACTCTGCGGCTTATGTTTCCCTTTCCCCCTCTCCCCCTTCCCAGTCCTCCCCTGCCCCAGAAATATTTATCAAGAGATTAATATATTCCAGGAATGGTGCCAAGTCCTGGTGCCCAACCGTAAACAAGACAGGAGGAGGGAAAGGCTGTCATTACATCACCCTTGCCCACGGGTCCTCGGTTCACTTGAGGCCACACAGAACGCCCTGGCCACACCTGATGTGGCCCTTTCCCGATCCAAGAAGCGATAGGCTCCCCCAAGGCTCCTGTGGATCGAACACCTTGGTTTCTGTACTTACTCCACATAACAGGGTGGTAGAAACTGCATGGCCCAGACCAGGCACGGTGGAGAGCGACAGTGTATGCCACGGATAAGTACACCGAGACGACAGGCGACACCAGCAGTGTCCTGAGCTGACTGCAGCATACGGTCGCCTCCTGAGGCCCATTCTACAGGTCCTTCCTCACCCCCGCTGCTCTCCTCTGCGTGTTGTCTACTCTGGCTCCTCTCAGATCACTCTTCCCAGAAGGAACTGCCACATGAGCCTGGCAGAGAGTGGGAAAAGCAAATGGGTAAGGAGATCCTCTTAATAAATTTGCCGGACGCTGTCACAGAGGCACGAGGTGGGTGTTTGGAGAAGCCAGAGGAAGAAGCAATGGAGTCTTTCTGAGCAGGTGCGGCTGGCTTCACAGAGGACCTGATATCCCTTTCAGGGTGAGTAGCAGTTCCCGTGCCAGGGCCGGGTGGGGCGCCTTGGGAAAGAGCATCCTTGTCACGTCTCAAGGAGAGAGTGGTGATTTTTTTTTTCCAATTACAGTTGACCTATAACATTACAGAGACTCGTGGGATTTTTCATGGAGCCTTAGGAGGTCTCATCTGTTTCCGGCCCTGCTTTGAGCTAACCCTAAATCATTATGGCCAGGACGCACTGTCCTGGATGCCAGCAGCTCATTCCTATGTCTGACCCTCTGATTTGTTCTGAGGGAGAACAGCCAAAATGCAGACTGGATTTAGCAAATGAGGCATCAGCAGCTTGGCCCAGCATCCATCCCATTCCCAGGCCCCATGGGAGTGAGTCCTTGACAAGCATTGGCCGAGAACAAGCCTCCTTGATGGGTCTGTGCTGGCCTCTGGGGAGGCAGCCATCACACATTGTCGCTGCTCCCCAAGAGGTCATTCTAGTGAGCAAGACACACCACACGCGCACACCATGAACTCTAAGTTGCAACAAAATGTCTAAGGACTGCTGCACACCTTTGTAAGTTTACCGGATATTTTGGGAACACAGGAACCGTGGCAAGTAATTCCAACCAGAGGGACAGGGTTGGCTTTCACTGAAGAGCTTTGAGAGCTCTGATGGCCAAGTCAAATGTCAGAGTAGAGAAGGGGTGGCCCAGAGGTATGAAAACACAGGACATGAGTGAGATGAGAGCAGGCTTTGGGGCTGGCTTCTGGTGCAGGTGGGGAGGAGGGAGCACTGGGGGCAGGTCAGGGAGACAGCCCCAGGTGGCAGCACCAGGAGCTGCTGGGATAGCAGCCACCGTCATGCATGGACAACCATCCACACATGCCTTCCCTCTGGCCAAGGTCTAAATGCAAGTGTGGCCCTAGCTGGTTTGGCTCAGTGGGTAGCGCATCAGTCTGTGGACCAAAGGGTCCTGGGTTCGACTCTGGTCAAGGGCACATGCCCAGGTTGCGGGTTCGATCCCCATTAGGGGGCGTGCAGGAGGCAGCCGATCAATGATTCTCTCTCATCATTGAGGTTTCCATCTCTCCTTCTCCCTTCCTCTCTAAAATCAATAAAAATATATTACATAAATAAATAATGAATAAATGCAGTGTGATGACTGCCGGGGCAGAGGCAGCGCAGTGAGGAGCGGGGACCACTGAAGCCACACACAGCCCACTCTGGGAAGGCTTGTCATCGGCTGTGCCCTCTTCTCCACCGCCAGGAGGCCGGCCCCTCAGCAGCTGCCTGGAGTCCTTCCCATGTGGGTGGTGGAGGTTCGCTGGAGCCATGACTCACCACCGAGCTGGCCTCTGTCCAAACCCAAACACTCTGCTCAGCCCAGGCTGATGAAGCCGCCGGCATACCCTCACCAGCCCTTGGCAGCCCCGGGAGCCAGAGGCGTGGACACCAGCAGTGGTGTAGGTGGGGAGGTCAAACACCCAACTGGCCCTTGGCTGCGTGCCCTCCTGGCCCAGGAGAGAGCGCGAGGGTCCGCCAGGATATAAGATGAAAAAGAAGAGGAGGCAGGCCCGACTGCCAGGTTTCTGATGTGGGTATCGGGGAGCGCCATCCCTGAAAGGGAGAATTCGGCAGAGGACTGTGCCGAAGGGGAGAGACCATGAGTTCGGTTTGGGACATGTTGAATGTGGTGTGTTGGGGTCCTCTGGGTTCCAGGAGGCAGTGCCTGTGAGTTTTTTTAAAGAAGTAAGGTGAGGATGAAAACAGATCTAGAAGGTTTGGTAGGCACATAGTAGGTCCTATGAGAACCTACTGAATGAGAACCCCCGGGGCCAGCACTTCAGCTCCCAGCTCAGGGGATGTTTGGGAAGACCCCACGCAGACTGACTTTCCAGGGAAGCACAGAACATCCTTTGTGTGATTATGATCGAAGCAGACAACTGGAGGGCATATTTCAGCTCAAAGTACCCAAGATGGGGGGCCGGTGGAGGCCTAGCCCTGTCAGAAGTCGGTGTGAGGGGCCAGCAAGAGCTTGTCTGGTTGTCTGGAACCGTGAAGATCCGGGAGGCATCCACAGAAGAGATGGCATGTTCTCAACCCTGGAGCAATACTTATTTTCCCTTCACGTTTATTGCCCTGGAACTCTGTTGATAGATCTTACATAATCACATTGTTTAAATATTTGCGATGGTGATTACACCACCATTCAATTTTAATTGCCACTGCTGTTAACACGTCAGACATTCTCAAGCAAAATGAATTCGGACCAAACAATTGATTGATGGTCTTTAAAATCAATCCAAACCTTCAGAAATGAACCAGTTTCATAACCCAACATCCCAACCTCGAAGTGAATTTGGACACTAGATCTGATGACCTCCGGGATGTTCCCCCTGAGGCCACACGTTAGTCCTATAAAGATCAGACAGAAATGCAAAGCATGCAGTTGAGAATCACAGAATTTATTTTTGTGCAGAAATCCCTTCTTCTTAAAACCAAAAGTAAAAAATAACCAATCTGGGGGTGGGGGGAGGGGAATCCCTTCTAGAGCAGGTCCGATGCTTCACTCATCTCTCTGAATCTGTGAGTGACGGGCATCTCAGTACCTAAAAGGACAGCCCCACCCTCGCTGGTTTGACTCAGTGGATAGAGTGTCAGTCTGGGTCCTGGGTTTGATTCCAGTCAAGAGCACATGCCCAGGTTGCAGACTCCATCCCCAGTATGGGGTGTGCAGGAGGCAGCCGATCAATAATTCTCTTTCATCATTGATGTTTCTATCTCTCTCTCCCTCTCTCTTCTTCTCTGAAATCAATAAAAATATATTAAAAAAAAAAAAAAAGACAGCCCCATCTATTGTTGACTTGTTCCAATTGGTACCAAGTTCTTTCTTATGTCACACTGGAATAGAGTTCCCAGTCACTTCCTTTTGTCACTCATAAATTTCACTTTCTAGAACAACACAGAAAAATTCCAATTCTGATCTGAAGATTCCTTTGAGAACTGAGTCCCCGGGTGAGAGAAACAAACAAACCCAGTAGATGCCACACTCTGCTCCCCCGGGACTATCTGAGGGTAAGGCCCTGGGAAGTTCTGTAGCCAATTTCATTTCACATGGTGGTCTTATAAGTCTACGGGCTTATGGATTGGAGAAATCTTGGAGAAGGCGTTCTGGACAGTTAGCTGCTGCAGCTTTACTTCAATGGAATTCCAATACAGAACCGCCCGCCCCAAGACCTGCCTAGGCCCTTGCTCACTGGGGACAGGGGGTCAGTGTTTGGGGAGGAAGGTTGCTGGAGTCCAACCCCATCGGGTCCAGGGGTCCCCAAGAGTGTGGACGGAGTCGGCGAAGAAGGAATGACACAAAGACAGCCTTCAGTTGATCAGCAGCCTAGTCAGGACCTCTAGCCAGGATCTCCAGCCAAAGTTCTGGTTAGGAACTCCAGCCAAGCTCTGGTTAGGATCTGAAGAGGATCTGATCAGGAGCTGATGAGGATCTGATGTGGATCTGATGTTTATTGTCTTGTTACATCCGTATTTATACCAGCCGATTTTAATCCTGTCAATTTCTATTACAAAGGTTAGGGCGTTTCTTATCTCCATTCCAGGGAGTAAAGATTATGTAGCTTAACTACCCGCCTGGCAATTAAGGGGTTGTATCCCCTCCCTAACCTCAGGGGAAAATCCCCACCTGGGGAAACAACCTTTCTCAGAGAGGTGACCTTGTTTAAAACACATGGCACTAAGGAGAGCAAACATATTAAGAACAATATGCTATATATGCCAGGTCCCTTGAAACATATGCTGTGCAGATGTTTCTTTCCTGCAGCGACTGTGTCAAAGAGCAAGGATGGACCAGCTTCCGGCAGAAGGTTAACATGCTACAAGGAAAAAACAAAAAACAAAAAAAAAACATGCTACAAGGAATATTTATTTCAGAATCAGATCCTATGTACTAATATACAGTGATTATTGTTTCTAATCATATTTATGAGGTTTAATATAATGCAGTCTTTGAGCTGGATTAAGAAACCCACAGATGCCGTAACCGGTTTGGCTCAATGGATAGAGCGTCGGCCTGCGGACTGAAGGGTCCCGGGTTCGATTCCGGTCAAGGGCATGTACCTTGGTTGCGGGCACATCCCCAGTAGGAGGTGTGCAGGAGGCAGCTGATTGATGTTTCTCTCTCATCGATGTTTCTGACTCTCTATCCCTCTCTGTAAAAAATCAATAAAATATATATATATATAAAAAGAAACCCACAGAGAGGTACCTTTGTAAACAATTGTGCACTTTAGTCGGATTGAGTCAAATTGTGCTGGGTTAGAACTCCAGCTCAGCCACTTATTAATAGTATGATCTAAGGCAGTGATGGCGAACCTTTTGAGCTCGGCGTGTCAGCATTTTGAAAAACCCTAACTTAACTCTGGTGCCGTGTCACATATAGAAATTTTTTGATATTTGCAACCATAGTACAACAAAGACTTATATTTTTGATATTTATTTTATATATTTAAATGCCATTTAACAAAGAAAAATCAACAACAAAAAAATGAGTTCGCATGTCACCTCTGACACGCGTGTCATAGGTTCGCCATCACTGATCTAAGGCCTTGGCTTCCTCCAATGGAAGATGGGTATGAACATACTTAACCTTGAAGGGTAGAGGAGGGTTGAGTGTGAAAAGGTCTACCAAGGGCCCGGTGTTCAGCCTGGGCTGCAGCAGGTGCTTAATCAATGGAGCGAACGGGGTTCTAGATTCCAATTTTAAACACCAGAGGAACGATCGGTTAACTCCTTTAGAAAATTCAATACTAGGAACAGGCCTATACAATCTATTACAATATATTCAAAGTCATATATGTAAAGTAGTTGCTGATGTCTAAAATTCTGTTGATATAGAAAGTAATACCCGGGCAGGTGGGGTGTGCACCAGGCTGGAGGTGCACATGGGGCCGGAAGGAGAGCATGTCTTTCGAGGCGGGGGTCGTGGCGGCTTTCATCCAGGCGGTGGAGGTGGCGACTTCCATGGTGGTGGCGGCAACAACAACCACTTCCGAGGTGGAGTGGCGCTCATTTCAGAGGCAGGGGTGGCGGCAGGCGGAGGAGGATTTGGCCACGGGGTGGCCTCGGAGGCTTTAACAAAGGCCAAGGCTGAGCTCCTCCAAACATGTGGCTTAATGAGAGTCCCTGCATCCCTGGGAAGAGGGCGTGGCTTGTAAATGGACCACAGAGGAAAATAAGGCGCTTACTGCAAGGCTCGGGTTCGTTTAGAAAACAAAGAGCACATTGGACAAGTGGATGATTTGGACAACTTAGAGATTTTTATTTTTCAGTTAAATTGACAGAAAATAGGAAGACACCGTCCTTTAAAAAATGATTGCAGAGGATTTTGCCTCAACCTGAAGGTGAGAAGGGACTCCGAGAGGCGGTGGCAGGGGCGGGGCAGGAGGCAGAAGGCAGAGGCAGTGGTTCAGAGGTGGTGGCGGTGATGGTTGTAGAGGTGGAGAAGGAGGAAGAGGAGGAGGAGGTCGCCTCACGAGGAGTGTAGCAGTTGACAGAGGAACTTCAGTTGATCTCTGCACTGACCTGCATGAGGTACTTCTATGTGTCAGACACGTGTTTCTCGGGTGACTCTTGAAGAACTCAGATGTCATACAAATGTGAATGCCACAGAATAGGCACGTACGCTCTAAAAGAGTGTGCACAAGGGTTTTAATGTTTGTTATGCTGCTTGGAACTGTGGTTAGCTTAATAAGTAGAGTTTTCATTTTATATATATAAAGAATTTTTCGATTTGACTCTTCTGGAAAGGGGCCAGAAGTGACCTCTGGAAATGGCTCGCTACTCACTTGACCCAGAGAACCCTACAAAAGCATGCACATCAAGAGGTTCAAATGTCCGTGTTCACTTTAAGAACACCAGTGAGACAGCCCAGGCCACCAGGGCTGTATATCCGCAAAGCCACCAAGTATCTGAGGGTTGTCACTTTATAGAAGCAATGGGTGCCGTTCCTCATTATAAGGGTGGAGCTGGTAGGTGTGCCCAGGCCAAACAGCGGGGCCGAACACAGGGTTAGTGGCCCCCAAAAGAGTGCTGAATTGTCGCTGCACGTGCTCAAAAATGCCGAGAGCCATGCTGAACTGCAGGGGTTAGCTGTGGATTCTCTGGTCATTGAGCACATCCAGGTGAACAAAGGGAAAGGGGGTGTCCCATGCTCCCCAGTTGATAGAATGAAAGCCTCCCGCATTCAGCTTCACCGTTTCAGAGGTGAGGAGAGAGCCTGGCCTTGTCTAAGGCTGACCTTGGGTTTTAATGGAGGAGAATGAGGACAAGGGGACGAGAGACCCCGTCTGGCACTGGATGGTGTGTATCAAGCTGTCCAGTCCTGTCATCTCAGGGGAAGCCAGGGGAGGTGCTGCAGGTAGGAAATGAGCACACTTTGCTCCCCGACAGCATCCATGGGGCCCGAGGCCTGGCTCTCCTGGTCTCAGCTTAGCCATGCTGGGAACAGGGACTGGACGGCCATCCGGGCTCTCTCTGTAACACTCACAGAGGGGGTTACAACCCTCATCTGCTAATATAGTGGGCAGGGTTCTTTAGTGAGCCTGAGAGGAGGGGTGAGTAGCAAGGTATCTTCTCCCCAGGCTCCCCCGAGGCCTGGACTGTGAGAAGTGAGTATTAGATGAAAGACAGCCTTCTTCAGGCGGGAAGCAGCTGCTGCAGGCAAGGAGCCCCAGGCCGGGGTTCCCACCTTCGGGAGGCCCTGGGACCTTGCTTAGCTAGCCTGTGTCTCTGGAGGCACCCAGCCCCCGGGGCCTGCAGGGCATGTCATGTTGAGGACACCGGATGGACGCAGTGGCCTCTCTCAGCCCTCTGGTCTGGAGAACTATTGGGAAACGAAATGCACCAGACCCTACCCCTCAGAGGAGACTGGAGACAATTGCGGATTTCAACGCGAGAAAGAGATGAAAGCCAGAGGCGGGTTTCATGAGAAAGTGCTGCGGTGTTTTGTTGGTGCGGTTTGATTTATTTAAATGTGTTGTGTTCAGTCTGGGTTGAAAATCCCGAGGATGTCCAGAAGTTTCTCGAGAGGGAGACGGAAGGGGACTGAGGCAGTGAGGTTCAGGGCGCCCTGTTGCCACATCCACCAGAGGCATTCCACTTTCATCCCCTTTTTTTTAAAAAAACCAACACACACTTGGGCTTAATGTAAATGTTACTTAAAGAATATTTTTTAATAAAAGGGTTTCGCTGCTACCATCATGTTTGAAAACTACAGGTGTGTTCCCTCCCTTTTCCATAGGACGCTGGTCCTGACATTCCACACATACATGGAGATGATCAGTCTTGCTTTGGGAGAAAAGAGAGGCATTCATATGCTCATTCCTCATTCCACAGATGGTTACTGGGCGCTTCCTTCGTGCCAGGCACAACTCTGCATCATGAAAAAGAAAAAGGTCTAATAAATGCCACCCTTGCCCTTAAGAGATGGCACAGGTTACAGCCCACGGCTGGCAGCTCAGAGGCGTGTGAAGAGTGTGGGCTTGGGGATAGGCCGGGGGTTCCACCTGTGAATACTCCAATTCCTGTCAGCTGAAGCCACAGACACCGTTCTCTTTCAGACACCTCTCCTTTTCTCTGAATGGATTTTCAGTGGCTGCAGCTTCGGAGGCTTCTTTGGAACAGCCAAGCTTTTAGCTCCCTTTCTCCATACCATTTGGACTGACTGGGGGCCACTTTAATCCAAACGGAGGCTTCAGCAAAGGTTTTAACAGCTGTACTCTTGATTTTCTTCTTTTCTTATTCTTTTTTTCATGAAGAGCTGCTTCTCTAATGAGGATGCTGTAGCACACAATGAGAGCAAACACTGCTAAGCCTTTGTTAGATTAGGCTACTGAGATTTAGGGATTGTTTGTTACCACAGCATAACCTCACCCATCCTGACTAATACACATTATCTACCCTTATCTACTCCTGGGCAAACTTCTGTTTCTTGTCCCATAGTTTAATGTTCTTCCAGTGTATGAAGCCATGTTCCATTCCCCCAGGTAGAGGGGAAGGCTCTTTCCTCTATGCACATAACATATTCTAGGGCACAATACATTTAATTGAACTTTTCTATGCCTTTGTCTATCACCCACATTGGCTTGCATGTACCTTGAGAGCAGAACTCATAAGTCATATGTTGCTGGGGTCCAGCCCCAGCAGGTCCAGGGGTTCCCAAAGGTGTGGACGGAGTCAGCAAAGAATGAAAGACACAGAGGCAGCGTTCAGTTGGTCAGCATAGCGAGGTTCTCTTCTTTTATTGTCCTGTTACATCTATATTTATACTATTTGATCCCATAAGCATGCCTCTATAATTACATCATGGTATGTTTTGGGTAACGTTCTACAGTTCCTTGTTTCTTATCTGACCTTTGCCAAAAATCCTGTCTCTATCTAGTTCTGTTGATTTTAATCTTGTCTAGGTTAATCTCTGTGTTCCATTACAAGGGCTATTCCAAGGTCACTGCTCTACTGATAGGCTACAAGGGAGTGACTGAAGGAGATTATCCTACCTAGTAAAGGTTATGTCCTCCCAGCTTCCCTGGGACTGCCCTGTATCGGTGGATCTCCAGGGGTATAGGCTTTGGTGCTTTCCCTGGTGGGCAGACCCCTGGGGATGTGGGCCCAACAAGTCCCAAATTTATTGCCAACAGTCTTAGTCCAAGTTCTTCATAAGTAGTACATGGTATTTCTGTAACACTAGGGGGTTTCACTGATTTATTGTCTTCCTTAGTTCTGTTAACTCCAGGGAAAAATCCTCACTTGGGGAAACAACCTTTCTCGGGGAGGTGGTCCTGTTTAAAACACATAGCGCTAAGAGGGGGAGCAAACATATGTCATATATGCCAGGTCCCTTGAAACATAAGCTGTGCAGATGTTTCTTCCCTGCAGCGACGGTGTCAAGCAGCAAGGGTGGACCAGCTTCCGGCAATATGTAAGTGTTTGTTGATAGGCTGCACGAGTGCAAATATGGCAGTTAGAAATTGCTTCTTAAGGCCCAGTCTTTAGTGCTCGTTTCTAAGCTGCAAAGAAACCACCTGTCACTGAAGAAGTGACATGGTGCAATTGTCAGCATCTGCCCGACAACTGCAGTGAGGTCTGGAAGTTTGAAACCTAGGGGGTTAGAAGGAGGGTCTGTAAGGTTTCTTTAGACCCTAACAGCCCGCGCCCTGTGAGCGCTGATGAACCAGACGGAAACCTTCCTTAGCTGGTGTCAGGAAAGACAGCTCAGTCCTCACACTGGAACAATTTGTTAGCGTGTACATGTTTCCATTTTCAGTGTTTTAAGTTCTAATTGGTTTCCTCTTTTGTGCTAAGAATGCCATCTGTCCCTTTGACAGGTTTTTGGATATGATACCACTTCCCAGGAAATATGACCACCATCAGCACTGTAAGATGATTCTAAAGTGTCCATCCCAAACAGCCCTGTTTTCATAACTTCACACACAACCCGATACTGTTCCTGTGAAGAGACTGTCCTGTTTCTCAGGTACTTGCTGCATTAGAATCAAGCCCTTCACCTCCACAGTTTCTAGGAGGTTATAATATAGTACGAGACAGCATCGATGGTTTTATTCTGATTCCAGATCTCATATCTGCTCTGTTGCAGTAAAAAGAATCTTATTATCTGCATTTGTAGATGAGAAAACTGAGGCTGATGCAAGTGGGCTAGCGGCTAGTCAAACTCATTAGTCAACAGAGCCAAATATCAACAGTACAACGATTGAAATTTCTTTTGAGAGCCAAATTTTTTAAACTTAAACGATATAGATAGGTACATTGTTATTAACTTAATTAGGGTACTCCTAAGGCTTAGGAAGAGCCGCATGTGGCTCGCGAGCCGCAGTTTGCCGACCACGGGGCGAGCCTAACATGTGGAGACGATATAGAACCAGGACATTCAACTGAACTTCCGAATCTACACCCACTGCTCTACAGATCCCCTCTCCCTCTTCTGGACTCACGATTCCCATTGTATGAATCAGGAAGCTGAGGCCAAGAGAAGGTAAGCGACCAAAGTAAGATTCTTCAGCACAGAAGTCACAACTCCTGTGGTCTGGTGCTCTCACTAAGACTGCCTTGTACCACCTAGACTTTGCAATACCTGCTTCCAAGTCCAAAGTTACTTGGGTCTTGGACAAGCTAAGAAGAGGGAGGTTGGAGAAAGGGTTATTAATTAGTCCCTTTCCAACGTCAGCAGGCTCAACCTGGAACCCCAGTGCTGTGGTCGGCTGATGTAGGATCCCCTGAGCCCCTGTAGGCAGACTGGGGCTAGACCAGCGGTTCTCAACCTGTGGGTCGCGACCCCTTTGGGGGTCGAACGATCCTTTCACAGGGGTCGCCTAAATATATCCTGCATATCAGATATTTACATTACGATTCATAACAGTAGCAAAATGACAGTTATGAAGTAGCAACGAAAATAATTTTATGGTTGGGGGTCACCACAACATGAGGAACTGTATTAAAGGGTCATGGCATTAGGAAGGTTGAGAACCACTGGGCTAGACCGAAGGGAGAGACCATAACTGGGCCCCCATTATAAGCCAGGTGTCTGAATGCTCCGCCACTCATCCTGACAGAATGCTAATTTAAAGATGAAGAAATGAACGCTCGGAGTGGCTGTCTGCATTGTCCAACCTGGTGGAGCTCGCTGGCCTGTCTGCCCTCAGAGCTTGGCTCTTTGTACCATTCGTTGCAGCAGATGCTGTGGAAGATGCAAAAGCCAGGATGGGGAAGGTTCCTTCCACTCAGGGACTGCTAACCTTGTTAGGAGAGCCCCACAGGAGCCTGATAGAGAGCACAGCTGGATTATGCTGGGGGGGGGGGGGGGGGCAGGGGGCGGGGCAGGCAATAAACAATTGATGGAGATTTGGGGGGAGAGGCGGAGGGTTGGGGCAAAGATTAGCATTCCTTCCTGGAGAGTCTCCAGCTGATCTCTGAGGACAGGATTTGAATAAGCACACAAAAGAGATACATTTTAGGGCAAAAGCAGTAGCTTCTGGAAACGGACTGCTTGAAATCGCTATTTAAACACAAGGAAACCAAAAGACTCCCAGGCGGAGTTAGAGTGTGTGTGGGCCGTCCTTGGGGCTGTAGGGAGTGTCTCCTGCATTGAAGGAAATTGATAGCAGCAAAAATCAATGGACAAATTAGCCATCTGTTATGTAACAACCCGAAGAGAAGATGTGACACCTCAGTGGAGGAGATGTGGACAGATCCAAACCAAGTCGTTGGGACCGGGAAGGAGTCCCAGAAAGAGCATGGCAAGTGGGTCTGGAAACCACATCTGGAGTCCGAATCCTGCTAAGACTGGGTTCCCCTCCTTGCAAAGCCTTCTGACAGCCCAAGGTTGAGCTCCAAGGAGGGGAAACCCATTGTCCGCCCAGCCCCATGGAGCCTGGCCCTGAGCAACCTGCCGCCTCCCAGGTCAGCTTTCCCATTTTGCATTTTAGCAAACAGGAAATGGGGTAGAAGGCAATTCCAGCTCTAGGGACAACTGTTCGCAGTTAGTGCTTTTCCTGAGTCTGTAATGTACCAAGCCTGGGAGAAGGCTTCCTGGTGGAGGCGGATATCTGAGCTGCCGAAAATGATGCAAAACCAGCCTTGGAGGGGAATACAGTTGGACACGCCTTATTTTCTAAATCTGTAATTAAATTACTGGCATTCAATGAGAATAATTTTTGTTTTAGACATAGTTGTGCCTCTACCAAAAAAATTCTCCATCCCCCAAATCCAATGCCGGGTCTCAAATTTTCCTCCAGCCTCAGAAGTAAAAAAAAAAAATAGATATCTTGTCTTGGGCACATACAGCATCATATACTTTAAACAGCTTTGGCTGGCTTGATCCTAATCTTAATTAAACCAGTGCTCATGTTGTCCCATCCTTAGTCCTGGAATCCTCAGCTGATTCAGCTCAGCCTAGTTTGGTTTGAAAGAATGCCAACCAGCCTAGGAAACAAAAGAGAACTTTGGGGTGACTTTAGGCTCCACAAAAGCATCCTTCACTTTCCCCGAATGATCAACTTAATGATTAGCATTCCTGGGGAGTAACAACAATATTGTTTAGAAAAATAACCGGGACAAAAAGTGCATTTGCTCATAATCCAACTGGTTCAAAAAATTTCATAAAGCAAGAGAACGCATTTCTCCCTCTACCTGACTCCCTTCTTCAAAGTGAACCACTTTAAAGAAATTGCCGCATATTCCACCCAATTTGTTACTGGGTTTATGTAGACATTTACCCAAAATGCCAGACACATTGACCTGTATATACCTTGCTTATACTCTTTCATAACTCATGGACATTTTCCTAGACCACACCTACAGATCTAACTCATTCTTTTTAGTGTCTGCACAGTCTTCACTGCGTGCATATATTGTAATAGATCCAGCCACTCACTCCCCTATTGATGGGCAGTTAGATCGTTTGTGATATTCTTGTTATTATTGTGAACAATGCTGCAACACATATTCTTGCCTACATATTTATGTGTATTTCTTGTATTATGTCTTGTAGGATGGATTTGAAAGAGTGGGATTGTTTTTACTCCTGGGGCTGGAACCCCAACAGTGTAGGAGAGGGCCCCCAGCCACCTCCCCAGCCTTGCCAACACTAGGGCCAATCTGCTAGACCAAAAAATGTTAATCTTCTTGAGATTTAATTTGCATTTCCCTGACTGCTCCTGAAGCTGAGCCTCTTCTCATATGTTCATGAAATTTGGCTTTTCCTACCCAGTGAATTCCCTACTCTTTTCCTGGACCCGTATTTCTATAGGCTTTTCTTCCTATTCAGTGTGTAGAAGCTCTTTGTTACATGAATATACTCTTGATCTCACATATGAGGCAAGCATTTTTCCATCACATTGTTGTCTTTTTATTCTGTTTAGGGCATGTGTTAACTGTAAATTTTAAATTTTATCACCCTCAAATATGTTAAAATTTTCCTTCCTTGTCTCAGGAAGAACTCCAGTCTATATTTTCTTCTTATACTTTTATAGTTTTACTTTTCCCATTTAGATCTTCACTCCAGACTTTTAAAAATTAATTCATTCATTAATTTGTAATGGAGTAAGTCAGGAAGCTAGCTTTACTTTACTCCAAATGAAGAGCCAAGGTTTTAAAAAGTGTTTAATCAGTAAAAATTTACACTTTTTTTTTTTTTGGCAGAAAGAACCAGTGAAGTTCCTAGGTGAAACTGTGGTCCCTGAAGCTGGACCCAGCAGATCTTTAACTCAGGATGTGGGAAAACACCTACAGATCTCCTAGCCAGTCCGGTTGGGCCCTTCTGAATGTGTGTGTGTGTGTGTGTGTGTGTATTTGTGCTTTTAATACAGAAGGGATTCATAGGAAAACATTTTCCTTCCTCAAACAATTCCTTATTTACAAACCAGACCCAGACCTGTAGAGAATTTGTGGAAGAGTCAGACTGACAACATATGCGGGGAGCAAGACCTCAAATGTGGAGGGGACAGACATAAGGACGATTACATGGAGGTGGGAGAAGCAAGGTGGGGATTGGATTACAGGATAGTTAACAAGACTCTGAGCTTTCTCAGGGGTGGTTGCAGCTAATTTCAAAGGCGTGTTAACCTATATTCACAGAAACAATGGGCAGGGCTTGCTCGAGGCAAAGATACACCTTTTACTAGATAAAACGTTATATGCGTAGAGTGTGACTCCCCCGCCATAAACTGCCCAATTAGGAATTTATGATCAGGTCACCCTGTCAGGTCACTTCCCATAGATCCCCTTTTTTTTTGTTCACAACTGTATCCTATCTGTTGGTCCATCTTAGGTGTGTCCCCTTCCCTCGGAGATGAGCTCTTTGAGGCTGTGTCTTATCTTTGTTCTGCATCGGGACAGTAGATGCGTGCTGAACCGAACCTTGTCTTTGAAGCCATCTAAAGATTTATTTCGTGTGCATCCACATAGTCTGAGGGTGTTTCCACATTTTTAAGAAGAATTTGTGCTTGTTTCTCGACAGGCTGATTGGGAACCTGCAGTGACAGGGTTTCTCCGGGAGTCTTTTATCTTTCCATTTGCAAGTGAAAGTACCAATAAATACTTGTTGGATTTTATCATTCTGTTAACCTTCAAATTCAGACTTGTCAGTAATTACTGGCTTGCGTTAAAAGGTGGAAATTAGAGCTTGAGGTCCAGGAAGGAGACACGATTTGCTTGGAGGTATGCAGAGTGAGCAGGGCTCTGGTCTTCCTGTCCCCTCTTTTTCTGCTCCTTTTTGTTCCTTGACAAAGGGCAACTGGAGTGGTGAAGGGCACAGGTCTGGTGAGAAAGGACCAGGGTGAGACTTTCTGTGTTTGATGTCCTGACCGAGAATTGAACCAGCAACCTTTCTGTGAACCACGATGCCCAACCAACTAAGCCACACTGGCCAGGGCAAAGGTGGGACTTTTAATCAAAGCAAGGGGGCCATCCTTGCCCATTTTAGCAGTCCTGCCATTTTGGTAAAAAATAAATAAAAAAGGTAGGGCAGGCAATTCTGAGTGCCTTTTCTGGGGCAGTTGCTGAGGGCCTGAAGAAGGCTCTGAATGACATTCATTTCTCCTTTGCCGATAAACAGAAACCGTCTTGGGCCCTGGCCAGGTAGCTCGGTTGGTTAGAGCGTCCTCTGGATACACCAGGGTTTCAGGGTTCGGTCCCCGGTCAGGGCACTTACAAGAAGCAACCAATGAATGTATAAATAAGTGGAACGCATCGACGTTCCTTTCTCTCCACCTTCTTCTCTCTAATAATCAATCAATCAATCAATCAATCAATAAAAAACTATCTTGGAAGAGCTGGCTGCTTTGGAAGGACTCATTCAGAGATCTCTGCCTTGAACAACAGAGCTGAGTACAGGTTTGTTTCTTCCGCCACCCAGACCACAGCAGGTCCTCCACTGAGGGGCTCACCAGTCTGGGGAGGGAGGCAGCCAGTTTCCTCAGGGACTCGGGCGGGAAGCCGGCATTAAACAAACACTCCCAGGAATATATCCTTACAGATGGGGGTAAAGGATGTTTGGAGAGAATACAGCAGGAAGGCTTGGTTTAGATTAGGGCGTTCGGCAAAAGCCCACGTGGGGTGTGAAGGGCTTTTGCAAAAGTGAAGTGTTTTACATCTGTGAGGGAAGTAATAACAATAAGAAAGGTGCTCGAAGGGCAGCTCATCCTCCTTCATGGGCCACTTCCTAGAACTCCAGCAAGCTCCCTCGCTTCCCAGAGTTATGGAGGCTTCCAGGGTAGCCTTCACAAATGCTAATCCGAGAGCATTCTACCCGCGCCCCGACCCTACGCACTCTCGTCTGTATCTAGTTTGAACGCCGGGACGAGTGAATTTCCAGTTGGGAAAAAGGGATATAAAATATAAAGAAACTTTCCCATGTTCCCAGCCGAACCCAGGGGCCAGGCTCCCCTGCCCCAAACCGTCGGAGGATTGTTTTTCAAAGCAAAATCCCACCTCCCTGTGTATCTGGTTGTGAGGGGGGCTGTGCGGGAGACCTGAGTTGCTCCCGGGGAGCTGGGAGCAGAGGTGATAATGTTTGATCCCTCCCCCTTCCCCCAAACCCACCTGTGAGCGAGCTGGAGCGGGGTGAAGTGAGGCTGTGCTGGGGGTGGGGGTGGGGGTGGGGGAGGGTGGGGAGAGGGGGCGATCGCTGCCGGATGGCGGTGTTAATTTCCCCGGAAGATTCTATGGCGATCTGATCACCACGATAATAGCCGACACTCACACTTGTGCGCCGGGCACTGTTCTAAGCACGTTCCTAACGCTTATTTCTCAAAGCAACCCTAAGGGTGAGCACACAGGACTAATACCATGTCTCAACCGAGGAAACTGAGGCACGGGGAGGCTAAGCGGGGGGAGCAGCTGTTCTTTTTTGCCGCCGACAATTTGGAGACAAGCTTTTTAAGCCGACCCCGAGCCGTCTCCCCGTGACTCGACACCACGCGGCATCGGAAAGGGTCGCTGGGAAGTCCGTGGGGCTGGCGGGGGGGCTCTCACGCCCATTCCCTGCGCGGCGGGAAGCGCGGGTGGACAGGCCGCGGGGGCGCGGGCGGAGCGCGCCGGGTGGCCCCACTTCAGCCCCCGAGACCCGGCCCGGCAGCCCCGCTTTTCTGCTCGGTCTCCGCGAGGTGTCGCCTTCGGCCGGAGAAAGCGCCGCAGCGCCACCCTCGAAGCCGCAGTTATTTATTTATTTTCAAACCAGGGGGGGCGCCCCACGCCTTTCCATTTCAAACTTGAAACAGCCCCAGCGGGCGCGCCCTCTCCCTCCCGTTTGACACCCCGGGGGGAGCCCCCGTCGGAGATCACAAAAGGGCAGCCCCGCCGCCCGGCCTGGCGGGAGCGCAGCCGCGCCCGGGACCGCACACCCCGCAGGCCGGGCGGGGGCGCCTCCCCCGGAGCCGTCTGGACATTCCTCTTGTTCCTGCCAAGCCATCGCCGGCCCGCGGGGTGGGTGCTGCCGGGCACCGCTCGGCGCGCAGCTGGTGGGCACGGGGCGCCGGGTGCAGGCCCGGGGGTCCGCGCGGGCGGGGGAGCGCGCCCCGGCTTTCCCAGCGCCGCAGCCTCCCCTCTGCCAAGAAGAAAAGCAAGTGGCTTTTGGCGCGAAAGGCTTGGCGCCTCCCCTGATTTTTATGGAAATCAAGAGGGCGGGGTAAAGCCCCTTCCCTCGGCCCGTCTCCCTCCCTCCCCCCGCCTGTGCCGCAGCCCCTTCTCTCTCCGCCCTCCGGGTGTGTCAGATTTTTCAGTTAATAATATCCCCGAGCTTCAAAGCGCAGCCAGTGACAGTCATCTGTCTGGACGCGCCGGGTGGATGCGGGGGGCTCCTGGGAACGGGGCTGGAGCCGAGCTAGCGCTAGGCAGGCGCAAGCGCGCACAGACAAGCCACCCGAGGACCCCCCGCCCCCGGCCACCCGGGGACCCCCGCACAGAATCGCCTCTGCACCCCCAGCCATCCGCGGGAGGTAAGGAGCGGGGGTGGCCACCCCCCCCGGCGCCCCTGGATCTGCGAGCGCGGCGGGAAGGCGAGGCTGGGACCGGCTCGCGGCTGGCGCTCAGGGCGCCCCGATATCCCCCGGGGACGGGTGCTGCTTCCGAAACAAAACCTCCCCGGGCTTGTCTCTGAAAAATCCAGTCCTACCCCGCAAGGCACCCCAGCTAGAAGAGACCCGCCCTAATCCTTTTAGTGCTCGTGCCTTAATGGCTTCATCGTTCGAAATGCACCCTTCGCTAGAACATCGGTCTGTGCTTGAGCTGACGGGAGCCGGTTTGCGCCCACCCCGAAGCGGGGGTTCTTCCCCAGCGGGTGCCCCCGGAGGAAGGAGAGGGGGTTCGGCTGGGCGAGGCAGCCGTGGTGGGTAATCTGGGTCAGGGCGGCTCGGGCTCGGAGGAGACGCTGATCTCCGGCGACCCTCCCCGCGCTGGCCCCTCAACCATTCCCGGGAACCGGGGTTCAGGCTGTTCCCTCGCCCTTGTTGGGGCTGAGGAGGAGCGGGGGTGGGGTCAGAGAGGTTCAAAGTCAGCGAGTGGTGGGACTCTCCCTTCCGCGGGTGAATGTTGTGGGGCGTCCGCCCGAGTCGGGGGAGGGGGTGGGTTTGGGTGCTGTTGGTGTCGGTGTAGAGAAAAGGATTTTTCCATTTGCAAAGTTTCGTAAACCCCCTCTCTCGCTCACACTCCCGAGGTTGCAGTTTCACCGCGGAGGGGGTGGGGGGTGATTGGGAGACTGCAGGTCCCGTGCCGGGCTGGGTCGGAGCCCGGGCTGCCCTGGAGCAGCTGGCCCGACACGGGTGCCGCCGGGCTTGCGGGCTTGCGGGCGGGCGGGCGGGCGAGCTGAGCTGGTGAGCTGGGATCCTGCCGCCGGGAGCAGCGCAGCCCCCCTCCCCACAGTGCACCCCCCCGCAGTGCCTGGTGTGAATGAAATGGCAGTTTCCAAAGTTGCGGAGCCCTGGCCCCCACCCCCGCATCTGCATGCCCCCTCCCACCCCGCCGTGGACGGCTTGTACACAAAAGGAGGGAGGGAGCGAGCCGGGGCAGGACTTCCTCCACCTTCGGGAGCGCAGGGCGGAGTGGGGGGCTTGGAGAGGGGAAACGGAGGGACGGCGTTCGCGGGGGCGCCCACTGCCCGTCCCCCTCCCTTCGGCTCCGCGTGCCAACCTCTCTCGGTGTGTCTGTCGGTTGCAGAGTCGGAGGTTGGCGCGGTCCCCGGCCCCCCGCGCGCCCCACGGGAAGGAGGCGCCCCCGAACTCAAAAGAGAGGAGCGGAAAGAAGCTTCTCTTCGCCCGCCGGGAGGCGAGCCGATGCCGAGCTGCAGCGCGTCCACCATGCCGGGCATGATCTGCAAGAACCCAGACCTCGAGTTTGACTCGCTGCAGCCCTGCTTCTACCCGGACGAAGATGACTTCTACTTCGGCGGCCCGGACTCGACCCCCCCGGGGGAGGACATCTGGAAGAAGTTCGAGCTGCTGCCCACGCCCCCGCTGTCGCCCAGCCGTGCCTTCCCGGAGCACAGCCCGGAGCCCCCGAACTGGGCCACCGAGATGCTGCTGCCCGAGGCCGACCTGTGGGGCAACCCGGCCGAGGAGGACGCGTTCGGCCTGGGGGGCCTGGGCGGCCTCACCCCCAACCCGGTCATCCTCCAGGACTGCATGTGGAGCGGCTTCTCGGCCCGGGAGAAGCTGGAGCGCGCCGTGAGCGAGAAGCTGCAGCACGGCCGGCCGGCGGCCGGGCCCGCCGCCCCGGGTCCCGGGACGGGCGCCGCCAGCCCCGCCGGCCGCGGGCACGCCGTGGGGACTGGCCGCGTCGGGGCCGTCCTGCCCTCCGAGCTCGCCCACCCGGCCGCCGAGTGCGTGGATCCCGCCGTGGTCTTCCCCTTCCCGGTGAACAAGCGCGAGCCCGCGCCCGCGCCCGCCACCCAGGCCGGTGCTCCGGCGGCGGGCCCTGCGGTCGCTTCGGGGGCGGGGGCCGCAGCCCCAGCCGGCGCCGCGGTGGCCTCTCTCGCGCGCACCGGCGTCCGCCCAGCCGGGGGCGGTGACCACAAGGCTCTCAGCACCTCCGGCGAGGACACGCTGAGCGACTCAGGTAAAGACCGCGCAGGGGTCGGCTGCCTTCCTGGGGTGCTGGCGTGGGGGTGCGCGCCCTTTGTCACTGTGCTGGGTTTAGGCTTTGATGGGGAGCGTTTTGGAAGTAGTGATGAAGGCTGAGGGTTGTTTTTTTGTCAAACGGACCCCCAGGATTAGGAGGAGAGGTTGAGTGAGAGTTGCTAAGAGGGTGTTATCCAAAGTGTCACCTTCATTGAAAGTTCCTTCTACCCTCTGGGGGCCCGTTTCCATCGATGGCCCTCATCCGGTCTAGTTGCCCACTTCTCTGCAGCATAAAATCGGTAAAAAGTGGGTAGGAGGTAACGGGGCCGCTGGCTGCATTACTTGGGCAGAAACCCGTTAGCCCTGGGGCGCGGGAGAGGGATTTGACCCAGGTCAGGGGTGGGAAGACACCCCGAGAAGACACAGGCATTGTGCAAAGTCCTGTGCAGGCACAGAAAGTTAGAGGGAGATTGCGCAATGGCTAGTAGCAAATTTATTTTTTAAACCTGGGTGCTCTTCTCCCCCTCCCTTTGTGGGTGGTGGGCTACTTGCTCCTGGTAGGTGGCCAGCAGGCGGCGATATCCCAGGGAGGCGGAGGCTCTGAATGGCTGGGGGTGAAGGGGCGTGCTGCCTCCCTCCAGCAGCTGGCGGCAAGTCCAGCAGAGGTTGTGTACATTCCCAAGGGGGGCCGCCTCTTCACGGCGCGCAGTGGGACTGGGTCCAGTTTTGTCTCCGAGCCAGAATTTCCAGGACTAATTTCTGATCCGAGTTGGGTTTTGTAACCCGGTGTCCTTGGAGGTGAGGGCGGGCACTGGGCCGGCCCTCCAGGAACTCACACGCCCTAGAAGCACTCATTGATGAGTTCCATTGTGTGCCTCCGTCTTGGAGGGTAGGGTTAAAAGGAAGACTGCCTGGGGCCCTTGGAGGTAAAGAAAGAACTCTTCCCCAAATACTCAAAACAGCCCTTGTTTTGGGGGCTGGGAGCTTGTGTTCCTGGAATCTCGAAGCCCAGTGTTTTCAGAATGCAGGCGGATTAAAGGCCTAAATTTCCTCCTGGGCCGAGGACGGATTCCTCTGAGGCTCCTGGAAGGAAACTTGGTGATAAGCCTCCAGTTTGAAGCTGGTCTGTCCCTTTAATGTCTGTGCCTTGACAGCTCTCGGTGAGGAAGCACTTCCTTCCAACAGCTGTCTTCTTGGCAGAAAACCAAAACATGGGCTTAAAGGGACCCACAGGCTGCAACAGCCTCACATTTCGGCTTCAGAACAAATCCTACAATTGTTGAGCTTTCCGGTCCCCTTCAGATCAAGCGGCAGCAGTGTTTTGGTTTTTCATGCTTGCCTTTTTAAACAATAATTTTCTATCCCGGCACGTAGTAAATGAGGAGAGGGGGGGGATGATGTTACACGCCTTTGCTGCTGCAGTTATTACTGGCCAGGAGCAGAGGTGCTCCCATGTTTGGGTTTAGAGCGCCTGGGGATTAGGACTCGCTAGTGAAGACGGGATGTCTGCTAGATGAAAAAAGGGCTTCCTTAAATTGTTCTGTAAGTTTGTTTAAGGGCCTAAAATCAAACGCAACCAAGTGTAGAATTGCTAAATGAGGAGTCTCAATTCTTAAATGTCGAGATGGAAATATGAATAAGTTTAGGGGGTAGACTGGCGATGGCGTTAAAAGCTACCATTTACTGAGCATCTGTGTACCAGGCCAGCTCTCTACACATGACAGGTCCATCTCAAGAACCTTGTGGTTTTGGTCCCATTTAATAGGAAACTAAGGCTTGGAAAGGTTTAGTGACTTGCCCAGGATCACACAACTGGTGTGTGATGGAGCCAGGATTCTGTCTCACTCCAAAATCCAGGTTCTTTCTATGTCTGCCGCCTGCTTGAGTCTGGAAGCTGAAACTGCTAGGAATATTGGGGAAGGAAAAGATCTAAAGTACATTAATTGAAAAGATCTAAAGTACATTTCTCTTCCCATCTCTGTTGATGGAACCATAATAATAGCAAAATGCGCCAGGGCCTGGAAGAGGCGGTACAGAGGGAGAGAAAGGTTCTTGTGTCTCACTCTGAGAATAACTCCCATCTTGTTCTTGAAGATGACGAAGATGACGAAGAGGAAGACGAAGAGGAGGAAATCGACGTGGTGACCGTGGAGAAGCGGCGGTCCTCCGCCAACAGCAAGGCCGTCACCACCTTCACCATCACCGTGCGCCCCAAGAGCACGGCCCTGGGCCCGGGGAGAGCCCAGCCGGGGGACCTGATCCTCAAGCGCTGCGTCCCCATCCACCAGCCGCACAACTACGCCGCGCCCCCGCCCTACGTGGAGAGCGAGGAGGCGCCGCCCCAGAAGAAGATGAAGAGCGAAGCGTCCCCCCGGCCCCTCAAGAGCGTCATCCCCCCGAAGGCCAAGAGCTTGAGCCCCCGCAACTCCGACTCGGAGGACAGCGAGCGCCGCCGGAACCACAACATCTTGGAGCGCCAGCGCCGGAACGACCTGCGGTCCAGCTTCCTCACGCTCAGGGACCACGTGCCAGAGCTGGTGAAGAACGAGAAGGCCGCCAAGGTGGTCATTTTGAAAAAGGCCACCGAGTACGTCCACTCCCTGCAGGCCGAGGAGCACCAGCTGCTGCTGGAGAAGGAGAAGCTGCAGGCCCGGCAGCAGCAGCTGCTCAAGAAGATCGAACACGCTCGGACTTGCTAAACGGTTCTCCAACCTGGACAGTCACTGCCACTTTGCACATTTTGATTTTTGTTTTTGTTGTTTTTTGTTTTTTACATTGTGTTGACATTAAGAATGTTGGTTTACTTTCAAATCGGTCCCCTCTCCCCCCGTCGCGTTTGGATCTGGGTGGGGAGCAGGACCTGTGGGGTTGGTTCTGCCAGGACCTCGGGAGAGAGGGCCTGGGTGATGGGATGCTGTGCGGCCCTTGGCGTTTCCTCCGCGTCACCTCCGAGACGGCCCTGGGAGTGCGTGACAGTTGGGAGCCTCTCGGGCTGTTGAAGTCACCTTGTTGCAAGTCTCCAAACATCAGAATGTCATTCCTTTTAAAATGGTGCTTACGTTCCAGCCGATGCCACGGGAGGGGTTTGCCATTGAGACCCCCGAGGACACTTCTGTAAATACCACTGACACACCCGCCTTTTGTATGCGTCCGGGTAATGAGAGGTGGCTTTTGTGGCCAGTATTAGACTGGAAGTTCATACCTAAGTACTGTAATACCTCAATGTTTGAGGAGCATGTTTTGTATACAAATATATTGTTAATCTCTGTTATGTACTGTACTAATTCTTACACTGCCTGTATACTTTAGTATGATGCTGATACATAACTAAATTTGATACTTATATTTTCGTATGAAAATGAGTTGTGAAAGTTTTGAGTAGATATTACTTTATCACTTTTTGAACTAAGAAAACTTTTGTAAAGAAATTTACTATATATATATGCCTTTTTCCTAGCCTGTTTCTTCCTGTTAATGTATTTGTTCATGTTTGGTGCATAGAACTGGGTAAATGCAAAGTTCTGTGTTTAATTTCTTTCAAAATGTATATATTTAGTGCTGCATCTTATAGCACTTTGAAATACCTCATGTTTATGAAAATAAATAGCAATTAAATGATGCAGCTTTTTTTTTTCTTTCACCCCCTTGATGGCATGCATGCGAGTTAGAGTATCCCTAAAGCAGTGACCTTCACAGCACTAACTTACAGAGGGAATCCTGGTTGGGGAGGGAGGTGCTGTTGTCCCCACCTGGGGGTGGAGGGAACTGTGCTTAGAAAGGTGTTAAGACATCTCTTCCAGGCTCCACAGAGTAGAGGTATTACTAGTGACTGCATTGTAGCAATGGCACTCAATCGTTTACAAAGCATTTTCCTTGTTGGATATTTCATGGAATTAAAGGAGGATGTCAGTCATGGGCCATTTACGTAGTTACCTACTTTTTTATAGACGTGGATCCTTTAAAAGTAAAAAGTAGTCAAGACAAGGTGGTGTAATTGGCTGTATTGGTGTTGGCCATACTTGTCCCATTGGCAGGTGGCTTTACATTTTGGTGTCAAGTGTAGTTTGTCTCCAAGAACGCATCCTTCCAAATTTGCAGAAACCCGTTAGCCCAGTGAACTTGGAAGGTTCTAGGCTGGCCGGGCACTGTAGCAGAATATGCATGAAGTTGTTCTCTCAAGGAGCTCTCAATCTGATTCACAGAAGTAACTCAAGAAGTGACAGGCGTGTGGCCCAGATCCAGCGACATGTCCCTTTAGGAGAGTCAGCGGGTGTAGTGTGCTCTGTCCATTTGCAGCTCCTGTCACACAAGCTGGCATTGGGGCTGCCCCGAGGAAGCAGGACCCACCAGTGCAGGCTCTGGAGGACAGCCAGGTCCAAAGGGTGGGGGACAGGCACCTCGGCAAGGAGGGAGTTTCATTTTCCCTGATGGGAGGTGACACTGCCTCTGGGGCGGCTTGGGAGGTATTCTACTTAGACCTGAAAGCCTGTACAAACCTATTTCTCACTCGGGTGGAAGGTACTGGGTTATTTTTTCTAAGATTTCATCCTGATTTTTAGCTTTGAATTAAAAAGGGCCTTTTGCTTTCTTTGAGAAGAAAACGGCCAGGGATGGGAATATGCTTTACTTGTCTGGTCACAGCTTGGGGGGGTGGGGAGGGAGAGGGCAGAGATGGGACAACCGGAGCCTGTCTGCTTTGGCCGCTTTATAGAGGCCAGTGGGAGGTTAGAACCTCCTTACTCTGTTCACAGCCACACATTTCAGAGCTCTGAGGCTGATGCTGCCATGGACATTGCTGATGGCCAGGCCATCCCCACACTAGGAAAACAAGGAACCTGCTTTGAAAATCCATTTTAAATTGTCATTCAAAAGGCTTCCTGACCATTTGCACTTTATGAGACTCTAATCACCTTGTTTGTGTAATCCTGAACCAAAGGAAACCTGAGGTGCCTAGCTTCTCTATTTGTGGTGCCCACAGGGGCCTATCTGGGTGTTTTCAGAGGAGCTGGAAGTCTAGCCGTGGAGGAGGGAAATAAGGAGGCCCTAAACTCATTCCTACCATGCTCCCTTTTTGCTCTGACCACTGGGAAGCTCAGAGCCAAATTCCATACTCCCATTCTACATATCTGGTGCCCATTCTCTTTCTTTCTAAATGTCTGTGATCTCTTGGTGTCTTTGTTTTTTAGGAGCTGGGATTGGCCAGCATCTGGAAGCCTTTACAATCTCTTGTTTTTGATTTTCAGTTTAACAACTTTTTAAAATGTTCTTTATTAAATTTCACTGAGAAGTTTTTTTGCATTAGGTGGATCATGAATATGTATTTAAGTGTGAAAACTAAATACCACTTGCCTTTTTTGGCCCAGCTGAGGGAAAGTGTCACCCAGTTCAGCTCTGAGTTATCGATAAAGTAATTGCTGGAGTCACAGAAGAGTTGAACCACTTGTTTCAATCACCAGAGAAACCGTGTTTGCATTCCAAGAGCAGCTTTGAAATGGCTCTACAGCAGGGAGATCAATAAATCGCAGGACTTAGGTGGAGCCCAGAGGGCATCTCCCTGAATGACTTCATTTTACTCCACTTAGGGGAGAAAGCCCAAACCCCGCAGCCTGACCCAGGCTGTCCCCACCCTGGCTCACCAGCTCCTTCGCCGACTCCCCCTGACCCCTTACACACACAGGTGCCCCTCATTCCAGCCACACCAGACCCCCTGGAGCTTTCTCACCTCGGCTTGTTTCACCACACACCCTCCTGAGTCATCCAGCTTCTGTTTATTGAAATCCTTTCCAACCTTGAGTAGCAAACCCAATGCCATCTCGCCCAGGAAGTCTGCCTTGCACCCACAGGTGGGCCCTTAGCTGGTGCTGTTGCGTCACTTCTGGAGAGAGGAGAGGTGGCCTAATCACTGTCTTGACCATGGGCTCCCCTAAGGCAGTCACAGTGGCCCATTCGCCCCTGACTTCAGCCCCAGCCTGGTGACTGATGATGGCAGGGCCTTGGTGGATGCCAGCAGAATGGCTGGTGGCTGAGTAGCAGCAGAGGGAGGAGCCAGGTGAGGAGCAGATGGGGCCAATTTCCATGACAGGTGTGTCTCCTGCCATCCCCAGTTCCCTTAGGCATCAGTGAATTGGCAGTCCTGACTGCTGGGAGTGAAGAGAAAATGCACACAGGGTGGGGGGCGGGGGTGGGGGGGGGGGGCAGTGTGCTGGGTGGACCTGTCTTCAGGAAGCCCACAGTCTGGACAGGAGGGGAGATGGGAGGGACTGGTGCGGGCCTTGGGACTGTGTTAGGCTCTGTGCCTCCAACTCTGTTGGAGGAAGCCGGTTTGCTGGTCTACCAGAGCTCACAAGATGCCGACTCTTGTCTGAAGCACAGACCACCTGTTCTATGGTGACAGTGGTTTCAATGCCTCCCACTTCTGTGAAGCCCTGTGTAGACCACTCAGTTTTTACACTTGAGTCTCATGATCTTTCAGGAGTGTTGACCAGTTCGTCATATTTCATTTGGGGAGTTGGGTCTTTTGGGTTTGACTTTCATTAATCTTTATGGTGGTTATCTCTTGAAAACCTTAATTTGGGTTGTCTTTAGAATCAGCCATGATTAGATTTGGGCGAAGCTTGGAAGCCATCGGCTCAATCTCCCATTTCAGAGGTGGGACACCAGACAGGGAAGGAAGAGCATGCTGTGTGCCCACCAGGATTCTTTTCGTTCTCTTCCCTTCCTCCCCACTCCTTCCCCTCTGTCACGCTCTCCTCCTCACAGTTAAATTTATTTAGCACTTACCCTGTGTCAACCACTGTTCCAGACACTTAAGAGACATCAGTGAACAAAAGAGACAAAACTCCCCCAAAGCCGTGCTTTCATGGGCCTTATAGTCTGGGAGAGAGTGACAACAATAAAATGAACACAATACGTGACTGACTCACATAGCACTCAGGGAGGTGGTGGGTGCTGTGAGAAGTGAGTGGAGCAGGAGGGAGGGAGTCTGGCAGCCACAGCAGGAGGGAAATGGGGTGCCTTTTGGGGTGAGATGGTCAGGAAGATGCAGTGAGACAGGGCGCTGTTGTGGCTGCTCTCATACCAGGAGCCAGGCCCCCGGCTTCCCTGGTGGGTGTTCTTCCTCCTCCATCTCCCTGGCAAAGGCTCCCCACCAACTTCTTTCTCTCTTTCAAGGGGAAGCACCACAGTGGAGCAGGGAAGAGTGGGATCTGAATGGAGAGTCCCTGGTCTGACTCTGACTCCCGCACCCACACGCTCTGGGCTGTGCCGCTTCCCCACTGGTCCAGTGATGGCACCACCCACGTCTCGGGTCTTAGGGGTTGACGGGAGCTAACTTATATATGGCACATGGGATAGCGCCTTAAACCTGGGTACAATTGAATCTATTAAATAACCTGATTTCTCGTTGACATGATACTTCCTCTATTTTCCTATGTTACTAGAGCAAAGAATCTTCAAGAAAACATTTACTGGTAGAACAAATCCACAAGCCTGAGCTTAGCAGAAACGCTGTAGACTTTTGTTCCTCCAAAGGGGCCGCGCAAAACCTGAAAACGGGTTCCCTGGAAACAAATGAATGTGCGCTTTGAAGCCTGTTGAAGACGGAGCCGAGGAATGTGAGTGCCCCCAAACATCCACGCCGTCCACAATGGTTTATTAGTTTTCCTTGCTTGTAAAGGAAATCTCTTCATAGGCCACTGACCAGGGCTACCTGATCTCTTCTGATATTGACAGATCATGCTACAGGACATTCATCCCGAAACCTTTGACCAGAAGTAACAGAGCCTTTTTATGGTCGAAGGCGACCGGCCTGTTGGTACAATGCACAGTTGGAGAACACACACAGCACGTACCCCAATGATAAAACACGCGATTTCGTGGGATGTACTCTGAAGAGGCAATGCAACATCGGCTTTCTTCTGCACTCTAGCAGGCCCAAGATTTTCAGCAGGCTCTTGGGGGTGGGGTGGGGTGGGGCGGGGTGGAGAAATGAGTCCATTCCTTCAGAAATCCACAGCCTGTTTTGGGTTGAAATTTGTGTCTTATGCCATCCTCCGCCATTTGTCTGAGGAAAGGCATAAAAGCAGTCCCCACTCCCCCAACCCCCCACCTTACAACATCTTCCACGTGGACTGGGAGGCAGCCCTGGGTAATAAAAATACTTAGTTTACAGACGGAAGCCCTCGGATCTAAGCTCGTTGTTCATTAGTTTCAACCTTGGCACAGGAAGGTAACGGTCTGTGGCTCAGTTGTCATATCTGTAGGTGGCTGGGTTGGAGCTGGTAATCCCAGTGCTGAGGGTGGAGAGTCATTGATCCGTAGGGATGGCTTGGACCGCTGCACTGTCTGCCGGGTTTGTGCACACTCTCCATTCGGAATCCCAGACACACATCTCCACTCACCAACTCTGTGGCCGAGGGCAAGTCACTTCCCTTTGAACCTCACGTTCGTCATCCCTGAAACAACAGTAACAATCACCGAGGTTCTTACTGGGATCAAATGACAGAAAGTGTAAGAGGGGTGGGTGGCACTTGGGAAACTGGGAAGTCTCGGAGGTCTGGGCCAGCATGTCCTTCCCACGTCTCTGTCTGCTTTCTGGATCCATCTCTCAGTGGGTTTCCAGGTAGAAATGCTTTCAAAGACAATAGGCACCCCTCTGAGGGCTCCACGCCACCTAGAACAGGCCTCTGCTCATCACAGATGCTCCGTAATGTTTGTTACGTAATTAGCAGCAGTGGAAAGACTGGACTAATTGTCCAAAGCCAGTTAGAGGCTCTCAATCTGTGCAGAGGAACTGGGTACCCGGGCTTGTCTCACCCGGACGGAGAGAAAACAATGAGCAATCTGATTTTTAATGGGGTTACTCAAATGAAAACCAAATATGATAACAGACACCTAACACCTGGGGTTTTTGCTTGGGTGGGTTTAGCCACTTTTCTTTGGCGTGAAGCCAAGAAGAATAGGCAATTTATCCCCAAACTAGAGACTGGAGACCGCTTGAGCTCTGGTGAGATGCGTTGTCTTCGTTGGCGAAGAGGGCCGGGTTGAGAGCCGAGTTTACCATAGTAAACACTTTGATTGCCTTTGGATTTGAAAATAAGTCTTTCCCGTCCTGAGCTGGTCCTTCTTCTGAACTTGCTGCACTAATAGTGTATCGTGTCTTAAGGGAAAATCCTCTTTCTGCCAGAAACCCTCTCCCCCACACATCTCATTAAAAGAATGCAGTTGGAGGTTTGCTTGGATGTCTTGAACTGTAAACTTCCGGGCTGGCTGTGAATACATTTCATTTGACACTCCTGGAGGCTATTTCTCCTGGGGGGTTACCGCACTTGGAAATTCCTCTGGGGAATAAACGTGCACATGTCAATGTGTCCCTACAGTTGGCGCTTCCACCCTGTTGGGCTCGCTGTGTGTGGAGGCAGCCCTTCGCGTGGCCCTGGGTTCTGCCAGCAGGGAGGCCATGGGAGGACTTTTCCCTGGTCCACTGTGACGAACCACAGCGTGAAAATGTTGGAGCAAAGAAACAGCACTCGGCTCCCATTAGGCCCTGGCTTCAGGGTGGTGTGGATGCTGAGGGCTGGTAATTGGAGGGGGAACAGCCATAAAATGCTTATTATAATGTTTGCTGCTATTCTAGTGCTTTCTCCGCAGTGTTTCTGCTTGAGGGGGGACATCCTTTGGCAGGGCTGTGGTTTCTCTCTCCCTCTTTACCTAGGGTGGTCAGTTTGTCTATGACTGTCCCAGTGTTAAAACTGGAAGCCCTGCTTGGCCAGTGTGGCTCAGTGGTTGAGCATCAGCCTATGAACCAGAAGGTCAAGGTTTGATTCTCAGTCGGGGCACATGCCTGGGTTTCAGGCTCAATGGCCAGTAGGGGACGTGCAGGAGGTGGCCAATCAATGATTCCCTCTCATCATTGATGTGATAGATCCTCCCTTCCCCCAACTGGTGGGCGGGGTATGCCCTAACCTGCAGCCCAGAAATACCTGAGTGACTAACCAGGTACCTTATATGGACTATACATTGGACCACCAATCCACACCTGCCAAATACCCTAAGCCCTTGTCCTATATGGATGATGCAGTAAGCCACCAATCAGTGTGCGCCGAGTACACTAAGTCCCCCACCCCTTCCCATTCCGCCCCTCAAAAGGTGTGCCCACCCCTGCATGTGCTGCTGCTCTCCCCTTGTGAGACAGCCCGGCAGGTGCTTCTCTAATAAAGCCTGTAGCCCTGGTTTTAGGCCTCCGTCTGATCTTTCATGATGTTTCTGTCTCTCCCTCTCCCTGCCTCTCTGAAATCAATTATATTTATCTCACTGACACACAAAAAACCCAACTGGAAGTCTGGTAAACAGTTTGGCAAGCCAGGGCGAGGGTCCCTCTCACCTGGTTGACCAGCTGGCTGAGGCTGCCCACCTAGGAGGCTGGAACTCCCCAGGTTCACCTCCGAGGGCTCAACCAGCCCTGCAGGGTAGAAGAGTCTGCCCTGAAGGAGGGCCTGGACAGAACACTGTCTTCGTGTCCAGCACACGGATTCGAGCTCTGGAAACACTGCCACGTGGAGAGAGGTTTTCCTTTGGGGATGCTCGTGGCCACGGGGGACAATGAGTGTGAAGGTGGCGGGTCCCCCACAGATGCCAGGCACCAGGAGTCCGTTGGCCTGCCCAGTCCCCTGAGGCTCTGGGGTTCCTTCTAAATCATGATGATGAGGATAATAGCATTTCAGAAGCAGGATTGTGATGCTAGACTCCATCTTATCTTGACTTCATGACTTTCCTTCATTCTTCAGGTCCTTGCAAGGAGCAGTTTTCAAAGTGTGGAGCAGCCCCAGGTGGCCGGGCATGGCCATCCCGAGGCTCTCTGAGTCTGCGCTTGCTTCCGGGCAACACAGAATAAAATCCTCCTGAGAGCCTGTGGGCTGTCAGGCTGTTTCATCCGAGAAGCTGCAAGTTCAGGCCCCTAAAATGGTCTTGGACCTCCGCTCTCTGGATGAGGACCCTGCGAGGACTCTGCCCTGAACGCGCCCAGTGGGGTTCGCTACCCGCTGGGGCATCTTCCTTTATTGGCAGTTGTGAAACCATCTTGGCTACTTCAGTTGGGGGTAGGGGATCACATTCCTCAGGATGTGAAGGTGTGTCCTGGCCTTTGAAAAAGGAACAGGATGGAAAGTCAAGCAAACCTTTTAGGGGACTTTTAAAAAGGTGTTTACACATATTTAGCTTTGGGAGGAAACCCACAATTAACTCCTGAGAGCAACAGTTTATGTATTCTGCAAAACCTGGTTTGAGGGCTGAAGATCCTCCCAGTCCCAGGCCCCCTGAAGGGGACAGGATCTGTCATGTTAATGGATGTGCATATTATTAAGAAAAGGGACAAAGGGCCTGGGAGTGAGAGCTTTGTGGGGACTCTTCAATATGCAGATGACACCCTGATTATACAAGGGGTGGGGGAGGGCCCTGGGAGAGTCCGCCCCTGAGGCTGTCCCGGTGGAGGATGGTGCTTCTCAATCTCAGTAACTAGCAGCATCATGTCGGCTCCCCAAGGAGGCCTCCGAGCACTCCTAGGCATGGTGGGGAGACTTGGGCCTTGGGAGGCCTGGGTCTTGGCTCAGGGAGGCCACCATTAGAGTTTCTTCACCTCCAGCCAGACTGACCCTGAGCTGTCTCTCTTGCCTCCACACATGTCCTCAGTCTGACAGGTCTGAAGTCCACCTGTCTTCCAGAGACTAGATGAAGGGCACCTTTTTTTAAAAAATATATATTTTATTGATTTTTTTACAGAAAGGAAGGGAGAGAGATAGAGAGTTAGAAACATCGATGAGAGAGAAACATTGAAAGAGAAACAGATCAGCCGTCTCCTGCACACCTTCCACTGGGGATGTGCCCGCAACCAAGGTACATGCCCTTGACCGGAATCGAACCTGGGACCTTTCGGTCCGCAGGCCAATGCTCTATCCACTGATCCAAACTGGTTAAGGCAGGGCACCTTCTTCACAAAACCTTCACACTCTTCTCCTACTCCTTTGTGTTTCAAAAATGAAAATGACTTCCTCCCCCCCTCCTTCTCCCCCATGGTCCCTATGAAAATATTACACAATAAAGAAAAATATAAAAGAGAAAGAAGGCTATCATTATACTAATCCAATTTTCAGACAGAACCACTATTAAAGTGTTGGAGTATATCTTTCTAGATTTTTCCACATACACACAAATTGATGTGAATGTGCCTGTTTTGTATCTTTGTTAGGCTATTAATTACTTTTTATTATGTACTATGAGTAATTGTATTGGGGTCTTCCCTCTTTTACTAGGAGTAAGGGGCTCTCGATGGAGAATGTGATGGAGAATGTGTGTTCCACGTCTTCTCAGGTATTGCACATAGTAGGCAGGCAGCGAGTGGGGAATAAATAATTGAATGGCATTCTCCATATCAGTCCCTTAAGTGAGAATCTTAGCTTGTGTTCTGTCTGAGCTCTTCTCTAGTTCCAATAATCTGAAGAAGATGATCATTACGTCCCTGACATGGGTAGGAGAAACAATCTTCCCACAAATCTGGTGACTGGGTGTGTCCTTTTTAGCATTATGTCCCCAACGTGATTCAGGCTGTGTCCATACAAAACCCGAGAACCACCTGCTTGAGAGTGGACCACTGTCTTTTCTCATCGTAGCAAAAGCAAGGTAATCTTGGGATATCCGTGGACACTTAGAATCTGAGAACAGCAAATCGTTTGGAATGCGATGGGTTCCTCATTGCTTCTCACCTGCAGTGCTGCCAATGGGCTAGGGGGCATCTTTGCGGGGGTTAGAAAAAGGTTTCCTCACCAAGGCAGATGCAGCCCCACCCAGTGTGCGTGGCCTGGACCATTGCATTGGCCATCCTGTTGCAGAATAACTGGAAGGGCAGTTTGATATGTCTGTTCACGAGTCTCCTTTAAGCAAGTAAGCAAGACTATGTTATGAATACCAGACAGTCGACTCACACAATCAGCCCCGAAGAGGGTGGAGGTGATTCCCATGTTACAAATGCAGAAACTGAGGTCAAGCCCAGCAAAGGACCCGACTCCTCTGGAGTCTGAGTGGGAGCCTGTTCTTGGTTCCCCGGGCACCTGGTTTGCTAAGTCAGCCCTGGAGCAGCCCTGGGGGCACCCCTTCCCAGGGACCCCGGGTGACATGGGGAGGCCATTCTCGGAAACAGTGGACAAGTCTTTCCAGCCTTTGGAGCAGGGGCAGTTGGGCTGGGCCCGTGTCTCTCTCCCTCCTTCCAGGGTCCAGGCCCTAATCACTTTCTTCAGAGGCCTTTGTGCAGCCTGTTCTTTCATTCTGAGCCCGACACAATGCAGGGGTGAGCGGAGGTCAGATTTTCAACCTTCAGCTCTGGATTTCCTGTCTTCTGTGGGGTGGAGGACAGATTATGCCACCCGGCTTCCTGTCATCTCAGCACCGGGGGTTCCTGCTCCCTGGCGCCGAACCTCCCTGGGGGACTGGGAAATGCCCTGGGAGGTGAAGGCGGAGGGCGGCCTTCGGCTCCCAGACACTCTGCCTGCTGCTGGATGGTGAGGCTTTCTCTCGGTCTTTGGTTATTGAAAATGCCTTCTGGTGGGATTTGGATTCTGACGCATCCTCAAGGCCATTCGCAATACTGTAGCTTAAAATAAACTCCCATGCCCATGAGCCAGCCCTCCCGGAAGGAGAGATGCCCCCAAAAGCAAAAGAGTTCAGAAATGAGGTCTTTCAGAGACAATGCTTGCTTCAGGGGAAGGACCTGGGCAGGAGAGGAGGCAGGTGGGGGCGGGAGTGTAACCGTTTCCTAGGGCTGCCACAACAAAGTGCCCCCAACGGAGTGGCTTAAAACAACAGAACTGTATTTCTCACACTTCCGGCTGACGTCTGAAATCGAGGCGGCCCATGGCCCGGCTCTCTCAAAGGCTGCCCCGTGCTTCTCCCCCCGCTTCCGTGGACGCTGGCAATCCTTAGGATTCCTTGTCTGGTCCGCATATCACCGCCCTCACCTTCTCATGGCGTTCTCTCTGAGTCTGTGCGCTCACAGGGCGTCCCTCAGTGTCTGTCCCAATCTCCCTCTTCTTGAAGGACCCCGGTCATATTGGATTAGGGGTCTATGCTGCTCCAGACAGACCTTCTCTTAACTCATCACCTTGGCAAGGACTCAATTTCCAAAAGAGTCCCATTCCAGAGCACTGGGGGTTAACACTTCCACACACTTTTTTAGGGGTCACACATCAACCCCATACAGGGGGGCTCAGGTCAGACAAGTTTTTTTTCTTTTTAATTTTTTTTATTGATTAAGTTATTACATATGTATCCTTATCCCCACATTACTCCCCATCCCTCCCATTCATGCCCTCACTCCCCTGTTGTCTATGTCCATTGGTTAGGCCCGTGGTCGGCAAACTGTGGCTTTCAAGCCACATGCGACTCTTTGGCCCCTTGAGTGTGGCTCTTCCTAAGCCTTAGGAGTGCCCTAATTAAGTTAATAACAGTGTACCTACCTATATAGTTTAAGTTTAAAAAATTTGGCTCTCAAAAGAAATTTCAATCGTTGTACTGTTGATATTTGGCTCTGTTGACTCATGAGTTTGCCGACCACTAACCGTTAGGCCTTTATGCTTGCATTTAAGTCCTTTGGTTGATCTCTCCACCTTACCCCCACCCTCCCCTACCTTCCCTCTGAGGTTTGAAGGTCTGATCAATGCTTCTCTGTCTCTGGATCTATATTTTTGTTCATCAGTTTATGTTGTTCATTATACTCCATAAATGAGTGAGATCATGTGATATTTATCTTTCTCTGACTGGCTTATTTCACTTAGCATAATGCTCTCCAGTTCCATCCATGCTGTTGCACAAACAAGTTTTATTTGCCATCTGCTCCATGCCAGGCCCTGGGCTCAATTCTGGGGTACAGAGTTCCCAGGACTGTCTTTGTCTTCAGAGAACTTGCAGTCTAGTGCGGAGAGACCAACAGGTGCGGAATAGATGTTACAATACAGCGTGATCGATGCTGGGAATTGATTGAACAAACACAAGGTAATGAGGGCTCTCATAAAATCTCCCACTCTCCCACCTGATGATCATGGGAGGCTTCCTGGAGGAAGGGGCATCCTACAGAAGAAGGCCAGTGACCTGAGAGGGATAGGGACAAGAACAGGAGAGACAGTGTCACAGATTCCAAGAAAACCCTGGGAGACCACATCTGCCAATAGACTCGGGAGGATCTCAGAACTTCTATCAGCGGATTGGGTCAGGGAGTGACTCCCTCTGACATCTGCCCTCTTCTCCAGCTGCCCCAGCTGCCTGCCCCCATTCCACTCGCCCCAATCCGCAGGCTCATGGGCACCTGTGTGGTGCTTTCCTGGCCCTTCAGTGCCTGGGTCCTCCGGTGAGAGAGAGAAGCCAACACTACAGAAGCTGGAGGTGCCACTGTAACTGTTTTAATGAATTCTTTCGATTCTTTTCAGAGCTGTGAATCATGATTTGAATTGTGTACCTTGATATAAAGCATGTTCTGTTGAAGAAGACTCCCAGTGAACTTGGGGGGCGGAGGGAACGGCGCCTGGGTTGAGAGTGGAGCTCAAGGGCATCCCGAGGCCGGGACTCCAACAATTCACAGTGTATGCCATCTCCCCACAAAGAAACCAGGAGAGTCTGTGTTTGGCTTGGCCTTTCCAAGAGTTGTTCCCATTTGTCATCGTGGAATCTGAAACATGAACCTTCTTACCCAGAAATGTGTTTCATTGAAGCAGCCATCAAGATGCCCTGGGGGAACCCAAGGGAGGAGTGTCTCTTGGCTAAAAGTCTGTTTGTTTGTTTTTTTCCATATTTTCTTCCTGTTTGAACACTGCTCCCCTGCTCCCCCCTCCTTCCCTCCTCTTTGCAAAGACCTTTCTGACATGGAATGGCACCATCTCCGGCACTTCGCAGAGGGCAGGCTGGGACTCTGTCCCCATTTCTCAGGCGAGGAAGTGGAGGTGCAGAGATGTCCTGTGACTTTCAGGCCCAGATTCACAGGAAGACTCCCAACTTCACATCCAGGGACCTGTCACCCATGTTGCTGGAATTTCCTTCAAGAATCTGCCCCACTTCCCACCTTCCTTTCACCTAACCTGGCCCTCTAGCTCCCCCTGACCCCCTGAACTCTGGCCTGGCTGGGGATGGCCCAGAAGCTTCTCTGCATTAGAATCAGCTCATAACCCAGTGGGTGAATCCCAGGCTCAGAAGCCAGGCTGCCTGGATTGGGCCCCACTCTGCCTCCCCACCTCCAGGATCACGGCAAGTCCTTAATCTCTCCGTGTCTCTGTGTCCCTCTGTAAGGGGAGGCTAATGCCACCCACCTCTAGCATGATTATAGGGATTAAATTAGTCAACATATTTCCTGGGACAGTTCCTGACACACAATAAGTCCCATTTAATGCTTACTTAAAAAAAAATCTCCAATGTGATGGGAAATGTTGAATAGCAGCAGTGGCAGGTCTGACTGACTAGGAATCTAGCAGGGGACTAGGTGCCTCTTTCGTCATGAACATTTCACAGTCTTGGGTCAAGAGGCAGGAGATCTGGATTCTAAAGCCCCATCTCATTGTGTAGGAGCTTCTGTCCTTCTCACAGAGCTGTTGGCCTGGCTAGAACGCGGACTTCTGCAGGGCAGGGCCACATTGTGGTCCTCTCCTGACTTGTAGCCCCTGAGCCAGGGCCTGGATGGGAGGAAGTCCCCAGTCTACACACGCCGAATTGAAACTTGGGGATGTTAGACCTGCTCTAGGCCTCAGTTCCCTGCTTTCTACTCTAACGGATGAGTTCATGGCTCAGAGGACTCTGAGAACTTGTCCTGCCATTTCTGGAGTGGTTGTTCGGAACCAGGACCCTAGAATATTCACACTAGGAAAGAACCAGAGTGGGATCAGAAACACGGTAACGCGTGGGAGCCACAGGCTAGAGGTCCCCATGGCTCAGAGTTTCAGGACTGGGGAGAGCCCGGAGTGAATCCTCATGGCTGGACTGGCATGATCCCAGGCGATCCATCAAGAACGAGTTCTCTCTCACTCTGACTTCCCTCGGTTTCTTTCTCCACCCAACAGTGGCAGTGGCTCTGCAGTATTAAAATAGTTTCCTTATGCAAGTTTCATAAAACCAGGCGAGGCCGTTGCTACGGCCTTGGAAGGAGTCAGTAGACTGAGGGCCTTGAACCTTAAATTTCATTAAATGTCCCAAAAGCCCACTTCAGCTGAAGGGCCAGAGTGACCAATGACCAATCAATGACTTTGTTTGCAACCTTGCTCCACTCTGTGGGACAAGCATAGGACAGGAAGGTAGCACTCCATTCTCACTAACCTTGAAAGGCTTCCCTTGGTCTTTCCTTTCAATTTCTCCCTCCGCCATTCACACTGAATCTGCTATAAAGCCCTCAGCCTCTCTGATTCCCAGGTCTCACCAGCCCTGCCGCACCTCAGTCCCTTGGGGTCCAAATGTTCCCCCTTCTCTCTCATCTCCATTTGACCAAGTTTAATCCAGGTTTCACACTCACACTGTTTCCTATGATCCAGATGATTATTCCTCCTGCCCGTGTCCTTTCAATAACTCATTTGTGTTTCTCTAACTACCTCCGCCTGTTCTCCCCTCTCCACTCTGAGCTCCTAGAGGGAGCAGGTCCGTCCCTCTGTTAGCCGTCCTGGGTCCCATGAATACCCCCGCTCCTTGAGGCTTCACACAAGTGTTGAAGGTACATTGTGAGTGGTCTGAAGAATGTCACAGCATCATGACTCAACCAAAAGGATTTTTCCTTCAAGTAACCCAGTAACCAATTAGGATCCCCCAGACAAATATTTACAAGACAATTACTTTCAAAAGCATCATCCTGGATTATGCTATTACCTGTGCCTAAGTAAACACAGTGAAGGAATTGGAGGCTTTGAAAAGTTCACTTCAACTTAAAATGAGATTAGAAATAATGACAGGGCACTGGAGGCGCTATTGGGAATGAGGAAGGAAGCAGAGTAAAACCCGAGGCCGGGATGGACGCGCACCCGAGACATCCTTTGTGACCCTTCCCGGCACAATTAGAAACTGATACGGCAGGAAAGACGTGGGCACTGCTGAGCTTCCAGATTCCTCTGCGGCTGTCTCTCTGCTAAAGGGGTAGGAGAGGAAATACTATCCCTGCGCTGTGGGCCCCACGCAGAGAGGCTGCTGGGGCTCAGGACCCCGCAGGGTCAAGAGGGAAGCAGGGCCCGAGCGGGTGGCTCAGTGGTTGAGCATTAACCTATGAACCGGGAGGTCACTGTTCAATTCCCAATCAGGGCTCATGCCTGGATTGCTGGTTCGATCCCCAGTGGGGGATTGCGGTAGGCAGCCGATCAATGATTCTCTTTCATCATTGATGTTTCAATCTCTCTCCCTCTCCCTTCTTCTCTGAAATCAATAACATATATATACATATAAAAGAGGGAAGCAGGAACTCCTGTACAGGGCCATCTAGTTGCAAAGTGGGTCAGACCCTGGTTCTGAATGGCAACCTTCTGTTCCTCTGCTACCCTGGGCTGGGAGTAATGGATCTGAATCCAAATTTTGGGTGAATCCACTTTTTTTCTCAGCAGTCACACTCTCGTGCTGTGTCTGTGCTATGCCAACCACTGTGCCAGGCGTGGGGGTGCAGAGCTGAGTCCAGCGGAGGCCCCGCCCTGAAAAACTGGAGTCTAGACCTGGGTGGTGGCAACCGGGGAGGGGGAAGAGCTCCCTGGAGGAAGCGGCACTTATCTCCTAGATAAGAAGGAGAGATTCAGGGGGGAAAAACAATATTGAAGGAAGACATTCCAGAAGGCCAGGAAAGAACAAACAAAGCTTTGGGGGTCTTAAGCAACTCAGTTTGTGTGGAAATGGCAAGTTATAGGAAAGCAGAGAATGACGGAAAATGGGACTCATTTGGGATTAAAGTTTAAACATATGGGGAAAAAAAGAAATATTAATAGTCTCGTGGCTATCAATGCATTCTATGGGACAAAAATGATTGAGTGGGTACAAAAAATGCTTTAAAACTTATAAAACACCATGCAAGTTTAATTCCTGAACACACACACACATGCACACTGTGATCTGTCATCTACTGGTGGCATTGCAGAGCATTGTAACTTTTAGAAAGTCCCTTATTTGTGACTTCCCCATCCTTTTTCTGGGTTAATTTAGCAAACACCCTGTCTTGCAGCTAAGGGTCAGTACCTGCCATTGTAATCTCCACGTAAGACTGAGATCTGTTTTCCCAACACTGAGTCCAGGAGGTCCTAGAAGGGGGATGAGGGCTTCCTGCAGGGCCTCCCATGATGCTCTTCCTTTTGAAGAACCTGCCAACACAGAGACACAAGGAGAGGTTCTGGACCAAGGTCAAGAGGGGAAAACCCATCTCTGCATTTTCTTGGGCCTTTTCCTAGGGTAGAGGGAAGAGCAATGGGGTGGGAATCTCTGCTTTGCCAGCAATTTCCTGAGTCACTTCCTATCTCTGGACCTCAGTTTCCACATCTTCAAAATATGGGGTGATCCGACTTCTAAGATCCCCTAGAAATAGAGTAAAAAGTGCACAGTAGCCCTGTCTTGCTGAGTCTGCTGAATTCATGTCTTCCAAGGCCCTGGAGCCCTTCATGGGCTTGCCATTAGCCAGTTATTGAGTGTCCACTGTCCCCTGCAGAGGCAGAAGTGAGCTGGGCATGGCAAAGTGAGGTGGACATGTCCTCTCAATTCGCAGGAGATCCATCTGAGTTGCTGCTCTAGTCTCTAACTCTCTCTCTTTCCATCTTCTTAAGGGAAACAAAAATCTCTCTGAGTCACCTAACCGGTGTGGCCCAGTGGTTAAGCCTCAACCTCTGAACCAGGTGGTCACGGTTCAGTTCCTGGTCAGGGCACATGCCTGGGTTGCCGGCTCGATCCCCAGTGTGGGGTGTGCAGGAGGCAGCTGATCAATGACTTTTTCTCATCATTTATGTTTTTATCTTTCTTTTCCTCTTCTTTCCTCTCTGAGATCAATAAAAATATATTAAAAAAATAAAATAAAATCTCTCTGAATCTCATCAGTTTCCACATCTACCAAGTGGAGACCATGAGAATACAAGACTTCTCTCTTGATCTGCACCTTCCTTCTTCTTGCGTGCCTGGGACCATCCGGGAGGCATGTCTGGTTTCTGGGTTTGGGTTCTTCCTGCTCTGCCTGGCCTGACCGCTCCTCACCCTCGCACATCTGAGGATAGAGTTCTGAGGAGCAGGCAGTTCATGGAGTTGAGGCTCCATGTGGGGCCTGGAACAGAGAGGGACTTTATAGCCATCCCCTTTGAGATGCAGGGAGGCCATAAAACGTGGACCGAGGAGGCCTATTATCTTTTTCCACCATTAAGTCACACCCCTTAAGATGTCCTGCGCCCTGACAGCATTTTGCCCATTTGGGTCTGTGTTTGGTTGTTATGTAAACACTATGCTTTCAAAGACTCGCACCCGCCCCGCCTCCCGCGTTTTGGTGTTCCTGCGGCTTCTAGATGCAGGCGAGGCGCTCTACAAAGACCCGCCAGGAATTTCTGTCTGACAGATGAGGGGACCGAGTTTCAGGGAAGGCACATCACTTCCTTTCCAGGCCCCCCACTTGAAAGTCTGGGGGCTTTCCACTACTCTGCTTGGACCAATCCGGGGAGAACCGACCCGCACCTTGTATGTTAGGCCCTACAAGGAGCAACAGTTCTACAGGGTGCTTTGCTCCTCGCCATCAGCACGGGCCTGGGAGAGTTGTAAATGCATTTTTAAAATATAAATCAGCCCCATGTTTAGCGCCTTAAGGGAGCGTACTCTGTAAAGGACGCCTCCAGTGAATCCTCTGGCGCAGTGAGGGTTTCCCTGCCACTTTACAATGATTCCCCTGCCTAACCTCCCTGCTTCCAACTGGAGCTGTTTCATCTGCTACTCTTTCTCGGATGGCGTCCTGCGGGTATTTGCCCAGCATTTGGTCCTGATGCTTTGTAAAATAATCGCGGAGATGATGATTTGAAGATCCTCGGAATATCGCAATTGCACAAATAAAGGAAGACCGTTTTGAAATAATTCCAGGTTGTGAGCCTGGTATGGAGACGATCTACGGCCTGGCCAAACCTCTCTTTCTGGCCTTCTTTCCTACCTTCTTAACATGCCTTGTGTTTCAGCCACCAGCACCTTCGGCTTGGCTTCCACGAAGGTCTTATCTGCCCCCTCCCGGGAGCCAGAGCTGGAGCTGGAGCCTGTGTTCACCAGGACTCCTTCCCTGTGAATTCTCCTCATTCCAGCACTGCCTCTTCAGCCCTGTGTGTGCAAGCATACACGCACACTCACACACACACACACATACCTCACTCACACTTACTCCGACACACGGATGTGCCCATGTCCTACATGCCGACAATGTCCCATGCAGCAGCCACCAGCTGCCTGTGGCTATTCAAATTTAAATTATTTAAAATTAAATAAAATATCAGCAGGTGAATGAATAAACAAAATGTGGCATATGCCCATAGAATATTGTTCAGCCTTAAAAAGCACAGGCGCCCTGGCTGGGTGGCTCAGTTGGTTGGAGCACCATCCCGTACACCGAAAGGTTTCAGGTTCGAGTTCCAATCAGGCCACATACCTAGGTTGTGGCGAGTACTGCATGCAACTGATCACTGTTTTTCTCTCACCTCTCTCTCTCTCTCTCTCTCTCTCTCTCTCTTTCTCTCTCTTCTTTCCTCTCGCTCTAAAGATCAATAAAAACATGTCCCGGGTGAGGGTTTAAAAAAGAAGAAAAGGAAATTCTGACCCATGCTACAGCCTGGATAAATCTTGGAAACGTTCTGCTAAGTAAAATAAGCCAGACACAAAAGGACGAATCTTGTATGTTTGCATTTATACAAGGTTTCTAGAATAAGCATTTCTTATGGAGACAGAAGTAGAATGGAGGCTACCAGGGGCTGGGGGAGGGGAGAGAGACCGGGAGTCACTGCTCAGTGGGAACAACGTTTCAGTTTAGGATGCTGAACACTTTCTGGAAATGCGTAGTGGTGATGGCTGCATCATGCTGTGGCTAATCTCAAGGCCGCTCAATTGTGCACGTAAAAATGGTGAGAGTGGTCAATTTCATGTTATATGTATTTTACCACAAGAAAAATTTAAAAATATATTTTAAAAATTAAAGGAAAAGTACATAGAAGAGAAAACGCAGGTCCGCAGGCGCACTAGCCACACCCCCCATGCTCCGCAGCCCCGTGGCGAGTGGCTACAGTGTTGTTTGGAGCAGCGAGAACTTCTCAGTCTTTGCAGACGTGCTAGTGGGTCCTGTTGCGCCAGACCCTCCCAGACCCACTCCTTTTTAAAAACATTCCTGCAGCTGCCATCAGCTGTGCTTACTTCCTCCTTGGAATTCTTGTCATTATTTGTTTTGACCCTTTTCAAGGCTTTTTCAAATTCTTCATTGTATTTGAGGCAAATAAGGAGTCAGCTGATTCCCTCACAAAATTGCGAGCCGGTGGGAGACAGGGTCAGCGTTTTGCGGGGGAACGTTTCACTTCTCTGGGCTTGCTGGTCCCACCCCACCTGCCAGGTCTCCCCCGGTGCCTGGCAAACTCCTCGGTGCTGACCACATAGCGAGACACACAGCCAGACGACACCCCTTTTAGGTCACGGTCCTCGCTGAGAATGTAATTCCATCGCACAAACTTGAGGAGTCATTGGACGGTGACATATTTGTCTTCCACGAATGAATTCATGGCGCAGCTCTTGGGCCATACGTTAGGTGCCTTCCTCGGCTCCTGGGGAAGAGAGGGCCCGTCCTCTGGGGACTTTTGTAACTGAGGTAGGATTCTGTCCCATGGATGTGTGAAGTCACCCAGTCTTTCTTCCCACAACAAATGGCGAAGTCACTTTGTTTTCGGTAACTCCAGCCCTTCTGCGGCCCATGGAGTCCTCCCCTGCTCATTGTCTTGTCATTAGAACCTCTGGCTCGGGGTGGTGCTCCCTAAACTCAACCGGGACCGCATTCAGAAGGAGGGAAACGCAAACTCCCGCCTCTGAAAGGGACCCGTTGTAAAAAGAGCCCTCTTTGCCTCTTGAGCTCCATGATGAGATCTCGTGGCCAGACAACATTTTTTGACTGGTGAGAGCAGAAACGACCCTCTTGAGTTACTGGTGAGTGAATGGGGGCCTTTGTTTCCCACCGAAGAATTAGAAACCGACGGGCCTCCCCCACGCAAACAGGAATCCGTTTCACACAGGGCGTTGGGATTGAATGGCCGCATCAGGAAAAAAGCCAGGACAATGCCCTCTCACGTTTTAATCATTTACCTGCATTCCAGCCGGGAAGGTTTCTCGGAAAACTCCAGGATTCGGCGGAGAGGGACTTCCCCGAGGCTCTTGCTCTGTGCGCTCTGCTCCTTCTGGTGCAGCTCCAGGTGGGAAGTGAAGGAAAACGGCCTGGTTTCTGGAGTCAGACCCGAGGGTAGGAGCCTCGACCCTGGAGGCCGGAAGGGGTCCCTGGCGGGGTGTGGCCGGCACCAGCATGCTGCAGGGGAGAGAAGCCAGGCTCGGGGAGAGGGTGCCTCCTGGGGTCACACCCGGAGCACATGCAACACTGACATTAGAACGGCCGCGTCCCACTCCAGCCCAGCATCCTCCTCTTGTAAAAATTGGCCAGGTGGGCATTTTTGAAACTCAAAATGACCTTCCCCTTCTTTAAGGTGATTCATGATACATATTGGAGAAGAAACATGACCCATGGCAAGAGGTAGATGTTGTAGGATTGAGTGGAAGCGTGTAGGACATCTACCCGGTTCCCGCCTCATTCCGCGGGGCGCCCCGAAGCACACACTCATTTCCGTGCCCTCTTTCTGCACGTGTGTCTCCCGGGCTCAGGAGGATAAAACAGGCTAATAGATGGCTCTGTGAGACTACTTTCCATAGAGCCTTTTTTTTTCGTTCACAAGAAACTGGGTCCTGGAGATGGAGACTGTCCACGGGTCAACAGAGAGTGGGACTGAGCTGTCTGGCGACAGGAAGTACCAGCGAACGTGAGGCTGTGGTGGGTGTGAGCTGTGGGCATGGGGTGAGCCAGAGAGCGTGCTGTCTGGGCAACACAGAGGAGGGGGTACTAACACCCATCCTGTGTGCTGGCTGCATCTCCACGGCAGGGTCACTTCACCTCCTGATGAGCCTTGGTTTTCTCCTCTGTGAAATGGGCCCGCTAGTCCCTGCTCCGGCCGGATTAGAACCACCTTCCTGAGAACCTTCTGTAAACTGTGGGGAAGCTCACGGAGGCGGCAGCAGTCCCAGAGGAGGAGAACTGGGGTGTATGTTGTGATGTGTGTGATGTTGGTCAATGTACCAGGCCTCAGCTTCCTAATCTTTAAATGAAGGTACACACCACTCAGAAGGTACGTTTTCTTTTTGAAATCTGTCCAGGTGCCAAGAATTAACCTAGAATCTTCTTCATTTAAAATGGCTTTTTTATGCCCCTACCTCATAGTCTCTGTAGAGCTACTTAAACATTCATTCACCAACAGTAATAACAACAGCAAACACTCAGAATACTCACGATGTGCCTCACCCTGTCTTCTGTGCTTCACAGGTTATGTCAGGTGATCAGAACAACAGGGCACAGCCACCCTAGGAGGGGGTATTGCATTGTGACCCTCCCTATTTTACAGAGGAGGAAACTGGAGCACAGAGAGGTTAGGTACTTTGCTGGAAGTCACACAGCTTTAAAACGCTTTGGAGTCAGGGTTCAAAGAAGGCAAACTAGGTCTTGCACCCGCTGCAACGATCGCGGTGGGTGGAGATGCCGTTCCCTAGCGCTGGCGCTCAGCGCTTTCTGCCTAATAGGAAGCCTTGGAATCTGGGACTTAACCTCCTTGGGGGTGAACCAGCCAAGGCCCCACTGACAGCCCAGCCCGGTGGCCGAGCGCATTTGGTGGAGATAACAATTGGAATTGTGGGGGAGCCCAGCCCAGCCAGGACCATTTACATCTCAAAGCAGCTTTGTGGTTTTCCACTGATTTCAGATGCTCTAACTACAGGGAAGGACCCCTGGTCTTTGCAGTTTTGTGGGTTTGCAAATGACTGGAGGCCGATGCCTGGATCTCTTCACCTTGGAGAGCTGGAGAGCCGCACACCACCTCCCTAATTCAGTACCTGTCACTACCTTTCAGTGGAAGAAAGTGCTAGCTTAGTTTAGGGCTTTTTTCTCCTACCGTGTGCAAGACTACAGATGCTTCATGACTTCAGGAAAGACGATTCATTTCGGAGGAAGTCAAATATTGGATCTTGTTGGTTCCAAAAGACAGGAGGGATGCGCTTCCAGTTGCCTCTTTTTTTGCAGCCTTATCTGCCCAAGTCTCACGACTCACACCCGGGCCACATCTCAGCAGGTTGTTCTGTTTCCTGAAGCCACACCTCTCCTCCCTGGTGAAGGAAATGCTATGCACCTCCATCCCCCCCGGGAACCCTCCGGCACCCTCCGGGGCCCTCAGGGTCCCACTTGCCTGTCTTCTCCCTCGCAGCGCCTCGCCCAGTGCACAGCTCACAGCCGGTGCTCATTTGAACCGAATCAAATTAAACCTAATTGAAATAAATCTAATTTAATCTTTGTTCCTGAGTTTGCTCTGTTGTAGGACTGCGGGATGGGAAGAGGAGATCACTTCCTGCGCCCAAATTTGGGCCGAACACATCCTTCCATTCCAGAATGTTCCCTGGCTTGTCCCGGGATGGGGTGGGGAGAGAGAGAGCCCCTCATGCCCGTGGGCCGGCCATGGCTTTAAGAATTCCACGTTCTCCCTCCACCTGGAGCTAGGAAGCCTTTTATAAGTGTTGACTCCAGAGAATCTGTGTCTCCCACAAGCCATTCCTCTTCTGCGCCTACAAAGGATAAAGATCTGTTTGTCTCTGTGTGTATGTTACAAAAAATGAATGGGGATTTAATTACAGCGGCTCATTTCCTAAAAGGAAGTCCTATTTACGATGCACCATATGTTTTGCCAGCGGGCCATACCCCTGAGGCCTGGAGTCTTGTGTGATAAGCAGGGTCGGCTGGCCTGGCCTGGCCGTGGGGGGGTGGGGTGGGGGGGGACCTGGGTGGACAGGCCGAGGGGTCCAGGAAGTGGGGAGGGAGACGTAGGTGGGCTCGCTTCGGGGTGAGCTCACAGGGCCAGAGACCCCCTGAGCATCAGCCAGCAACCAGGGGAGGCTGCCCGGCTTCAGAGGATGGAATCGGAGGCTCCAACAATTTGTGATGATTAAAAATCGCCTGGCTTTTTTCATCTACTGAAGTGGTTCTAGAGGGGGAGACGGTCTCTCTCTGATCCTTGCTTTCGTGGTTTTAATTCCCCCTCCGCCACTTCTGAGCCAGCGCAGATGGCTTCCTAGAGCTCCCAGAACCTTCCAGCGCGGGATGCGGGATGCGGGGTGGGTGGGGAGCGGGAAGGAGGTCTGGCTCCATCCCGGGATCCTTCCTTCCTTTGCCGATCCACTCTGCTTTAGCTTTGGTCCTGCCTACCGGTTCAGGTGCCGGAAGCTGAGGGTGGTCCTTCAGGATTTCTCGGTTGGGCTTTCCTGCTGTTGCTGGAAACTGCCAGAACCTGCTAGAACCTGACTCCCAGATGAGATTTACGACGGGGAGGCACGGCTTCCCACCCAGGCTTCCTTTTCTTCCCAAGCCGCCTCCCGCCTCCCCAAGGTGTGCTGTTTCTCTGGCTTCTTCTCTCCAGCTCACTTTTTTTTGTTGTTGTTGTTAATCCTCACACGAGGATATTTTTCCATTGATTTTTAGAAAGAGTGGAAGAGAGAGAGGGGGAGAGAGAGAGAAACATCAATGTGAAAGAGACACATCGATTGGTTGCCTCCCACACGAGCCCTAACCAGGGCTGTGAACCGAGACTGCAATCAAGGCACATGTCCGTGACTAGAATCAACCCAGGACCCTTCAGTCCGAGGGTCGACACTTTATCCACTGAGCCACGCCGACCGGCTCCAGCTCACTTTTTAAACTCCCTCCCCTGAGAAATGGTCATCACAAACTTATTCCTCATGTTCCCCACCCCCTGTGCCCTGCAGCCCTCCCCCACTGCTGGGGGGCAGACTGAGATGCTTTCCCTTTCAGCTCTGGCATTCACTTTACGTTCTATCCAAATTGGGGGTGGGCACGAGGGGGTGACAACATGCCCCCTAAAATGTCCCTTCTAGTTCTCACACTTGATCATGTCAACCAGCCAATGGTCCTGTCTTTGCTACTGTCTAGGTACCCACCTGCTTGGAAGCAGGAAGGAGTCGGGCAAAGCCACCAGAAATCAAGTCACCTCCCAGGAAGGTAAGAACCCGCTGGAGACGCGGATGGGAATTGTCAGTCCTTGGACAGGTTCCTGGAAGGTTCAGGTGCCCCCAGACCTGGGTTTTCATTGTAGAAACACGAGAGGGGTAGAAGGAGGCCCTGTGACTGGTTGGTGAGCGTCCACATAGGGCTGTGTGCGTGTACGCTGTTCCCACTACTCTGTTCCCGCTACTCTGTTCCCGAGACTGAGAGGGCCATGGACCGCCCACCTCCCCCAGGGGATCCTGGGAGCCCCCGGAAGACACGTGGACTTGTTCACCTCTCCCTGTCCATGTGCAGGGAGTTCTCAGGAAGCGCCCAGCGAGCCCATGGCTAGGGCCTCCCCCGCTTTCCTGCGGCACTGGCCACGCGGCCCTCCATGGCCCTCACATCTCATCGCCCCTTGGGCCTCTGGACACAGCGGCCAGCACTTCCAGGGCCCCCATTTCGGCGCCGTGGCGAAAACCTTGAGCCTCTGCTTCATAGCGTCTCCGAGGAGGCATTACTCAGGATTTAGGTCCATTTCAAAAAGCATCCTCCTAATTTCCGGGGCTCGAAGCTCCACTAGGTTCCCAGCTACCCCTCTAAGTAGAAGGCGGTTTGATCCCACATGCTTTTTGCTAATTAGTAACCCCCTTTCCGTCTCCTGTTACACAGGAATCCAGGGTACCACACGATCTTCTGCAAAGCTGGGGAGGTTTTTAAATGTATATTTAGCTGAAATCGAAGTGTGAGGTTTTTGCCTAACTTTGCAACCATGAAGCTGTGATGGCCTTCACCTCCTCTCCCTCTCCTTCCTTCCTCTCCTGACTCTCTCCTGCAGGGAGGCCTGCCTAGGCTGTGTGTGTATGTGTGTGCATGTGTGTGAGTGTGTGTGTGAGGCCCGGTGGGAGTGTGTCTCCCTCCCCCCCCCCCCCCCCCCCCCCTCAGTGCAAGGCGGCCATGCTACATTGCTGGCTGCTCATTGTTCAGTCTCTGTCTCCATGGTGACAGGAGCAGCTGCTCCCTTCTGGGCCTTGGCTTGGCTGTGCAGGGTGGCCAGCCCGCCTGTCTGCCCTCCCATCCGCCTGCCCAGCCATGAGAGCTGCCAGATCTTCACCCTCCCGCTGCCCACAGGCCCTGCCAGGCTGGGCGCAAGAAAGCATGTTTACTAACACCATCCCCACGGCTCCCTGGGCACCGCAGCTCTGCCCAGAAGATGTCAGGTTGAGGGCACCAGGAGGCGGGCCTGGAGCCAGACTGTCTGCAGCCCAGGGAACATTGTCCCTGGCCGGCTGCTCCGGGGCCTGCCAGCGGCCAAGCAAGGGGCTCCCCACCTCAAGGCCCAGCCACAGGCTCTGGGGGCTGGGGGTGTGGGGTTGTGAGGCCCCAGTGAGGCCTCTCTGAAGTTTCCTTGTGCTTTCTAGCCTCTGGCGATGCCCAGCCTCAGTACCCACTCCACTCCATGCCTTTCAGAAGGTCCCTGGCAGCTCTGCTCTCGGGGGCCATGTCGTTGCCCTGACTCGTGGAACTCGCAGCCGGAGGTGAAGAATCTAGGGCTGGAGGTGACCTCAAAGATGCCTCAGTCCAGTGGTCTCCGGGACAGATGGAGAAAAGAAGGCCTGGGCTGGAGAGGTGGGGGTGGTGGGAAGACTTGTTGAAATCACAGGCAATGCGTGGACATCCTCCCCACCTAGCCACACCCGGCACTAGGCTGGCCTCAGTGGCCCTTCTCAAGATTGGACTTGGCCTTGGCCAGGGGTCCCTGAAGTTGTGAACCCTTTCCTTCCGACTCACCCTGCCCTTCTTTTATATCATCTTCCTCCCTCCTCACTCTCTTCCTCGCTGCTCTTTATCCTTTCCTGCTGCTTCTCTAGGGAGGCCTGGGCTCTGTGTGCTGCCAGTGTGTGTGTGTGATGTATGTGTCTATGTGAGTATATGCTGTGTGAGTGTGCAATGTGTATGAGTGTGCAAGAGCGTGTGTGTGAGGTGTATGTGTTGTGTGAGGTGTATGTGTTTTGTGATGTGTGTATATGATGTCTGTGAGTGTATGTGTGTGTATTTGAGTATATGATGTGAGTGTGTGTGATGTGTATGAGTGTGTGAGTATAAAATGTATGTGAGTGTGTGGTGAGTGTATGTGAGTATAAGATGTGTGTGAGTATATGATGTGTGTGAGAGTGTGTGTGATATGTGAGTATATGTTATGTGTATGTGATGTGTGTGAGTTTGTGTGATGTGCATGAGTGTATGTTAGTATATGATATGTGTGAGTATGTGTGAGTGTGTGTGTGTGTGTGATGTGTATGAGTGTGTGAGTATATAATGTGTGTGAGTGTGTGGTGAGTGTATGTGAGTATATGATGTGTGTGAGTGTGTGTGTGTGAATAATTGATGTGTGTGTGAGTGTGTGTGAGTGTGTGTGAATGTGTGTGAGTGTGTGATGTATATGAGTATGTGATATGTGTGTGTGGGGGGAGGGCTTTGGGATGTGAAGACTACTTCTCTGAATTTCTTCCTCAGCATCCAGCCCTAGCGGGGCCTCTGGTTGACAAGTTACTAAAGACCAAGCGTCCTCTTCCTCAGGGCACTCTCAGCTGTGGAATTAGGTTCTACAGGTTGCCGAGCCCCGAGTAAAGGATCTCAGGCCTCAGCAAACACACAGGGAACATACTTTGGGAGGAATTTCTAGGTTCTGATCTGCTGCCTGCAATCTCCCAAGGCCCTGACAGATTTGTTGGGAAATGTGGATGGGGTCCTGCTCTGGGCAGCCCTGGCTGGGGTGTGCAGGATGGAGAAGGGTCCAGTGTGTGAGGAACTGGCTACCTTGGGCTGGACAGGGGTGCTGGGGTATCAATCACTCACTCGGTGTCTACAATGGGTTAGGCCTGGAATGAAGTGCTTCCCACACAAGTCCTTTCATTTAATCCTCACAGGGATCCTATGAGGTAGAAATGATTACCCCAGTTTTGTAGGTAGAAAAGTAGGGCTCAGAGAATGTAAGTGACTTCCCCAGGGTTACCAGCTGTGGACCACAACCAGCTCCATTCAACTGAAAAACTCATCAATCACCCTCTTGCCTCACAAGATTGCTGGGTGTCTCTTCTGAACTATGACCCCCAGAACCAACTGGCCGTGCTCAAAGAGGGGGACGCTTTATCAGGGTGGGAGGAGGAGAAGGGTAGTTTGGGAAAGAATTTTACCAGAGGTGATGACTGAATTGAGTCTTGTTTAGTTTCTTGCTGGGAGGACTGGCCAGCAGGCTGAATGGTCATGGAAGATCCCGATACGTTGAAACGCGTGGTATACCAGATCTCCCAAACAAGAGGCTGAGACTTCCATTCCCATACGAGGCCCAGGACACTTTCAGATCCCAGGTCAGAGCAAGGAGCCTCTGGCTTGGGACACCGTGACTTCAATGAAACACAATTGTCAATGTATGAAAGCATAAGGCAAAAAGAATCAAATAAGGGTCCCAAAATATGGAAAAAAGACTTTCTAAGAACTTGGGCAAATGGCCTCCTGAGAGAAGAGTCATGGGCATTTTGGTATTTTTTGACTGAAGATTTGAGAAGGTTTCTGTAGAGGAAGTAGTACTCCGCTGGAAGAGAGGGTGTCAGCACTTCCTAGCCCTGTCTTTGTCACCATTTGGCTGGCAACCTTAGACCTCGATTTCCTCCTCTGCGTAGGTCTAGGTACTCTGTGAAAAGCTCTCCCAGCTCGAACATTGTTAGAGCTCTCTGTTGGAACTCAGAATTCATCCCCGGCATGAATGAAATGTTAGAGGCATAACTGTAACATTTTCAGTTACAGTTAAATTAAAATAAATAATTTGCACTCTGATAAAACAAAACGATCAACAGGACAATTCACCTTGATGGCAACCTATAATTTAAACAAAGATGTGTGAAATCAAGAAATGTTGAGAGTCATTTCAAAATACTGGAATAGTTCAGGGCCGAGGTTACCCAATTCGCCGCGTGTGTGTGCATTTCAAAGTACTGGTATTATATATTTTAGCGGATATTATTCAAAGGGAGCTGGTCTCATGTGCAGAATTGGGAGTGATTGTAGTCATTCTGTAAACTGAAAGAAATCAGCCCAGGGGAGCCAGCTTTCATGCTTATATATAGGAAAATGCTGGTTAACTAACCTTGAAGTAAAATCTTTTTTGGGAAAAAATCTTTCTTGTACCTTGCAAAGACTTTTCCCTGAGACACAAGAGAAAGAAAATGGGTGTTTGTTTTTTTTAAAAGAAAATAAAAAAAGTTTACGTGCAAAGAATCCTTTTCTTTCCTTTCTAATGAGGTATGTATTTGAACTTAGAGTTATAAGGAGATCATGTTTAGTACAGTAGCTGTGGGTGGGGGTAGGGAGGTCCCTGCTGACCTGACTCTCATGGCCAGGAAGCCTGGGGTAGGGACCCTTTGAGGAAAGCTCACTGAAGACTTTTCTTTTGTTTTTTTTTTATTTATTTTTTTCATTTTTTGAGGTTTAGGAGGGTCGATATGCACCCACCATACTGGTCGAGCCACATTCTCAAAAGCCTCTAAGACTAACAGCCAATTCCAGCAGGTTCCCCTAGCTTCATGCTAGTAGAAACACGAGTTTGAGAACTGGAAAGGAACTTAGAAGTCACGCGAGCCTTAATTTATAAATGATGAGACAAAGGCTCAGAGGCCGGATGGGACCCAGGGCACCGGCACCCAGCATCGGGCCCTGTCTCGCCTCTGCGAGGTTGACTGTGAGGTCCGGGCTTCTGACCATCAGGAGATTCCTGGCATCCACTGGGGACAGAGCCCCTGCTTCTCCCATCAGAGACCAAGGTTAGAGCACAAGATCCTCGGGAAAAGAGAGCCCCAGGACTCTAACGTCACCGTGTTGTGATGAGACAGAAGGTTTTCTGTGGAAGCAGCAGGCCTGAGGGACATGGAGGGAACAGCCTGAGTGGGAGGGGCTGGCGAGGGCCAGGAGGTCGCAGAAAGCTGGGGTGGGAGGCAAGTGTGTCCTTTGCACTTTCAGCTGCAGGTACAGTGTATACTCGGGCAAAGTGGTGAGTGATGGCCGTCTGCAGGCCTCCATGGCTCCCTCATGATTCTCTCCTGACCTGTGATTACAATCCAGGTTTCTTGAAGCTTCTCCAGGGGATTTCCAGTCCCAGTCCAGGGATGGGCAGAGCCCCCTGAGACGGAGGAAACAGGTGAGGTGCTCGCTCTCCTGGGCGGGCTCAGTGCTGAGAGCTCCTCAACAATCTGCCGAGTGTGTGCGGAGCACCCCTGCCAGTGACAGGTGGCCCCACACCACAGTGGAAGTGCTGTGGAGGCGGAACAAACCCGATTTGCCCTGGGTCCAGCCTGGGGAAGGGGCTGGAGCCAACACAAGGGATGGCAACAAGATATTGAAGCTTTCTTCATCCAAAATGGACCATTAGGTATTGGGGACCACTCAGCAGAGGGATCTGAGGGGAATAATTTTCCTCTGCCTCCGTTTCTTGAAAATTGAAGAGTTAGAGTGGCTCAAGGTGAAGGCCTTCCCATATCCGCCATGCTAAGATGTGAGCACAGATCTGCCTTGCTCATCCACCAGTTGGCTTTTTAAGTCTTTGGCCAAAAGATCTCTTGCAAATAACATTTGAAAGGCTCCGTGTACATCTGACCGTGTCATTCCCCACTTAGAGCCCATTTTGGCTCTGCATTGCCCAGAGTCTATGTCCTTGGCCTGGACTTTCAGGGTTCAGCACTCTGGCCTGTGCTTCCCTCCAGCCCGGTCTGACCCTTCGGCTCTGTGTCAGGATGCCTTGGCCACTGGACCTGCTCACTTCTCCGCTCTTCCTACCACCTACAATGCCCTTCCCAAGCTCTTCACCTGCCCGACTCACTCTGCTCAGCAGCTGACGCCCCAGGGACAGCTCCTCCCTTTCCTAGGGCAGGGGCTCTTCCCTCATACCCACCTTGTGCAAACCTGAGTCTGGCTCTTATCACACGAGTTTGAAATGAAAGATATTAAAGCCTGACTCTCCTGTTACCTGGGAGTTTCTGAGGACCCCTCTTCAAGGTCACAGAAGCAAGAGGAAGAAAGTGAGAGAAGGAAGGAGAGATTGGGGTGGGGTGGAAAGGTTCGTGGGAAGTTGAGGGCAAGAAAGGAAGAGAGGGAGAGAGGGAAAGAAAGAGACAGAGAAGGGGCTGGGGAGGAAGTGATCAGTCATTCCACTCATCTGGGCCCAATTTCACATCTGGAAAATGGATGTCAAAAATTTCATAGTCAAGATCAGAAAGTCAAGTGCCACCTAATAATCTTGGGGTTAATGTCAATTATTACTAGTATAAATGAAAGAAATCACCCAACCTATGCAGTGGTTTAGCTTCTTTGGAGGATTATTGAGAGGATTAGAGGTAATGTACATAACATACCCAGCCTCCTGCCTGACCACAGTAGGTGCTCAATAAGTAGTAGATTATTATTATTGCCATCACTGGCCTATTAAAGGCATGTCTACCAGGAAAATCTGACTTCTAAACTTGACCTGCTTCCAATAGCCTGGACTTTCTCTTTGTAGACCATGGGTGTCTGGCCCTGCAGACACAAAGTCAGGGAGAACATCACTGGTGCCTGATGGCATTTATACTCAGCAAAATCAGAGTCAGGAAATGCGTGAGCTTTCAGGGCCCTTAGGTTACCTGACCCAGCTATCCCCATTTCAAAGTAGAGAGAGTTGAGACCCACAGAGGAGTAACCAAGGCTACCTCCACCAAGGCCACACCTTCTCTAGTGATAAAGATGGAAAGGAACTGATTTCTGAGCTCTAGGGTAGAACTCAACATGCCAAAATATGAGGAAAAAGAGTAAAGATCAATAATTATTAAGGTGGACAAATATGACCACTGCACTCTGAGGGAGGAAGAAGGAATAGTTTTTCCCATTTTTCTTTCAATTCACTTCTAAGTTGCTTTTTGGAATCAGGCATGTATTTCAGTTCAGGCCTCATGGTCCTTTGCTTCTGCCATCAACAATGGAACGATTTGTGCAAATGAACCAGAATATACTAGAGTTGTAACAAGCTCTAGCAACCTCCTGGAAACCATTCCCTGTCCTAATGCAGAGTCATTACTCATAATACATTCAAAATGCACTCCTTGGAACCCCAGCTGGAAATACCCAGAGATCAGTTTTCAATAGACTGGCAAATAGACGACATTAAATATTATTCATAGAAACAGTGTTTATTTAATCTTTAATGCTACCTAATGCATTTCGGTCAAAGTCATCAGTTCATGTTCAGGCTTTATTGCGTGGAAAATGGATGTGCTATTAATAAGTCAATACAAATACAAATATGGTTTCAATTGGAAATCATTAGGTTGCATTAAACGGCAAATGAAATCCATAGGAAGGATTTGTTTTATTTTGTTTGCAAGGAGGAAAAGGAGCCCTGCGAGGCATTGCTTCGCTCGGTAATGAGGAGGAGTGATTGGTTTCTGTGGTGAGGTGGATTACAGTATAGACCTTGCTTTATTCTCCTTAGGATGGGGATTGGGGTGGTGCCATTCCCCCCACACAGCTGTTTGCTGCTCTGGGCCAAGTTGAAGTGGCTGCCTGCTCTGGAGAGTCAGCGGAAGCCCCCAGGACACAGGAGTTGGAGTTGAGGGGAGTTCCTCCACCCCTCTTTCTGGAGCTGGTGGCCTGGTAGACCTCAGCCCTCTCCTGAAGTCGGCCAGCTCTGTGAGGGTGCTGACCCAGCACGTCTGCTCTCCTGGCTCAGTAGCGGCTCATGTGAAAGAGCCTGCAAGCCTTTATGTGACCAGAAGCTCATTATGAGCAAAAACCAGCCTGTGGTGGCCAAACACAGGACCCTTGTTGCAGAGGATATTCCTGGGTGATTGCAATGGAGTGGGTGGCCCGAAGGCCTTTTGTAGTGAGATGAAGGTAGAAGTTGCAGCTGAACTTGATTCAAGTTCTGGTCCCTCCATCTGTAAGACCTAGAGAGAGTGACCTGGGAGATCTGAACCTCAGCAGCCTCATCGCCGTCCTGACAACTCCATCAGATGAGACGTGTAAACTGCCCAGCATAGAGTAGGGCTCCATCAATACTGGCTTCTTCCCAGCAACGCTGGTATTCTATCGGTCTACGCTTAGATCTTCTTTCTGCATCTTGCCCTTTGTCCCCCGTAAGTGCAAGGAACATCCAGGGCTGAGCAAACATAAATAGCTGTTCAGTGCTTGCTTAGTATTTTTAATGAATGACATCATCTATTTTTAATTCTTGCTGTGATGATAGCTCACCTACATGGGATGGCTGATCTGTTCCTCTTGCTTGGCACAGAGGAGGTACGCTTGCTTTCACACCAATAGGGGCTCCTTGGCTGGGAACGCCCCATTTGCCTCTGTATTTCAGTGAGCAGTTTAGCTGGGACCAGAGATCGCTCCTATGCCCCCAGTGCCCTCTGCAGAGCCTGTCAGTGGTGAAATGTGCATATTGGACAGGCAGTCAAGACCAAGAAGTTCCTGTAGAGGCATGTCTGGGACTCAAGGTCACAGAGGAGAGGTCCAGCAGTCTGCAGTCCTTCTGGGTCCATCTCCAGCAGAGATGGGACAAGTGAGGGTCAGTCTGGTGAACAACCTGGGGAGTCAGGGGGGCTCTCTCGCCATGCTCTCTGTAGTTACTTCTGAGCAGTGTGACCTACTCGGCTAAAAACAAATTGCGATAACTAACACTTGTATAGGACAGACCATGTACCAGGCAAAAATCTCAACGATTTAACTCTGTTCATGCTTACAACTATCTTCATTTCACAGATGAGGAAGCCGAGGTGCAGAGAGGTTAAATAACCTCCCAAAAGTCACACAGCAGGGAGCGGTGGAGCTGGGGTTAGAATATAGGTCTTATTCCAGAGTCTAACTTCTTAGAGAACACTATTGTCCATCTCACGGTGTGAACATTCATATCTGCTCAGGGAGGCAGTTCACGTCTCAGAATCTGGTGGACTTGGAGCTGTCCCGCCCGTACCCAGCTGTGTGATCTCACCAAGACTAATTGGCCTCTTTAAGCCAAGAGCTTATTTGAACTGGTTGGTGGGACTGTTGAGGACTGAGAACGTGGGTGCAGTGTTGTTGCTAGTAAATGTCCACCATATTGCCCAGCAGACACTCAGATATCTCAAGCACCGTTGCTATTGCGTAATGATTTCCATGGGAGAAACTAAAAGGCTCATGCACTTTCTCGCTGGTGGTCTGCACTTGGTAGCATCGCCGTTGTGACTCTCAGGACAGGAAGTGTTCCGTGAAGTGATGGCTTCTTTTTTTTTTTTTTTTTTTAAGTATTTTTTAAATTGATTTTTAGAGAGAAAGAGGGAGAGGGGGAGAGAGAGAAACATTGGTGTGAGAGGGAAACAGCAATCGGCTGCCTCTTGCACATCCCCTACTGGGGATTAAGCCTGCTACTGGGCATGTGCCCTGACCGGGAATTGAACCGGCAACCTTTCAGTGCACAGAACAATGCCCAACCAACTGAGCCACACTGGCCAGGGTGAAGTGATGGTTTCTCATGTGAGGGAGCACAGGAGAATTGGTTGGAAAGTTTGTAAGGAGGACATTCCGAAAAGGGAAGTGTGCTGAAGGCGGCCTACCCTGTTTATCGGAATTCTGACTTAGGGGAGTACTGAAGGCGGTGTCCCTAATTATTCCTTCACCTTTCCAAACAAGTCTGTGCACGTGCAGAACCTCAGGTGTTTACTGGAATTTTTATGTTTAATCTTTAGGTGTCCTTGCTTAAAGGACACTGCAAACACATGTGTCCCCCCAAGATTACTTACCCTACTGATTGTATCTAAAAGATAAACTTTATCTCAAACTGCTGCTACAATAAAAGCCTAACAAGGCAGGTGATTGAGGCTATCTGGTTCCTTTAGCCAGGCAGTCCCTTAGCCCTCCCTTTCACAGCAATCCTGTGTCAGAATAATCATTCATCCGTTGCTCAGGGTCTGCTGGTCAGCCTTGGCATTCTCACAGTCATTCCTGCAGGATCCCCCTTCAGCATTCTCATGAACTTCTTCCAGGCCTTCCCTGGCCAGGCCATGAGACCTCCCGAAGCAGCTCCCTCCAACCCGCCACCCCCCCTTTTTCTGTGCACAGGGCCCTGTACCCCCATGAGCCTCAGTTCCTGAAGCCAGGAGATGTGGATCATCACATTGGCCTTGCTGAGTTCCGCTGGCGACGGAGGGAAACACTATGCCTAGTGACACACAGTAGGAATTCAGCCATGGCAGCTCCACGTGCGCGTGCCATCACTTTTGGAAAGTCTGCGCCATGTGGTGTTGAAGTCGTTCGCTCTGCACCTTCCACTCGCTGCTCCTCACGTCCTTCCCCTGGAGACCACACAGGTGAGACCAATTCCTCTTCCACATGACAGCCCCGGGCGAGTGAAGGCAGTCGAACGTTCTGGGCAGAACAGCCCAGGTCTTCAGCGATTTCTCCTAGGCCATCCTTTGGTCATGCTGCCACACTGTGGTTCCTCTCAGTGATATTACCCATGTAGTATTGGCCTTTATTAATCAGATTGCGGCCAAACCCTGGATGTTTTCCATCATCCCATGGCCTGGGAAGAAAGCTAGGATCAAGCACTACATTTGCAGGGGCAGCCCCGACACGCTGAGAGCCCGCGCGAGAAACAGAGCCAAGTGACAACCGCTCCTCCCGTTTGACCTCTGGGGACCAGAGTGTCATTTTGGGCTTGAAACGTGGGATGGAAATGAGTGCCTACTCCCCAGCTTCAGGAAAATGGCTTTCAATTTCTGAGGCGATTACGGTAAATTACACCTGGAAGAGAGAGCCTAGAATAATGTCTCAAAGTGGCATGAATTAATCTGAGAGCACTTGACGTACATGCTGTGTCTTGGAAGTGGGGGGCGGGGGGGGGGGGGGGGGGTTTGGAGCGGAGGATGGAGATAGGAAGAGAGAGTATTTAATACATTAATTAGGCCTAGAAAATAGCTCTGTCGTCCCTCTGTTGTGACAGTTGCTGAGTGCCTATGTTTTAAGTATGGGAATCATATGGATAATCATTAGCATCTCTTTACCTGGGGTTTCTAGAATTGAATATATTATCCTAATATAACTTTCATAGGTACTTAATAACAACGAGCTTCTTAGAAGAGCTTCTTCGGAGTCTTGGAACATCTCAGGAATTAATCGTGATGCAGCCACATGAAGAACGTGGACTGGGCGGTCGTGTCTTTTCTAAGAGGAGGGCCGGGTGTGTGCTGATTTGCAGGATGAACCTGGACAAGAGAGGTGTTAGAGGACCCTGGACGAGGGAAGCATTTTTCACATTCTTCACCTGGAGTCTGAAAAAGAGCCCGGAAATTGATACAAGGGCAGCAATATAGGTCAGAGGAGGAAAAGTTCAATGAATGAGGATCATTTAACCAAAGAAGGCTGGCCCAAGGGGGTCTAATGACAGTGTTGGGGGACATGAATGGGTGTCATTCAGCCGAGAGCCACGCTTTGTCCTTGCGGGCTGAGAACTGATTAGCCAGGAAAGGGAGGAAATCGTAGCACCGAGGACCAAGGTGAGCCATCAAGGAGGAGATTCAGGGAGCAAGGTTAGACGTCTACAAGGGGTTATTTCGGGAAGGCAGAAAATGGCTTTGGCTAGAGTTTTTCTAACTCCAGACTCCGGTTTTCAGAGCAGCATAGACTGGAGTCCTGCTGACAAGCGAGTCCGGTGGCTCTGGCAGGTCTACATGGAGTTTGTCTGCCATGCCCTGGCCAGGAGTGCTTCCTAGCAATGAGATCAATAGGTACTTGAAGGGTTTCCCAAGGAAGGGACCCGATTCCTGTTCTTAGGAGCTGGCAGCCCCAGGCAGGCCACACAAGGATTCTACCAAGAACGTCCAGTCCTGGGGCCTCCCACAGAAGGGGGTTCAGAATCAGGAGGCAGGCCTGGGCTTCCTTTGCTTCAAAGCTGGCTCGGTGCTACTCAACTTCAAAGGAGATTGTGCAACTCAGAGGTTAGGAGATAGGTTCTTAGGATATAGTCGCCCTCTCCTTATTGATCACTCACAAAGAAAAGATAAGATAGTTTTCTAATGTTTTTTTAAATGATTTAAAATGATGCTTGTTATTGATAGGAAAGTATATATTCCTTACATACACACTCATACATACATATATGCATATGTGATTGTACATAACTTATACATGATAGTTATATTCTATAAAGTCTCCACAAACATTAGATCAGAAAATACTAAACTGTTGTTCCTGGGAAAATACAGGGTTAGGTTCCTGTGAGCTGATCAATCCATAGCCTAGTCTCACCTGTGTTACTGTTTAAAGACACCTCATTGCATATATATTGTTGATTTATTAACATTGAACTCAGGACCAATAGCACTCTAACTTGTGCCTGAACGAAGCTCATCTAACACATGCATTTTCTCCATAAGGCACATGGCAGGCTTCTCATACTTAGAAACACGAGAGTGCCATCTTAAACAACAAAATCAGCCAACAAAGCACACAAATGCAAAACCACAGCTGTAGATGGGCTGAGAAAAGGACATGTCTTACAGTATGAGAGCTGAGACCAGAAGGCAGAGCGTCCCCTGTTCAGTCTCAGCTGGGGACATGTTCATTGGGTGACTCGAACTTTTCACCACTCTGCCCAAGTTCAGGAATGACTGGACAAGTGCCATGAGTACTGATGTTGTTATTTCAAATATATTTTAGTGAGTAGACAAATACGCAAATATGGAATCCCAAATAATGAGGGTCGACTGTAAAATTGATAATGTGTCTACAGAACACACTCGTTCTAAGAAGTGAGTAGAAGGCACCGAGTGAAACCCTTTCATTGTTTTTGTTTTGGGAGTGAGTCAGGGTGTGAATGAAAGCAAAGTGCTTACTGTAAATACTATCACCTCTTCATTCATTTGTGCTGTCAACTTGCAGAGCAGTCTGCTTGGCACTGAGTTGATCCCATGATGAGTAAAATGATGCCTCCTGCAAGGAGCCAATGCTGCACATGGTGGAGCATACCGAGGGCATAAGTGCCAAGGGCGTGTGAGTGAAATAAAGTGCTGAAGAAGTTGTGGGGGTTGGGGGGTTGGCTAAGGCTTCTTGGAGGAGGTAAATAAATTGGGCCTTCAAAAAATGGAAGTGGGGATGTAAAGTACAACATGGGGAATATAGTCAATATTATTGTAATAACTATGAATGGTACCAGGTGGGTACTGGAAATATTGGGGGGACCACTTAGTAAAGTATATAATTATATATCACTATGCTGTACACCTGAAACTAATACAAAATCATATTGGAAAAAAATAAATGAAATGTAACTCCAGAGGAAAAAAGAAGATATTGTACTCACCAAAAAAATGGATCAGAGTAAAGATGATGTACACATGGACTGTAAAATAAATAACAGCTGGGCCTAAAGAACAAATCAGAAACAAATATTCAAAATTATACAGAATAAGTTTTTTCTAAAACTAAAGTAAGTTGTGAAATTATGAGTGAACTTTATCAGAATGATTTAATAAAATCTGACAAACATTTTGACACATTCTACTGCAAATATTGAATTCCACAGATAACAAAAGGATCAAAAAACTTCAGAGAGAAAAAACAAAATAACCCAATAAGTACAGTGGAAAAAAAGTCAAGGAGACTTCGGACTTTTCTGTGCAACATTGGATAAAGGCAGACAATGGAACATTTATAAAATCTGGGAGAAAAATTGTGATTCAAAAATTCTATACCCAGCCAAATTGTCATTTATAATTTTAGCTAGTGGCCCGATGCATAAAATTCATGCACATAAGAGGGAATTAATTAGAGGAAATATTTTAATATTGCTATTTGCCCTTTCTCTATAATAGAAGTGTCATAGATGAAAGAAAATTAGTAAAATGTATATGAAAATCTTCCTCCTGTCAGAGTCTGGGGTGCACTGTGCGACCCAGAGTCAAGTCCCCACCCACCCGCATGTGCCTCGAAATTGTGCCAGACTGAGACCCGGCTAGCCCCATCCCCTTTGGGCGAGACCCAGACCCAGCCGGCCCCACCCCCCTCAAGCCCCGCCGGGCGGGGGGCACGGCCTCAGGTCCCCCGGCCCTGGCACCGGGGTGGCCCGGGGCCATGTAGCCTCAGGTCCCTGCTGATCAGTTGTTACGGCGTCATGGTGTGATGACTATTTGCATGTTAGTCTTTTATTATGATGATAATTGAAATGCATTTTCCTATCATAAAAATATGTTCATTGTAGAATCAGCCATGGGCAAACTACGGCCCTCGGGCCGGATCCAGCCCGTTTGAAATGAATAAAACTAAAAAAAAAAAAAAAGACCGTACCTTTTTATGCAATGATGTTTACTTTGAATTTATATTAGTTCACACAAACACTCCATCCATGCTTTTGTTCCAGCCCTCCGGTCCAGTTTAAGAGCCCATTGTGGCCCTCGAGTCAAAAAGTTTGCCCACCCCTGTTGTAGATAATAAAAACATAATATTAAAAATTTTAAACATCTTAAAAACGAAAAAAAGGGAAGAATTTGGAGATGTAGAAAAGTAAGCACTCTACATGTGCATGTGCATGTGTGGGTGTGTGCTTGTGGTGTGAACATGAGGTGATAAGCATGATTGTGAATGTGTGTAGGTGGGAGTGGCAGGCCAGGACGCTGCTGCGAGGATATTTGAGAAGTTACAGGTGCCCTGGTTATATAAAGCCAAACTGCCTGGGGCCAAATCTCCATTCTGCTCTGGATTAGCCAAGACATTTTGGACAAGTTACTTACCTTCTCTGTGCCTCAGTTTCTCATTTGTAAAATGTGGATGGTTATAGTCTCTCTCCTTGAGAAGTCATCTTTGACCCTCAATTACTACATTACTACAAAAATAATAAAAATAATGCCTACCTGCCCTTCTGGGCTGTTAGGATTTAATGGCATACGTTACATGAGGGAAACTTTTGAGTCCAAGGCCTGATACCCAGTGTGTGTCTGAAAGGGTTTCCTTGCTCCTTCTTTCCCTCCTTCTTTTTTTTCTTTCCCTTCTGGCTCTTTGAAATCAAACATCTACATGAGACAGCCATGATAAACTCTCTCTTCTAGAGAGCACTGGAAAAATTGATGGCTCAACCCCGTTGGAAAGATGGGGAGACTGAACGGGTGATTGAGCCGGTGTGTATATCTCCGTCGCTTAGCTATGTTAACACCCACGTGTCTGTGTGATTCTGTGCACGTACGACAATAGAAGCACAGAAAGCATCTCATCCAAGCTCTTGCCTTTTCTGATGTGGCCCAGATAATTTGATTGATGCCCAATGCAGCATGGCTGGTTCCTGGCAGGTCTGAGCCTAGAACTCGTCTTCTGGTTCCCAGTCCCATTCTCTCTTATTCATCACATATGTGCGAGCGCGCGCGCACGCGCGCGCACACACACACACACACACACACACACACACTGCTTTCTATTTTTCAAAAACTGACATCTGGCCAGGCATCTGATTGCACAGAGCAGTCTGTCCTTTCTCCCTGTCTGTGTGTGTCCTGCTACTCTCGCCGCTGTAGTGTTTGTACTGTCACTTCCCCCCACTCCCCCCGCCCCCCGGATTTTCTCGGAAGGAAGGAATAAGGCCAGCGATGGGGGAGGCTCTCGGGCACACGGCTTGCTCCGCTACGGGGAGCAGAGCTGTGCTGGGTTTCAAAGCAGCCCCGGCTCACTGTCCCTACGTATCCAGAGAGCTCATGGCAAACACAACTGAGCAAACAGCTACAAAACCAGTGACAGGACGAGAGCTGGGGTGAGAACCAGGGGCGGGTGGGGTAAGAGATTGGCAGAGAGAGGGTCAGGGACAGAGTGTGGCTCAGGTATGTGGAGGGACAGTGACAGCTGCACACATTATCTGGAAGTAAAACAGGATCTTTAGGCCCTGCCTGAAGGTTTTCTCTAAATAGCTCGGCACTGGAACGGTCACGTGAGGGAAAGATCAGCCCCATCAGCTCAATGCCGCGGCCCAGAGACCAGGTTTATTTAGTCTGGGTTTCCCCTCTCAGCTCAGCCTGAGACCCCGTCTTCAGTAACCATCTCTGAATCAGCTTCCTCCTTTGTCAGGTGCAGAACGGCTGCGGGATTGTAGCTGGTGCTTCTGGCAAGGCCTCCAGACTGTGCAGCACCACTTAGCACAGGCATCTCGGGGGCAAGGTGTCCCCCACCAGATTGGTGACACGCCCGATCTCTGCAGGGGACCGAGGGATTTCCCACCCGAGGGCAGATGGACCAGGAAACAGCCCTTTCCTGCCTTCATCTGAAGCCCTGGGCCTCGGCCCTCTCAGCTGGGGTTCGAGACGACACAAACTCGCGGGGAGAAAGCACTCAGACCTTGGCCCTCCAGCAGCGCACACAGTGTGGGCACACGGGGCCAGGCAGGGGGTGGGCTCTGTGGGGAGCTGGGCAAGGAGGAGCTCTAGGGGGCCACCACGTCCCCAGTCGCCAGGAATGAAGAGACTTTTCCCAACCCCCCTCACCAATTTTATACCTAGCAGTTTTCAGGAGCTCCGTCCCAGGTTTTCTCTGTCCTCCTTCACTCTGGTGGAGGGCACACAGTAGGCACTCAGGAAATATTTGCCCGGTGCGTGAATGGTTGGTCATCTAGCACTAACACCCTCTCTGCCGCTCCCACCCACAGGAAGGAATAAAAGATGTCCATTTGCGGCCCGGCCACATTCAGGCAAGCTTCCATATTGCTGCCAAGTCCTGCCATCTGCCACGGCCGCGGTGCAGGTGCTGGGCAGCCCCGGCACCCACAAAGCCGGGCTGCGGCACAAAGGCCCATGTACACTGATAATTGCTGTGTGGATGGCCCGCCGGCCGGCCAGGCCGAGGCGGGTTTGCTGGGGCTGCTGACATTTGCATACAGATGGCCAGTCCGGCCCAGGGCCGCCCGCCACCCGCACCGCCCGCCCGCACCCTGCTCCACCGGCTGCAGCCCCTTAGAAGTGTGCGCGGCTTTGACTGCAGCCCAGCCCCAGAGAGGCCTCATTCTGCCGGCCCTGAATAGTCAGCCATTCAAGGGGGCGCTTTGAAATTTGAAAAGAGAGAGGAAGAAAGAGTCTGAGAGAGAGAGAGAGACTAAGAGACAGAGAGATTGAGATAGAGACGGACCGAGCTTGAGAAAGACAGATGGACAAAGAGAGACAGAGATTGAGAGACTGACTGAGCCTGAGAGGTGAGAGAGACTGAGAGATAAAGACAGAGAGAGATAGAGAGACTGAGAGACAGACAAAGAGGGGCTGCTGAGACAGAATGAGAGCTAAACAGAGACAGAGACAAAGCCAGGGAGGAGAGAGATGGGGAGAGAGGAAGGAAGTCCTGGGCTTTCCCTTCTGGACAGCATGGTGGTGGGGAGGGAGGGGCTTCTAAGACATGCGGAGCCCCAGGAACGTGGAGAGATCTGTGGAGACAGCCTTCACCGGTGGCATTTGCTTGCTCCAGCTTCTGGTCACGTGGAGGGGGGAAGGGGGGTGGTGTCTGTTGGGGCCCCAGGGTCCAAGACGCACAGAGAGGAGGTCTAGGGCAGTGGTTCTCAACCTTCCTAATGCCGCGACCCTTTAACACAGTTCCTCATGTTGTGGTGACCCCCAATTTCATTGTTACAAATTGAACATAATTAAAGCATAGTGATTAATCACAAAAACAATATGGAATTATATATGTGTTTTCCAATGGTCTTAGGCGACCCCTGTGAAAGGGTTGTTCGACGCCCCCCCAAAGGGGTCGCAACCCACAGGTTGAGAACCGCTGCTCTAGGGGAAGACAAGGAACCTTCACGCCATTGAAATGTTACAGGCAGGTTGCAGCTGTTTTGAAACTGGAAAAGAAAAAAAAAAAAAAGAAAACCCACTCACAAAATAAAATTAAAAACAAAATCACTGTAATAAAAGACAAACTCTCTGGTTTAAGTTGGAGGAAGTCTCTCAGCAAGTCCTCCAGTCCCCGACCTCCGCCCGTGGGACGCAGCCTTTGCTGTTCTTCTCCGTCCCATTTGGTTTGGAAACAGCTCCCGGGTGAGCGAGTGGCCAGGCCCCAAGGACCCCGGCGTCGGGCATCACACATGGCAGGTGCCGGGCCAGGCTCTGGCTCTCTGTTGAGCAAGCACTGGCGGCTTTAGCCCGTGTTTGCTAATACGCTGGCCTCGCCCCCAGCAGCTCCCGCCACTGCTTGCCTGCGGGAATGACCAGCGTGGCTGCAAAGAGAAAGGCCGTTGAACTGCTGCCTCTCTTGTCCAGATGAAATGAAAGGGCAACAGAAAAGCAACAGAAAGTAGCAATTTCTCTTGTTCCCCGCGGCACTTTTTAAACCTGCTTTGCCCCCTGTGTCGTCTGCAGGAGACATCTGGGAGTCAGCCTGGATTCCCCCCCACCCCTCCTCTAGCTCCCTTAGCATCCAAGGCACCAAGGCCTGGTGCTCTCCGGCCTCCCCCTGGCTGGTCTGGAGGCTCCTCTCCTCCACCCTTAGCCACTCCTCCCCCCACCAACCCATTCCCCCCACCCCCCACTGCAGCCAGAATGCTGCTTCAAAAACACAATTCCATGTGTGCCTCTCTCTTCCTGAAAATGTCAGTGAGCCATGATTGCCATCTAGAGAATAAAGACCAAGCTCTCTGGCTTGGCATGGAACCCCCAGGGTCCGCCCTCACCCCGCCCTGCCCTGCTCTGCCCGGTGCACCGAGGTCCCACGCTAGTCTAGGCTGCCACACATCCCTCCTGGCGGCTCACAGCTCTCCACTTCCTGCCATGTCCTCTCCTCTCCCCGTGGGACCATGGAGGTTCCCTTTCCTCCCGCCCACCGCCTTCCTGTACCATCCAGCCAACAGCTGGGTTATTGGTGCCATCACCACGCACCCCATCAGGTGCTGAGGATAAAGGGAGGGAGAGAGAAACTCCTTGGTCTTCCTTTGGCCCTTCACCTGGGGAGTCGAGGCAACTGAGGAGGCGATGATAGGGTCCCCCGCCTCGTACTGGGCGTTCCCCTTCCTGAGCCGAGACCCAAGTTTCTGGCCGTGTTTGCAGACTGTGTTTTTGCATCAGAGGCAGCCATCGATGGACTGGAGACCAGCGACCCGCTGAACGAGAGGATCTCCCTCGGTATTTCTATTCCGCTCTCCCCGTCTGAAACTGTGCCAGGAACTCGGGGAAGTCATTCCTCGAGGATCAATTCTATCAAAGGGAAATGACCGACAGTTTGTGCCAGACTCGAATGTAGCTTTATGATGGCTTTCCTTTCGCCTTTTGGAAAGTCAGGGCAAAATTCCCGCCAGGTGCTGCATTTCATTCTTTCAACAAGTATTTCAGTTGAATGAATGAGACTGTGAGTGAGGGATTTGGGTGATGGCTTTGTATAAAATTAGGTCCAAAATGTTAATATGTTCATGCTCAGGAACATATTTGCCCTCCCCCCCCCCCCCACTCTCTCTGAATGACTTTGTGCCCCTTGTTTTCACTCACCGCAAGCCTTGCATGGACTTGGGCTAAAAGCAATACAATCTGGTGAAACCCCAAATGGAACGATGTGCCGTGATTAACTAGTTGTCACGGGAAGCAGACCTCCACGGGAGGGGGTGTCTTTGGGAGCTGAATCTGGGTGGCTTCGGGTGATGATAACCCTTTTCCGGGCTTCAGCTTATTCCTCTATGGCCTAGAAATCGTCATGTCTGTTTCATGGGTGGGTATGAGGCTGGGAAGGAGCGGAGAACGGGAAACCACAAACACGAGAAAACAATCTAACTATTGTTGGTGGTTTCAATGAGTCAGTTTGATCTCATTTTCTCTCTTTCTTTCTTTTTTTTTTTAATCCTCACCTGAGGATATTTTTCCATTGATTTTTAAGAATATATTTTACTGTTGTTTTTTTTTGTTTTTGTTTTTTTTTGTTTTGTTTTTTTTTTTACAGAGAGGAAGCGAAAGGGATAGAGCAGGGATCCTCAAACTTTTTAAACAGGGGGCCAGTTCACTGTCCCTCAGACAGTTGGAGGGCCAGACTATAGTTTAAAAAAAACTATGAACCAATTCCTATGCACACTGCACATATTTTATTTTGAAGTAAAAAAACAAAACGGGAACAAATACAATATTTGTATTTGCATGTGGCCCGCGGGCCGTAGTTTGAGGACCCCTGGGATAGAGAGTTAGAAACACCGATGAGAGAGAAACATTGATCAGTTGCTCCTGCACACCCCCTACTGGGGATGTGCCCGCAACCAAGGTACATGCCCCTGACCGGAATCGAACCTGGGACCTTTCAGTCCGCAGGCCAACGCTCTATCCACTGAGCCAAACTGGTTATGGCTCCATGGATTTCTTTAGGAAAAGTAGAAGAGAGAGGGAAAGACAGAGAGAAACATCAATGTGAGAGAAACACATCGATTGGTTGCCTCCTGCCTGAGCCCCAACCAGGGCCCGGGCTGGGGAGGAATCTACAACCAAAGTCCATGCCCTTGACCGGAATTGAATCCGGGATCCTTTGGTCTGCAGGCCGATGCTCTATCCACGGAGCCAAACCGGCTAGGGCTGATCTCATTTTCAAACGAACTTTGCATCATTATTGGAAAGATGTGGTCGCACAAACAAAGGAGAGACAAAGTCAGAGGAAGGATGGAGTCCCTCCTGCTGGGGATCTGACTTGGGGGGGGGGGGGGGGCACTTAAGCTTGCTAAGCTCACTTCCAAAGTTCTAAAGAGAGTAACACCTACTTTCTAGGCTTTTTGTAAGGATTAAGCAAAAGAATGCAAGCCTAATGCAGTACCTGGCAAATAATAGGTGCTTAAAACAGAGTAGTGATGATTATTATTTATATTTATTATTGCTAAGGATGAAATAAAAACGGAGAAATACACTTGTGCGCAGGTTGGAACTTTTACCCACGAGAAAGTACAAAACAGAAACAAATAATTATGGTGCCTCAGCCGCCCTGCTCGTAACTACTTCCATTTGTAACATTTCCTCTGTAGCAAGTTCACGAGCATCAAGTTGTGCTAACTTCAGAGTACAAAACGCTGTGTTCTTATTTCCAAGTCACTTCAGGAGGCAATAAACTATTGAAATACAATGTATTATAAATCAGTGTTCCGTTCAATTTAACGTAATTCTATGCAGCAGATGTTTCTGGAACATAACAGACATTTCAAGTGCCTTCCCAGGCCCCGTGACGTGGGGGACGTGGAGATGAAGAGTACAAGCAATACCTTTAAGCGATGCAAACGGGTTACCATAGGAACAGACATGAGGGGCGGGGGTGGGGGTGGGGGAGGGGGGAGCCCAGACTATGAATCCTGCCCTGTCAGTAGTGTGACATTGAGTAAACAAGTGAGCTTCCCTCAACTGCAAGAGAGAGAATAACAAATTGTATCTTGCAGGACTGTTAGGAAAAGCGAGTATAGATAATATGCAGGATGCCTAGCATTGAGGCACAAGACCCTTGCAGGCTATTAAAAAAAAAATTTTATATATATATATATTTCAGAGAGAATGGGAGAGGGAGAGAGAGATAGAAACATCAGTGATGAGAGAGGATCATTGATTGGCTCCCTCCTGCAACCTCGGCATGCCGGGAATTGAACCCTGACCTCCTGGTTTATAGGTCGACACTCAACCACGGAGCCACGCCGGCCAGGCCCTTGCAGGCTATTTTAACGTATGGGGCGGGGGGGGGGGTAGGGGGGGTAAGGGGGTGCCTAGCTCCTGAGAAGACAGGCTGATGCCAGAGTGGAGCCCTGGCGGGGATGACTTCCGTGGTCCAGTGGGCACACTAGGACCTCCCTCTGCCTCTTCCCTCTGCTCCAGGCCAGAGACCACCAGATCTGTGGGCTGCGAGCTAGTGGTGATGATAGGCATGGGGGAGGCGAGGCAGCTTCTCGGTGCCACACAGACCTGAGCTGCGTGGAACATAGGGACCCCCCTGAGTCTCACTTGCCTCCTTTGATGAATGGAAAGAAAAGGCCTCCTTGAACTACTTCACAAGGTGCAGCGCGTGGAAGAGGAATGAGAAGACAGACAGGAAGTGGCTCTGCGAACAGTAAGTTGCTATGCCAGCGCCAGAGATGGTTGTCGGCTCCCCAAAAAGGAGGGAGGCACCGAGGAAATCCCATCAATTAGGAGCTTCCTGAGCTCCGTGTTCCTCTCACAAGGAGATTGGGTTGTAATGAGCAGGTGGGCAGCAAGTGCCTTCCCAGCAAGTGCGCTGCTCCCAGTGTGGTCTGTGGGCCCGCAGCAGGGCACGACCTGAGTGCTGGCCAGGAATGCAGGAGCAGGGCCCAGCCTGCGTGGCTCGGTGGTTGAGCCTTGGCCTATGAACCAGGAGGTCATGGTTCAATTCCCGGTCAGGGCACCTGCCCAGGTTTGGGGATCGATCCCCAGTGGGGGGCGTGCAGAAGGCAGCTGATCAATGATTCTCTCTCATCACTGATTCTTTTATTTCTCTCTCCCTCTCCCTTCCTCTCTAAAATCAATAAAAATATATTTTAAAAAAGAAAAAAAAATAAATGCAGGAGAGTGGTCACCACCCCACAGTCACCCAACCAGAACCTGCATTTTAACAAAATACCCCATGAGTCCGCATTAAGGTTCAAGAAGCATTGGTCTGTAGGCCTTGCTGAGAAAGAGAAAGAGTTGATATGATAACAATGTGCTCAGGGGGAAATGAACCAGAGCGAGGCAGGAAGGGCCGTGTCCCAGGAGGAGAAGGGACCGGTGACCTGCACACACCTTGGGGGCTTCGGGTTTCTGGAGACAGAGTCAGACCTAATTACAAAAAAAAAAAAAAGAAAAGAAAAGAAAAAAAAAATCTTAGGGGGAACCAGGGAGGAAAAGCTGCCTCTGAGGAGCCTAAATACTTGCAGAAATCCTGCTTAGCTGATCGATATCACAAAGGTTTCTAATGAGGAGATCGCACTTAGGAACTCTTTGTTATCAATTAGTTAATCATTAGGTCAACCGGCCCTACTGATGGCTGTGCTAACTACTCGGAGAGGCACCCTGACATTTTTACTGTTAGGAGACAAACCCACGGCAGATCCCATTGTCTGCCCAGGCATTTCTGTGATTTCTTACTTTTTTGGAGATGATCCCCCTCCTTAGAAACATTCCTCTTCTATTCTCTTCTCAATTTAATGCTTAATGAGATACTCAGTTCCCACCATCTCCACATGACCCTGACCACAGCAGGACTCTCGATCAGTTTTGGGTAAGAAGGTGAGGATCTAAAATGGGATTCTAGGCCCTGGCCAGATGCTCAGTGGGTTAGAGCATCGCCCCAATACACCAAGGGTTCGGGTTCAGGTTCAATCCCTCGCCAGGGCACATACAAGAATCAGCCAATGAACGCATAAAAAAGTAGAACAACAAATTGATGTTTCATCTCTCTCCTTTCTTCTCTTGCTCTAAAAATCAAACAGTAAAAAAATAAATACGTAAAATGGGACTTGATTTCCTGAAAACTTCCAGTGACGCACATTCTGCAGGGAACCCCGTGGGAAGTCTCTGCAAGAAAGGTGTTCAGCATTTCTTCGTGGCTGACACTTACAGCGACTGACTTAAGTCATCCAGACAAGGACCTCCCTAGGTGGACATTTTCATTCCCATTTTACACACACAGAAAACTGAGACCCAGTGGAGCTAGGATTTATACTCAACATTCTCCAGCTCCTGAGCTCTCTGCTCCCTCTGCCCTCTGGATTTGGGGAGGAGGAGGAATGCGGGGAAGGAGAAGCGGAGGGAAGGAGACCCTGTCCATGATGGAAGCCCCTGGGTAGTGTCCTCAGGCTCCCAGGTGTACCTAGAAGTCCAGTTTGGGAGGGAGTGTGTATTGGCTTTTAATGGGTCACCAGACCATTCATTCATTGTCCATCGCTCACCCTTGAGTAGGAATCAGGATCCGATAACTCCCAACATCTGGGCGAGCTAAGATGTGAGGCCCCTTCCAGCTGTGATGGCCCACAAGAAAAGAAGCACACGTCTCCTTGTCTTTCTTCCTTGACTACATTTTCTTTCTAGTGTGTGTGCGCTCCCCACCCCGTTCTCTTTTCTCTCTCTTTCTTTTCCTTTCTTGTTAAAGTGGGTGTATTTAGCCATTATAACTGGGTGGAAGCCAGAGATGGTTAGGCGTCTTCTGGTTGGAACAGAAATAGCCCTGTTAGCCGTGGACTGCGTCCAAGCTCTGAACAGCCCCCCAAGACGATCTCCATATAAATGGCTCCTTCAGGACTCCCCTTTGAATGCTTTCTTGGTCCTGGGGGTCTGAAATGGAGCCAATTTGAGAGAGTTCCAGGCATTTCCCACAGGGCCTCCCTCCCCAAAGCTTTTCAAAGCAATCCCCGAGGCCCTAGCATCCTCTCACACCAGGGACTCCGCTGGGGTGAGGAGTTGGGAAGACTTGCCTTTAGACCCCTGACACCTTTGCCCCTGACCTTTGAAAGTGCACCACCCTGGCTGCCATATCCTCCAGCGTAGAGACAGAGCCCAGGACAGCGTCTGGCTCCAGCGATCCTGCAATAAAGGTTCGTTAGCTTTGCCTATGGGATACATGGGACCTGCACTGACAGGGTCTGGAGCCGAAGCCTGCGCCTGCCACCCAAGGACACTGACCACGAAAGAACTTCCTGGTGTCCACTGTATTACTAATAACACTTTTTTTTTTTTTAAAAAAAAAATGTTACTCTATCAGTCTATCTATCTATCTATCTATCTATCTATCTATCTATCTATTGTTAATCCTCACCCAAGGATATTTTTCCATTGATTTGTAGAGAGAGTAGAAGGGAGGGGGAGAGAGAGAGAGAAACATCGATGTGAGAGAGATAGACACATCGATTGGCTGCCTCCCACACGTGCCCTGACCAGAAGCCGGGGATTGAGCCTGCAACCGAGGTAGGCGCCCTTGACCGGAATTGAACCCGGGACCCTTCCGTCCCCGGGCTGACACTCTATCCACTGAGCCAAACCGGCTAGGGCACTCGTAACACCTTCTGAATAAATGAAATACTAGTGACTTATGTACGCTCTTCAATGTGTAAGAGAGAATTTCAGCAAACCCGCTGATATTCCGGGTTTTCACAGTGGGGATATGGAACACAGAGGAGAAGGCATGGACCCAGTGGGTTTGACCTCATGCTCTCTTACCGGCAGGATGGCTTCCATAAATCGCTCGGTCTCTTTGAACCTCAGTGTCCTCATCCCTATTAGCTCTCTTAAAGGCCTTTGCTCAAATGAGATCATAAATAAGAAAATATTTGCAGAGTATAAGCGTAGTCATACTTCCATTTACTTAGGCCAACTTTTAGAGGCTAGCAAACTGGGCTTCAAAAGAAAAAGCAAATTCTCAATGAACCCTACCTAAATTAGTAATATTTTACTGGGTTCGAAATGCTTATTAGGTGGCAGGAGGCAGCTGAGGTTCAGAGAGGGTTAGTGACCATCCAACTCCTCACAGCCTTGAGGAAACGTCAACAGAGAAGTGGGATAGAGTGGTAGGACCATGCCCGGCATGTGGAGGATGCCCCCCAGCTGGGAGGCAGTGATTTCAGGGGGTCTGTCTGTCTGGCGTGTGGACAGAGCAGAGCTGTGAGAAGCACGTTCCCTAAACAGAGAGCCTGGCGCTAGCTGCTGCACACCCTGCCGGGGAGACTGAAATAACGCAGATTGTGCATAATAATCGGTGTCTAAACTGGCCCTGATGTTATTCAATCAGCAAACATTTTATTCTTCTTTTTTAAAAATTTATTTTTTATTGATTTCAGAGAAGGAGAGGGAGATAGAAACATCAATGATGTGAGAGAATCATTGATCAGCTGCCTCTTACATGCCTGTTATTGGGGATCAAGCCCATAGCTTGGGCATATGACCTGATCCAGAATCGAACCTTGACCTCCTGGTTCGTAGGTCGAAGCTCACTACTGAGCCACACGGGACAGGTCCAATCAGCAAACATCTTAGATGGAATTTAAATATGGAATGAAAGAAGAAAGGACATCAGTTTCTAAAACTGGATTACCTTCTGTGGAATCGGAATCATATTTTTCTCACTGGTCAGAGAACTGCCCACTATCATACTGATCATTATGATGATGATCATATTAATGCGATTCTTAAAACCATTATTAGGATTACACTTTTACAAAAGCTCTTTACAAACCGCAGACCCTCATTTATATATAAAGAAGGAAGGTCCACTAATGAGCAGAGAACTGGGTACTATCAGCTGGTGCTTCGATGTGTTAATTGCAAATCATTCTAATCTTTTTTTATTAAAAAAAAAACTGTTAGGCAGCAAGCCTATTTATATATACCATGTGCATTTGAAATGAATCTGACCCCATTAATTTTGAACACCCCTCCAATTTTAAACAACTGTTTCTTAAGCATCTACTGGGCCCTTAGCAACGTGGCCAGATTTTTGGGAGAATAAGAAGCAGTGAACTATGCAATCGCTGTTCACAAAACTTTTGAGTCTAAGGCGGTGGTAGTACTAGATGAGTCTGCATGCAAAGTCTGGGGAACGGGATATAAAATTGGATGAGGTGATTGCATGTGCCACGCGATATTTTTTTTTCTTAAGTAGGCTTTATTTTTACAGCAGTTTTAAGATCACAGCAAAATTGAGAGGAAGGTCCAGAAGTTTCCCATAAACTCCCTGCCCCCACACAACATGCACAGCCTCCCCATGATCAATATCCCCAGCAAAATGGTACATTTGTTACAACTGGTGAACCTACATTGACACATTATTAGCCAAAGTCCATAGTTTGCAATAAGACTCCCTCCTGGTGTTGTACATTTCACGGGTTTGCACAAATGTCTTCTAGATGTATCCATTATTATGTAACATACTGAGTAGTTCGCTGCCCTAAAAAATCCTCTGTGCTCCAACTATTCAGCCCTCCCTCCCCCCCAAAGCCTAACAACCACTGATCATTGCACTGTCTTCCAGAAGGTCACGTGGTTGGAATTCTATAGTACGTAGCCTTTTCAGATTGGTTTCTTTCACTTAGGCATATGCATTTAAATTTCATCTATGCTTTTTCATGGCTAGATAGCTCATTTCTTTTCAGTGCTGGACACTGGGTAATATTCCATTGTCTGGATGCACCACGGTTGTGTGTCTGTTTACCTACTGGAGGACATCTTGGTTGCTTCCAAGTTTGGGCAGTTATGAATAAAGATGCTGTAAACATCTACCTGTGACTTCAAGTTGTGTCTGTAACCTGCAATTTCTTTATCAAGTAGCGATAGTAATAGAGGCAGGATAGCACAGAGGCTATGCAGTTGGACTGGAAATAGATTGGATACTGATGGTGCTGATACTTAACAGATCTTGGGCGTGCAACTTCACCTGTCTGTGCCTCAGTTTCCTCTCTAGAAATAAGGATAATACTTCCTGCTTCCTGAGTTTGCTGTGAAGATTAAATTAGTTAATAGTGTAAAGAGCTTAGAGCAGGGGTCCTCAAACTTTTTAAACAGGGGGCCAGTTCACTGTCCCTCAGACAGTTGGAGGGCCAGGCTATAGTTTAAAAAAAAAACTATGAACAAATTCCTATGCACACTGCACATATCTTATTTTGAAGTAAAAAAAACAAAACGGGAACAAATACAATATTTGTGTTTGCATGTGGCCCGCGGGCCGTAGTTTGAGGACCCCTGGCTTAGAGTAATGGTAAACACTATGCATTTGTTACCTGAATGGAATAAATAATGCCCTTCTCACAGTATTGCTTTCCAAGTTAAATGAAAGAGCATATACAATGACCTATTATGGGACCTTGCATATAATAGACATTCAAATAATGTTGTTGCCTCCTCTCTTTGCTCTTGTCCTTCCTCTCCACACACTGGAATAAGAGCATTTTCTGCCTGCTGTGGCTTACGAGGTGGAGACCAGTGGTTTCCAACCTTATCAGCACTGTAGAATCCCTTGGAGAACTTCAAATATTTCCAGTCTCCAAGCACACTAGAGACAAATGAAATCTGATTGGCTGGGGATGGAACCCCAGGCATTCGTGGTTTTCAAAACTGCCTTGTGATTCCAATGTGTAGCCAGGTTGGAGAACCAGGACAATAAACCATCAGGCTCCGGCGGGGCCCTGGAAGTGGCCAGGGAAGATTTCTTGAAGTTAGTCTTCTGTTTGTTGGCTCATAGAAGCTCAACCCATCTCAACCCATCCCTTCAACCAATTGTTATTGGGATCTGTGATGTGTGAGGGACAGAGGGTGCCCCCCTGAGCAAGACAGATAAGTCCTGTCCTCATGGAAAGCCCACTAGAAAGCGGAGACAGACACACATGCAGAAGGGTCCATGCTGGGAAGAGCAGTAGTAAGTGTTACAAGGAAGGGGAAACAGCAAAGGTGTAGTGTGGCCAGGGTGGGGTGGGCTCAGAGGGCGTTCAGCCAAGTTGACACCGGAGTTGAGTCCAGAGGGATGACCGGGCATCAGTCCTGTGAAGAGCTTGCCAGGTTTATTCAAGGGACAGAAAGGCTGAGAGGCTGGTGTTCGATCACCGAGAGGAGGGGCCTGGCCAGGAGCTTGGAGAGGCAGGGGTCTGGGCTCCTCAGGCCTTTTGGAGGTGCTGCGGGTGTTATCTGAAGTGCGATAGGAAGCCACTGGAGGCTTTGATGCAGGAAGGGCTCTGATCCGGTTTACACGGAGGCTTTCGGTTGAGCAGTGACTACAGGGAGAACAGTTAGGAGGCTCCAGGTGCAGCCCAAGTCTGAAAAGACCGTGGTTTGGGCTAGGGTGGTGGCAGTGAAGAAAGATGGGGCCATCAGACCCCAGGTGTGCTTTTGTGGAAGAGCCAATGGGATTTGCAGAGGGAGGGCACCTAGACATACAGACATAAGGAACCGGGCCAAAACGACTTTCAGATGTTGGACCTCACAGCTGAGTGGATGGTACTATTTCGAGATGGGAAAGCGTGGGAAGAATATTTAATACGAGCGTGCTCTGTATGTGTTGGGGTTGGTACCCATGGCCAGGCTGGGGTGAGGTTAGGGATTAACAGCTCCCCTATGACCTGGGAAGGCCAGGCCCATTAAGAACATGTGATGTGGCCCTTTGGCCCAAGAGCATTAGAGAAGCTATGATCCCCCTTGAAACCGCCATGACATTTCCACAAATGGCATTCCAAGTGCTGTGCAGAACCGCACCTGGGAACAGGTATTGTGCAGAGTGGTCGAAGCCATTCTCATCCTCTTCCTTTCTCCAGAAGCAGGGCTGAGCTTGGTTGCCTCAGCAGGTCCATCTCAGCAATCTCAAAACTGGGCTTTGAATGTCTTTTTCAGTGACTTACTGCACAGAAAGAGCCTCAGCTGGAGCCTCGCTGGCTTTGTGATCTTGGGCAAGTCACTTAACCTCCCAGAGCCTCAGTTGCTTCATCTGTAAACGAGGGGGTTGGGTGGGGTGTTTGCAAGGGTCCCTTTTAGCTCTAATGATCCGGTTTTTTAAAGCAGACTCCTTCCACTGCTTCTGTTAAAGAAGTGAGGCTGAGAGAGGAGGGAGGGACTCGCCGGCCTGGATCAAAGTGTGGCCTCCCAGAGCCCTTGCCTTCTGCCTGCGAGACTTTGTCATCTTGCCTTTTAAAAAGCCAAAGGTAGAAGAATGTGACATTGGGAGACTTTTGTGGATTCAGAGGTGGGAATTGATCAATACTTGTTGAGCACCTACTCAGAGCCTACGCATAAACTGGTCACTGCTGAACTAGAAATAATTCATCCAAAGAAAGAAGGAATTAGAAAGGAGATGATTCTGATAGAAAGAGACTTGAATTGGGGTGGTGAACACACAATTAAAAAAAGAACACGATTCATTTCCTGCTCTTAAGAAACTCATACTCTTATTATCTAGTAAAGCATAACATTATTGAATCCCTACTCTGTGCTAACAAATTAATATGAGAAAAATGTGCTATATCCTTGAATTCACTTCTAAAATGCTAGCTTTCTCCTTTTTATCACTTTTGTCAGAATTACTTTGTGTCCCAACAACACCTGAGGTGAATAATAAGATATAAAACATTGTTATGACTCACAGATTTTTCATAAATTCGTGGGCAAAAGTAGGTTTACAGCTGTTCCTATGGAAAAAGACAAGTGGGTTATGGTTATTACAATAGCTTTATTACCTAAAAGATAAACCATAGGTAAGGATATGAAATTATAACACTAATAAGAAGACCAATAATACACATAAATAATGCAATAAATAATAAATAGATAATAATAATACAAGAATAAAAACTCTTCTGGTGTACTCACAACTGTAAACCTACTTTCGCCCAGCCCTGTATTTAACTTTTCATTCGTTTTTGCTATTTTTCTTTTTCTGTGCTCAAATTGTGTCATTTTCTGTCAAGGACAATCCTTTTTTGGCTCCTGTGTCCTTTTGACACAGCCCCAATAATCTCTGAGAGCTCCTTTGCTTTCCAGTACATTATTTCATCCTAACAACAACCCCAAAGAGATAACTACTATGATTGTTTGCATTTTGCAGATGATAAAATTGAGGATTGCCCAAGGCCACACGGCCACTGGAGGTAGAGCTGAGACTTGACTTTCACCCCTCCCCCCCCAACACCAAACTCTAATCATTTCTCCACATATTCTGTTTTAAAAGATAAGATTAATACAAAAGAAATAATTAGTAAATAGCCAATATAATAAAGGCCATTAGACTGAGGTGGCTCTAATGCCTGAGAAGCCTAGTAAGCAAACCAAAACCTAAGCCTGTATTGCCTCAAGGTTAAGAAATCTGAACCTAGGAACGACCAATCACAGCCAACCAGGCTTTCCCAAATAAGGCACCCACTTAAGCTCCAGCCAATCAGATAACTTCTTTGCTGTGCCTCCCAGTCTTCTTTCTGAAAGTCATGCCCTTGGTCCTGTGGTGGAGTGCTCCTAACCATTTCTGGTTTGGCTCTCCTGACTGAAGTAGATTTTTGCTCAAATCAACTCTAAAAAATTTTAATATGCCTCAGTTTATGTTTTTGTATATGCCTTTTTATTGATTCACTAAATATACATTGAGTTCCAATCATATGTCAAGCTTTGTGAGATGAGTGAGATAGATCCCTGTTCTCAAGGAGCTTGTGTTTCATTAACAATTGACCTTTGTGGTCATGGCAACGGGTATAAAATGAATTCGGTGTGAACTGGGAAGGTCTGGGACATCTTCCGGGTTGAGAATGGATCTGGCCTTTGGAGGCTAATGAACAACTTTCCTGGGAAGAGGCATCCCAGGCAAGGGATGATGTGAGCAACGGCCCAGGGGCAGAAACCAGCCTGGCAGAGGGATGGCATATACCCATTGTGACTGCCCTGTTCTGTCTCAAATCGCTCAACTTCCATAGGCTTGACTCCCAGGAAAGGGGACCATAGATCAAGCATGTGATGTAAATGGCTCTTAAATGAGAAAGGAACTTTCCATTTCTGCGTGGTAGGAAGATTTCCCTCCCGATGCTATTAAACAGTATGCAGTATTTTTTTATTAAGCTATTCTCACATAGGATGATAATGGTGGTCCATTTTGCATGGAATTAGAGTGGTGTGTAATGTATGTAACGTGGGCTCTCAAAGGGTAGAGGCCAGATCTTAGTGGTCTCTGGATCCTTGATGATCACCATGTAAGTTGGTTTAGAACCATTCTTAAAAATTGAAATAAAATTTCTTCCAAACATTTATACCCTGTGATTGGATAATTTCATTATATGTCCCTGAGAATCTGTTATAAAGAAATAATTAGAAATGTGAACACAACTTTATGCCCAAGATGTTCATTATAGAAGCCTTCATATCAATAATATGTGTACGAGAAACGACCTCACGGTGAATGCATAATCACACTGTGGTCCTTTCTATGCTATTCTAGGTTTGTTGCCTTGGAACCTAATGTAGATATTAAACATCATATTTATGGAGAGTTTTTAATCACATGAGAATATTCCGAAGATATACTTAACTCCAAAGATTCAAGGTGTGAAATGATAGACACAAAATGGCCTTAGCTATGTAACAACAAGCGCATAGAGAGAAGGTGGGGGTGAAATACACTAAACCATCAACAGGAGCTTCTCTCTGGGATGGTCTGTACCTTCTCCTTTAGGCTCTTCTCTGTTTCCGCAATGGGCGAGCCTCACTGTCACGATAGGCAAAGCAAAAGCATCTGAAGGAGGCTCATTGCACTTCTTTACCTATTGGCTCAACACTTTAACCAGTTAAAAGCTGAGTGCTACTTTTGCTGCCTAAAACAGAACAGGGCAGTCAGGAGGGGTGATGGATGCTCTGGGAAGGGTGGGTGGGTGGCTGGGGGTGGTCCCAGGAGAACAATTCAGGAGGAAGAGTGAGGTCCCCAAGTTGGTGAGATGTAGGGCTGAGGGGCCCCCACCTTGGTGGCTCTCACCCCTGTTCCAGGGCTACCTGAAGAGGTAGCTAGGCCAATGCGATGCTGGTGGAAACTCCAATTTTACAGTCATTAGGGGCACAGTGGGCTGGGCAATCAGCGGAGTCTTTGATCTGGTTAACCTCGCTGGGGGTCAGGCGGCTCTGACCTCACCAGTGTTCTCACTCTAAAGCTGCAGCCGGGTCAGCGCTTCCACTGTGCCCAGGGTCCACATTAACTCCCGGGCCAGAGAGCAGGGCTGGCTCTGCCCCGCCCGCCTCCGCCCCGGCCTTCCCTCCCGTGGGCTCCCAGTGTGCCCACTCAGGGGGAAAACGCCAGCGTTCATTTCCTCACTCTGATGGCGCCATCCTCTTCCAGCCCATAAGCACTTTGTCACTGTGACCCCAGAGGTCATTCGGGCCTTTTGATCTTGCCTACCTAGAGCCGGGCGCCCCACTGCCACCCTGGGTCTGACCCCCCACCCGGAGGGTGTGCCCATTGGCGTGATTGGGCCCCTAGAGGGGAGGACCTCAGCTGATGGGGCTTGGAGATCAGAATAGGGTGGGTCTCAGGGGAGGCAATTCAGTCTTTCTCTCCATCAGAGCCCTTTCTCCTCAAAACTCAAAAGCCTGAGGGGGCTTCTTCCCTCTGGGGGACAGAGCTTTATCTGAAGCCTCCAGCCCTCTCCAGCCCCTCCCCACCGCCCCGCTGTCTTGTCTCCCACTCAGCATTTCCCAGGATTCATGTGCCTGTGGTCCCTGGAATGTTCTCGCCTCTCAGAGCCTCCACAAGCTCTGCAGACACCACATGAATGAAGTCTTCCTGCCCCTGCAGCATGGGACGTGCCCCAGCAGTTCTGTGAAGACACCTCCGTGACCAGCTGTGGCAGTTACAGCTCCCCTCCCCCCAAACCCCTCCAGCCGTGAGCGCCAGGCAGGCAAGCGCCCTCACCCCACGTGCCTCCAGCAGGGCCCGCAACAGCGAACATGTGGCCACTTCCACCAGGTGTCGGGTGACTTCTGATAGCTTTAGAAGGAGCGTTGGGTAACTCGATGGGAATAACTATGGTTTATGAAATGAAGGCTTGAGTCGGGTCTTAAAGGGTCGGAGAGGAGGTAGAGGTATCGGGAAGGGGTCGGTGAGCTTTTGAAACATGGGAAGAATCAATTCATTTGCTCACTATCTCTACCCCGAGGCAATGAGCACCTTTTCTGGATGCTTATTGCCATGAGCTTTGCATGGGGAATGTAGAAGGGAAACAGCCCTAGTCCCTGGCCTGGGTGGACTCCCAGGCTGGTGGCGGCGACAGCACGGAGGCGTGGCAGTGGCCGTCGGGAGGTGTGGAGATGGCAGGTGCTTCGGTGTGCTGAGTTCACGGAGAGAAGGAGGTGGACCTCACAGGGAAGGAGGAGCCGATGGAGGCAGATGGAAAATGTTCACAGTAACACATTCAGGCGATATCGGACCGCCCGGAGAATGAGTGTATTTTCTCCGAAGCAGACAATCTAGTTCCAATCCCAATTAAGGACTTTGAGGAAACGACCCTGAGCGTCAACCGCAGTTGAAGACAGCCTCCCTGTCTGCCCCTAGACGGCTGGATGCATGCACATTTGTCTCTGCGCCTCTTCAGGAAGTGTGGGCTCGCCCATCAGCAGCCAGCCAGGCCGCCTTTGCTGTGCGCCAACCTTTTAGGAACCTACCTCGGATCCCTTCCGCATGGGTGTGTGTGTGTGTGTGTGTGTGTGTGTCTATTAGTGTATTAGTTGCTCGTGGTTAGCCCAGATTTAATGCTGTCCAAACTTATTTTCTTTCATTAATATGTTCCTCCATTCATTGATTTCCAATCAATAATCTGTTCTTGGTCAGATGAGTCCTTTTCATTTATTCACTCCACAAATGCTCTCCCAAATGCTTGGAGCTGGATTAACTCCCGGGGAAATAAGAGACGTCCATCAAGAACAATATTTCGGTGAGAGGAATGGCCAAGGCCACCGAGAACTGCCATGCTGAGGGAAACACAGCCTTACCCCTCTGTGGGGCATTCAAGGAAGACAAAGGCTTCTGCTGGAGGAGATCCCACTGATGATTCTCGGAGGTTAAAGAATTAGCCCGTCACCATAGGGGCGGGTGGAGAACTGGGTCTGAGGCTAGGAGGCAGGTGTGTTCACTCGGAAGACCCTGGAGGCAGCCAGGAGATCGGAGCAGGAATCCTGGCCCCAGAGTGGCCGTGGGGATGTGCACTCCGCTCGGCCGGTGTGGTCCCTCTGCTGGCACCTGCCAGTGTGTCCCGGGCATGGGCCCAGCTCTGAGCACCACATCCTGGTGGAGGCTGCCTGCAGAGCTCCGGGCAGCCCTTGGCACATGCTATTTTCTAATAGCACCTACCTGGGCAGCACAAAGCCCGCCCCCTCCTCCGCAATGTGGCCCTGTCTGCGCGGATCATTCCTGAGCACACTTCCTGGCTGCAAACAGCTCTGTGTTCAGCTGGTGGCACCCTCCCCCGCCCCTCCCGGATGTGCGGCGAGCTGCCTCAGAACGTACTGTCTGGATCTGAGGCGGAAAGATAATGATTTGCCTTTCTCCTAAGGAAAGCTAATTACTAGAAGGAATCCCAGCATAATTACACCGTCAGGCTCGGTGTCTTGTACACACTGCTTCCTGACAACGCTGTCCCGCTAGCCTGTAGCTGTCGGAGGAGGAGGGGGCGAGCGTGTCCGATTCTTCCCAGCTTGCCCACGGTGGCAGGACCCTCACTGAGGGTCCTTTGGGACAAGAAAACCAGTCAGGTGTCTGGGTGCTAGGAGAGGAAGAACAGTGCCTGACAAATGCTTGCCTCTCACAGTGACCCTGTCAGGGGTAATGGAATGTTCCATGGTGGGAACACTGGTGCTCAGGGAGACTGCACTTGCTCCAGGCCTCTTTGCTGTAAGTGTTAGAGCTGGGGTTTGAACCCGGGTCTCTGGCTGAAAAGTGTCACTGTTGGATATTGACCAGGCTATCAGGGTCCCCGTGCAGAGTGGTGGTGTGACCAGGAAGGGGATGAGGAACTTGCTTCTCAGTGGAGCTGGGCCCGCCTGGCCATGACCTAGTGTGGAGCGCTGGGCCAGGGCTGGGCCAGGAAAGGAAGAAGATGTGCAATGTGACTGAGCACTCACTGTGGTGCTCATGGTAAGGGCAGCCACACCTCTGGCACGGAGGTGGGGTCAGAGCTGTTGTCCTGGGGAGCAGGGGGGGTCTCACACTAGGCCTTCATGTCCCCGTCACGCTCCCAGCACAGATGATGACCAGCTGACGGGGTGGGGTAGGGGGCACCCCCACAGAGGAGGGCACACAGGTTGGAAGTCTGTGTGGCCTTTCCCATAGGACAAATGGGCCAGGAGGCAACGTGAAGATATTCCAGGCAGAGAAGAGAGGGAAGAATTGAGCAAACGCCAAATGCCCAGTGTGGCTGAAGGGAGGAAAATATAGGGTGGGGACCACCTTGTTGAGTGAGCGGTGACTGCTGGATTACGATCTCACAGACCCACTGGGACTTCTCTTCTGGAAGGGGAAGAGGCTGACAAGGTGATGGAGACGTGTCCTTCCTATTCTGACACTCTGTGAGCCAATGTTTACAATATAATTAAAGATTTAGAAGGCTGTTTGAACACCTCTATCGAGGATCTTACACGCTTAGTAGCCTTGGACTTAGTCATGTCACTTATGAAATCTTTCTGAAGGAAATCCATAAGCAAGTGTGTTCATTACAGCGTTGTTTATAAGAGGGGAGAACTGGGAATAACCTAGAAATCCGACCATAGGGGATTCACATGGAAGCGGTGCTCCGTCCTCACCATAGGTTTTTAGACCGCTGTTGAAAGGATGTTGATGAAGACTATGAAAACAGAGGGAAATGGTTACGTCATAACAGTAAGAGGAGGGACAGGATAGGAAATTGTGCATAGTCACAATTATGAAAAACACACCCTTTCATAGAGCAGCGGACATAGTCATGCAGAGACAAAAACTAGAAGGAAGTATTAATTTTTGACTGATGGCATGATAGGGGATTAAAATTAATTTCACTTTTTCTAATAGAAAAGGTAGATTTTATTAATATGTTTAAAAAATTAAAACACAAAAGAATGGCAACGAAAACAATAGCAACCACTTGGGCAAAAGACCCAGACAATTCTCACCCTTCCCGGCAGCCAGGACCGTGACTGGGTCCGTGATGGGGAAGAGGCAGCAGCTTCAGGTTTCAGGAGGGAGTTCGGGGGAGGCCAGCCGTGCGAGGAGGCCCTTCAGCCGTGGCTGGAGGGTGTTGGGCCCCTGACCAAGGGCAGGGCCTCAGAGGTCTGCTCCTCAGAGGCTCTGATAGAGGCAGGAGTAATATTGAGTCCTTGTTAGGACCTGCAGGACCCAGCACCGACGTGAAGCAAGTTGTCAGTCTGTTCTCTGAGGGTTTCGTGAAATGTTAACTAGTCTAATTTCTATCAACCCTCCCCCGAGGATATGCTCACTGATTTTAGAGAGAGGGGAAAGAAGAGAGAGAGAGAGAGAGAGAGAGAAACATTGATGCAAGAAAGAACATTGACCCACCACCCTTGAATGTGCCTGGATTGGGAAATGAACCTGCAACACAGTCATGTGCCCCGACCAGGAACCAAACCCGCAACCCTTCAGTATACAGGATGATGCTCCAAGCAGCTGAGCCACACGGGCCAGGGCCGAATTTCTATCTTTAAATCTCTTGGGAACCACGGACGTCTGAGAGGTTTCATGGCAGAGTCCAGATGTTGGGTCAGAGATTCAGGCTTAGGTCCTGTTTCTACTTCTTATTCCTTCTGGGATCTTGGGTTGCATCTGTCGAAGAGAGATTTGTAACACAGACTCCAAAGCGGCCAGCGCTGGGATTTCAGTGACCTGCTACCCCGCCCGACCCTCCTTAGCTGACCCGCGCCCTGGTCGGCCTGCCTCCTCCTCTGTCGGTGAGAGATGCGGCCCTGGTTGTGAGCACTCGCTGTGACAACGCTAGTTTTCAATTGGCCTGTTTGGTGAATGACAGGGCCTAGCAGGCAGGCCTCATTGTGTGACCAAGCACTAAATTAGCCCCACAAAGGAAATTGCTTTCCTGATGTCCTGCACTGATACCCAGGAGAAGGTCCCCTTCCCCCGAGACAAAACCCATGGCCAATCACTTCACTCTGCTGAGAGCTTTCACCAGATCTGAGAACTGGAGGTAAAGCCAGCTTTGGCGGTGGGCAGTGGGCGGTGGGCGGTGGGCGGCAGGGATCCCGGCCCATGCCCTCACTCTCATCTTCTACCCATCGGGCACCAGCTCAGTGAGCATTTCTAGGGCCCTTGAATATAAGCAAAACCTCGCCACTGTTGTTAATCCTCACCTGAGGATATGTTTCCATTGATTTTTAGAGAGAGTGGAAGGGAGAGGGAGAGACAGAGAGAAACATCGATGTGAGAGAGACACATTGATTGTTTGCCTCCTGCGTGTACCCCGACCAGGGCTGGGGAACCAAGCTACATGCCCTTGACCAGCATTGAACCTGGGACCCTTCAGTGTGTGGGCCGATGCTCTAACCACTGTGAAAACTGGCCAGGGTGATTGATGATGCATATTTTCTGACCAAATGGCCTGGAAACCCCAAATGGCCTGGGAGCCCCAAGATGACCACTGGTGGTTCCGTGGGAGACCGCTGTGTCTAGAAAGACCAGCCTAACGAATGCCTGCCTGCCATCCCACCGCGATGGCTCCAGCTCCTTCGAGCCTTGAAGATGTGTAGGCTCCTGGTCCCTTTGTAAAAAGATAGAGTGTCTGAGGAAGTTGACATCCTGTGCCATTGCTAGTAACTGCTCTTGGGTCAGGTTCATGGGGACACGCAGGGATGGGGTGCTGGCTGGGCTCTGGGAAGGAGGGCCAAGCAAAGTATAAGCAGACAGGAGAGCAGAACCAAGACGCTGTAGCCCAGCCCTCCCGTCTCCCCTGGGGTTCAGGCTGCGTCCACTTTCAAATTCAGTGCAAGGCAAGCCTACAGCAGGAACATGGTTAAGGCAGGAGAGAATCTAGGAGGGCAGCTCAGTGGAGGGAGGGGAGGGTGTGAGGTGGGGTCAGTGAGGGAGTGAGGCTCTGAGGCCTGATACGGGGGGGACCTCAGTGCTCACCTAAGAATGGGAAGCGGTGGCTGAGATGACCCTCTGAGCTACTTTCAACCCTGAACAGCTGACTTCATCCTTAGGCTCGGCCTCCGGGAAGGAGTCCAGTCGTTATGAGAGTCTCAGTTCTGGTCTAGGTCCTGAGCCGTCCCGTTGCCCAGGCAGCAAAGCGGTCTGAGACGCTGCAGGGAGGGGCTGCTCCTCCTGCGTGGCCGTCTTGGGGCAGCAAAGCTTCGCTGTCACAGAGTCAGGAGGGACAGAAGGAAGAGAGCCGGAAACTGCTGCAGAGTCGGGTCCATGACCCACGGCTACCCGTCCATTCACAGGTGACGTCACGTGAAGGCTCCCGATCTCCAGGCCTTGGGCCTATGAAGAGCACCCTGGCATGTCTGAGCTGCAATTCTCACAGGGGAAACTGAGACCCAGAGGGGAGAGCGGCTTAGCCCCAGCTGCCCCAGGGAGAATCAGAGTGAGTCGCCAAGTCCCGTGTCCTTGACCGCCAGACCCCCTGCTCTGCTCACTGAACAACCCAGCCTCTGAAACACCCCGGGACAGAGCTCCCCGGCATTTCCTGCCTCATGTGTACAATCGTGAGGATTGATTGTGGCTGGGATTTTGTTTCAAGGCTTTAATATGATTAGCAAACATCAAATATCAAAAGCTTATCTAGTAAACACCTCCCGTCCGCGCCGTGGATGTTATGGTCAGCTTCGGATTGAAGTCGAGTCACATTTCAAAACAGATGCAATTTCAAGAGGCCAGAGTGGGGCTGCGCACATCTGCTGGCTGTGATCTTTCGTGTGCAGTAAATGGTGTTGTTGGAGAGAGAGCTCGGCTGTAAAGCATCAGCCTGGTCAGCAGGACCCGCTGACAATGCCTGGAGCTTTCCGGGGGATTTAAACATGCAGGCGAGCACCCAGCCTGGGGCGGTGGGGTGGGGGTGGCGGTCTGCCGGGGCCAGGACAAGCCGCCCATTTAGGGCTGGGATGTCCAAATCAAATGTTTATGATCTTTGACCAAAATTCAAGTGATGCTATTAGGAGCAGTAGGGCTCCTGGGGGGACTCTGGTGGGAGTGGAGGGAGAGAGACGGTGAGCATTTGTAAAATGAAACTATGGTGCCCCTCCCCACGCTCCCCATTGAAGCCAAAGGAAGCACACTTCCATGCTTGCCCTTGAGGAGACAGAAAAAAAAATTCTGTGTCCCATTTGTGAGTGGCACGAACCTAATGCACCCTCAGTGTGTGTTTTCCTTGGGCCCATAGATATTGCGGCTAAATGCAGTGCCCTTCTGGATGTGTCGGGTCCACTGAGCCCTCCAGCTCCTCTTCAGGGGTGTGGGCTGTGTGTATCTGTGTGGGCATGCATGAGTTTGAGTGTGTGCACATGCCTTGCCCTCCCCATGGTTCCCGTCACCGCCACCACCCTCACCCTGGCGCCTTTCTCTTTCTACCGCTCACAGGGGAGGAAGGTGACACTCTATCTGGGGGACTAATGTTTCTCCAGGCGCCACAGTTCATGGGTTTGAGTGACCCGTTCCAGCTGTATCTGGCGGCCGCCCCGAAGCTGGCCGAAGCCCTGCGGGTGGCAGGGCGGTTTACACCGTGGAGAATGCGTTCCTAATGGGGCAGCAGCTGCCACCGGCCAGAGCTCCAGGAGTTGGTGTAATGAGAGAAATTGCTCTCTGCCATTGGGCTTGGTGGTTTTCACCCATAAACGAAGATTTGCTGCTTCCAGCAGGGGAGGCATGTGTTCATTTCGATCCCTAGAAGCTGAGGAGGAGGTGGGGCTGAGCCAATGAGAAAGCAAGTCCTCCAGCCAGAGACCCTGGAATGACACGCTCTGGACTTGAGTTGGGTCTGAACTGGGCTGATCCGGGTCCCACCTGCAGCCTGTGATGTTGTTGAAGATGCAAATCCCCGAGGTCTCTCAGGATGAACCTCCTTGTAGGAGCTGCGGAATCTTGGGGGGTGCATAGCAGAGGGAGAAGGGGGGGCTCCTTAGAATGGGACTGGAAGGGTTTTCAAAATGGCTGTTTCGTCATCAGACACCACAAGGGCCAATGCTTTGGGTTACTGGCCTCATACATGGGCTATTGCTCAAGTTCAGTGAGGTTTCTAGCTTAATTTAGGTTTTCATTTCTATCAAAGTTGTACGTGCATAGTATTTAAATAATCCTGCAAGGCTTCTTAGGAAAAGTAACGCCTCCCTCCCTACTTCCTTTTCCCCAGAGGTAATGACTTTCAGCTCTCTGGGCTGACTCTTGTCATCTTCCTCCACATCTCCCGGGAACATGTGGTTTCGTGATGTGGCAGCCTGAGGAACGATCTATTGGCTTCCACTGTGGAAGATGACAATTTAGCATCTTTTGTGACTGTCCCCTCTCCAACGTCTATTGACGTAAACATTGCATTCCTCCCTCACATCACGACTTTGGAGAGAAACGAGGAGAGGAAACACAATATGGAGCCCAGATGCCCCAAGCCAAGGGAAAAGAAAACTATTTCTGGGTGAACTGTGGCCAGCGTAGAGTTTGGGGCTGACATTCTCCATGTGAATGATGCTTGGTGCATGCGGACCCCAGAGCCTACGACATGCCCCGTGAGGCCGGGATTCTCTAGAAAATCTGCCTGTGGGTAAAGTGAGTTATATCCATCTCTCCAGCCCTTGCAAAACTATGTGAAAGAGACCCTGGTTGGGATGAAAAACACACTTTCCTCAGAGCTCAGGGGACCCGGGAGAGGGATGCAGGGGGCACATTAATAATGGAAGAGCTATGGCAAATGCATTAGAAGCCAGCCATCTGTCCCTGCTACAGAACAGATCCATGAAAACAGGATTCTGACCACAAGGTCCTCGAGAAGGAAAAACCATGCTGACATTTATGGCAGGCCCTGCAGTGAGCGTTGGGCTCTCCATAAAGCAGGGGCTCCAAACATACTTGTCTTCAATAAATGAAAAAGCTCAATTTGCAGTTGGGTAAACCGAGGCTCAAAGAATGAAAATGGAATATCCCAGGTCATACAGAAGATTAATGGCAAAGCTGGTAGAGGCATCCAGGTGCCTGTCCTCCACCCACCTTCCCCTTCTCTCATGTCGATATGTTGAGTGTTAATCAGGCCACGTATTGTGCTAGGTACTGAGGATTAAAAAGACAAAAGAAAGAAAGAAAAAACCCTAAGAATCCAAGAATCTGAACCACAGGAGCTAAAAGTTTCATTGGGAGAGAAGTAAACAAACAATTTGGAAGAGTACGGAGCATGCTGGGATAGAGGTAAACCTCTGTAAGATACCTTGGGAAGACACAGAGGGGGAATTAACCTGATTGGGAATCAAGAAAGGCTTCCTAGGGAAAGTGATAAATGAGTTTGATCATGAAGGAAGAATGACCTCAGTACATGGTCAGCGTTCCAGTATGTGATCACTCAAGAGAATGTGCTGGAAAGAGTTTGGAGTCAGGAGGCCAGGAAGGAGACTCATGCACTTATTCACATGAGAGATGGCATGGGTTTGAGCAAGGAGGACAGTGGCTGGAGAATAAGAGAGGAAAGATTGAAGAAGTACTTTGTTGTGAGAACAGACATAACCTGGTTATTGACTGGAAGGAGGTGAGAAGGGAGATATAGACCGCTCCCCACTCTCCTGACTCAGTGACTCACCTGGATGGTGATACCACTCACAAGGAAAGAGGACACAAGGGGTGAGAGAGATTTCTAGGGAGGTGAGTTCAGGTTTAAACTTGTAGCTTTGACAGGTGAGAAATCTAAGTGGAAATGTCCTGTGGGTGGTTGGGTTTGGAGGGCTACAAATACAGAAGAGGGCTGGAGAGTGGGCAGAGGCTTGGGCTGATTGTTGAAATCCCAGAAAAGATACACAGCAGAGGGAGAAGAAGAGGGTTGAGGATGAAGCCCTGGGAGCATGGAGATGTAAGAATGGTGAGAAGGGAAATGCATGCGGGTGCCTGCAAAAGAGCGTCCAGAGATATAGGAGGAATTGCAATAAAAGAAAACAGATCTCAGGAAAGAGATGATAGTCCACGTGTTTAGCACAGCAAAAAACTTCTAGGACGATAAAGACTGATAGAGCCCAATATGGTGGTAGGTGAACTTGGGAGGGGGGGTAGTGTTGATAGAACAGTGGATGGTGGGAGCCAGAATTCAGTACAGTGATGAGTCCTTGAGCAGCAAACTTCCATGCCATCTAGGAACTCTTGCTGGCTTTGGGGTGAACAAGATCAGTGTGCCTTGAGGATACTAGTTTGCATTCCTAGCTCAGGATTGGCCCTAGAAGATGGGAGGATGGTAAATCCTTTCCATGGGATTCCAGCCCAGGCTGAGGCCACGCCAGTGTGACTGGTGAGAGAATAGAGCCCATTTCTGCCTCCTAGTCACCTATATCAGGGTCAATGTTTTTTTCTTTCTACTCTCACCTACGTAACGTTTATGATCGTCCAGCAGATAATGTGTGCTGCTGCTTCCAGGGGGAGTTCACCCAGACTGAAATATTACAGAAACCAGAATCCAAGTGTAACAGGTTCCTCTAACTCACCAGGGAAGTCAGGTCTCCTTCTGATGTGAAGACTAAGCAATTTCACTTCTACTCTTTAGTAAATCACTTAGCAAATCCTCTTGTACGCGTGGTCTCTAAATCTTGGCTTCGATGAGGAGCTTGCCTTTATTCCTTGGGTGAAAAAAGTAGACCCCAATTAAACATAAAGGAAGATTTTCACTCATTTAATAATAGTTTCCTTTCGGGGGGCGGGGAGTGTGAAGAGTCAGTGTTGACTTTGGCTCAATAGTACTTAAACCTTGTCGTTAATACTTTGCCTCTTCCAAAGGAAGCTTGGTGAGGGCTTTCAGTATTCATGTCAATGAAACAAAACCATTAATGAATAAAAATGCAAAATAAAGATATGGGGGAAAAGGAAAACGTAACAGGTGATTGGGATAGTGTAGTAACTGTAGGCGAGTCCTGCCTTTGAGCTTCTTGCTCCCAAGGCAAGAGGGAAAGCAAGCTGGATTGCATAGTTGTCCATATAAAAATCACATAAATATGATCAGCAGTGACTTTGGAGACTTTATACTTGTGTGTTTAGGTAAAAGGGTAGCTGACTTGGATAAGGTGGTGTGGAGAGCATGAAACTGGTCTGGAGAATGTGAAGTTCAACCTGCTTCAGGCCCTCCCCCCTTGCACCCCCAGGTGCTGGTGTCAGGCTTCAGGGAGACGGCAAGCCACTTTTCTCTTTCAACTGCTTCCTTTCACATATGGGGAAACTAAGGGAGCAAAGAGGTGAATGCATCTGTTCAGTGTCATCCAGCAGGTGGGTTGGGAAAGCAGGACTAAATTCTGGATCTTTCCCTTGCTTTTCTGCCTATTAGTGACTTCATTATTCTATTTTATTTATTATTTACGTGCTATTTGATTTTCATAAAATTCACTCAAAATTGGTCAGTCTCATTATCCAAAGATAGGTACTGTTAACATTCAAAACACACAGACACACACACTTTATAAGTTACACATCTTTTTTTAAAAAAAACAAAAACAAAACTTGTACATGGTAAAGTTTTTTTCCTTTCTACCTTTTGACCTCCTTCCCCCATTTTTCTCACCTCTTACCTACCAATCTGTTCTTTGTATCTATGAGCTTTTTCTTTTAGATCCCATATATAGTAGAGATCATGTCTTTCTCTCTCATGTTATGTAGCATAGTGCCCTTGAGGGCCATTCATGTTGTTGCAAATAGCAAAATTTTATTTTTTTTAAATGGCTGAATAATATTTCATTATTTTTCTCTCTCACACACACAATTTCTTCATCCATTCATCCATTGATGAACACTTAGGTTGTTTCCATATCTTAGCGATTGTAAATAATGCTGCAGCGAATATGGGTGCATATATCTTTTTGCGTTAGTGTTTTCATTTTCTTCAGATACATACTACCTAGAAATGGAATTATTGAGTCTGATTTTAATTGAGAACCCGCCATACCACTTTCCATAGTGGCTGCACCAATTTACACCCCCACCAGCGGGGCTGAGGGTCCCCTCTTCTTCACATTCTTGGCTGAGATGCCATTGAAAAGCAGGCGTTCAATGTCATGGTGAGGGAGAGTCATTTGGAGACCTGAAAATCTAGCTTTTCTTCTCTCTGACTTATGCTCCGATTTTGACAAGTCATTTCATCTTTCTGGACCTCGGTGTTCTCAGCTACAAAGTCAGGACCTTGTCATTGCTTTTCTGAATTCCTCAGAGCTCTGGAAGCTCCATGAATGCCTTGGGCCGTGTGGCTTGGCGGGGGTGGGGGGACCTGGAGGGGTCTGGAGGGAGGCTGAAATAGGGAAAGGGAGGCAGGGCTCTGGCCCTCACCCTACTTCTACCTGAGCAGTTCCGCTTGGATCCGTTTCATGTATTTGCTTCTCATGTGAACTGTTATTGCAAAAACAAGGTTCTGTGGACCAGCTCCTCCAGGTTTCCTTTGGGCCTCTCGGATTAGAGATGTCCTTCCAGAGACTCACGTAGACGGACTCAAATGTGTATGCTGCTGAGCTCTCTGGAGCACCTATAACTTAGGATGCACACCGAGATAATTACCGTTGTGGAATTCTAAGCACTTAAATACAAGTCAATCCTTATAACCCCCTTTTAAACCAATTGCCTCACTGCAGACATGGCCGCTCAATATGTTTTATTGAGTGCCAATAGAACAGGAAACTCGATCCTGCCGTTTTCCTGATTAGATAGCACAGACGGGGGAAAGCCAGCATCCCGGCCACCGTTCTGCTGGGAGGAAGGATCTTGCTTCTCCTCGTGGAGCGTCCAACTCTGGTTGTCAGGCCAGGCCCACAGGCAGACCCAATGCCTTCCACCCCCTCGGCGCTGGAGGGTCACCGAACATCCAACTGGCAGGCCCTTGCCGTGGGGGGAGGAAACTGGTTTTCTGCTCTGTCTGACCATGTTTACTGACCCGGAAAAGAGACGATAGAGCTAGGCGCAACACTACTGTCAAATGTCGAGTCTGGGAGCGAGCAGATCAGTGTCAGAACCTGGGGTTAAGGAAGCCAAGGTCACAGTGGGTCCCAGAGGACCAGAGAGACGGCTTCTTCAGGGCACACTCTGAGAAAGAGCCGCACCCGTGGGACCGAGGAAGAGAATGGCTTTAAGACTCTAAAATCTCAATGGCCTTCCTAGAAACCCTTAGAGATGATGTGATGCAACCTCCTCGTTGGATACATGGAAAATCTAAAGCCCAGAGAAGGGCACCCCTAGCTCATGGTCACCCAAAAGTCCATATTCCATTTCTCTCCATCTCTGTTTGTGAGTTGTCAGGCATCTCTAAACAGGGACTGGGCGCTTAACGAGGTAACTGACAAGAACCGTGTCCCTAAGGGCTGAGGGTAGGGAGACTGGGTTTTCCCACCATGGGCCATGGTTCAAGAGGCAGAAGTCAGTGCTCTGTTAGCTAAACCCAGACCACATTCATAACAGTGTGACTCGGACCCCACACCGGACCAGGGCCTTGGGAGAGGATCCAGTGTATATGGGAACTCCCTCCCTCCCTTCCTTAACCCCTGGCTCTCAGCCCGTGCCAGTCTGTGCCTGTTGTTAAATTTATCTTGAGTTGAAAACACCACCACACCCCATGCATTCAGTCCTTGGGCCACCTCTGTCCCGAAGTGTTGCTGCTGTGTTTATTCCTGGGGGAGCATCCTGCCTTTCTGAGGTTAACAGTCTGTGGTGCTTCTGATAGGGACCGGGCCCTCACACGTATCATTCGCTTCCGTAAATAGTCATTCAATTAATGAGCATCCGCCGAGAAAAGAAGGTTCATTTCCAGCCTCGCAGGCTACAGGCTTCGGTTACAGGAAAATGCAGTTTGTGCAATCAATGAAATAAAGCCATCGCCAGCCCACAGGACAGCCTCCAGAGGGGTGGCTGTCCCTGTCCTCTACAATGGTGGCCGGGGGAGATTTGCCCTTGAATTGAACATGCCACCCTTAAATTGACAATTTCATTTCCCTCCCAGCCCGCCTCCTGCCCCAAAGATCTGCTGAAATGGCAAGTTTCCTCTGACAAGGCGGAAGGATAATGGGTGAGTTCCAGCCATCCATCAGCAAGCCTGGTCACAGACACTCAGCTGCCTTTTGTCTGCTGCTTTCCCTGAGGATGCAGGCTGGGGACCCGGGGTATGTACACCGCCTGTGTGTGTGTGTGTGTGTGTGTGTGTGTCTGTGTGCGCGCTTTTAAAATCGGTCCTCTTGTTTCCTTCCTTGCCTTCACCCAGCCTGTTTACTACCTTTGGATGGGCCAGGCCACTAAGTCAATACACATTAAGACCCAACACCCAAATGTCATAACGCGAACGTGCAGAATTTGGAAAGGCTAGGGACATTGGCTGCTCTGTTGGGTCCTGTTTAGTCTGAGGGTAATGAAGAGCTCACAGATGACCTGATTTCATTAAACTAGGTCAGATTCAGCTGAAAAGCGGCAATGACTCTCACCCAGTTATCCAGCGAGCCCTCCCTCCCTCCACCCCTCCCCCACCCTCATCTCGGGGCTTGAATGCTTTCTGGGAATTAACTCTGAGTTTTGTCAATACAGTAGCTAAATCTCCACGGAATAATTGGACCTCTCTCGTTGGCTTCTGTTTGTGCAGTGACGAGGCCAGGCCTGGGAGAGAAGGGGATGGAAAAATGGGGGAACCCGAAGTTGCCTTTCGGAGGACCTTAATGCAGGCCGTGTGCTTCCGTCGTAGCAGACTTTTCTCCGGCCAAACATCCTGAGTTCCAGCATCTTATCTGAGGGCTGTGTTGACGGAAGCAGCTGAAGCGACTCAGAGAGGAGTTACCATGCAGACAAGGCCTCCAGTGTGTGCAGTCTCCCCAGAAACACACCGCCCTCTGTGGCCTCAGCAATGTCGCTGTGGGGAGCAGGAGAGGGACCGTCCGAGGGGGGAGGTGGGAAGCAGTGGTGTTTGGGGGGCTGCTAGGGGCAGAGGGGCTGTCCTATTTTCTGAGCTCTGGAGGGAAAGACTGGGGCAATGGTGCATATTTTGGGCAGGCAGGATCCAGCTCCTCCATGTAGAAGGAAGCATTTCTTTTTTTTTTTTTTTTTAATATTTTATTGGTTTTTTACAGAGAGGAAGGGAGAGTGATAGAGAGTTAGAAACATCGATGAGAGAGAAACCTCGATCAGCTGCCTCCTGCACACTCCCCACTGGGGATGTGCCCGCAACCAAGGTACATGCCCTTGACCGGAATTGAGCCTGGGACCCTTCAGTCCACAGGCCGACGCTCTATCCACTGAGCCAAACCGGTTAGAGCTAGAAGGAAGCATTTCTAACAATTCGAACTGAATATAGATTAGAAGGGCTGCCTGATGAGATCACTGAAATGTTAGACTTTACTAAGCACCTACTATGTCTCAGGCCTGATGTTGGGCCCTTCATCTACCGTCCACAACTCAATTGAAGGCGGCAGATGAGAAAATTGAGGTGTAGAAATATTAAGTAACATTTAGGAACCAAAGTGCGTACGTGGCAGATTTCTGCACCCCCCCCGCCCCCGCCTTTGTTCAAAAAGCAGGAGATTTGTACATTGCTGGGATTTTCCAGAGGGGATTCATGCATGGGATGGTGACTGGATTAGCTATTTTCTTCAGTAAACTTTCTCAAGGGAAATGGTGAAACTTCAGGATTGAAAACTTCAGATTTCTTGTTTTCCAAAATCTGAGGAGAAGACCTTTGGAAGAAAATAGCAATTTGTGGAGCACCAACTCCCTCAACTCCTGCTTGTCCAATTATTCTCAGTCTTCCAGCTCCATCTCCTTTGAGCAGTTTCTCTGGCTACCTCAGGCCCTGGGAGTCTCTTGTCTGGAGCACCCACAGTGCTCATTGGGCGTATTACTCCCTGGGTGCTGAGCTCGCTGGGCGGTGGGCTCTGTACACGCTGCTTCCCTGGCTGAGGGTCTGGTCTCCCAAGGACTGGCCTAAAGCTGGACATCCGAGTCCTCCCCAGCAGCTGGTAAAGTCTGTGGCCACACAGTTGGTTTCTGAGGACAAGAGTGTCACCTCTCCATTCCCACAGAGCGGGAGGAATACATGTTTCCAACTCACAACTTTTTGATAAGAGGAGGGGCAAGATTCTAGAAACATATGTGGGAACCAAAATATTGCTGTGGCGTTTAGGGGGAAAGGCAGCTTGTCACAATATTTATAATCATTATTATTGAATTGTAATACAGCTTTGTAAGTAAAAAGCTGAAAGACCTGATAGGGTTGTAGGCTTAAACCAGAGCTTTCCCAAGCTATTTTTTTTAAAAAATATATTTTTATTGATTTCAGAGAGAAAGGGAGGGAGAGAGAGAGATAGAAACATCAATAATGAGAGAGAATCATTGATTGGCTGCCTCCTGCATGCCTCCTACTGGGGATCGAGCCCGTAACCCAGGCATGTGCCCTTATCTGGAATCGAACCCAGGACCCTTCAGTCTGCAGGCTGACGCTCTATCCACTGAGCCAAACCAGCTAGGGCCCAAGTTATTTTTAAAAAAATATTTTTATTGACTTCAGAGAGGAAGGGAGAGGGATAGACAGAAACTTCAATGATGAGAGAGAATCACTTATTGGCTGCCTCCTGCATGCCCCATACTGCAGATTAAGCCTGAAACCTGGGTATGTGCCCTGACTGAGGATCTAACCATGCCCTCTTGGTTCATAGGTTGACTCTCAACCACTGAACCAGCCGGCTGGGCTTCCCAAGCATTTTGATTCATGGTGCTCCTAGGCCAAAAAAATACCTAAGAGTTCTGTTAATCAGGTTGTTATATCCAACAACTTAATAATTACTCATCTCTTCACAAATTAGTAGCCATCCTATATAATAAAAGGCTAATATGCAAATTGTCCCCTCCACCAGGAGTTTGACCGGGAGTTCAACCAGAAGTTCGATCAGGAGGTGGGGCCGGCCAACCAACTCCGTGCAATCCCTACCCTCAGCTGGCCCTGCCCCTGATCGCCCACCCCAGATCAGGGGTGGGGCTGGCCAGCCAACTGCCTGTGCCGTGCATGAATTCATGCACCAGGCCTCTAGTTTAAAATAATACTCATAAATTGAAGGAAAAAGTGCTATTTTCATGTCATTCTTAAATAACTGCAACTCGCAGGACATGTGAGCCTGTCGGGTACTAAATAGCTTCTTAGATCTTGGAATCTGATCGACACCACCACCTTCATTTCCTGTTCCACATAGATTTTCACACAGCACATGCTTGTTATCACTAAAATCACACCAAACCCAGCTTTGCACGGATATGATGTCATTGAAAAGACTGTAGCTCTATCAAATGCTGAAACACTGAACAGCCTCGAGCTCCCGGGTTGTGCGTCGTCTGATGAATGTCAGGTGTTGCTCCAAAACACAAAATACTGTTCAGTGTTCCTATGTGGTTTCTGTGGGTGTCTGGGTTCCTCAGCACACGGTTTGAGAAACATGGACTTAAACATAGTAGATCTGGAATTAGGAACTGATTGATATGCCCAAGGTACATTTTCTTAACAGATATCCAGCTTCCCAACAAGGGCATTCAGACTTCAAATTTTTAGGAGACACTGAACTTGGGTAATTCTGTGTCCTGGGTGGTTAAGTTAATTTGACCAAACCGATGAATTTTAAGGACTCTCTTTCTTTCAGATGAGAGGCAGGGACATGTGCTGGGGGAGGCGGGAGTGGCCGAGGAGAGGTCAATGGGGGGGAAAAGGAGACATATGTAATACTTTCAACAATAAAGAATCTAAATTTAAAAAATTTAAAAAATAAAACAGGTGCGTTACATATTGTCTTTAAGACATTGACAACTGCCCTGGAAATTGTCATATGAAGAGACCAAGGGATGACATCATCTGAGGGATGACATAATATCTCTGTGTTTCGAGAATTGCCCAAGCCAGACCTCCCTGGCAAAGCATGGTTTCATTCTGAGCTTAAGGCAGTTTTCTTCCCACTGCCTGATAGTGCCGCCCAATGGAAGGCGATCTATTACATGAACTGTATAAAGTTAAGATGAACCCACCCCACCTCTAAACCAAAATTGTTTCTGAAACTCCTGAAGTTAAATGAACATAGAACATGGGCATAGTTTTTAAAGCAAATTCTTATGTACTTCAGGACATTACATATGACCCCAGCAAGGTCATTTTGTAGTTCTTAGTTTCTTTAAATAGAGCATAGAGCAAAATCAAAGTCATGATTTTTCTTGAAAGTTACTTAAATTTCAAATGAAAGAGAACATATACATTTAACTGGAGAGTGGATCACTTTCCTGAACTAGAAAAAAAAAAATTATGGCCCAATTTCTTCTCTCTCTCTCTCTCTCTCTCTCTCTCTCTCTCTCATAATTCTCAGCCAAGACAATAGGCATCATGTGATGTGACAGAGAAATTGGGCCAGTTAAAAATAGAAGGCGTACTCCACCAAGTTCATTAGAAAGTTAAAGTTCCATTGTTGATTGCTATTAATTTATCTCTGCCTGCCACATGTGTGAGGGAACAGGACAACAGGCAACTGCCGATTCTGAGAGCTGGACCCCCCCCCCCCGCCCCCCCGCGCCCCATCCTCTGGTTCTATTTCCTCCCCTGGCTGAGCAGCATCACCCAGATGAGCTCACCTGGGCCCTGCTAACGCGCTCTCCCAGCGCCAGGGACTCTTTCCTCTGGAAGCAGCACTGGTTTTGGGAAAGCTCTGGTTAGCTCCTCCTCTCTCTCAACAGGGATCTCAACATCAGCTTTTCTAAATGGGAAATGAAGGTCCCCAGCCTCATGTATTCGACATGTCGCTTGTACCTTTGCACTTGCTGAGTTCCAAAGACGGCTCAGGAGCCTGGGGTGCATAGCTGAAAGGTATTAGGTGAGTGCGGTCACAGTGAGACCCAGTTTTGTAAATGGAACCAGGTCCTCCTAGTGCACCTCCCTGTCACCAAGGTGACAGTACCCACTGTGTGTCAGGCAGTGCATTAGTCTCTGGATAGAAAGGCCAATGACACAGGTTTCCAGGCCCCCAGGGCTCACAGTACAGGGTCTGAGGGAGGCCAGGCCAAGACCAGACCTGACTCTCTCCGATGGTGGGAATATTCTTCACATGATTTGCAAATCATTTCATTAAACTGGCTGTTCGTCAGCCTATCATTCAGATAAGCATATTGAAAGGTGACATGGTGGGCTGGAACCCTGGCCTGTAGGTTGGGTGATGTGTCATGGGTTGGGGTCCCCTCTCTTGATGTTGCATTCTAAACCTGGGATGAGTGGGTAAGTTGAGGCCCAGCTGGTGTTCTTCCTGATGTTAAAATAGTAGCAGTGGGCTTCGAATGGTGGTGCTCACAACGCTGTGTTGCCCTCTGAGTTGGGGCCAGTTGAGAAGCAGACACCAGGGTGGGCGGATGGAGGTTCAAGTCTCAGCCTCCTTATTGATGAAGCCGGCTTGTGGGGCATGGCCTGGCCCTGTGCCTGACATCTGGCTTCCTCACACCACCACCCCAAGTTTATATTTCAAGACCCACCTGATGAATTGCGGAATGGAGAGTGGGGGCGGGGCTTAGCCCTGACTTTTCCCATTTGCTGGCTCACCGTGTCAAACCCACTTGTGTGAAGCTCAAGAGCTGAATGTGGCAGGCGGGCTGGCATTCAAGGTCACCCTATGGAATACCCTATGGAGCATGGGCACAGCCTATCGGCTGGCCCCGCTGGCCCAGGGAAGGGGCTGGGGGAAGAGCGCAGAGGAGGGCCCAGGCGCCTGCCTCCTCATGGTTCCCTTCTGGAGGGTGCATGGATTCTCCTCCCAGTTCCTGAGTCGGGGCTGGCTGCCTCTGGCTTCACCTTCAGTGAAGCGGTGGGGCCCAGAGTCAGTGGCCTCGCAGCCTGGTACCCCGAGGAGGGGCCCACCACACACGGGTCCTTGGACACTGTGTGCTGACTGACCCTTGAGGTTGAGTCCAGCTGTGGAGGAGGCTCAAACCACAAGTGCTGGCAAAGACAGGAATCCTCAGTGCTGTCCAGGACCGTGGAAGACTGGGCGCTGGCCCTCACATGACAGGTGAGGCATTTGGCAGAGAGCAGCTGGCCCACCGGCTCTCCAGGTGGAGCGTCGAGCCTCAGCTGACCACAGGGCACATGTCGGGGGGACATATCTACTTCGTCCCACCCGGTGCCCGTTCGGAGGAGCCCTCTGAGGGCAGCTGTGGAGCAGGAAGCTGGGAGGAGGGCCTTAGAATGACTCACTGAGACAGGTCCGCCCCCAGCTCCCTCCACTGCCTGGAGATGAAGCTGGACCAGTTCGCTATGAGATGCTTGGGAAGGGGTGTTCTGTATGGTATTTTTTACCTGCTGGGGTAGAGAACAGAATCTTGGGGGTATCACCAGGAGATTCTGAGAGCTTTCTCTTATTTTTCCTTTTACTGCTCTTTCTAGGTGCTTATTCTCTGCCCATTCCTAAAATATGGGGTTTCTGCTGCCAAATGACTCCTCCTGTCACTAGGCCAACCCCACCCTCTCCCTCTCTGCCCCTCCCCTTCCCTTCCCTGTTCTTCTTCCATAGACCTCACGTGGAAATAAGATGGAATGCCAGAGGAGGAGATCTGAGAATTCTGGTCGGGTGTCTGCATTTTATAGATGAGGAAACTGAGGCCCAGAGCAGAAAAGCGATTTCTCGGACATTTTAGGTATATAATGACAAGTCCAAAATGAATTTGCAGACACTGCGTTTCTATGTGGCGAGGAAGAACCTTTCATGAGCCACAGCCTCCTGTGTAGAAGGCAGTCTCCTGGCGAGTTATGGTACATGTGGCACATACCACGTGGAGGAGGTGGGACGTTGCTTCACTTGTCAATGGGGACGTCTGCTTGTCTGTGTCACAGGATTGTCCCCGGTGCTGAGTGAGCCAATGCATGGAAAGGGGCTAGCACAGGCCCTGGGACATGCTGCATCCTAAACGTTATCCACTCATTTATGCAGGGCCACAGTGTGGGAGTCAGTGTGGGTTCTGGAGCCAGGATGCCCCGATCTGATCTCAGCTCTGCAATTTACTAGCTTGGGCAAGTTAGTTTAGCTCTTTGCGACTCAAACTTCCAGTCTATAAAATGAAGATAATAATCATACTATTCCATAGGGATGATATGAGGATAAAAAATGAGGATTAAGAACCAAGAACCATGCCTGGCATACAAGTGCTCAATAAAAGTTAGCAGCTGTAATGAGCATTGCCATTGGAAAACTGTGATTGCCAGTGTTGTAATTGTTCCATCTTCCAGAATCTCAGGGGCCTGGGTGACTCAGAAGACAGAGTGCCTACAAAAAGCTAGGGTGAAACAACAATTCCCCCTGCTTCCCAGCACTGGGGACACCCGGGGGGCATATTGAACAACTATTTTATTTTTTCTAGAATGCTGAAAATCAGATTTCTGCAGGGTAGGAGAAATGAGAGCTAATGTCCCCTTCAAGGACTCCATGTTTCACAACCACGCTGTGAAATTCTGGGGTACTGAAGTAAGTGTGCGAGAAGACAGTGCAGCTCCTTCCTAAGAAGGTGATCTCTGTCTTCCCCCACATATTCACTCATGGCTTCCAGAACACCTTCTTGGTGGCAGACACACAGGTTCTGCTGACCCAGCTATGCATGAGGTATGGCCTTTGTCCAAAGACAAAGAGACAGACATAATAAGTCCATGTTTTCAGGACAGTGTGTTGGGTACAATGAGTTTACAGCGTGTGGCAAAGGGGATGCTATGACTACTTTTGGGGAGTTTCGTCAGAGAAGTCTTCAGAGAAGGACAAACATTTGCCCTGGGTCTTGCAAGAGAGATGAGTGGGAGACCCAGACAGGTGAGAATGCAGACAGCCATCATATCAGATGGTGAGGGGTGCAGCCGGTGCAGCAGAAGGAACAGGGGACTGGAGTCAACGAGACCTGGGCTAGAAACGTGGCGGTGGCTCCAGTCAGCCGTGTGACTTTGCATATATGACTTACTTAAGTCCCTGCTTCCTAACTGGTAAAAGGAGGCTAATAAGACTTACCTCTGGAAGTAATGTGGACTACACAGTGTAATGAAGGTCAAGGTGCAGGCCTGTCAGCTGCGTAGCACAGAGCAGGTGGTCAGCAGATGTTAATAGGTCCAACAACAGGCATATTTTGAACACTTGCTAAGAGCCTTCCATATTGGACCGATGGTCCCTACAATATTGTCTAGCCTTAAGTCATTCATTCACTCAACAAACACTTCCTTGAGATAAACTATATGTCAGCCCCTGAGATGTGTTCTGCAGATGCAGACAAGAATAAGAGGGCAAGCCCAGCCAGTGTGGTTCAGTGATTAAGTGTCAATCTATGAACCAGGAGGTCACAGTTCAATTCCCTGTCAGGGCACATACTTGGGTTGTGGGCTCCGTCCCCGATGTGGGGTGTGCAGGAGGCAGCTGATCAATGATTCTCTCTCATCATTGATGTTTCTATCTTTCTATCCCTTTCCCTTCCTCTCTGAAATTAATAAAAAAAATTTTAAAAAGAAGAATAAAATGGGTGAGTGTTCTCATGGAGCTCATGCACCATATACTCTCTGCAGCATTGTCTATGAGGTCGTAATATTGTATACCTGAAGGCCAACACCAAGGGAATGGTTAAGTAGGTGATTATTATATAAGAGCATTATTAAACAGTGATACTGACAAGTGTTTATGATGTAACTAGAGGCCTGGTGCACGAAATTCGTGCAGGAGGGGGTGGCCCCCCAGCCTGACCTCCAACAATGCCAGCGTCCCTTGCCCCGGCCTCTGTCCAGAGGCCCATCCCCTCCCTCCGCGTGGCCGGGGTACAGATGCTGGGCTCGTGTTGCTGGGGTGACGCTGCCAGCGTCTCGCCCTGGCCACTATGGGCACTGCCATCTTTGTTGCGGAGTGATGGTTAATGTGCGTATTACTCTTTTATTAGATAGGATAATAACTGAAACAAGCAGAAAATGAAATCAGCTGTAAGTACAGTTGATGCTTAATATTCATGGTAGTTCTTTTCTGTGGTCGCTGTGAACCCTAAATCATTGCTCATGGGAGAGAACATGGTGGGCCTCTGCTGACAACATTGTCATCAACCGGTCCATTCATCACCTTAGCTTACATGCACTTTTGTTGCTTTCTATACACATTGTTGATTCATTAACATGGAACTCCCAGCCAATACCACGGTAGCTTATGTCTAAAGGATGCTTTTCCAACACTCACACTTTTTTCTGTAAAGCACATCATAGCCTTCTTGTGCTTAGGAATGCAGACAGAGCTGCTGCTGGGAGCCATTTTAAACAGTGAAATCACCACTGGAAAGCACAAAAAAATGCACAAACAGGCCACCATATAGCCTGGGAAGAGCCACCTGTGTACAGCGGGAGAGCTGAAACACGAAAGCAGGCATCATCACGTGCAGCCCCAGCTGGGAAAGTGAGCGTGGGCCATGGATTTTTCTCTACTTGGTGCATGTCTGCCACTGACCAGCAAAGTGCCATGACTATGGGTGTTGAGCTCACAAATATATTATAGTGAGTAGGCAAGCCAGCAAAAAAGGAATCCGCAAATAATGAGAATGTGCATGTGTATCAAGACTGACGCCAATGTAGAGGAAGGCTAGACAGTGGTCCTGGGATGGCTGTGGATGCTTTTCATTAATGTCATCAAGGTTGTTTTTTCCTTTGTCATTTTACGATAAATACACCTCGAGGCAAACAAGTACGAGGCCTGCATGTGGCTCCTAAACCCTCCCTGTACACCCGCCTGGCTCCCACGGCCTGGTCAGTGGGCTCGGACATGGTGGGGATGAGGCGGAAGGTCAGAGCTTCCTGGCCTGGGCACCTCCAGACCAGCCGATGTTTCTGGAATGGCAGTAACGAGAGCCGTGGACACTTGAGGCAGTTGCCCAGTTGAGTTGCAGGCATCCCCTGACTCAGGGCCCATTGCTGGAGGGCCCGGCACCCACCAGTTTCTCTCTGGCTGTGACTGTGTTGTCTCTGTGTGGCAGGTCCCAGGACCTCAGCCCCGTTGGAAGCTCCAATATTCATGTTCCTGTGTTCTGGTGACTAAAATCTAGGAGAAAAAATTAAAATGGTGCAATTTGTTTAACAGAGTCTTCCCCAAACATTGACTCTTTGGAGGAAAGGTGAAAAAATATAGCATCATTGCTCTAAATTATGTGAAAGGTACTCTTTCCAGTTCCTTTTGAAGAGTATTTGCCAAGAAGCCAGCTCACCCATCAGTGGGATGTAAGGTGCTCCATTAGGTGATTCTAGGGCTGTTTGAAGGGGAAGGTCCAGAAACTTCTTCATATTACTCACAAAGGCCGGGAGAAGGACTATCCTAATTCCTGACTCTGGGACAGGAAATTCCAGGCCACAAAGGTTGCTGACATTCTTACCTGATTTGCCTCTGGATTTGGAGTTTCCGTGAATGGCTTGTTTGTCTAACTCAGCTCCGCTCAAATCAATCTTTCATGGATCCCCCCCACTAAAGATCACCTTGGGTCAAAGGTCATAGGTCATCATGGTTCTCAAATACCTACCCATTTTGTAAGAGTTTCAAAGTGGACAATTACCCAGAAATTAGTGAGGAACAAAAGCAAGTCTTTCAAAAGACTAATTGGGGAAAAATGAGTGCAGTATGTGCAATAATGTTTCAAGTATTATCTTTATGGCTGCCCCAATTAATTTCCAGTTTTTCTCCATCCTGACTTTTAATGACATAGAATGTAGTAGAAAGTCTTGACATGGAATTCCCTTGAGTTTTGTTTGCTGCGCGATGTCTTGACGTTGTGATACTCGTTCTCCGTGTACTTGCGTGTGCTCACACACGACATGTTCTTATACACGTGTGAGTCTAGACACAGACATACAGTGTCCTAACAAGATTTCCCTAAAGTAATTAATTCAGGGCGGTCACTGAGGAAAACACCTTAGAAGGACTTTCTAAAAATATCACTTTGCAGTCCACTCTTAATTTCTTACAGTAAAAAGCTATTAATTTTGATTTAATAAGAAATTGTAGAAGCCAGAAAGAAATGAAGAGGGGCATTCAGAGCACATGGAAAGGAAGACCCTGAAAGGCGAGGCAGGGATTGGCTGACTGGCGGTTAAGGCGGGTTGGTTACAGATACCCATTGTAGTGGGTGGGTGGCCACGTGCAGAACAATTCATAGCCTTTGCTTACTGGGGCTCCAAGGAATTGCTTTTGGATGGAAAAAAAATCATTTTTTTACATGAGGAAAGTGAGAGAGATTTGAGCCTCTTGCTTCTTTGAAGTGTGACCTCTGGATGTTAAGAACAACATGTGTCACATTTGCCTCCAGGCCGTACTTTAAAATAAATTATTGCCCAATTTTAACATTTCTATTGTGAATTTTGGGGGCAAGGATTCCAAAGAAATCCATGTGTTGATGTTGCTTTTTCTTGTCCTCTGTTGATCAAAGATTCTTCGGAATATTCCAACTAAAAACAGCCACTTCTGTGCATGTTGGTTAGGGGTGGCCCATGCAACTCGGGGAAGGGACACTGTGCAAGGGGCAGAACTTGGTATCTCCTGCTCAGTGACCTGTCCCTTCTCTGGTCAGCAGAGGAAGATGCCAGAATGTACAGGCTTGGCTCTAACGTGCTGAATGGATTCAGGCCAAATCGTAGTTTATTCCCTCTGCATTGAAGGTGAGAGGGAGCTTGTATACCAGACACTGAGCTGGATGCCTTGTCAGTCTCCTATGATCTTTATAATAGTGTTGCAAGGTGGTCATTATACATGTCCCTGTTTAGAGGAGGCAACACAGAGAAGTTAAGCAACTTACCTGCAATCACCCAGCTCAATGGCTGAGCTGGGATTCAAGTCAGATGTCTCTGTCTTTGGGACTGCTATTGGCCACACTCCCCAGAAGCTCTGAAATTACCATCCAGAAAGCCCTGAAAAGCCATGGAGGGGTGGGGGGAGGGTGGGGGCTGGAGGCTCATTTGGCCAGGATGGGAGGGGTGGGGCAGGGGGAGCAGCCAGATGCTGTAGCCACCACGGGTCAGATGAAGCCTGATCCTTTCTCAGCTTGATTTGACCTAGAACTGGGAAACAGATGGGTCCAGGCTGCCCGAGGGTCTGAGGGAGGCTGAGCAGGCAAATGGGTCCTGGCTGCCACTGCTCCTGTTCCGAGGCCGGGGGCTGGGGGCTGCTTGGGGAAGCGAGCTCCAGCCTGTGTCCTTTGACTTCATAGTAAAACCTTCCATAGCAATTCAGTGGTGAGGCTCATCCTTTTGGAAGGCGGCAGACCCAGGGGGACCCAGGGGGAACCGGAAGATAAGGCAGATGTCAACAGACATAGCTGAGGAGGTAGCAAGGGCCAAGGAAAGGTGCTTAATGGACTTCATGTCATGCAACTTCAAAGACTCTCGTGCTTTTGCAGAGGTTAGACTCTCTAGAAGTGCCCTACGATTGGATGGCATGGGCCCTGGCTCACGGAATTCTACTCAAGGTGTGTGGAATGAATGAATGAATGAATGAAAATCCCTTCCCTACTCATTTACTTCTTGGGAGGCCAAGTGTTCTGGCTTGCCAACGACTGAGTTGTTTCGTGGGCTGAGGGACTGTCAGTGCTAAACTGAAGAGTGTCTGGGGCACACCAGGGCTAGTTGGTCCTCTACTTACTGAGACACCTTGGTCTGCCATAGACCAGGCCCTGGCCCCGGCTGGGCATAAGAGGTTAAATCAGATTCGGAGCCTGCTCTCAAGTCCACATAGAGTTGGGACAGATAAATATGACATGATTGTAAGTGTCATGACAGGGCCACACACAAGAGCAAAGCCATGGAGTTGGACACACCCAAGATGGCTTTTAAGAGGAGGAACAGACCCGAGGGGGGGGGGGGGGGGCGTTCTTTAGTGGGAGGAGCACACCAGATCTCTACAAGAAGCTTTTGAAGAGCCTCGGGGCTAAGGGAGAGCTGGGACAAAGGCCAAGTAGGGGCTCACACAACAATGGTTTGGTTCAAGAAACAGTAGGCAGCATATGTGTGTGTTTGTGTGTGTTGTGGGGATGGGTGTGCTGGGGACACGTGGGGGTGAAAAGGTGGACTCGTGAGGTTAGAGAGATATTTGAGGGGCCAGGTGACATATTTAGAACAATAAAATTTATCCTATAGGCAATAGGAAGCTATTGAAGGTGTTTTTGTGTGTTTTTTTTTAAAGCAGGCAGACATGGAATCAGATATACAAAATGCTTCATTTATTCAACCGGTGTTTACTAAGCACCTACTATGCATCAGGCATTGTGCTAGAGGAGTGAACAAATGAATGCATGGCTATCTGCCCCCAGAGTTTCTTTAAATGTTCAATCGCAGGGAAGATCCTTGAACTCCAGGGCCCAGCTGCCGTGACGTTGCAGCCTGTGGCCTCTGTCAGGAAAATCATTCTGCAGCGAGCAAACCCCGCGAGGAGACAGCCAGCGCCCGGCTCCAGCCTCCGCCCCCTTATCTGTTTTTCTTTTTCCAAAAGACCTGGAGGGACTGTGGTTGATTCCACTACAAATCAGTTACACAATTTCCCCGGGAGAAAGCGAGTTTCCACCTTAGGGGATGAATGAGCCCTTTCTTTTCTGGAGAGCCGGCCCATGGAGGCCCAGGCTGGGTACTGCCAGAGAGGCAGTGCGGGGAACAGCAGGCCTCGGTGTAATTTGGGGGTGACTGTTTGTTTTTTCATTAAACAAAGTCTGCTGGCAGGGGCTGCGGCTGCTGGAGGCCCTGGAGGCCGATAAAGCAGGTAGGGAGCGAGCCTGCAGCCGTGGCCAGGCCGGCGAGCGCCCCTGGATCCCACCGCAAAGCGTCCATTTTTCAGAGGCTGCGGGGCCTATAAATGGTGCCTTTGAGGAGGCAGCCCGCAGGACCCGTTCTGAAAGCTGATTGTCCCTCCTCAGGCCCTGCCCTCCTCGCCATTCCTCACGCTGCCCATTGTCCGCAGAAAGAGGCCATTGTCTGGGGCTGACATATCTGCTGACGGGGGCACATGAAGCGAGCGAGCGGAGCTGGAGAGAGAAATCCACCCCAAACAACAGAAGCGCAGCCTGGCTGGAGGGCAGGGCTTAGCGGCTGCTGCCTCCCTGATTCGCTGGGTGCTTCCCAAGAGGAAATGCCCCCCATTCGGGGAGGATCAGAGTTTTATCTCTGGGCTGGAATGACACCGTTTGTGCCTTTGTGTCAACAGCACTGAGAGGCCTTGTTTAGGGTGATGTGGCTGCGCTGGGAAGGGCTTGTTTGAAGAGAAATAAAGAAAAAACCCAGAACAATGTTTACCCAGAAGGCAGCTCCTGCCAGCGCCGCCCGCCGAGGCCACCCTCTGCACTGGATGTCGGCCCGCTCCCCCGGCTCCCCCGGCTCCTCGGCGGCTCCTTGGCCTTGAATGCAGCCTGGTGGGCAGGCAGCTGGCGGGCCAGGGGCAGGTAGGCTGTGCCAGCTTTTCCAAGGCGGTAAACAGGGAGGGCCCATCTCTCCCCTCGCTCCCCTCTCCCATGCAGCCCCTGCGGCCCAGTCCTTGCCCCAGCACCACCCCAATCCACAACTGAGGGGTAGCCCTGGGAGAGTGGACCTGACACCCCTGGGCGCAGGCGAGTTCCCGGGGCCTGTGGAATTGCTCTGGGGATCCAGCCTCAGAGATTCTTGCCACTCAGTGTGGTCCCAGGACCACAGCCTGGGCATTGCTGGGAGCTTGTTGGAGAAGCTCTCTCTCAGGCCCCACCCCTGCCCTGCCCTGGATGGATTTACACATTACGTTTGAGGAGCATGGGTCTGAATCAGGGCTCCTCACACTTGGCTGCACCCTGGAATCACCGGAGAGCTTCTAGAAGTTTCAACGCGGGCGGCATCTCAGGCCAATGATGTCAGGATCTCGACAGGACACCATGTTTTCTAAGACTTTCCAAGGGATTCCAATGTGTCTCCAGGTTGGTGCCAGAGAAGGGAGGATGGCGCCCTCTTTTCTCTTAGGCCTGACTCTGCATTGGTTATGATGCGACTGTTCCTGAGCATCTTCTATGTGCCAGGCACCACCACCGTCTCTGAGGCTTCATCAATAAAGATGGCACATGTCCACTTGTGCAGTGAACTCCTATTCATCCTTCAAAACCCAGTTTAAAAGCCTCTTCCTCTGTGATGCATTCCTGAATCTCCCAAAGCAGGAACAAATGCTTCTTCCTCTGAATTCCCACTGCCCTCTGTACATTTCTAATATCTCACTTGTCACATTGAGATTTGATGACCTGTGTACCTGTCCTTGGACTGTGACCTCTGAGAACAGGGATCATATCTTCTTTATCTTTGTCTCCCCAGGGCCTAGGGCAGGGCCTGGGCACAAAGTAGGTGTTAAGTAAATGTTATTGACTAACGACATGATGATGTGGGTGAGTGCCTGAGTGAATACAAGAATAAGTGACTATACATTGCCTGCTCTTAAAAAACTAAAACTTGACAGAAGAGATCACCTGGCACACATTAGCAAGATGCTAACCTCTGGGGTCATCATAGTGTAAGAGCAGCCATAGGCACTATGTCAATGGTTGAATGTGCCCGTGTGCCCGTGTGCCAATGAGGCTGTTTCCACAAACAGCTGATGGGCTGGGTTTGGCTCACGGGCCACAGGGTGCCAACCTCTGGTCCCGGGAGAGACAGACATTGAGCAGGTCATTGTGACCAGGTTGAGGTATCTCTCGTGGCGATTCTTCTCCCACTTGGGTCCGTAGGGAGACTCTGGAACTCAGCTCAGAGGCTTAGGGACTCTGATCTCCTGGTCCATGCCAGGCTCCTCCTCTCACTAATGGGTTCCCATCCTCATGTCTAGCCCCCTCTCTTAATAGGCAGCTCTTCCAGGTCATCTGCTCTGTACCCTTGAACTTCTAAGCAGCTCTCCCAAGTACGTTGCTTTGTGTAATGTGTACTGAAGTTACATAAATGACAGTGAGCTCATGGCTGTTCTGTTTCCTACTTTTCACCCGCATTCAGCACTGTGCTTTTAAAATCTAATGCTGGGTGTATATCTCGTTCCTTGCTTTTAAATGTTCCAACAATTTTCACATTGTTCATTACCAAATCTTCCTTCTTCATCTCCCCGGTGATAATCACTGCATTTGGTGCCGCTCACTGTCCCCACATGCCGTAAGGAGATGCCACATGCTTGCCTTTCCCTCTTGGTACAGCCCTTAGTCTTAGCCTTTGTCCATTGGATGGGATGGTGTCCTGAATGTCTGCCTCCACCCTGGACTGTCCTGAGGGCTGTTATCAGATTCACATCTCTACCCCAGAGCTTAGCCAAGTGTGCCTGGGGCTCTGGGGGCCAAGGATGTTTGGTGAGCCAATTAGACAGGCTCCTCTTGGTGTTCACATGGTCTAGTGGAGCACCTGGTATACCTGCTTGTTCCCCAACAGCAGACTGAGAGCAGCCCTCACCCGAGTAGCACCTTTGCTCTGTGGACACCTCCCCCAGCAAAGCAGGTTCCCATCGTTGCTTCTCATTTCATAACCTGTTGACTATCTGATGGGCTGATTCTTTCCATACTGCAAACTTGGGGAGTGTTGTTTAGGAGGGACACATGCTGTTGTACCCAAACAGGTTGTCATCAGGACATGGGAGGTGCTGGGAGGCCCAGGGTGGACCTCGGGGAGCCGGGCCCTCAGATCCAGGCCTCTCTGTGTGTTCCGGTGGTGTATGCTGGTGTTAGCTGAGCCCATCAGCTCGTGGTTTCATCTGGGCGAAGACAGAGCCAGGAGGGGCTGTTCCTTTGTGCTAGGAGCCTGCTGGTGAGCACGGATGGAAAACTCAATTATCAGTGAGGTTAGGGCAGGGCGGGAGGTCAGGGCCTCATGCCCGCTCTTCCTCTGGGCGCTGAGAGAGCTGCCCTCCGCTCTGCTGCTCTGGGAGGAGGAGGCATTGATCAGGGTCAAGGGTCATGTGTCATCAAAGGCGGTCCAAGAATAAAGGGAGACCTTCCCAGGGATTCTAGAATGGCCCCCCAAAACCCAAGGCGACTCACTCCCTTAGTGAGCTCAGACGTGCCTTATACTCAAGGAGTCCAGCATTCTTATTACAAACTTTCTAATAAAATGTTGCTTTATCCTAGGACACAGTTTTCAAAGACAGGGTTGGGAGGGGAAGGGGTTGAAAGCATTCTCTTTCTATCCTCAGCCAAGAATTCAGAACCCTCTGGGAGAGATACTACACGTCTTCCTTTTTTTTTTTTTTTTTTAGGAAAAACAATTCATTAAAAAGTTCTTTGTATGAGTCTGGACACCTCACAGATAGGACCCTAGCCACCCTTGTTTCACACTTATCTTTTCCCATGGGAATATTTCCTTTCTAGGCCAGGAAGGGGGTGGGGAGAAGCAATCTACACACAGCAATTTGAAAGTTGGAAGTTAAATTTGAAAAATTGTATGGCCAAAGGATTGTGTGGAACAACCATAAAGATAGAAAGAAAGAATAAAAGGGAAAAAAATGAACAGTTTACCAAAAGACAGAGATGTAAAAAAAGGCAGATGGAAAGAATTTCAGAGACTCAGAGAGAAAGAAAGTTCATGCCCTAAACCCAAAGGGAAAAAAGGTACCATGTTCTCATCAGCTGATTTGAAATATGACAAACATCCCCAAATGCAAGATTCTGAGCTGGAGGGGAGGAAGGCATTTTCCAACAGATGTACCTATATAGTGTGATTAATCATTTCTTGTTCCTTACAGTGAAGTGTGGGAAATGAACAAAGGGCCCAATTGTGCATATCTGCCCAACGTCCCATTTGTCAAGGCAAATTGAACACAGAGAGGATGGAGTTGATGACACATGAGAACAGGTTTGCATTTCAAGAGCAGACCTGAGTCCCAGTTGAAGAATGGGGCTGACTGAGGCAAAGGCAGGACTCAGCTAAGCAGTCCGGTGCCCCTGCATAGGTGCTCTGGCATGTGTAATGGATGTACACACAGATGCTTGCATATAGAGATATATGCACAAATGTACCAAAGTGTTAGCAGGGATCTAACTACGTAGAAGTCCAGATTATCCGACTGAGAGAGTTCTCCCACAGCAGCCTGAGAACGCACTTCTAGCTTGCTGAAAAGCAAGCACAAGGATAACGTGTGGAAGGCACTGTGCTCCTGGACCTCTCCCAAGTTTACTTCCTGCAGGTTAACTCTAAGGACCTAGTGCAAACGCCACCTCCTCTAGGAAGCCCTCCCCAGTGCCATCAGTGACCTTCCTCTCCATGGCTCCCGCACAGACCCGTTCTGTCAAGGATGCTGGGTGCCCATCCTCAGCTATGGGTCTGGCCATTCTGGGTAAGTCCCTTGTTCATGTCTTATCTCCACATCTAGTTCGGAAGAAGGGACCACTGTGAAGTCGTGGGACCTTGCTAGGCAATAGCGCAGCGGTTCTCAACCTGTGGGTCGCGACCTCTTTGGTGGTCGAACGACCCTTTCACAGGGGTCGCCTAAGACCATCCTGCATATCAGATATTTACATGACGATTCATAACAGTAGCAACATGACAGTTATGAAGTAGCAATGAAAATAATTTTATGGTTGGGTCACAACATGAGGAACTGTATTTAAAGGGCCAGAAGGTTGAGGACCACTGCTATAGTGGGTTCTCTGTAAGAAGAGACAGTGGCTCCATGTGAATAGCAACACTTCTGAATGAAATCCCGTTCATCCTGGCTCCCTGTTGACCTCGCAAACAGGATGAAAATGCCGCTGGGATCATAGCATTTAGTCATGGAAGGGCTAACCCAGTTAGTGCTCCCCTGCATCCAGCATACTGCTTAGTTCATATTGGCTCATTTTGTGTCTTTCATATAGTAAGACTTTCTCAGTGAAGGAAGTAGGACATTGATTGACATTCCAGGGCAAGGTCCTTATCCCTTGATAGACTGGTAACTCCAATTTGAGAGGCACTGACAAAGAACCCTCTTCATTTTGCAGATATCAACTTTGAAGCTGAGAGAGAAGTAACTGGTCCGAGATTTCACAGCAAGACGTGGAGCTGCCAGTGGCACCTCTGCCCCCTGATGCCCAGGCCTCAACAACAGAGCAACAGCAGCGGCGATGTCGGCAATGTTCACACATGTCATCCCTCCGCACCTCCAGAGGAACGCTGAGCATTAGTCTCTCCACACGAGGAAACTGAGGCCCGGAGGGGACAAATGCTTGTCTGAACACAGAGAGTAGGGAAGCGGCAGAAGAGGTGACAGGAGACGGTCCCTGCCCCCGTTCAGCGCTTGTTCCAACAACCAGGCGTCAGCTGAGCTAACTGACTGAACCCTGCCTGCTCCAGCAATGGCCCAAGAAGTATAAGGACGGGCCGATTCCCGGGCCCTGCTGCAGGTAACTGCGCTGTGAAGATGCCAGTCCTGCACGCAGGCAGACTCGGGAACTGAACGCTCAGAGGCCTCCACCTGGGTCCTCGAAAGCACACCTACCGGCATCACAGTCACTTTTGGGACCCAACATGGCGAAGAGAAATGCGTACATTGCAACGAAACCTCAGCCTTTGCACAGCAGGAAGCAAGGCCTCTGCCACGAAGCACATGGCCAGCCGTGGACCTCATGCAGCTAGTAGGTATTATCCTTATTTCTAAGCCTGTAACCACCAGCTGTTTGACATGTTCCAATGGAAAGTACGGGCCCGGGACACTTGACCATTAACAATGTAACGTCACCCATAAAAATCTCATTTTTTAAAAATTTTCATTTTTTTTAAGAACACAAATTAGGCCAATTGGATGTTTTCAATGTTTTCCCCCCTTGCTTTTAAGCAAAGGACACCATACACAGGCACCAACTGGTCCCTTACAAAGATCTGCTTTTTCCCCTGGAGCAGACGAGCACCAGAAACAGCCACAAATGAGTCTCTTTGTGGTTTTTATAACCAAGGATTGGCCAGATTTCACAGGCCTCACATACACCGCTCCCTGCACGTGGGGAACCTGTGAGCACTTTATTTCTGCTCCAACTGCCTGTCTGAAGGCCAGTGCTCAGTCTGGGTGGGGCCTGGGTCCTCGGGGTCTCCCTGCTGCTCGTGGTTGCCTAATGAGGCCTCATTGGTTATAATGAGGTGAATTGACCTGGCTGATAGGCCTATATTTCCTTGCCTTTTACTCCCCAGGAGAAATGAGGACTCCTAGGAATGAAGCCTGGACTTTCTGGAAGGATCATTGGCTGAGAAAGATGGGGAAAATGTTTGCCTTCTAGACCTGTGTAAGTGCCCAACAAATATGATCTCTTTAAGAGCAGGTCTTCCACTCTGTTCAGACTGTGGCCCAAAAGCTGAGCGCTCATGGTGGAGAACCCCTGTTCTAATTTTCACACTGCTTGGCAAACTCAACTCACAGGTTCTCACCAAGATTTTCAGGTCCACTGCCTCTGAGATGAACTTGAAGTTCTTGGGCTGGCCCTGGGGAAGTCAGTGTAGCCAGAAGAGCTAGGACCAAGGGCATGGCTGGAGCTGGGTCCAAACCTTGACGAGTTCCTTCCTAATGGAGCCTGATTGCCTCCTCTCTGAGACGGGGTTAATGACAACATCAAAACTCTTCAGATTAAGGGAGATCATGAATACAATGTAGGACCACCCCAAGCACTGAAGGCCTCACTCTCCTTCTTCTCTTCCTCCCCATTTTATTGCCTTCCTTACCCTTTTCCTCCTGCTTGATTTTTGAGGTCACAGTCAGAGGCAGGCCCTGGAGAGGACATGGGTTCAGTGTGTGAATTAATGACCTTGGGACACACAGTGTGTGTATAGGCTCAGAGAGGATATAGTTAACTCAGGCACTTTCCACAGTCCCTCCAGGTCTAGCTGACCCCTTCCCCAGCTGTGTGTCTACAGCTGTTTTTATATCCATTGCCCCTCTTACGAGGAGTTACCTGGCAGGTGTCTGGGGCGAGGGGTGTGCACACACGGAAGAGATACTCTGTGTCCCCTGGCCACCGTGGGCTCATGGTCTCCAAGATGCAGCTGATCAGAATGAGGAAGCGCAAGAAGAAGCACATGGTGTTGTCCAGAGAGAGGGACAAGGGGCTCTATAAGCAACAATGTGCAGCCCAGCGCAGGGAAGGGAGGCAGGCAGGAGAGTTACCAAATGTGCTTTACTTCACAGTCAAATTGTCAGAGAGGAGAGGATTCAATTGAGTCCATACAGGAAGAAGATTCCAATAAGCCAGAGCCATTGAAGGGCTCACTCGCCCCCTTTTGGGGTCTGCAAAAGTTCCGGAAAGTGGCTACTTGGGTGTTGGGCAGTGGGTGCGATGGCCGAGGATTGGAGGCCCTCTGTCCACCCAACTCGAAGAGACTTCCTGGGCTGGAGTGTCAGCCCAGCAGGCCCTCCCTGCCCAGTGGATGCAACTTATCGAGTGGCCCCTGCCCCCCATCTCTCTCCCCAGCACAAAAGCCTGTTGTGTGGGGAGCTGGGAGAGCGGACACAGACCACCCTCTCTTCTCAGTGTCATTAGCGTAATCTATTTGATCTTGAGGGTGCTTTTGTTTCCGTCTCTCAAGGGGGGTGGGGGAGGAAGGGGGCCTATCTTCTGACTTTGAAGAGTGGAATGAAAGGGTTAAGCATGGAAATTAAGCCAAGGAGGGAGAGCCACAGTGGGTCCTCTTTTTCTTGTCAGAAAAGAGCTCATGCTTCCATCTGTGGGAGAGCCACCTATTCTGGGAACGAAGGTGTTTTTGTTGTCATAACTGCTAATAACTTTGCACTGGCTTACATTTATTTAAGGACACTTCGCCTCTTTTTCAAAGGGATTTTAACGTGCAGGTAAAACAGGTTTGCAGTGAGTAAATAAAGGAATCATGGCTAAGAACAAGTAAAGAAAGAAGAGGGTAATAGAGAAGAGAGTAGGAGGCAGAATTTCCCCTTCAAGGGTCTGGGCAGGAGCTGAATGTGAGCCGACTCAGTTTGGAGCTTCCTAGAAGTCACAGGATGGAGAGAAAGACTCACACACATGGTTTGCAGCATCAACAAGAAACAAAACTACCTCAGTAAAAGCAGGCACTGATGATGTTATTGAAAAACGTTATAAAAAATCCCCACCCACCCCCTCTGAAATTTGGATCTCAGGAGGTATGGCGCTTTGGGAACACCACATTCCTCAGTGTCTCCAGAGCAGCTTTTCCCAAACTGTGCTCCGTGTAACACCGATGCTGTGAGGCAGCAGGCACGGGGGCCGGGTGGCATGGTCAGCATCACGCTCAGACCCGCCGTGGAGACTTGCAATGCATCTGCTCTCCCGAGGGCTCAGGGAGTCCGCAGCAACAAAAACCCACACAAAACAACCCTGGTGGATGTGGTTTAAACAATCATCCCCCTAAGTTCTTTGGCCACGGAACCAGAATCTAGGGGAATCCCTGCATTCCTGTGGCAGGCAGGACGAGTTTTCCCAGGACACTCTTTGGGAACTGGGGCAATTTCTCTGGGGAGTTCTTTTCCACGAGGAAAGCCAGGTCCTACTTCCTTAGGAGTCACTGGGTGTGTAAGAGTCTCAGGGGCTTCCCACCCTCCGTGCTCCCCCAGGGGCCTGGCTCCACTCAGCCAGAGCACCAGGTCAGCCAGGGTCCATCCACGCTCCGGTGCCCACTGCGGGGGCAGTGCAGGGACAGGTGGCCTCGCAGGGCCTTCAGAGCTGAGGGTCCACAAGCCGAACAAAGCTTTCAATGCCAACGTTGCCCACTCCCCTTGGGTAAGATCTCCGCCAACAAATGCAGTCTCTGTTTTACCAGACTCCCCACGCACCAGGGCTGGGGTGGGAGCAGGGCCGGAAGTGGGGGAACGCTGTCCTGCCACATGGGTACAGCATGATGAACACACCAACCATGTGTGCGGATCTCAGTAGGGACAGAGGCTGGTGGTTCCAGGAAGGTTTCTCAGAGGAAGTGACACTCAAACAGACAGTTAAAGGACCAGCAGGAGTTATCTGAGGGAGGAGGTCTGGGGTCCCATTTGGGGCCCGGCTGGAGCAAATGGTCAGAATGGGCTTTGGTGGACCAAATGGCAGGAGCAGGAGGCAGCTGGTGAGGAGCAGGAGACAGGGCCTGGCTAACAAGTTTGGGCTTCCTTGTCGCAGGACTGGAAGGGAGGTATGGAGGGACCCCCAAGGCGGTGGCAGATGGCAGCACTTACTTGTTAGAAAGAGCCTCCTGATGACTGTGGGCCAGGGGGACACATGTGGGCCAGTGAGCCAGGGCCACAATCCCAAGCGACCCACCCAGGGCAGCAGTCTGAGGCAGAAGGCAGAGCCCTGGCCCTGGGTTCCAGGGGTTAATGGGGGACACGATAAGCCCTCTGTGCTCCCTGGATGATTGGCACTGCCCCTGGCTGGACATCAGAATGAATTAAGGGCACTTGTCTGGGAAATTCCACCTGGTGGGCAGCACGGTCAGGCTGGGCTGGCAGCGGGGAGGTGTCCCCAGCAGCATCCTGGGCCTAGGCCACTGGCCTCGGAGTGGAAAAGGCTTAGAGAACAGTACACAGGAGTGCAAGAGACTATGGCAACCAGAGACCAGTGTCAGGGTCCCGGGCGAGGCTTTCTCTGCTCACCAATGTGGAAAACAGGCCCCACGTCCCGTCAGAATCGCGGCCAGTTGGCAGGGCGGGGCGACCACCCCGTGCATTTCCATTTTGCTAAGTGTGCTCCTAAGGAGGAGCTCAGTTGATTTGTCTTAGCCTGTTTCGGCTCCTATATTAGAAACACCACAGGCTGCTGGGCTGGAACAACAAACATTGATTTATTTCTCTCTGTCTGGAGGCTGGGATATTCGTGATCAAGGTGCCTGCAGATGTGGTATCTGGGGCAAGGTCGGGTTCTTGGTCCACAAGGTGGGGAAAAAGGAAAGGGACCCCTCTGGGATCTAGTTGATAGGGTCATGAATCCCATCCCCCAGGGCTCCCCCCTCATGACCTAATCACCTCCCAACGGTCCCACCTGCTAACACCATCACACTGGGGGGTTGATATCAATGTATGAATTTCGGACGGACACGCACATTCGGTCTATAGCGCCGCTACAGTACTTTGTGACACTGGGATGACATGTCATCTCCACTTCACAGGTATTGCCTGTTAGCGGCCGGGGACACTTGGGAATCTCCTCTGTCTCCTGTGGTCTCTCCGGCACCGTGGCCTCGGGGTAGTCCCATTGTTTGTCGGGCAGCTCAGGGCTCCAAAGTCCATGTTCCAAGAAACAGAGTCAGGTGGCAACTCTCTCTCTTGAGACCTGGCCTCAGAAGTCACAGATTTCAGATCCCCAAAGTTCCACCCGGGTGTGAGCAGCGGGAGCTCGGACCCACCCCTCATCCCATGGCGGGGACGTCCAGGAGTGGGAGAGGCACTGGGGACCCCATCTATCACAGTGAAATGTCAGTATTGACTGTTGAAATGTTAAATAAGGCTACAGCGATTCCCACTGGGAGTCCCTTATTGTTAGACTAAAATTAAAAAAAGAATTCTTGGCCAAAGGAGGCATGGCCACTTGACATCATAGAGTATTTCTCAGGTTTGGAAACTCTTAGCAGACTCCTCTCCTTTGATGCTCACAATTTCCGCTGGGGATCACCAGTCCATTTTACAGCCACGGAAACTGGAGTCTAGAAAGGAACAGAATGGAAATTCTTCCAGCCCCCGAGAGAGCTGGGCGTAGATTGAACATCCTGCTGCAATGCCCGGGTCTCCCCTCTCCTCCAGGTACCGCACCTGTGACCAGCACCCACTGGGAGCCGCATTCCTCCGCAGAAACTGTCACACTGACCCGGGAGGAAGACTTCCTTTCGAATGCTTTAACTTGAGTGTGGCCTTCAGCCTTTAACTCTAGAATGGTTTGTCCTGAGTAAATATTAACCCAGTGCTGGGCGACCTGTGTTTTATTAGCCGGAGGAATGCCCGGCAGAGGGGCTGGGCAGAGGGTGGGCTGGCTGGCCGGCCCGGCCCTTGGAGACGGCGCCTCATTCTTGGGGGAGCAGGTATTTGAGAGCCCTTGCCGCTTGCTGAGTGCTAGGTGGGTGCCTCCCTCTTGGGGGGAGCCTCAGGGTCCCTCAGACGATGGTCTGGACTCTTCAAAGACATTGTGGGCCCCACTCTTACTCCTAAGACCCGCCCAACAGCATGTTCAATATGTTACAACACACTTCCATTCCATCTGATATATCGTAGGATTTTTGTTTTTCTCTTTTGTTATAGAAAAATTCAAAAGAACATCTGTACTTTTGCCTTCGAAATTATTTAGCTATGGGTGACAATCTCCCCCCCAACCCCCGCCCATTTGGAAATTCATGCAAAGTCAGAAAATACAACCTACAAACTATTTTCGAATGTAATGACATGTTCACGAGTGATAAACTTAACCATGAATGGAGTGGCATCTGACACACTGTTACATTTTTTACATTTAATTAAACAGGTATGGCCTTTGCTTTTGCAATGTTCCTTTTCTGTTTTAGAACTAAAATTCCTTTTTATTTTTTCAGCTCTCCAACATTTTTTATAGGACCCGAAGGACCTCACCAGCCAGGTCCTGAAGCGACGGGCCTGACAGATCCTGTGATTCTGGCTGTGATTAGGCCAGTGCTTCCCCAATGAAAATAGCTCCCACAGCGCCTACGGTTGTGTCTTCAACACTGAAGCTGCGAAGAGCAATCCCTCCTCATTCTGAGCTGTCCTTCGTCCTTCCGGCCAAGTGTGCGCACTCCCACTGCTCTGAGTGCGGCGGTTGGCTGGTTGGCAGGGAGCGTCCCTGCTGGGTCCGTGGAACATGCTGGGCCATGAGGATCCCTCAGGAATTCTGAAGGAAGTGAACGTTCCATCATCGATGCGGGTCACCAATCCAGATGGATCTGAAACACCAATGGGTCAGAGACTCCGATGGCGGGAACCTCTTGCAGAGAAGGGAGCCATGGAAGGAACTTGCTAAGGCCTATTGAGGACGGGAGTGGCGGGTAGTGAAGGAAACACACCGGTAAAAAGCAAAACGGGAGTGGCAGAGGCTCGGATGAATTCCATTTGGCCTCCAACATCCTTTCCAGGTGAGCATTAGCTCCACTTTACGCAGGGCCGCGGGGGCGCAGAAAGGCCAATATTTGCCCAGCATGACTCAGGCCAGGAGCTCAGGTCCGCCTATTGCCAAGGCTCTGCTTCATCTTCCTGCCATCGTGACGCACAGATGTGCTTGCAGTTTTTAGAGGAAATGAGCAGCGTGTCGACAGGTTTGTACTTGGAATACCAGCAGGATTAGGAGGATGGCAGCGGTAGTACCTTGTAGGGTTTTCTGTTTGCAGACCACAATCCTATAACAAACACTCAATATCAAAGACCTGGAGAGAAGTGAGTCCGGGGTTTAGAAAGAGGCGGGCGAGCCTTTGTCTAGAGGAGGAGCGCCAAGAGCCCAGTCCGGGAGCTTAGCAAATACTCCTGGAGCACCTACTCTGTGCAGGAAGCCCGCCAGGTGATAACCTCTGGGTCCCGGGCCCCTGCTGCCGATACGGGGGCCTGTACGGATGCGGAGCAGCTCTGGCTTGCAAGTCACGAGATTGGAATTCGCAAACCTCTCCTCCACGCCCTGGCTGTGTGGCCTTAGACAAATGAGTGCACCTTCTTGAGCCTCGGTTATCCATTTGGGGAGATGGAAGTGATCATGGTTGCCCAACGCACCTCTCAGGGCTGTGATATTCCCTGGTGGCCGGTGTGGGCTCTCCTGTGACGCTCCCTAAAGGAGGCCCATTGCGGTGGGAGAGATGTCGGTTTCTCTATGCCCAGCCCAGAGCCTGGCACATGGTCGGCAGGCACTTTGCCAGTTGAGGAGGAATAGGCTGTGGATTTCTTTCATGCTTTTCTGAAGCACAACCTTTTTGAATGCAAGTGAGCCTTAGCTAGACGCTGCCTGCCCTGTTGATGCCTGAAACCAGAAAGATGGTTTCTTTCCAGGGATCCAATGCTTATTGCATTGACCAGCAATCTCTTCATTGATGTACAAAATGCTTCATGAAGGTCAACTTTGTTTACAAAACCACTTTCTGGCTCTTTCTTTAAAATCTGAATGAATCCCGCCACCACCTCCCTGAAGAGGAAGCTCCTCCTTCCCTTTCTCAGTAGCTGTCACAGATGATATTCTCCTTGAACCCATGGCGGCCAGTTAGGCAAGGATCCCTGTAACTCCCAGAATCACAGCGTCCGGGACTCCCAGCTCTGGAAGGGCCCTTGCAGGTTACATACTTGCTTATCCCCATTTCAGAAAAGAGTTTGCCCCAGGATGGAAAGAAACTTGTTCAAGGTCAGGGAACAGAACTGGCCTTGCAGCTGTGTCTTCTGCCCTTGGCTCCATGGACGCGACTCTCTCCCTGGACACCTCTGGACAGAGCCAGGGTCCTCCCTGGAACCAGCAAGCTGGGCCACCGAGCTGGGCTCTGAAGGAGGTGGACAAGACAAGGGGTTGCCTGCGCTGCTGAGTCTATTTGCAAATGTGTTCTGACCCAGCCCCCTGTGCGCCGCAGAGAGAGACACACAGGAGTGTTCCCACCTTCCCGCTCAGGGGAGAGCAGCTGGTGGCTGGAGCGGCCTGGAGTGCTGGGCAGTGGGTGGAGGGACTTCCCTTCCTCTCCCCCCTCCCCCCCACCACCATAAAGAGGAGAGGACTGGGGCCTGGAGATGGCCTGAGAACAGTGGCTGATGGATGGCGACAAGAGCAGTCCTGAATGGCCGAGCAGGGCCTTGATCTGCAACGCGCAGGGGTTATTGGCTGCAATCGCAGATTAGTCAAATCCCAGCTGGAGTCTTGGAGCAGGGAGTTTCGGCGAAAGGCCTGCGACTTCCTTCCTCCTTCGCTAAAACAGGCCTGGAGGATGAGGCCCGTGCACTGTAATTACGCGGGGGCAGGAAACAAATAGCTAAGCCCCGTCTCTGAGTGAGGAAGGAAGGAACACATCAGGGTCTGGGGATCCGTCAGTCAGCTTCTGTTCTGGAGGCGCTGGGATAATAAGAGCTGCTATCTGCTCCGGAATCTTCCCGATTCATGAAGGGGGTATTATTAGCCTTCCTCCTGCCACAGCCCGCACTGGTCTCCCCACTCTGTCTACGTGGCGTGGGCACTTTCTCTTGGGAGCACAGGGTGGCCCATGCAGTCCACAGTCCGGCTCAGCTTTCCCCGATGACTGTGCGCCCAGACCTCCTGCACGTGCCCTGAGGGAAGGGCACCCGCTCCTCCCCACGAAGGTGCCTAGTGCTCAGAAGTCCAGCTCCCCAGGGGCTGCACCCAAAGGCAACAAACAGATGAGGGTGGCTGTTGTCAGGGTGACTTCTCTGGGCCTCAGTTTTTCCTCCTGAGAAGTGGGGGGTCTTTCCTGAACCATCCACACAAGCTCTCTGGACCCGCTCCACCAGGCCACGCAGAGTGAGGGTGTACTGTCCCCCGCGGGTGGCACGGTTGGTGACACAGCCCTTAGATTCTCTATCCCTGGGTTCATGGTGCTTCCTTCTGGTCATTCCAGCTCCGGGGTGGGTTTCAGGGACCGCAGGCTGGCCCTGCTAGACCATCAGATGGGAGAGCTGTGCGTGCTGTCTGGCTTAGGCCCGGCTGCAGCGCTAGCGAGTGAGATGGAGCAGCCAGCGCCCCTCCCTCCCCCTCTGACAATGGGACCATCAAGAGAGTGGACAGGGCCCAGGCCTGCCCAGGGCCTCCCCCTCACGCACCCCGCAGGCTGACACTTCCTGAAGCGCCCTGCCTTTTGTGGGCACGACTCCCTTTTGTAAATGTATTCCCTCCTCTTCTCTGCCCCACAGATTCCCACCCCTTCTTCAGGACTCGCCCTCCCTCCGCTGGCAAGCGACCCTGGTCCCTGGACAGCAGCGGGTTAGAGGAGCTCTTTCCCCACACAACCCCCAGCGCCCAGCACAGCACCATGCACATAGTAGGTGCTCTGTTTATGTTTCCTGGGCAAATGGACAGTGAATGAATGAGCGGTTCTGATCTTGCTCAGCCAGCACCCTGCATTGCAACCTTGCCTTGATCCCTCCTGCTTGCAGGGCTTTGGCGTGCAGGGCCTGGGCCTGGCCCATTAAGCTGCCATCTTCTCTCACCTCATTATCGCCTCAGCCTGGGGGGCCTCGGGGGATGCAGGGAGCCCCTGGGAGTTGAGAGGTTTCCCCTGGCCCTCCCACTGGGAGTGGCCCCTGGAAGGTCACTCAGAGAAAACCCAGCTCCCAGAGGGAGTGTCTTCTCTGTGGGTTTACAAAAGGCCGTCTCTTCAAGCTCATTAACCACACCCCGGAGAGGAGAGCCCTGGGAGCCGGCCCGTGGGCCAAGCTCCTCTGGTGGCCGGCGAGGCTTCCCAGAGCCCCAGCTTATCTCTGCCCCGAGATAGACCCCGGGGGCTGGGCTCTGGCGCTGGGTGAACCAGGGAGCAGGGGCCATAAAGTGGGGCGGGGCTGACAGTTTAGGATGGGATCCTGAGTACCCAAGAGCTTTGAACTCTGCCCTGCCCTGGACGGGAGGGGGCCTTTATGGCCGGGCTGCTGGATGAGAGCGGGGTTATAAGGGTAGGAATGAGGCCCCCGCGGCCCCCTTTGCACCCCGACTGCAGGGTGAGACAACAGAGCCCTGTGAGGTGGGACCAGCGGCGGAAATGGAGCTCCATCCGCTTTATTGACTTGTAAACGACACCATTAAGAGGAAGCCCCACCTTGGCTGCAAACAGCTGTGCGAGAGGCAGTAAATCTGGGGGCTGGTGGGCCAATGCCAGGCGTTCCCTGCGCAGGGGGGACAGGGCCGCGCCAGAGACCCCTCACTGCCACCTCCTAGCTGCACTGTGGGACTGGGGTTGTGACCATTCATGAGAAGGGGGCAGGTTTATTAGTGCAAATGTCAGCAACTAGCTAAATATTCCCCCCAAATTTAAAACAGGAGAAAAAATATTCCCAGAAATCTGAGCCATCCTTTGTAAAGTCAGCCCAGAGAAATGGAGATTCAGAAGAAACCCAGGAAATTGGGGGGAAAAAAGTGTGTGTCGGGTCTCGGGGTCACATCCATCTCAGTTCACCGTGCACTGGGACAAGTCCCTGAGCGGCCCAGGTCTCAGGTTTTATTTATTTTACATTAAAAAATAGACACAATGATATTCTTCAAAGGGTGGCTGTGAGGACGGGATGAGATTGTGGGAGGGGAACTCCTCACTCTTGGACGTCGTCAAGAAATGAATTTTCTTCTTTTATTCTTTGAATGACAACAAAACCAAACTGGGGTTTGGGACTTGGGCTCTTTTTGCTGAGCTCCCTTGGAAGTAGCTGGCATTACAAAACAAAGACCAGGGCTGCTCCTTGCCCCAGGGCAGGGACATGAGCAGCGTGAGGACGATGGGCCAGGTACAGAAGGTCACCAGGTGGAAAGCCCTGGGTGCCTAGCCAAAGGCAAAACTGGGAAACCGAGGACCTCGCCCCCAGGTAAACTTCCCTCCAGCATGTTGCTGGTCATGCAGTTTAGAGCCCCGGACCTTTCATATCTCTGGTCATATAGTTCAGACCCTCCTCTGACCTTTCCTCCCCTGGCATGCGGCTAGTCAAAAGGGTTAGACCCCCTCAGAGGGGCAATGTACAAGGAGGTGAGAGGATAGCCTTTAAGGCTTCCAGTGGTTCTCAACCTTCCTAATGCCGCGACCCTTTAATACAGTTCCTCATGTTGTGGTGACTCCCAACCATAAAATTATTTTCGTTGCTACTTCATAACTGTAATTTTGCTACTGTCATGAATTGTAATGTAAATATCTGATATGCAGGATGTATTTTCAGGGGTCGCGACCCACAGGTTGAGAACCACTGCTTAAGCATTTAACCTCCAGAACAATCAGGTTGTGACCCACATCAAATACCTCTAGGCCTCAGTTGGGTTTCATTCAGCTCCAGGCCGAGAAAAGCAGCAAAACCAGACAAGCAACACATGGCCCACATCAGGATCAGCTGCATTGACTAATGACCCTGGCACCGACCAATCAGTAAAGACCAGGACTCTGAAAGGACACACCTGGAAAGCTGATGACTATTCTATTGGGGTCTCTCCCTTGAGACCTCTGGATAAATACCCTCAAGATCCAGGACCCAGTGCACTTCTCCCCCCACCCTCACCCTCACCCTCACCCTTACCCTCCCCCTCCACTTTCCCCAGGCAAGTTTTCCTTGCTTCTCTCTTTCTCCTAAGCTCCAAGGGCCCTTCTATTGCCTCTGCAACTTGTTTCCTGAGCCCACTTCTCCTTCAGCTCACTTCTCTTACGTCTGTGACTTTCTACGTTAACTTTCTCTTAGAGTTTGAGTCTTGGCTGGGAATTCTTTCTTAGCCAGAACTCAAGTACTGAGGTTGCTGAGCCCAGGTCTGGTTTGACTCCTCCGGTCTAACACCTGGTGCCATTTCACTGCCAACAGTTGCTAATAAGGAACCTGGTATGGAATACCAAGAATGTTTTCAATAAATGTTTGATGAGTAAATAAATAGGAAGGAAGGAAGGAAGGCAGGAAGGAAGACGGGAAGGAAGGAGAAAAGAAGGAAGGGAGGAAAGAAGGTAGGACAGAAGGAAGGAAGGGAGGGTCATTTTCCTCTGGGGGGAGTCCAATAGTTGGAGCCAGGCGGGAACATGTGCTGATTCCCACTTGGAGCCAATACATGATAAAACTTGGTTCTCACAGCCACCGGGAGGATCCTGGGGATAATTGCCCAAGTTCTGCCTTTTACCTTCTAAACAATAAGTACATTTGCATTATGGGCATGTTATTAACTTCCCATGCTCCTGTTTTCTCCTCTCACATGGTGAGAATAAATGAGATAATTTGGGTAAACCTGTTAACACTGTTATTGGCAAACAGTAAATGCTCAATAAATGTTGGCTATTATTATGCTTCAGGATGGAGAAACTGGCTCAGAGTGGTTAAGTTGACTTGGCCAATCACAAAGCTGAGACATGTCCCAGCCTGGATTTCCACTTTGCTTCTAAAACAGACACTCTGGATTGAGCCAGTTTCCAAGAGCCGCTGAGATACCATAAGGGGTGGTGTGTGGAACCCCCATACCTCGGTGGTCTTTATTATCAAATGTAACTACTAAAAAGAATTATTTAGAGATGTAACTTATATCTGGAGCTCTTGAAAACAGTGAATGGGCCATTGGGATCCTTTGTCTGAGGAACACTTTCATTCATTGACTAGCAAACCAAAAAAGCAAATAAACAAACACACACAAGCCAAACAGAGGCAAGAGCATCAGGCCAACATTTACAGAGCACTTGCCAGGGCCTGGCCTGAGCCCGGAGCTGCTGGGAGCTGCGAGCTCTGAGGCGGGGTCCTTCCTCTGAGTCCCAGGTCAGTGTTTGCTAATCGTTGACTGTCGGGAGTGGGGCGTCCTCAGTGTTGTGTGTTGGGGGGAACATTAGTCTCACCAAGTGCTTGACCAAAAGGGACTCAGAGTTCAGAAGAAGGGGGTCAGGCAGCATTCCTCACAGCACTGCTGTCCTGCAGGGCTCCCTGGAACCTTTGCAGGTTCCCTGCCCTGGAGGCTCCAGCGGGTGAGCGAGCCCATGACGTGCCCCTGGTGCAGATGAGCAGGGCCGCTTTTTATTTATTTTTTTCCTAGGAACACCTAGTAACATGCCAGGGTGCTGCTGGGTCCAAGTTGAGGGAGGGCCCTGCAGGAGGAGAAGATGGGGACACAAGCTTCTTGGGGAGCCCTCCACCTTGGGCTCCCAAGGCCCCTCTGCAGGCTGTGGCACAGGCTCCCCTAGCCATTGTCCTGGAGACAGTCTCTCTCAGCAAATGCCTGCCAGCCTGGGACTCCAGCTACCTCCCGCCTCTGGGCATCAGGGCTCAGCTTTGTGACCAGGGGCCAGGATAACATGCGGCCTGTCCCATGGTCTGTACTTCTGCAGTGACTCACAGTGAAAGGCCTCAACCCAGGGGTTACCAGGGTGCCTCTGGGTCAGAAAGTCCAGTCTGAATTTTCTAGTGGCTGGGGTCTTTTTGTTTGTTTGTTTGTTAATCCTCACCCCAGAATATTCAGAATATTTCTTCATTGATTTTTAGAGTGGAAGGGAGGGGGAGAGAGAGAGAGAGAGAGAGAAATATTTGATGTGAGAGAGACACATCAATTGGTTGCCTCCCACATGTGCCCTGACCAGGGCTGGGGATCGAGCCTGCGACCGAGGTCCGTGCCCTTGACCCAAATCAAATCCAGAGCCATGGACCTGCGCTCTATCCACTGAGCCACACGGGCTAGGGTGTGGCTGGAGTCTTTTAAATGTTTTGGAAGCATTTATCAAATGCATGTGTAGCTCTTCCTGTGTGCAAGACACTGTTCTAAGGTTCACTAATATTAACTGGCTCAGTCCCCACCTCAGTGCCCCGAGGAAGTCGTCCTTATTGTCATTCCCCTTTTACAGATGGGGAACCAAAGCAGAGAGTTGGGAGAACTTGAACTGGAGCAGCCTGGCTCCAGCATTGGTCCAGGATTTTACTGTCTCCCCGCAAAACTCAGCAAAGCAACATGGGGTTCAAGTTCCCCAATGGCTTTCACCTTCCACGGAGTGGTGGAATGAAGAAAGAAAGATGGAGGGAGAGAAGAAAGAAGCTCACAGGTAGGAAGCGGGCAGGGGCATCTAGGGGTCTTGGCTCTTTCTTTGTTTGGGCAAAATGGAGGGTGTTTGGGCGCCTGCCCTGGAATCCGCACTCGCCCCACCCCCGCCACACACACACCTGAGATGCACGTTTCTCTGCCCCTGGTGCCCTGTAGTATTTGCCCGCCACCGCCAATGGCTCCCTGATGATCCATCTAATTCCACGAACCTCTCATTCCTTCCGGGAGGCAGCTGCTTTCCCTACACCCCGGACCTGCCAGTCCAGGTCAGAGTCCCAGATCCGCAGAGCAAACTTCAGGGAGAGCCCAGGCTTCCGCTGCCTCCGGGCCGGGCCCCACCTGCCACATTCCAGTCTGCAGGTCTTAAAAGCCGCCCATTCTTTTACAAATCACTGGTTCAGGCCCAAATTATCCAACTAATTGAGCTGCATAGACACCATTTATGTGTAATCTGAGAATATTCTATCTGCCCTGGGTTTCTTCCAAAAGCATTATTTCTAACCTTCTTTAAGAAACAAATTTGCTGTTGCCATGGAGATCATTTTGTGCGCTAATTTTATCGGGCTCAGGAGCCAGGGATGGAGGCAGCTCTCGCACAGTCCCAGGCCCTCGGCTCCGGAGAGACCTGGGTCATCTCCGTCCAGGAGGCTCCCTCCCAGATGGCGGCGTCCTTCCAACCACGCCATTCCGGCAGTGGGCACGTTTTGGTTTTGAGTTTTAAAAGCCTGGACCGCGTTTGTAGAGGTATTTTTGATTTGTTTTAATGAGAAAACACATCAAATAAAGATTTGGGGCTGATAAATTCTGTTAATATGTGCTTTCTGGAACCTGTTTGTGAAAGAACTGCTAAAATGAAGGATTTCTGAGCTAGAAAATACTGGGAGAATTAGAAATCATAAAAGATATCTTTTGAGCACCAAACCTCCCCCCCCCCTCCCCCCCGCCACCCGCCTCCCCCCTCTCCTGCTCCCCAGTAGGAGGGTCGCTGCTTAGAAATCCCAATTGCCTCCTGGGAGTTTGCAATCCAGTAAGTATTAAATTGCTGGGAGGGACCTCAAGTATCTGAAAGGGCGAGGGCTAGGCCCTCCACCTTGCCCCAGGGTAAGGGCTAGGCCCTCCACCTTGCCCCAGGGTAAGGGCTACGTCCTCCATCTTACCTTGGCCACTGTTTGGCAAGGAGCGTCTTCCGGAAGTCTAAGACTCTGCTAGCCACACCCAGGAACAAGACAATGACTTGCGCCTGGCCAATCGGCAGAGCACAGTCCTTTCTCCTCCCCTTACTCCAACCCCCCCTATATAACCGGTCTCTAGGCGGGGTTCTCTCTCTCTTGGCCACTTGGCTAGCCGATGTGTCAGTGAGTCTGGTGGATGGAGAGCTCAAGCTAGCTTGAAATACAGATTCTTATGCTTTTGCATCGGATTGGCTGGCTCCCTGATGTGGTTTCTTGGGAATCTTGAAATCTGGGCATAACAGTATCATCTCTTTTAAAACTCTAATTTTACAAATTGGGAAATGAATCTTCACTCTCAGAGCTGGTACTTGGGGAGTTGCAAACCAAGGTCTCCTGGCTCACAGTCCCTTGGGATAAAGTCTGGACCACACCTCTCCTCCGGGAGCATCTCTAGTCTAGACCCCTTGTGCCCGCTCTTCTCTCCCCTGTGTCTCTGCACATCGGGTCCTACTCTCGGGATGCACTTCCATCCTCTTAGACATCTTTTGCTATCCTTCAAGGCTCCCCTCACATGCCACCTGCTCAGGCATTCTCTAGGCTGGGTCAGGCTCTCTTTAGCTGCCTGCACACCACTATGTATGGGTGCGGCATCCTGTCCGGTGGACGGACAGTCCCTTGAGCCTCGAGTCCTGTTCGCCTCTGCATTCTGGTGCCTCCATGAGTGTTTGAAGAAATCAATAGTCCTAACAGTCAACATATGAGAACCTACTATGCACCAGGCACTGTATTTATGTATTAACCCCGTCTTTTCAGACTGCTATTCAAAAGAGAGAGAGAGAGAGAGAGAGAGAGAGAGAGAGAGTGCCACAGATTGGGTGGCTTAGAAAGAGCAGAACTTAATTGCTCACAGTTCTGGAGGCTGGAAGTCCGAGTTCAGGGGGCCAGCATGGTTGTGTGAGGGCCCTTTTCCGATGGCACGCAGGCTGCTGACCTCTGGCTGTGCTCTCACCTGGTTGAAGGGGCTAGGGAGCTCTGTGAAGCCGTTTACAAGCACTAATCTCATTCATCTCCACCCTCATTGACTTAAATGCCTCCCAAAGGCCCCATCACTTAACACCATCACTTTTGGGGGGAGGATTTCAACATGTGAATTTGGGGGACACAGACATTCAGACGATGGCAGACTCACTTCATCCTCCCACTGATCGTAGGAGATGAGTGTGATTCTGACCTAATTTGTCTGTGAAGGAAACAGCTTTTGCTGAAGCCACCCAGCTGGGGAGTGCTGGAGTGAGGCCCCAAACCCTGGTCATTTAGATGCCTTTCGGATCAGTGAGCAACCCCAGTGTGTGTGTAGCTGAGGAAACGGACATTTAGTGAATGATAAAAGGAACTTCCCAGGCCACACAAGCATCCCACAGTGGAAGCCAGGATGTCTTTGAAGCTGATGCTGTTGCCCCCTCACCAGACTGCGTCTACATTTCAGTGGGAAGCGGCGTGGTGCTGACCATACATATTTTAGAAAGACTCATGAGACTTTCCAATTCTCTCTTACAACCCCTACTTTAAATATGCAGTTTGTGGTATAGAGATCCCCAAGGCTCTCCTTTCTTTGTGTGTCTGAGACATGGAACCAGCGTGGGTGAGTGGAGGTCATCTCCCTCCAGCGGAGGGAACCTTCCCTCGTGCTGAGATTGTGAGCACGTGGCTTTTCTCTGGGTTCTGGGAGTGCTCTTTCAATCATACCTGAATGAGGCCCTTTCACTTGAACTTTTCCATCAAAGGGATGCATGGAAGGAACTGAATTGTCTCCACTTGCGGGGTGAGGCTCTGAAGCCTGTCTCTACGGGGGCCTTAGGAAGGACTAGCTACCTGCAATGTGCCCTGGGTCTCTGATGCTCCTCTGCCTTCTCCTCACTAGGAGCTGGGAGATTCCTCCAGCCCGGAGGTGGGGGGCTGGCCGGAGGAACTGTGGGTCCTCGTCTTGCTGCTGGTGGCACTCTCTCCTGGGGACTCTGCATGTCCTGCTTCGTCTCCATGTGCGGCAGTCATGACTTCGGCAGGGAGCTGGCTGTCAGGCCTCCCTATGCTGCTGTAGGTGGCCTCACTGTGTGTAGGTGAGGCTTAAAAATGAAGGAAATATCAACACACTGATGTCCTTGGCTGCAAGGTCTTGGAGCAGGTCTTCCTGGTGAGCTCTTGTTCGTCCTGCTGGCCACAATCCTGCCATGTGCTCTAGCCGTCAGCTCTCAGTGCCATCCTATTTGGCTCCTCGAGGCCTATGAGTGTATTTCTTCTGATCATCAGGTTCCCATTAGACCTGCCTGCAGTTGGACTCTAGTTTGAGTCTACAGATCCTTTGTGAGCACAGTGTCCTTGGTCCACAGTGTCCCTCGGACCACGCAGCTGGTTTGTTGGTGCTGGCCCGGCCCAGTCCATTAAGAGATGGTGAATGGTCACGACGATAGGTTATCAGAGCATTGCCTCAGACCACACAGACAGCTGCCCGGAGTTTCACTGCTGTCTGCTTTGCTACCTAATCAGTCACCATGACCTCCCCCCAGCTGTTCTGACATTCTGTTCTCAAGGCCTAAGGAATGCTCGGGGCTCAGTGGCTTCCTAGTACATGAATTGAAAACACACATAGTGCTAGGGCCTCCATTTCAAGGACCTGGTGGGCACAGTCATGTTTGAGGCAAGGCTAGTGTTATCAAAGGAGGCAGGGAGTGGCAGTGTGAGAGGGACAAGGGCATCCTGATGGTACAGTGTCATGAAACCAAAGGATGAAGGAAACTAATCTTCAGATGCAGCTACTGTAGGAACCTGTCATAGTCACTTATTTCCTTTTCTTGGGGAGCCGAAGTAGGTAGACATTCTTGTTTCCAATAAATAGATGAGGAAACAGAGGCCCAGGAAGACTGCCACCTGGATACAGAACTAGCTAAGTCTGATTCCAGAACCTGCATTCTTTATCTTTTCTTAATATATATTTTTATTGATTTCAGAGAGATAAGGAGAGACAGAAACATCAATGATGAGAGAGAATCAGTGACCAGCTGCCTTCTGCATGCCCCACACTGGGGATTGTGCCCGTAACTCGAGCATGTGCCCTTACTGCGAATCGAACCATGGCCTCCTGGTTCATAGGTTGATGCTTAACCACTGAGCAACACTGGCCAGACAGAACCTGTGTTCTCTTCACTGTACCATCCTGTCAGAATCAGCCCTTAAACCAGGCTCCCGTGCCGAGTAGTTCACTACACATGGAAAGAGCTTCTGAGGCCTGTTCCGTTTGATTTGCATAATTCATTTTTAGAACATTAATTAGCCGGGATGTGTAATAGTTTTGGTGCCAATTTGTGTTTCAATTTCAAATGCAAATACAAATTAGCAAATGTTATTCCTGTGGCACCTTAAGGAGAAAACATTTGCTGCTCGTCGGGAGTATTAATCTTTACATTTCTGAAACTGTGACTGATAGAAGCAATGATACTTCTAATTTGGAGGATTGAGAAAGTCTAGTCTAGTGTTGGGGGTGGGTAAGGGGTGATTCTTTTCCAGCAAAAGAAAGCAGCATGTTAGGTATCCATCTACCATCCATCCATCCATCCATCCATTAAATACTATCCAGCACCAACTCATTGTCAGACTCTGTGGTAGGCCACAAAGATGGTTCCAGAAAGCTCACACACTTAGTGGATGGGAGAGCTACATAAATAAACACTGTAGTGTGATAGGTTTTAGAATAGAGCGAAGCTTTAAGTGGGGGAACAGAAAGACTGGAAGGGCCCAGGAATGCTTCTCAGGGAATGGGACCCTCAGCAAGCCGAGTCTCAAAGTAGAAGTTGGAGAAAGCCAGGTAACGGTGGATTGCTAGTGATGAGAGAAGACCTTCATATGAGATCTGGTGTAGGGGGAACTCCCAGCCATTCTGCCCACCTGGAACTTAGGTTTATTGCAGGTGTAGTAATGGGGGGAATTGGGGTGAGATGATTCACAGCCTTGTCTACAGGCTGCATTGTTTGGAATTCTCCCTGCAGACCTTCGACCGCCATTGACTAAAGTAGCTGGTCAGACTGACATTTTAGAAAGCTCACTCTGAAGCAATGTGGAGAATGTTTGCGGGAAGAAGGCTTTAGATAGGGAGCTAAGAGTCTGTTGGAACAGCCCCCAGAAGAGAAGTGATGATAATGGCAGTAGCACCGGAAGTAGAGAGGAGGGGACACCAGAGGAGATACTTCAGGAATATCACTAGTGGGGTGGTAATCTGGGGCCATGTTTAAGTGCAGAGGCTGTGAATCCGCCCCGCTCTCTCAGTCTTGCCTCTGACCTCGGGCAGGTCTCAATTGCTCTCTGCTTTAGTACGCTCCTCTGTGAAACTGAGATCATAATAACAACAATAACTATCTCAGAGGGTGGCTGTGCACATAACACATATTCCAGACTGAACAGGTCTGATACTGGCGGCAGGATGGCTCCTAACTGAATGTTGGGAGAAAAAAGAGTCAAGAAAAAAATGCCCAGATTTCTGATCTGGAATGGCGGTTGACTTCCAAAGGCATACAGTGGATTTTTACGGGGTCACTCTGGCACATTTTGTTGATTAAAACAATTCACAGACAATCCATATTCAATGGCTTGAATATAGGAGTGTGTGGTCCATTCAGGGCTATTGTTGGTAGGTTAGTCATGTCATGTTCAGCAGTGGCTAAACTCATTACCTTATATTTCCCTGGAAAATATACCAAACCTAAGCAAATGTAAAAATAACTGAAATTTCAGCATCACGTTGAGGAAGATGTGCAGGGAGATAGCTGAGAGAATACAAGTTCCCCCTTATCCACGGGGATATGTTCCAAGACCCCCAGTGGATGCCTGAAAGCATGGATAGAACCTAATCCTGTATATACTGTTTCCCCTTACACATCCATGCTTATGTTAAAGTTTAATTTATAAATAGGCTCAGTAAGAGATTAACAACATTAACAATAAAATAGAACAATTATAACAATTTACTGTAATAAAATGGTGTGAATATGTTTTTTCTCCCTCTTTCAAAATATCCTATTGTAGTGTATTCACCCTTCTTCTTCTTGTGATGATGTGAGATGGTACAATATCTACATGAGGAGATGAACTGAGGCCAGTGACGTAGATATTTTCATAACGTGGTTCACCGTGGGTAACTGAAACTGCAGAAAGCAAAAGGGTGGGTAACAGAAGTCTACCGTGTACGCTTTTATCCAGATAACAGCTACTCAGCTATGGAAACATCAGCACGGGCAAGGCCAACTTTTCTTGGGCAAATTAAAGTTGAATGATGGGATTCTCCACACAGAATGACTGTCCACCTTTTAAGGGCAAATACCAGAATCTAAAGCCTTTGCATACGTCTTTAGAAAGCCAGACTGAAATATATGTTAAGAAAATGTAGCAGCTAGAAGTGACATTTGGCAAGCTAGTGACACTCAAGAGATGGACAACAGAAAACCTTCCTTGAGTGGACCCAATAAAGATGACTTCAATTGGAGCCTCCACGCATTCAGTTCCCCTCTGATTTGGGTAGCATAATGGGAAGAAATTAGGGTTCTAATCCTACCTTCTCTGGGACTCAGTTTTCCTAACTGTAACGAAGGAGGTTAGATAAGTTTTTAAAGGCCCAGTCTCCTCTTTCTGTAATTTCTTGAAGAGTCCTTTGGGTGAAGATACTAAATGTGTCAGTCTGTAATTATTTTATCTATTATATCAGGACAGTCATTTTGCATTGCAGGGTTCCCTCACAAATGAAAAAACAAGGTGTTTCTACAGAAAAAAAATAGTCCTAAGGGTATTTGATGGAGCTAGAGCCTCACATTTATCTAAGGCCATCTACATTTACTTGCTCTAACTCCCAGAGTTTCACTCTTTCCCAGTCAGTGTCATATGCAAAACCTGGCAAGACTGTGAATTCAATTTATATTGTAATTCTGAAACTCGTAGGATTAAACTTTGGGTCCTGACTTTCATCTGTATCAAGCTTGAGGACATAAGAAATGGAGTTTCTTTTAGGGCCAACACAGGAGTTTCCCGGCATTCAGACTGTGCCTTAAGCTAGGCGATTAAGTCAGATCTTGCCATTCTCTTCATTAAACTCTCCAGTGGAGCCAGAGGCAGCACCTCTCCGCTCATCCAAGTTCTTGTAATCATTACTTGCAGCACCACCAGCAGCCTCATCTCTGAGCCCTTCCTCACAGACAACAACCACAGGCCATAACTTACCAGTAAGTACAGTGGGGCCTTGACTTACGAGTTTAATTCGTTCTGTGGCGGAGCTCGTAACTCAAATTACTCGTATGTCAAATCAATTTTCACCATTACAATGAATTGAATGCTGGGCTGATGTTGTGGCATTCACTGTGACGTTTGCTGCGCCAACTAGCGGTGGGGTATCTGAAGCTGGCTCGTAACCCGAATTTTAGCTCGCAACTCAAAGCAAAAAATCGGCTGAGAGACGGCTCATATCTCGAAAAACTCGTTAGTCGGGACACTCGTAAGTCAAGGCCCCACTGTACCTGTTCTGTCCCTACATAGCTACTAGTTGTGGGCCGATAGTACCAGAAACTGGCCTGCTAGTAATCCACGTTCACTAGCTGAGCAGATAAGCAATCTCAGGTGACCAACCTGGAGAGCTGGTTTCCCAGAGTCCATAGGCATCTGTGTCACTGGCCTGTGGGAGTGACGACTGCTCCAGATGCTCTGCTTTTCAGCACCTTGGGGGCCCCCGCGGCTGCTTCTGTTCTGTTCCTCCAGAGTCAGAACCCTCCGGTGCCCCTGCCACTGGGATAGCTGCCTGCTGCTGCCACTCCTAGAGCCACAGCCATGAGAGTTGTCCTGCTGGCACAGCCCTTCCCACCTGGGCAGGACCCGGGAGCCCATACCTGCCTGCTGCTTCTATTGATGCTGCTAGAAGAAAAAGTAGCAAAAACAAAGTGGCTTCTCCCTCCTCCTGCCTTTCAATGTCCTGGCAGTGCCTCCCATTGGCAGAACCAAATCTGGAGCCAGCTGGCGAGGGAGTCTGGGCTTGCATATAGTTTCCACGCTTCCAGCCGCCTGCGTTTCAGAGCAGAGCAAACAATAAAGTGGGGACAGAGCTGTTAGCAATCAGCAAAGTGGTTGGTGCCTATCTTATCGCCAGCCTAGTTACTAGGCACAGTATGGAGTTGGAAAACACTGAACCGCCAGGACAACAATAGCCCTTGTTTTTCCTTCCTGTATCCATGCCATGTAACTTTTTAGCTCCTCTATTAAGAAGGGGGGTCTATTTCTCCGCCTCTTCAGTCTAGGCTTGCCTTATGATTTGCTTTTGGCCAATAAAATATAGCAGAAGGGAGAGTATGCCAGTTCTGAGCCTCAAAGGGCCCTGTGTGCTTCCACTTACTATCTTTGAATCCTGCCTCCATCATGACAAAAAGCCCAGGTGAGCCTGTTGGAGGTTAAGTGACTACCTGGCACAAAGGCAAGTGTGCCAGCTGAGGCCTCTCTAGACCAGTTAGCCCTTGTCACCCTGGCAGCGAACCACCAACACCTGAATGAATTCAGCCAAGAACAGCCCATTCCAGCCTCCCAGACAATTCAAAGTGGTGTGATTCGAAGCCACCTAGTCTCAGCGTTGTTTGTTATGCAGCATTAGCTATCTGATCCATCTGCCCCCAAGACAGCAAAATCCAGCAAAGAGATGACACATCCACACAGAATAGAAGCAAATGACAGAGCATCATTGAATCAGACAGCATCTCATATCCAAAAGGTTTTCAAGAAGGATGCAGAGCTTGTGGACTGAGATTCCATGGAGTCTTCCAGCAAGAGATGAAACTTGAACGGGGCCTTGAAAAATATAAGCAGTATTTCAGTTGATTCTAAAACGCAGCAAAAATCCTTGGAAAAATGGTTATGCCCTCCAACTATTTCATGCAAAGAAGTCTGGTGTAGCAAGTAAAAATTTTGAAGAAGTCATCACTATCTTCTCTTTCATCTACACAAATACTCTTTGTGTGGCTAAAATTGAGACTTGTCACAGTAATTTAACATATTCACACACATGTATTTTTAAAAATGAGTTAAATTATTTTAAATATTTTTCTAATAGGATAATAATTTATGGATACTACAGAAAATTTAGAAATTATACAGAAGAAAAATTTCTCATCTAATCTATAATCCTACCAACTGATGGAGTTATTGTTACAGTTTTAGTATAATGCTTTCTAGTCTTTTTACATAGCTATTTACATAGTTAATATCAAGTGGTAGATGTAATTTGTGTTATTCTTTCCACTTTATATTTTAACGTAAATATTTTCTCATTTATTAAATTGTCTCAGAAATGTAATTTTTAATTTTCATCTTCTGAACGTACCATTGCTTGTTTATGTTTCTCCATTCTGTTGGATATTTATGTTGCTTCTTATTTTGTTCTATTGTAAATAACTCGATGAGAGCCATCTTTCTATAGAGAACACATTTAGATTACTTCTTTAAGACAGCTTGCTTTAGGTGAGCCGATATTTATACACTTTTAAAGGGTCTTGTTGGTATTGTCAAATTCATTCTTTTCTCAGAAAGTGTTCTTTTCCTCCCTTATGCATGAATGATGCCGCTCATTGCATTGCATCTTTCCTGCCTTGAGTATCATCTTAGATATGTATTTGTTGCTGGTTTAATAAATACAAGTTGATAGTCCATTGTTGCTTTAATAAGCATTTCCCTGAGTTTGAGATAGACGGAACGTTTTTCATGCACTTATTGGCTCTTTGTTTCCCTTTTTGTGAATTGACTATTCATGGTCGGGAGAATTGATATTGACATCCAAGTCCTTTTGTGGTTGACCAGCTGTTCCTCGCCTCCCATGGGATATGGGCTGTGCAGTAGGAGAGCTGTCACCTCCTATAAAAATACCTGTAGAATGGGCTGCTGCACATGGCCGTGCTGCAGCTGTTACCTGGATGGCATTGCCAGGGCTCTGCCCTACACAGTCCTTCTCTGCAGGGTGACCTGGAATCTCAAACCTGAGGCTGCATGTCTGTCGTTGCCTCCAGGGTCCTGCACTCTAAGCTACTTGTGCGCTAGGGGTTGTTTGCTGTAAATGATAGAAGCATTTTGAGAGCTTTCAATTTCCCAGCGGTACAAGGACCTGCTGTGACCAAGAGGAAAATGGGAGCCATACGGCTGCGTTGCTTGGGTGGTTTTCAGGGCAATTGTAGGCTGCTTGGCCTGAACTGTCCCCTTTCATCTTGGGCTCCGTGGTGTGAAATGCTGAAGGCTCTGAGAGAGAGCTTTCGAGCCTCATTACCCATCTGGAGTACCATGTGATTCTTCAGTGGGCCACCTGTTATTGCCAGAGGAAACCCCAGATTTGTGTATGAGGACTGGAGGCAATACAGCTATTTTGGGTTAGAGAGGCAGCGTGGTAAGGTGAACGATGAAGATAACTCAGAGATCATCTTGTTGCTGCTCTGTACCCCGTGGCATCAGGACACCCCTTTATTACAGCGTTGCTCACACTAAGGTGGAATTGTCCATCTACTCAAATGCTCTGCCTCAAGATGAGGGGCTCTGCGGAGAATTAGGCAGCATCTCATTAATTCCCAGATCTCCAATGCTCCGTACAGGGGCTGGCACGGAGCAGTTTTTCAGCAAATATTTGTTCAATCAGAAGAATGTTATCATTTGGAATCTGAGGAAAAGAAAGCCTTATGAATCCTTGTGTGAGTAGGCTGTTTGCCAATAAAGTTCCCCAAAGCAGCGAGTGGCAGATGGGTCTGGTCTCAGGGTTGCTGCAGACTCTGCCTTGCGCTCTCTCCTGTGCATGGTCCCGCCCCGGTCTGCCCCCCCCCCCCCCCCCCCCCCCCGCCCCACTGCTATCCAGAGGCTGTGACTGTCCCTGACAAAGACACGAGGAGACCAGGTCCAACTGATTCTTGCCCAAGCCTTGTAGCCAAGGCTTTCCCACCTGGTGTGGTGCTCTGGATAAAATGATGTTGCTCAGAGATATATTGAGGTGCTAACCCCCAGTCCATTAGAATGTGGCTCTACTTGGCAATGGTTAGTGCAGGCGTCATTGGCTAAGTTGAGGTCATACTGGAGTAGGGAACATGGCCATGGGAAGACGGAGGCAGAGAGTGGAGCTTCAGTGCAGAAGCCAAGGACACTCTCAGCTCAGAAGCTGGAAGAAGCAAGGAGGCCTCCTTCCCTAGAGGCTTCGGAGGGAGCATGGCCGGAGGACACCTTGACATTGGACTTCTGGCCTTCAGTTCTGTAAGACAGTAACTTCTCTGTGCTAAGGCACCCAGGGGTAGTACCTGGTCAAGCGGCCCTCGGAAGTGAACACACACGCTTTGGTACAGGCCACCTTTCTGTGGGGGCAGCCTACTTTTCTATGGGGGCACGTGCGGTGCGAGGGTTCACACATGTCCGTGCACACAACCCTCTTCTCCAGAGCTGACCTAGTTTCTGAGAAATGATCAATAGGCCGCGGGCTGGTCTCTGCAGCCTGCACTCGTCCGCCTCTACCCTGGGGTTGCATTTGATTTCCCTGCATGGGTCAGACTGAGAGCTGGTTTTGAAGCCAGAGCTATGTTTTTATCATCCAGCGGGCATTGTGCCTGCTCCCCTGGCTTTGTGTAGGCCACTGGGGAGATACCTTGGGCTCCTTGAAGGCACAGAGGTCCTAGCCATTGCCTTTTTGGGCAGAAACACAGCCAGCTGTTCTTCCAGATTGGATCCTTCCATGGGCCAGAAGGTGGTGCCTGGGGTCTGACACCAGCATCCTCAAAAGAAAGGGAACTAGACTTGCAAGTCCTGCTACTGGATCTCCTTCCCTTCCTCGCCACGGGATCCTGGGCAAGTCACATCTCTGCTCTGGACCTCAGGTTCTCCGTGGACACAGCTGGTCACAACCTGTGTCTCAAAGGGGTTTGTCCCTTCTGCTGCGTCCAGACAGGTCATGGGTACCTGGGCTCAGATGCAGAGGGAGGAGATAGGTGGAAACAAAGGACATGGTTCCACACAGGAACCTGCCTTAGGGTAACGGCAGTAAAAGGAAACCAGGAGCTTGATTTCCTAATGAAATCCTTGTGGCTTGAAGGTCCTACTCAGGCCCAGAAGACCTGGCTGGAGCCCTGATTTGAATACAGTCAGTCAGTGTATATGGGTGTCAGTTCCTCTCTGAGCCTCGTTCCCTACCTGGAAAATACAGGTGAGGATGGCCAGGCAGGGGCCTCTGTGAACTCAGATCAGTGGGCTCCAGTGTACCTGGCAACTCTAAAGCTGTTAGATGCTGAGGTTGAAGCGGGGGTAGGGGGGGTGGTGGTGGGGGGATTGTGTGCATGTTTTCTTCCTTCTCGGTCCCCTTCCCCCACCGGCGGGCCTCTAATGGCTTTGGCATCTCTGCAGTCCATTTCCTGGAGGGTGTAAATTATTTAGTGGATGAACACATCTGCCAGCAGGCCCCAGGCGCAGCCTCTGTGCATGCCCAGAGAGGAGGCTGCAAGTTGGCCCGACCTGCTCCCCGCTCCCCGGAGGCTGCCTCCAGCCTGTGGCGTCCTCCAGGATGGGGACTTCAAGCTGCCCACTAGGGCTGTCCCTAGCTTCCTCTTCTGGTCTGGCCGGCTGTGCTCTGAGCGGTGGGTCCCTCCCTTGGAAGGAAGTTTGGCCTCTTAATGGCCATGAATAATTGATGAGCTTTTAGAGTGGGTTCTGGTGAGAAACACTCCTCCCCATTAGTGACCCTGTATGTCCCTGCGGATGCCCCTCTCCGGGCGCCCTGCCCCTGCACACAGCCTCTGGCTGAGCTGGGCGCTGTGAGTGTTGATGGGAGGGGCCAGGAGGCTCTGAGAGCAGTCAGGGTGCACCCCACCCCCGCCCCAGGGAGGGGCCGGAGGGGCCTGTCTACCCACCTGCTGACAGTGAGGGTAGTTACCCAGCAGGGAGATGTGTGCAAATATCCAAATACAGTTGTTCTTGACCTTGGGGCTGGCGGGGCCAGGTATGTAATGGTTTGTTTGGAGAATTCAAGGAAGCTATAGATGCTCCTCCAAAGGCTGCCCTGGCAAGCCATTTTGGTTGGTCCTCAAGGGTCTCCTGGCTTCCCTGCTAGTGGCTCCTTGTACTGGGGTGAGCCCAGGCTCTGAATTCAGCTGGCTGTCCAGGTCCCAGAATATTTCCTCTTCCCCAGGCCTCTCCCAACCTCAACCCTCACTCTTCAGGTCTCAACAAATGCTTCTCGGCCCCCAAGTGCGTTTAGGTCCAAGAACTCTGTACCCTCCTTCCCCTGACATTGGTCACTCTGGTTCTTATGGTGTTACTGTTGGTCTTCTCCAAGACAACAGCAATCACTGTTTTCTTCTCCATCACGTTTCAAGGGCTCTAACAGCATGCCTGGCACATAGTAGGTGCTCAGCAAATATTCATCTTGGGCAACTCACTCACCTTTCCATGTTATTATACTCCTGGAAGGGATGAGCAGAACCCACTTCCTAAAACACAGCTGGGTTACTAACTGGGAGAGGGTTCCCATTTATCCTGCAATTATTCAGGTTTTTAGGTATGGCCCTGCAGTTCTTCTGGCCTCCTACGCTTGGGGGCTTACGGATCAGAGAAGACTTGTGTGGTCTTATCCCCCGGATGGAGACAGCCAAAGGTCCCTGTCATGCCACTTACCCCCTGGGTGATTCTGACAAGAAAACAGAATTACTAGACATAATTTTTTACCAATCAGGGAAGAATTCAATCCTGGATAAAGGAGATTGAAGAAGCTTGCCAGGGAGACTTGTAGTTTAGCAAGGATTTGGGGCAACAATTTAAGGATCTAAGTCACCCTGGGGGCAGAGAGTAGGGGACAGGAATGGGAGGGGAAAGAGGAAGTCACTATTTAAACACCTGCCATGCACCAGGGTTGGTGCGAGGCACTTTATTTATTTGGTTATTTGCTTCTCATATGGCTTCAAACACTAAGTACTTTCAATATCCATTCCTGGAAGATAAAACTGAGGTTCAGAGTGGTCACATGACTTCCCTGAGTTCATAGGGCAGGGAAGGCAGGGGTTATATTTGAGCACATGGCGTGTGCTAAGCAGGAGTGCATTTTCTGAGAGGTCTTAGCCACAAGCTCACATGGTGGGCAGGAGGATATCACTGTCCCCTTTAGATAGGTAGGGAAAGTGTGGGGGCAAGCCTGATAGTTGAATAGAACCTCGACTCATCTCCCTTGATGGGCCAGGCCTAAGGGCAGCTTGGGAGTGGGAAGGCCGGGGGCTGCCACTAAAAGCTTAATGTTCTGGGGACCCAATTGCCATCAAAGCAATGTCTCCTATAGGAGCAACATTTCCTCCTTTCTGAAGCACTTTTACATCTACTTCCTCCTTTAACCTTCCAAACCGCTCTGCAGAGTAGCTACTCTCATGCCTGTTTTGCAGACAAGGAACCTGAGGCTCCACACTGTCCTGTGACCTGCCCAGGATCACACTGCTGGGAGGTGGTAGATCCCCATCTTCCCAGCTTCTGGTTGGTTGTTCACACTCAAGGTCAAACTTTGACCATCCAAGCAAGTGACCTTGCTTGTCCTTTGATTGTCAGCCGGCACTACGCACAGTGGTTCTGGGTGGAGGCACTGCCCCTTCACTTTGTAAGTCTGGCTGAAGAAGGAGATCTCGCTCCTACTCGGGTCTTAGGAAGAGAGCATCGCTTCCCTTGGTGGTCACGAGGAGCCCGTGGATGTTGGTGGGCTGCCTGGGGCTGGAGAGCGGCTATCTGGGAATGTCTAGCGAGCTTCCTGCGCCGTGCCAGGGCATGGCGTCACCGAGAAAAACACATGCAAGTCCCTTGTCCCTCCGTTCAACCCAAGTTAGCAGCTGCGCAGAATGGATTTGTCTCCAGTGTCTCTGTTTCATTTTCTTCTTTGCTGCGAGATCTAACAGGAGGACATTCTGATTGTGAGCGACTAAGAGAGTCTCTTACCTTTTGATTCATTCTTTTCAAGCCTTGCCAGTGAGGTTCTGCCTTTGGTACATAACAAAAGGCCTGTCGCAGAGGCTCGGAGCACCAAGGTAGGGGGTGACTGCTGAGACCACAGACACCCCTAGCTGTGCACCTCTGGGCAAAGCTTTCCCTTGCTGTCTCCCCATCTGTGAAAGTGTGTAGGGCCAAGGGAGCCAGCAGGCATGGGCACTGCTCACAACAACCCCAACCCCCGGGGCTGTCACTGTACTGTGAGAGACTGAGGCCTGGGCCTTTGACCAAAGTCCCATGAGCAGTAATGGAGGCAAGTGGGGCAGGGGTAGGGGAGGGGCAGGAAGCATCTGGGCCTGTCCAATTTTGCTGCCGTGTTCTGTGGGTGGCACCACACCCTCTCTGGTTCTGGCTGTGTTTTGGCATCACTCACATTTAGTTTCTCACCTCTGATCCCTCCTTCCTGACTTGGGTCAGGACTCCATTGGCTCTCAAGGTTGCCACTTGCATATTGGTCTCCTCTCTCCCCAGCCCAACCACCCCCTGACCTCCAGAAGGTCCCTCCAAAGCCTCAGTGTGGCCTTACCAGCCTCCTGCTGCGGCCCTGAGCTGCTCCTCATGGACCAGGAATCTGCTTCGTTTGGTCCCCGGCGGCCTTAAGTAACACCCAGCGTTGGCAGGAGGGATGCACTTTATTAAAGAAGAATCCACAGATGTTGACCTCGCAGCTTATCACACCTCTGACTTCCGGCCAATAGGTCGAGGCCTCTTTCTCTGAACATTTTTCATGTGCATTTATGCCCCATGACACTTCCTCCTGAGTTTTCTTCTTCCTTCACCCCCCTCTCCCACCAGCAGGCACTCTCTGATCTCTGCCCCAGCCCAGAACCCACCCTTGAATTTCTGCAGTATCACAGGCCAAGCTTTCAGAGATGAGGACTCGAGTCTGAGCCATCACTATCCCACGAGACTCAGAAATGTTTGCTCAACAAAAAACGCTAAGTTGCATTGAATTCATTACTATCAACCAATCAATACTGTTGCCTTTGCTAGAAATGCCATTTGCATGGAATTATTATTTTTACCCCAAGGCTGTAAAATACAGTGGGCATAAAGGGATCGGGTCCTGGGAAAATCAGGCAGTGGCTCTGTGCCCACGTGGGTGTCCCCCTGGTAAGCATGAGGGAGAGGCAGCCATGCTCTCTGTTTTTTTGTTTTTATTTATTATTACTAGAGGCCTGTTGCATGAAAATATTTGTGCAATAGGCCTTCCCTTCCCCTGGCTGCTGGCACCGGTTTTCCTCCGGCACCCGGGACCCAGGCCTTCGCTCTGGCCGGAGCTGCCTTCAAGCCGTCACTGCTCCGGCCAAAGCCGCGTTCAGTCTTCGCTCCGCTGCTTTGTGCCTACGTATGCAAATTAACCGCCATCTTTGTTGGTGGTTAATTTGCATATCCCACTGATTAGCCAATGGGAGGCGTAGCAAAGGTATGGTCAATTAGCATGTTTGTCTATTATTAGATAGGATTATTTTTTTTCTTTTTCTTTTTTTTTAATTTTTATTTTTCGCTAAAAGTATTACAAAGGGTATTACATAAGTGTCCTTTTTTCCCCCCCGCCCTTAACAAGCCCCTGCCCTCTCTTACCCCCGAGTGTCTTATGTCCATTAGTTATGGTTATATGGATGCATACAAGTCCTTCGGTTGATCTCTTACTCCCCTCCCTCCAGTCCCCCAACCCTCCCTGGTCTTCCCACTGCAGTCCGACAATCAGTTTGAGGCAGCTCTGCCTCTGTATCTATTATTGTTCAAAAGTTTGTAATGGTCTTAATTATCCATGAAAGAGTGAGATCATGTGGTATTTTTCCTTCATTGACTGGCTTGTTTCACTTAGCATAATGCTCTCCAGTTCCATCCATGCTGTTGCAAATGGTAAGAGTTCCTTCTTTTTAACAGCAGCATAGTATTCCATCGTGTCGATGTACCACAGTTTTCTAATCCATTCATCTACTGATGGGCACTTAGGCTGTTTCCAGATCTTAGCTATGGTGAATTGTGCTGCTATGAACATCGGGGTGCATATATCCTTTCTGATTGGTGTTTCTGGTTTCTTGGGATATATTCCTAGAAGTGGGATCACTAGGTCAAATGGGAGTTCCATTTTTAGTGTTTTGAGGAAACTCCATACTGTCTTCCATAGTGGCTGCACCAGTCTGCATTCCCACCAGCAGTGCACGAGGGTTCCTTTTTCTCCACATCCTCTCCAGCACTTGTCATTTGTTGATTTGTTGATGATAGCCACTCTGACAGGTGTGAGGTAGTACCTCACTGTTGTTTTGATTTGCATCTCTCAGATGATTAGTGACTTTGACCATGTTTTCATGTTTCTCTTGGCTTTCTGAATGTCCTCTTTCAGAAAGTGTCTATTTAGGTCCTTTGCCCATTTTTTTGATTGGTTTGTTAATCTTCTTTTTGTTAAGTTGTATGAGTTCCATGTAAATTTTGGAGATTAAACCCTTATTGGAGATAACATTGGCAAATATGTTCTCCCATGCAGTGGGCTTTCTTGTTGTTTTGTTGATGGTTTCTCTTGCTGTGCAGAAGCTTTTTATTTTGATGTAGTCCCATTTATTTATTTTCTCCTTAGTCTCTCTTGCCCTAGGATCTGTGTCTGTAAAGATATTGCTATGACATATGTCTGCAATTTTGCTGCCTATGGAGTCTTGTAGGATTTTTATGGTTTCCCGTCTTAAGTTCAAGTCCTTTAGCCATTTTGAGTTTCACGCTCTCTGTTTGAACGAGGGTTTTCAGGGGCAGGTTTCAGACTCCTCACTCCACAGGGGCGGCCCTGCCTCTCCCCCAAGAACCTCCCAGAATATCCATTAGCCCACACCTTCCCTCATTCAACAAGGGTAATAGCGCTCGATGTAGCTAATGGCAGAGGAATCACGGGCTGATAAGGGTGGTTGTGCAATATAGGGCAATGTCAGACAAACCTCGAGCTAATCCTGACTCCACCTCTCATCACTGGGCCACGCAGAGCCCCAGGGACCTCAGATGTACAATGGGGGTTATGAGAATAATAGCCACCACTCGCCATTCCATGTGCAGGAACTGTGCCTATGTGTGTCTATGTATTCATCTAACCTTCCCCAAATGCAATGAATTCAGTGCTACGACATTTCCAGTTTACAAATGGGGAAACTGAGGCACAGAGAGGTTAGGTCACTTGACACACTGCTGGGAGAAATGGGCCTGGGATTCAGTCTGAGCAGTCTGGCGAGCGAGGCGCTGTGCCACCTGGGATTGGGACTAGGTAAAAGCAGGCACGGTGGGTGAGAGCTGAGCACTGGCAGAGTCCATACATGTGATTGCCTTTATGCAGCCATTGCTCATTTTAGAAAAACACCGGCCCTAAAGGCACAGACAGCGGCCTGCTCTCCAAATTTTCCTCAGAGTCACATTTTTTTCTGTCTTCTCTCAAGCCGTTTCTCATGCTGACCTCTTTCTTTGCAGCTCTGGGAAAATTTTAATGCTTTGGAAATGGATGGGTCACAGAGTTTAGGTGTCTACTTCAACCCGGCCTCCTCCTCATGGCATTTAAGGACCCAGAGAAACGGAGAGAACGTGACCAGGCGCCAGAGAGCCCCTTGCCTGGGGCTGCTGCTCTGCACACGAGGGTGCAGACCTGCCTCTCTTACCTGAAGTGCTGGAGGGAGGGGCGTTCTGCTCGTCCCTGCATTGCTTCCTCTCCTCACCCGGGAAGGGGAAGTGTCATTAGCATGGCAGCTCACGGTGTGATTCAATAACAGGTCAATATGAGCAAGGAAATGAATTCTAGGTGCTCCACTCTAACGGGTCCGGAAGATCCGATCCAGTTTTCAGGGGAAGCATTTCAGCAGGATGGAGCCTGGGGGAGGCAGGCGTGGCTCATAAGACACACCTGGGGACCCGGTCCATCCTGAGAGTGACGGCTCCTCACACTCAGCCCCAGATGCCTTTCTGGCCTCCCTCTAGTCCCGGGCCCTGGGTTTGGGTGCCTCCTGGTTATAAGGAGCTGTGGTCTCCTTTCCAGATGGAGCCAACACTGAAGGTCTTTATGGCCTTGACTTAGAGAGCTGGGGGCAGGGGGGTGCTGGAGGGGAGTGGGAGGCGGTGCTCTGCGGGGCAGCGCGGGGGAGTCAGGAAACAGGAGGCGTCTCTGCGTGGACTGTAGGGTGACTCAGCGGGCAGGACCCTGTGTGTGAGCCTCTGGTCTCTGTGTTTGAGACTGGCCAATGATTCTTCTTGGTGATGTTATACTTGCTTCACTGTCAGACTTTGCAGGACATCATGGAAGGGTTACCAACAAACATGTAATGAAATAAAACAATGTGAAGTAAAGTAAAATGTAAAAAACTCAAGCCACGTGTGGCCCTGGCAGCCCCTGCAATGGTAGCCCAGGCTCTGTGCAGGGAAGCCACTTGTGTGGGGCGGGGATCCTCAAGCCACGTCCGATGGAGCAGCAGTTCCATCAGAGCCACTTAGTGGGGAGGAGGCAAGAGAGGGAGAGAAGGTAAAATGTTGAACTCCCACAAATGGGGAAACTGAGGCACAGTTTCAAACCCTAGGTCCTCTAGTTTTAGCAAGTTTTAGCCATTAGAATTTGGAACACTTGATTTAATTTTTCATGTGCTAAATAACAGTTTGAAAATCGCTGATCTTACGACCTCTTTTAGAGGACACCTCTTGATCTAAAGGGGGCCCATTTCCCCTTTAATTTCTGACCTATTGAGGACCAATGACTATGTCCCCAAGCCATAAGATAGCTGAGACCAGGCTACCACAATCCGGAGCTTTACTAAATGCCTCTGGAATAACAACAGGGAAATACACATAGAAAAACTTTTATGGAGGTAGCTTGGTACATAAGACCCAGTTCATTCCCTAGTGTTAGAAGGTTCCATCCTACCTCTTGGGCACGGCCTCAAGGGCTACCCAGAAGACCTTCTTGGTTTCAAATGTGGCTCTGAGAGAGTGAGGCCTGGAGACTTTGAACTTAATGGAAAGCAAGTCTCCACTTTGCACTCAAGACTTAGATTCTGTGTCAGAGTGTCCTGTGTGAGGCCCACCTCTTCCGAGGATGAATGACATGGGGATGCCCATTCCGTTCAGCAGTGACCCTTCCTATCCATGAGGAAATGGCCTTGGGGACCCTTAGAGGGTAATCCTCAGAATACAGCCCAGCCACATCCGCTTTCAAAGAGGAGGGTCCCCATTTTACTAGTTAATCATCACCAGGGTGAGCATAAATCTGGTTTGCCTGGGACAGTCCTATTTTATGCCTGTTTCCCTGGTGTAATTATTAATAGCTCCCCTTTCACTCCCCCAGTGTCCTATTGCAGGTGATAAATTATACGGTCACCCTAATGATCATTATTATGATCGGAGTGCTTCTTGACCTCAATGCCCTGCTGATGCCTACCTCCTCCAGGAAGCCCTCCTGCCACATTGACTTGAGCTGAACTTCCCTTCCAGATAACCAACGACCAGAGTGCCATGTGAATTACTAGTCTTTTCCCCACTTCATTCATTCAACAAGTACTTCGCGCTCACCTACAACGAAGCAGGGAGTGTTATAAACTCTGGGGAGAGAGGGGTGTGGATGATGTCAGTGCTGGCGAGGGTGGGAAGCATGCACATGGACTAGGAGTACCCAAGGGCCATCTGTCTTTCCCACAGCAAGGCCTGGGGTTGATGATCAAATCATGATGGCCTTGGCGGATGTCCGTTGGTTGGGTCACACATCAGTCTGTGGTCTCTGTGGCTCTGGGTCAAAGCTTCATGGCACAGCCTGACTCCAGCCTTGCAGTGTGACAGACTGCTGGCCTCTCATGGGCTCACAGAGGTTCCCAAACAATCTAAGGCCCAGGCCATTCCCCCAGATGGCCACTGATGGTGCCAGCCTCCAGAAGGGCACCGTGGCACCTCTCTGCAGCTCAGCCTGCTTCACAGAATTTGACTGAGACAGATCTCAGGGGAGTGACTGCTTCACTCGATACCATTCCATGTAATTTATAATTTTATAAAGTCATTTACCAGACTGTGTGTCCAGAAGGCTAGGAGTGTGGCCCCTGCTTTAAGCGAAGTACCAGATTACATGTTGGCCCCAGGCTATTACATTTGTTCGTGTTGCATTCTTCTTTTTAAGTGTATTTAAGTAGATGTTCTCTGTACATTATAGATGTTGCAGTTGTGTTTCTCTTCTGCACTGACAACCAGGAAGCTCCTCTCCAGCCCTCTAGGTCATTGGTGGTAACTGGGTGGGAGCCATCAAGAGCTCTAACCTAACTCACCCCTGGCTTCAATGGACCAGTCTACCCTTCTTTTCTCCTGTGTTCATTTTTCATCTTAGTGAAACGAATCTTTTTGAAGTGATCTGGGTCTTCACCCCTAAGTAAACCACTTTTTCAGACACCTTCATGTGTAAATAAGTTTTAAGCACCTACTATGTGAAAGGTAGCACATTAGGATCATGAAGGATGAAGGGAATGGCAAAAAGTGTCACAGAGTCTCTGCCCTCCGGCTTGAGTCTCCTTCTCTTTGCCGGTCAGTTTCTCATGGGTCAGGTCTCAGTGAAGGCAGGCATTCTATAGAATGAAGAGAATGACCCTCAAATTCCATCCTGCAAAGGATTAATTATTTGCATAATTTATTTTGTTAATAATGGTGCTGGACCTAGTACCTGCAGAGAGGAAATAGTTTTGTTTTTTTTTCAAAAGAAGATGGTTGGGTCGTCATTACTTCACCATGTCTGTGTTGGTGTCTTTGTCTTGAATGTAATTAAGAGCCTTAGTGTGAGTTTTTAAATGTCTGATCAACCATCCCCCACACTTTCACCCAACATGGCCACAAAGGAACGTTGAGACTCATTCAAACCAGAACTTAGCAGCCTCATACAGTCCTATGCATGAGGGGGGAGGGGAGGGGTTTGGGGAGAGAATATATTGAGATCTGCCCTTTGATCGTGTTCAATGCGACTTTGCATTTACCTGAGGGATTAAAAGTTCTCATTGACCAAGGCTCCGGGCTTCCTACTCAGCCTTTGACGGGACAAGTGTTAATTGGACAATATAATGGGGACAATGTTAATTCCCCTCTTAGAGTTCCTTTTCTTGCTCAGTCAAATAGAAAGAGCCTTTTAAATGGCAGAGAGAGGAAGAAAGAAGCTGGTTTATAAGGGTAATAGACTGCACATCTTCCCCCTTGTCTCAGAACAAGTGCAGTGGAGTCAGCATAAAGCCGGCCCTAAACAGGGAAAGAAAGGGAACGATGTGGTGGTTTGCTTAGAATGTCACCCTGGATTAGGGATCAGGAAATTCGGCCAGTAGGCTCTGCCTGTTTTTATAACAGTGGGGGGTGGGAGGGGGGAGAGTGGGGAGAGGGCAAGAGTTGGGGAAGACAGAAGCCCATGAGACTCAAAAGTAAGGAAGGGACAGTTGGATGAGGGTAGGAGGTAGGGGTGACATGGGATGACAAGGACAATCAGAGACTTGGTGGGATTCACTGGAATCCATTTGGATGGAGTGTGATACTCCTAAAAGCCAAAGAGCTCATGATGGTGCAGGGGTGATGGGCAATTATGGGCATTCTAGAAGCAACAGCCTGTTTTTAGGGGTTTCTGTAATTAGAATCTTCCTCCTCCCAACCTTAAAATGGGTTGATGTTCAGTTGTCTGTGGATTCTGGGAGCTGCTTCCTACTTCCTTCCTTGGACCTTCCTTCCAGAACTGAACATTGCCCTCTCTGGTTCCATCTCCTCAGCACTCGCACTTGTATCTCTCCTATAAAAGTCTTCCTCTTAAATGCCAACTACTACTTTCCAGCCCTGGTTTTTTTGATAGTGACAATGGCCCATTCAGTTTTTCATTTGTTAATTTATGCAACAGACATTTTCTGGGCGCCTACTATATGGCAGGTCCTCTGTGCCCTGGAGCCAGGAGCGGAAACTTGCTGTGCCTCACACAGTCAGAGATGGGAATAATTGCCCTGGCTTCCAGTCTGTAAGGTTCTCTTTGGGATCGATGGAGAGAATAGATGTGAAAATGCCTTATAGATGGTAAAATATGTGAAATTAATATTCTTTTTATTCCCTGGGGAGATGAAAGGAATGCATGAGAAATGATGAGAACCAAAGACAAGACAATCTCCATTGAAAGGCAAGCTTTCGAGGCATAGACAGAGCATGATGCAGGAAACTCAAGATCTGAGTGATAAGAGTGGGTGCAATTGGCCAAGCAAACCCCCAGTGGGAAGTGCCAGCCCTTTCTGGCACCCAGTTTCTCAATCAGTCAAGTGACAGGTTGAAGCGTCTCACTGAAGGCTCAGCACCCTCACAACTCAAACCTTCTGTGATCCTGCCTGGATGGGTTCTTTCCAAGTTCTTTGCAGATCTTACAATCGCACCCAATTGGGATCATTGGAGAATGCTAAACAAAAACTAAACCTGCAACTTTTAACCCCATGAAACATTCTTTTGGTTTTAGGGTTGACTAAAGAAAGGGAAGTAGCTGTCCATCCATACTTTAAGACCAAGCCCTGGAGAAACTCCTGGAACTTAGGAGGGTCTAATTTTATGGTGAAACAGCAGAAAAAGAGGGAGGCCAGCCTTCACTTTGATTACTCTGGGGTTCTCTCTCCCAGGTAGCAAGAGGGCTGTGCCTGTTCCTTACTCGCCTGTCATTTCCTAGATCTACACCCAACTTTCAGACTCTCCTGGAGCTGGACGTCTGCAAGCGACATTGATTAGCTTCCCTTGAAGGTGGGCTTCCTGTCTGCTTCCGCCTATGGCAGACTGACCAGGTGGAGAAGGAGAAAGCTGCTCTGGCATGGGTGGCAGTCACTGCAGTCACTGTCGTGGCAGCAGAGTGGAGTGAATCTGAGTTTCTGTGTGCCAATGAGAGTTAGCATCTTGTTCTGCAGCTGCAGCTCTGGTTGAGAAGATTCCTTTCTGGTGGACCCAGAACCAACTGAGACACCGTCTCCAAGAATCAGTAGCAGGTCCAGGCTCCCAAGCGCTGGCCCAGGGACTGTTAGCAGCATCTGACCTCTCAGTGTTACTCCCTGTTCCTTTTAGTTTCACCAACGCCCCTTCATTCTCCTGTTTGGTCTTCCAGCCCTTGTGACGCCTTTGTAACCAACTTCCTGTATTAAATGCCCTCCCTTGGAAACACGAGAGCCAATGATTTCTTATTGATGCAAAGACAGTACCGATATTCTTTGTCCATGGTTTTGGAGCTGAAAACAATTCCTGCTCAAAGGTGAAAAACGTAGTTAACATTGCTCCTTGTGGACCCTGAAACCAAGGGCAGAGGAGTGATTCCTGCTACCTCCCTGAGCCTCTGTTTTCCCATCTCTGAAATGCGCATAATAAGTTCAGATTGGCTCCCTGGACTGTGTGGCTCAGTTGGTTGGAGTTCCATCCTGTACACCAAAGGGTGGTGAGTTTGATGGTCAGGGAGCATACATAAGTTGTGGGTTCAATCTCCAGTCAGAGCTCATACAGGAGGCAGCCAACTGATGAGTCTCTCTCACATTGATGTTTCTCTCTCTCTTTCACATCAAGAAAAAATAGATTCAAGTTGGCATTCCTCATGGGAGTGAATTCTTGCTCACAAACAGGCGGCCCAATGTGTCTGTGCTCAGTCTCCACGCTGTGTGGCCAGGGTGCACTTGGATCTGGTATACTTCCTCATCAACTTGTCTGCGTGCATCTGCTCTATCTTCCAGCATCCGGCCTTTGATGGGCTGTTCTCCACTCTGAGCTGAAAGCTGCACACTTCAGCCTCACCAGCCCTTAAATATTTCATAGCAGACTGGCTAGAAATTAATATTTAATCACAGACTCCTTGGCACTTAAATATTTAATCACTGACGAGGAATGAATCAGCACCCAGGAAAACTTTTGGTCTCGAGTGCCAGTTTTAAAGGATTTTTGGTTCTGGTCTCAGAAGACAGAGGGAACAATGGCATGTTTATTTCTACATTAAGTTTCATATTTTTAAGGGCTCAGAAAATGCCCTCAATACCAATTGTAGGGCCTGGGTCAGAAAAATCTTATTCCTGAAGACCACAAATAAATTGGAAATAACCAAAGTTTGGAAGAATTGGCTGGATGGCTAAAGTAATAAGCATTTATGTCAGTTTACATCCTAGGAGAAGAGAAAGGGATATCCTCTAGACACCAGAGGTGGTGGGGTTGTGTGGGAAGTTGGGGTTCCTTGTTTTCAGTAGGAAGCGGAGAGAAGGTTTTAAGGAAATGTTAGAATACAAAGAATTTGGTGCAGGGAGGAGAAAAAAATTAAGGCTGGAAGAATTCATGGAGCTCCATATTTAAAAAGTAAAGAGTAGCCCTAACTGGTTTGGCTCAGTGGATAGAGCGTCGGCCTGTGAACTGAAAGGTCCCAAGTTCGATTCCGGTCAAGGGCGCATGCCCGGGTTGTGGGCTCGATCCCCAGTGGGGGACTTGCAGGAGGCAGCCGATCCATGATTCTCTCTTATCATGGATGTTTCTATCTCTCCTTCTTCCTTCCTCTCTGAAATCAATTTTATATATATATATATATATATATATATATATATATATATATATTTTTTTTTTTTTTTTAAAGTAAAGAGTAGTAAAATTTTTTGAGTTGAACTTAAAAGCAAACCTGCTGGTGTCCACATGCTGTGATAAGAACATCTTCATCACCAGAGTGAAGGATGCTTCTAGAATTCAGCCTTGAAGGGCTTCATTTCTCAACTCTGGTGGACACTTGTCTTTGCCACCCAAAGGCCACTGTCCCTATTCTTTACTGCTGGAGGATCCCTGAGTTTATCTGGGGGTTTACCTTTCCATGTCTCTATATGGGAGGGGGAGCATTCTATGCCCAAGGGTGAATGTTGATTAGTATAAATGGACCCTGGAAATTCCATTCCCTTCTTGTCATTGCTTTAGTCATCAGTAGGTAAAACCATCCTAACCAAGATGGTGTGAAGAGAAACTGGGACATCAGGTCAAGGGGCTTCTGGGAAAAGTGTTCCTCAGGACACAGTTGTGTGGACTTGTTGTCATGAGAGGACAGGCTGAAGGCCATCGCTGAAGATGGGAGAAAAGGAGAACAGAAGCCTTCTCTTCCTGCCACTGAGTTGACCAAATATAGGGACACCTCATTCTAGACTTCTCATATGTTTAAGCTGCTTTTAGTTGAGAGCTTTTATTTTTAGCTCGAAGCATTCTAATTAATGTGCCATGTGAGTGGAGGAGGTACGGTCAACAGTGAGCGAGAAGAAGTTTAGCGACAGATGATGGTAAATGAAAAGTGAAACAATAATGAGACACTTTTCCACACCCATTAGATTGGCTTGTAATCAAGGCTGACACATGCTGACCGTTGGTGAGGAAGGAGAGCAATGGGGATCTCTCCTGCACTCCCAATGCAAGTCTAACCTGGCCCATCACTCCAGGGAATAAGTTGGCAGCATCTAGTGAAGCAGAAGGCGCACATAACCCACAGTCCAGCAAGTCTCCTTTTAAAAATAGATTTTTATTTGTTTCAGAGAGGAAGGGGAAGGGAGAGAGATAGCAACATCAATGATGAGAGAGAATCATTGATGGGCTGCCTGCTGTACACCTCTATTGAGGATCGAGCCCACAACCCTGGCATGTGCCCTGACTGGGAATTGAACCATGACCTCCTGGTTCATAGCTCGACGCTCTTCCCTTGAGACATGCCAGCCTGGCCAGCAAGTCTCGTTTTTAGCAAATAATAAGAGATACCCATACCTATATATAGAGAGACATGTACAATAATGCACACAGCAGCGTTTTGTAATAGAGGAAGTTGGAAACAAACCTTAATGACCATGAATGTGAAATCACTTACCCAGACTTTGGTCCAATGAATAAATTGCAGCTTCATGTATCAACATAATTAAATATAAAAAACCCCCAAAATTTCGAGTGAAAAAAGTAACTTTCAGAGGGATATGTAGGATCTGAAACTATTCATATAAATTTTAAAAACACAAATAATGTGATGCAGTAAAAATGTAAAGAAATACATTGGGATGAAAAAGAACATGTTCAAAATGGTGGCTTGCTAAAATTTTACCCTTTGCGACAGCCTGGATAGACTCGGAGAACATTATGCCGAGTGAAACAAGGCAGCCAGAGAAAGAGAAGTACCATATGATTTCATTCATATGTGGAATTTAATGAACAAACTGAACCAACAACCAAAATAGAGACAGACTCATAGACAGAGAGCAGGCAGACAGCTTTGGTTGTGGGGAGTGTAGAAGGGGGTGGAGGGATTGAGCAAAAAAGACAAAAAAAAAAAAAAAAAAAGAGAGAAAGAACTCATGGATATGGACAACCGTGTGGTGGATTGTGGGAAGGAGCGGGATGGGTGGAGGTAGAAGTGGGTATGGGGGGGATAATTGGTGATGGAAAAAAGATTTTCAATGCTGGCTTCCCTTGAGGAAAGAGTGAGGGATTGTTTTTACCAAGTGGAGCTGGCTGATATAGAGGTTGTGGGGGAACGTGGCTCACTCTCTGTTACTATAGAGATGCAGCCTTCAAGAGCATGTTATTGAGGTATTTGAGAATGGTTGACATCTATGAGCTACAGCCTATGCGATGCAAGTCTTGCTTTATGGGCTGGTCATTTCCGGTGCTGATAAGTAAGGGGTGTGATGGATGCTTTGACAGAAGTAGGTACCTAAGTAGCCAGGAGATAAGACTCCAATAGCCGTTTTCTCAGTCATAACTTTGAGGAACTGATATTTCTCCACAGGTACTCTATAGAACTGGGTTCTGGAAGGTTCTAGGAGGCAGATAGGAAGGTAAGAAGAAAATATTCCTCGCTGTGTGAAAGTAAATGTCTTTGTTTATAAACCAAATTTTCTCTTCCTGTATTTCTTGTTGTTTTCCCAAAGCCATTAATAAAGTTCTGTTTCACTGTTATAGCCAGGCCTCAGCTGTGTTTGGTGGAGTGTTAAAAGCAGAGTGCCAAGTGACAGAAAGCATTAAGAATCAGTGAACAATTATCTCCACCTCCCCCACTCACATAGGACTGGGAAATTTCTGCACCAGAGGGGAAAAGTCCATGGACCAGTAAGACCTGCCCATGTCAAATGTGGATACTGGGAGGCTGTTGTTGTTATTTTTTGAAAGAGGGAAGTCCTCTTGGATACATGATATATACACTCAGCATCTCAGCCTGCTTCTATTTCCCTGCTCCTGGGAATCCTGTTCCTCCAGTCCAGGATCTCAGACATCACAGGTGGGGTCTGTAGGTCACTCAGTAGGAACATGCTAATTATTTATTGATGTGAAACAAATTACCCCGAAACAACATAGCAGTTCAGAACAACCACCATTTATTATCTCCCATAGTTTCTAAGAGCCGGGGATTGGCTGTGGCTTAGCTGGTGGTTCTGGCTCAGGGTCTCTTGTGAAATTGCAATCCAGCTGGGGCTTCAGTCTCCGGAGGGTTGTATGGGTCCGGGAATCCACTTCTAAGCTCCCTTACATGGGTGTTGGCAGGAGAATCCAGTCGTTCCACATGGGTCTCCCCCTTAGGGCTGCCGGTGACATGGCTTCCCCTAGAGCCGTGGTCCTCAACCTTCTGGCCCTTTAAATACAGTTCCTCATGTTGTGACCCAACCATAAAATTATTTTCGTTGCTACTTCATAACTGTAATGTTGCTACTGTTATGAATCATCATGTAAACATCTGATATGCAGGATGGTCTTAGGCGACCCCTGTGAAAGGGTCGTTCGACCGTCAAAGAGGTCTCGACTCACAGGTTGAGAACTGCTGCCCTAGAGCAAGTGACCCAAGAGCGAGAGCATAACAGAGCAAGGAAGCAACAAAAATAGAAGCTTCAGCCTCTTATAACCTAATCTGGGACATACTCTTGCCTCTGCCCTATTCTACTGGTCACACAGACCAACCCTGGGTCAAAGCATTGGCTGTGAATAGCAGGGGTCAGCATTGAAGGATGGGACTCCAACTGCAAACTGAAAATGTAATTTGCTCCAGAATGATCCACTCTGGGCATAAGGAATGCTAATATTTATTCATTCATTCAACAGGCTCTTATTGTGCCAAGCACTGTTCTAGGTACTGAAAATACCACAGTGAACAGGACCTTCAAAATTCCCCATGTCAAGGATTTTCCATTTTAGTGAGAGAAACAGAGAATGAACAAAGAAATTAAGTAGTTCTAAGTGCTATGAAGAAAATAAAACAAGGGGCGTGTTTAGAGGGAGAACATATCTGTATGGTGTGTTTACTTCCAACTCAACCTTTCTTCCTAACAACCTCTGGGGCCCACATTATCAGAGCCCCCATTGCCCACGTGAGGAAGCCAAGTCTCAGAGAAGTGATGAGGTTTTCCCAGAATCCCAGTTAGTGAGAGGCAGGACTGGGCTTTGAACCCAAGTCCTTTGCCTCTTTCCCAAGCCTAGGTCCATCCCTGCAGGGTGGCCCAATCTACCATAAGAGGACCTGAGAGCTGGGTTTGTACTTTAGAACTTCTGTTGAAGGTCAACTATGGGACACATTCTAGTTGTTGCTAGATTGTAGGCTCCTTGAGGATAAGCCTGGTGCTCTGCCAGGCTCTGTGTCCCCTAGGAACCCGGATATCATAAGACAGACTGGCCCCCAGCCCTCAGCATGCTCCTCCCTGGGCTCTGCTCCATGCGCACGCGCATCACCGTTGTCCCTGTGTGGTGGCGGGGGGGGGGGGGGGGGGGGGGAGCGGGGAGCGGGGGAGCTTCACTGGTGTCTTCACTGGATGTAGCCCGTGAGAATCCGTGTTGAGGAGCTGTGGTCACATCTAATGGCCTCATTTCCAGCAAGGGCACTTTGAGAGAGAAAAGGGTGGGCCCTTAGTGGGCAAAAATGGGTGCTCAGAGTGTAAGTGCTTTCACATGAGTTGTCTCACTGTCTCTCCAAACCGACTGGGAAGTTGGCAGAATGGGCCTTACGGGCCAACATGACAGACGACACCAAGTTTTAGAGAGAGAAAACCACCTTTCCTAGGGCTTCCCAGCATCACCCGAGGAGGGAGGGCTTCCTGATCCCGCAGCGTGATCTCTCTTTCCCCTCTGCAAAATCCATCTCCACGTGCTCCAGGTAGCGTAGCGCTTCTCAGGCTTCCACACACAAACAGATTACCTGGGGCTCCCCCAGATTGCAAATCCCAATTCTGTAGCTCCGAGTGGTGCCTGAGATTCTATTTCTCTGGCTGGCCTCCAGGAGTGCCCAGGCTGTGGCTCCATAGACCTCGGTTGAGTAATAAGGGTCTCCCTCTGGCCCGCCTCCATATGTCAGCACCCCAGCCATCCTTTAAAATACCAGCAAACCATCCTTGTACCCATGAAGCTAACAATATGTCTTCTGCTGAAAGTGCCACTTTCTCCCTGAACGCCATCCCACAGGACACTGGTTACATGCTACTTGCTCTAAAGTGACCTGTGTTCCCAAATGCTCCTCACTGGGCATGGCCCCCGCTGGGTTGCCCTCCTGGTGGCTCTGAATTTCTTTAGTGTTTTGTTGTTGACCTTGTGCACCCCATAGGCAGTGTCAGCAGTGAGAAAGTGGGCACTGGGCTGCTCCACTGGACTGAATGTCTTCACTCCCATGTCCTTTCTGCTGGTACATCTCACTGACTGATAGAATCTTCTAGTGAGATTGACAAGGCAATGCTTTCAGGCTGGTGGGCCACTGACAGACGCTGGGCTCTCAGCTTTTGTACAAGCTTCATAACTGGCAGATTTCAAGTCAGTTGCAACTGACCTTTACTTAGGGGGGAAAAGTCTCAGAAAACAGAAGACCTAGACATAGGTTGAGCCTCTTCTTGGTGCCAGGCTCCGGTTTGTAGCAGATCTAAGCCTCTCAGGGGCCAGGGCCAGCTGTTATTCATATCTAAATCCCATTATCTCGAACATGTAACATACTCAATAAATTCTCTCACACCAACAGTGCTGGGCACGTACATGCATTATTACTTTAGAAAACCTAGGAAGGTGTTATACACATCCTCAGAGAGTCTCCGTCTTTTGAAAGTTTAGGATTAGGCCATCTTCTAGATGAGGAAGTTGGTTAATCCTTTTTGCTGGACAGATGGGCACACAGATGCTCTGGGGAGTTCATTAACCCCACCCTGACATTTTTGCAGTCCTGGCTTTATCTTACAGTGGATCTTGGAACACATCCAAAATATACTTAGACATACTTCTCTGGGAGAAAAGCTTTTACACGTTAGAAACACACACACACACACACACACACACACACACTCCCTTAATTTGAGGTTGAATTTTTCTGCCCTAATTAGCTGCGTCTTTGAGCTTCAAGAGCTAGTTTTACTGTGGTTATTAACGAGGCCAATCTCTGATCGCTGGCCTTTTTCAAAGGCATTCCAGCCTGCTAAACAGTGGCCTTTCATGATTTACAAGTTTGGAATCCTTGAGAGTTTTCAACAATTAAGGTGCTAACTTTTCGCACTCGCCTGGTCTCCAAACTTCTTAATCACAAAACCTTGAAAGTGGTCTGTGGCTAGGGGAGCTTGGAGCTCCCGTGGGTTGCCTCTTAGACGTGGGAGGGTCCAGCAAGCTCGTCGGGTCCAGTGGGCATCGCTGGCAGAGAGGATGTTGGCAGGAAGTCACTGGCGCTGCTCATGAACGTGAAGCCTGCACAGACTTGGTATGAAGTAATGGCCCAGACAGAGTGCTGTCAGACGGACTCCAGCGGCTGGAGAGTGAACAGCCCCTCTCTTTAACCTCCCATGTCACTATTCTCAATGTGCTTACAAACTCCGACACTCCCTGGATCTTTCCAAAAAGGCTGTGTGGTGTGCAGACAGGTGCTCTTATTATGGAATGGGCAAAGGGGGGATCAGAGAGGCGAGGTGACTTGCCTAAGGACACACAGTCAATCGCAGAACCTGGACTCAAGGATTTTCTGGTTCCTAGTCCAAAGCTTATTATGAGTGGTGCGTCAACTCCTCCAGCCTAGAAGCACACCCCTTCCTTAGAGAAAGAATGTAAAATGCTGGCCGAACACCTCTCTACCAGGATCAAGGAACACACTCTAGCTTCACAAGATGGGCATGGACCCTTTAAACTTCTGATGGCACTGTTTGATCCAACGATGAACCCTGATGCACACCATCAGTAAAAAGTTAAAAAATCCCTACAGCTTGCTGCTAGTTAGTATTGAAAAGCAAGCACATAGATGACAGGTTATGGAAATGTAGAAAATAAAGAGGAGACCACATCTCAACAGCAGGCCCATAGGCTATGTTATGAATGGGTGAAGGTATATTCTATCTAGACAAAAAGAAAAAATACCCAGGATCCCACCGCTGTTGTGGGTTTTGATTGATCTGAAATGAAGGGGTAGGGATGACGCCTACTCTGGGGAGTGCTGTGTCCATGTGAGCTGTTTTCTTACCATGATCATAGGTATCGGGGCCTAGCAAGTTCTCAATACACTTAGATAAACCTTATGAACGGACTAAAGAGCGTTGTTCCTCGGAGTGTAAAAGATTAGGTCTCAACATTTAACTTGAATTCTTCCCTTCTCCTCATATCTACCTCCAAAATGTCTGCGTCGACCTGCTTCTCGCCACACCCAGCTGGTTTATTTCCACCATTTCTTGCCCAGGCAACTGAGCAGCCTCCCCTGATCCTTTGGGTTCACCAGTGCCTCAGAGGCTACTGTATAGCAAGAGTACAGGAGCCTCCTTTCTTGCTCAGCCCATTCATTCTCCACACAGCAGCCAGAGCGACCTTTCAAGTCATCCTCTTCCTTAAAACCTGACAGTGGCTTTCCGCCACATTTAAAGATCACTCAACCACTGGCTGGAACCTAAAAGTCCCCCATGACCTCACCTCTGTCCATCTGGCCACCCTCACCTCCTGCCTCTTGATACCTAGCTTACTCGCCCCAGACCGCCTCCTGCTGGCTGCTCCTCGAGCCCACCCATCTCACTCCTGCCCTAGGCTTGTCCTGGCCTCATACCATCTGTCCGGAGATCAGCACAGGACCAGGTTCCCCTCATCATTCAGATGGATGTGCTCTTCTCAGCGTGGCCCTCCCTGGTCACACCATCTGGAGTAGCTCGTTGTCTGGTCTCGTCCCAGGCGCTCATATTATCAGATGACCCTGTCCTTTCTTTCTCTACACACTTATCCTCACTTGGAAAATACCTTCTCCCGCTAGAATCTAAGCTCTGAGAAAGCAAGAAAATGGTTTATTTTTTATTCACTTTGGTTTCACCAGTGCTTCAAACAGAGGCTACTGTACAGCATGTGCGCCATCAATGTTTGTGACTCGATGACACATGGACAGATGTAGGGGCAAAGACAAGGCACATTGGTTGCGCATCTACCATGTGTGAGGTCTCATTCACCTTATCTTTTGCCCTCCAACAATGGTAGGTAATATTGGCTCACTGGGCACAGAGAAGTAAACTAAGTCTCAGAGAAGCTTACTGGTGTGTGTAAGGATTTGGAATGATGAACAGACCCGTAGGATGAAACCTTGAGATAAGTGGCACTCTAAAGCTTGCGGCTGCTCCACTACACTGCATGGCACTGTGTGGTATACACGGCAGCCGGGTATCTGGGCATCTCCCCACTAGCAGCAGGTACCAGCTAGAACTTGTTAGCTGAGGGAATATGTACGAAGAGGAAGTGGGACTACATTATCTGTGGGTGGACCACCAAGGGCTCATCATTCAAGCAAACTAACCCTAAGAATAAAAATTTAGAAGATGGCATGCAGCAACTCTCCAGGCTGGCTCAGTTGATGTGTACCTCTCTCTCTTGGTAATTTCCAGGGATTTGGGTAATCATCATAATTATGAATTGGGAGGAAGGAAAGCAAATCCTCCTTTCGTATCACAGTTTTTCTAATACTTATCTTCACAGCAAACATTTGGCTCTTGCTGTGTCTGTTCTGTTTTTCTGACTAGACAAGGAGCAGTGTCACTTTGAAGCCCCCTTCCCAGCACCTGTCTCTCCCCAGGGCCTGATAGAGGGGAAACACAGTGTGTGCTTGTGGAACGACTATGACATTGGGTCTCATCTCTCGTCAATCAAGAATGGGTGGGTGGGTAGTCCTCGTTATCTCTTAAAGAATGGGCTCAAATTGAACTTGGGAGGGAAACCCAGTGTGGATTAGATGACCCTGTGAGGATAAACCTTAATAAACCCCTTCAGTAGACACTGTGTTCTCTGCCCAGTCTGACCTAAAATCCACCTTCTTGTTGTCAAATGGCAAGTGATACACCAAAGGTGACGTCAGATAAAGGTGCCTATGGTTACATGCTTTTTCAGCTTATAGTAATGTCAATAGCTTGCAAATCCTATTGTGAAACTTCATACCTAGTGTTATGGGTTGAACTGTGTTCCCTCAGAAGAATATGTTGAAGCCCTCATCCCCAGAATACAACCTTATTTAGAAATACGGCCATTGCAGAGCTGGTTACTTTCACTAATCTCCTGCCCTTCTACTTCCAAGTCCATGTACACAATGTGCCAGAGTGGTCTTCTAAGAGCACACATTTTTGTAAGTCTCTTCTCTGCCAAACATCCTTCAAGGATTAAATCATTGTGTTCAGAGTAAGAACCAAATTCTGTACATGTCCTATGAGATTTTGCATAACCTGGCCCCTGAAACTCATCCAGATTCCTTCCATCTCTCTCCGCTCTTCCTCCCAATGCTGATGCCAAAATGGGTGCAGAAGTCTTTTAGGGTTTATTTAGAGCCATCCACTCCCCTGCCCTGAAGGAGAATGATAGCTGGCTTGTGATAGCTCCCTTAAATGAGTGTTGAGTCTCGCCCCTCCCTCCCCTCTCAGGAAACATGGCAAGTCTCCCTTAGGACTTATTGGAATGCATTGACGATTCCTGAATTAATTCCTTGGCTATGGGAATGTCGTGTATTGATTACATGGGATCTGAATTATCTAAATAGATGACTGGTGCAAGGAGGATGAGTTGACCTGATTGGGTAAAGTAACCAGGATCTACTCCTGAGCCCAGGGGTAAGAGAACCCCCTTTCTCCTACCCTACCCCCCACCCTGACAAAAACCCACCACCTGGCTTCCTTAGCCATGGGGAGGTAAGAGAGGTACAGAAGGAATGCTGAGGAAGCCACAGTGTTAAATACCATTGTGCTGGGCTTCTCCTTTTTATCCAGGGAAGTCCTACTCATTGTTTGGGGCTCAGCACAAACATCACTTACTCAGAGAAACCTTCCCTGAACCCTTCTCAACAGCTCCACGTATACACGAGGCCTCTCTGTTGTATACTGACACAGCCCCCTGCTCCGCTTCCTATCATCTATTGCCATGGCTATAAGTAATTGAGTTACTCTGATGTACCTCCCGCCCCCACAGAATGCCAGCTCCAGAGGGCAGGTCCGTGTCTGCCTTTTTCGTGGCAGTGCCTATAGCTACTAGTACAGTGTTTTGTACATTATAGGTGCTCATTTAAATGTGTTGCCTAAACCAATCAAAATAATAAATAAAATCTTAGATTACAGATAAGTATGAAGAAACAGTAAACCCTTCAATCAGCATATCCCTATCTGAAGATTACCAATGCCAACAATTTTTCCCATTCTTTTTCCTATGAATATACATTTTTGCATGATTGGGTTTATGCAGCATATATAATTTTGTATTTTGGGTTTTTAACTGACATCATAATGCATACATTTATGGAACCATTTCCTTATGAATGGGCCTATGCAAATCTCTACTTTTGAGGACTTGATCTATTTTCTATATAATAAAAGCCTAAGTGGCTGTTAAGGTGGAATGACCAGAATGACCAGTCGCTATGATGTGCACTGACCACCATGGGGCAGACGCTCAACACAGGAGCTGCCCCCTGGTGGTCAGTGCACTCCCACAGGGGGAGCGCTGCTTCAGCCAGAAGCCGGGCTTGCTGCTGGTGAGCAGAGTGGCGGTGGCGGAAGCCTCTTCCACCTCCGTGGTGGCACTAAGGAGCAGTGAGCTGAATGGTAAGGAGCAGTGAGCAGGCAGGCAGTAAGGAGTGAGGGGTCCCAGACTGTGAGAGGGTGCAGACAGGGATGAGGGACCCCCCCCCCCCCCCCCCCCGCCGCCAGTGCACAAATTTCATGCACCAGGTCTCTAGTTTACTTATAAGCAAACACTGTGATGGGCATTCTTCTGCCCAACTTCCCATTTATAGTTTAGATCAGTCATATTCTTGGAAGTGGATTGCAGGCACAAAGGACATGATGAATTTTAAACTTTTTCTGCAAATGCTAGTCATACCATTGGTGTATGAAGCATAGGCAGCAAAACGATGTTTTGGGCCAGAGAATGGACCCAACATGTATCTGTTAAGCGAAGTGAAACTGGCCTTCGATATCATAGTAATAGTGATATTCTAAAGACATCCCATCTATTTAGGAAGAATTAAATTCATCCCCAGATTATGCAAATCTGGGATTATTTATTTTGAGATTTGCTGAGAAGATTCAAAAAGGCAGACATGGACCTGCCCTCTGGAGCTGGCATTCCATGGGGATGGAAGAGGAGGTAGTCTTTACAAAAATGCTAAAAATACAGTTTCTGTGTTCCTGCCATTAAAAAAAAATCTTTCTCGTAATCCCCACCGCTCGTAAATCCTTGTATTCCTTCCTGTCACGGTTTTTCTTTTTCCTTTTCCCCCTCCTGTCTCCCACTCACTGCCATAGAGCATGGGCTCTCGGGGAGCGCAGGCATCCAGCTGCATTCTGATCGCTAACGTGGGTTAATGTCTAAAAAGACAAAAAGGTAAACTCTGATCTGTCCTGCGAAACAGTTGAGCACTTTGTAGGGCTCTGAGCCTGAGACTCTGTGAGAATGTTAATTTTTTTCTTTTGCTTTTCCTTTTCATCCCCAGAAAGGGAGCCCATGGAGTTGTTATCTTCATCCTCTGGCTCGTTCTGATCTTTTCCAAGCAGAGCGACAGGGCTCTGTGATCCTGTGCAGAATATTTATTTCTCTCAGAAAGATTTCTGGGAGATATATTCCCCGTTTGGCACAGAAGTCATTCCCCCAGTCACTCTTTCAGGAATATTTAGTGTGTGTGTGTGCGTGTGTGCGTGTGTGCGTGTGTGTGTGTGTGTGTGTGTGTGTGTGTGTATGTGCTCGCACATTATTTGTTGGGACCCCTGCTGGCCACTGGAGACACTAGGAGGAAAGATCAGCCATGCCCTCAGGGAGGCTGCAATCTAGTGGGAAGCTGATAAGCATGCTAATCACCACGAATGGGCTAGGATGCTGGCAGAGGGCTGCCCAGGGCAGCGGAAATCAGGGTGAGATTCCAGAGGAAGTGGCACCCGGGGTGGCTCAGAGGCTGTGCTATTCCCAGACACAGTAGAAGCCTTGTGCTCCCTGATATCTGGTCATGGGCATCTATGGGCTGTTTCAGACACAAATCCTTATCATCCCGTTCATTAGCCTTGCCCAGGGTCTTCCCATCAAAACTTTGGAGAGTTGCAGTGTGGACCCAGAAGTGCCCAGGTCTTGGAGGCTGAAAGGGTTAGAAATTCAATCCTGCTATCTGCTTGCTGGGTGGCCCCCAACAATTCCCCTAAACTCAGAGAGCCTCAGTGTCCTCCTCTGTAGAATGGGACTCAACTGGAGTAGGGTGGTGCATGCCAGTCACTTCGGCGCTTGGAGCATGAAGCTGTTGGAAGAGTGTACCCAGGGCCGGTTTCAGAGCTGCGTGCCTGTGAACACCGCCGAAGTGGTGGGTTGCAACACGTAATCCTGCCCCCTGTGAACTGGTGACCTCCCTGGCCACGGAAGCAGACAGGTCATTTAAAAAATGTAATTTTCGCATTGACATTCTTCACGCTAAGCCCAGGGCAGCGCGGCCTTTCTGCTCAGGGAGAGCTCCGGGGCAGTAACCCAGAGAGAAGAGGCAGCCCTCACTTGGCCATTCTGCGCCCGGGCTGCTGACAAAAGAATTGTGCAAATGAACCTTTAAATCCGTAAATAGTGCCCCCACAATGCGGGGAAGAATGCGGCGGCGACAAAGGGCAATATTCACAGTTTATCTCAGGGTGATGGATCTGAATGGACGCATGAACGCGGGTTTGTTAGAGAAAGAGCAGGCCACAGCCCCCCGCCGGGAACCCAGTGGCCACAGTCTGCAGTGCAAACAGTCAGTCTAAATCCCCAACAATTAGGGGAAACCAAGCTGCCATTATCTGAACTTCAACTTGTTCTCATGATTGATATGGGAAATGAAAAGTTGTACCCGGCTCGGGGAAGGCTCTGCTCGCGCTCACCGCACACAGGGCCTCCGAGAAGGTGCACAATGTATATTTCATACACACGTGCGTGGCCTGCATGCCATCCCGATCAGCACTGGGACGCATCAGATCTGCACCTCAGATCATATATCCAGTCCAATATCCCTCTCCCATCGGAGTTCTCTGAAAATCGAACTCAATATCCCAGTAAATGACCATTCTCAAGACACAGGATGAGATTTTTCTCTGTAGGTGGAGGCTGCATGACCTTGATCTGGTCAGCTAGTCTATGTGCACCTCAGTTTTGTCAGCTGTAAAATGGGCATAAGTTCTACTTCACAGAAAAGTATGTGACTTGATGAGTTTGGTCCCTGGCACTGTTAGGTACTCAATAGATATGAAATTCATTCATTCATTCATTCATTCATTCATTCAGAGCCTGAGCATTTGCTGAGTCCCAGTCACTCTGCTCAATGAAGAGAATGGTTCAAATGTGAATAAGACACCTCTTGGCTTTGTGGGGTGTGACGTGGGGCCAGTGAGCAGAAAGAGTGGGATTTGTACCCAACAGCCTGTTTTACGCCTTTCAAGGGCTGGGGCTGTGGCTTCTTTGAGTCTCCAGTTTCTTGGCTCAGAGTCAGAGCCGCACGGTATTTGTTAAGCTGAAGGGAACCCGGTGCGGTGGGGAGGGACAGGGCACAAGGTGTGAAGCCTTTGAGGGGGCCTTGCAGGGTGATGGGAGGTGAGAGGCTGATGTGAAGGGGAAAGGCATCCTTCCCAGCTGCAGAAACAGCCCAGCAGGAGCTGGGAAGCAGGGCTGCACATAGCCTGGTTGCTGGAGCATGGGGTTCACAGAAGGGAAATGCTGGTGCAGAGGCTGGAAAAATAGGGAGAGCATCCAGGGTGTTGATGTGGACAATAGGGAGTGATGGAATGTTCTGGAGCAAGGGAGGGACACTGGGAAGGCACTCTGAGGCTGGCCTGCCTAGACACTGCAGTGGGGCAGGAGTGGCCTGCAGAAAGCAGGGTTAACAGGGCTTGGCAACTCATTGGATGTGGGGATAGAGGGGTCAAAGGTGACAAAGGTTGTGAGCCTTCCGCTCCAATTCATTAATTAATGCAACTCTTCTTATTTCTTTCTAAGAGAAAGGAATGTCAGAATTCCACACTAGTTGCCAGGGACTTATATAACCAATCAACTAATTAACTGGGCACACTTTCAGGGTGAGAAGCAGAGGAAGCAGACTTTCTAAAATCATTCCATCCTTGCAACATGCTCACATGGGAACTCTTGCCTCTTCTATTGCACAGATTGGGAAACTGAGGCCCAGTGGCTTAAAGGAATGATTTGCTCCAGTCTGAGCTGGGATTTGAACCAGGGTCTTTCTGATGAGAAAGCCACCCCCTTTCTTTGATGCTAAACCGTTTCTGGTGAGGCCGGCGGAGGCAGGCATGCGATGGCACAGAAAGGCCTGCCCTGGGCCACCGGGACAGCGGCTGAGGCACAGACTTCCAAGAACCCTCTTCAAAGCGGCCAGAGGCATTCAGCAAGGCCGGCATTCATGCTGGAAGGATTTCTCCATTGTCTCCACCAGCAGAGGTAAGTGACATCTTGAACGCCTCAAGAAGATTAAATAGCCCGGCTCTGTCGGAAAGCTTAAAAAAAAAAAAAGGAGTGAGAGAGAGAGAGAGAGAGAAGAAAGGGCCCAAGTTGGCTATTATAGAGCTGGTCCTTTTTTGTGGGAGAAAGCGCTTTCGAGCACTATTGGAAGAAGCAGGCCCAGATAAGAAGACAATGATGGGAGCGACAGAGCTCCGAGAGGAACCCGGGCCGGCGCTGTGAATGCGGATTACCGCGTCCCAGCCGCCAAAGCAAAGGGGAACCCTGGTCAGGAGGAAAATGAGGAATTACTGTTTTCCCTTCCCCTTGGAGACTCCAGGTCACTGCGCAGCGACAATGCGTGATGGGGGGCACTTGACATGCCCCTCTTCCAGGCCATGTTGGCACCCCATGTGGGGCCCCCGAGAAACAAGGGGGGCGCAAACCCAAACAAAGCCGATCTTAACCCAATAAACTCACCCCACATTCTCCAATAGAAACAATGGACACTTGGGATGCTGAGTATTTGTCCACGGCCCAAACACGGGGGACAAACAGGAGCTTGGCTCTGCGGATGTTTGAACGTGTGCACATTTCATCTTTTAAAGAGGATTTCTTTCAATTTTAGTTTGCAATGGAAGGTAGGCCAGCACTGTTTGTGGCTTCAGTAGAACTTGTTTTTGGTAGGTGATGAGGATGTGGACTTTGGAGAACGAGGGGACCTAATTTGCTCAGTTCCTGGGAACATGATTTGCCTGAAAATATGTATATACAATATTTTTATTGATATCAGAGAGGAAGGGAGAAAGAGAAACATCAACGATGAGAGAGAATCATTGATCCACTGCCTCCTGCATGCCCCACCCTGGGGATCGAGCCCGCAACCCGGGCATGTGCCCTGACTGGGAATTGAACCATGACCTCCTGGTCCAGAGGTCATTGCTCAACTACTGAGCTATGCCAGCCAGGTGATGATTTGCATTTTAAACGTAGGCTCTCCTAACCCGTCTCGGAGTGGCCACCCTGTATATTCACTGCTCATTTGTGAAACGTGTTCAGAGGGAGGTGGTGGTGACGTAGCTTTAGACCAAAAGTCAGGAGATCTGGGCTGGATTCTGGAATCAACTTGCTGATGGCTGGGTAAGAGTTTCAGTTTACTCAGAATGCTCTGCTGCTTGGCTAAGGCCGCTAGGCATTGAGAAATGCCTCCCCCTGCGTCTCCAAAGTGGGTGGCACATGGTAGGCGTTTTGTAAATACCTGTGTGGGCGATTAGCGCTCCAGCCTGCCTCCTTCTCTGAGAAAAACCAAGTAAGATGGTAATTGCAAAATTAGGTTCAAAAATGTAAGTGCATTTTACAAAATGGAGATATTATACTTAGTATTTTTCCTTGTGAAAAATCAATCATTCAAAAAATATATAGTAATAAGCAGTTAGAGAGCCTGAGCCCCTAGATGCAACTCAATTCAATGAGAATTCAAATTATTTTCATTTACATTCCATAGAGAATGCTTTTAAAACCTCCTAATATCTTAAAAACAAGCACATGGCAGGTATTGAAATCAGAAATGTATCAGATACCTGGATAATGAACTTGGTAAATCTTTATTCCTTTTATAATTCTAAGCCATTAGCCAATCATTTGGTACCTCATATGTACTGTAGTAATAGTCATTTACATCTAGTGTTAATTTGTCTTTTCAAATCTCTCTCTCTCTCTCTCTCTCTCTCTCTCAATTATTAGAGTTGGCATGCCTCTCACAATGTAAGGTCAAAGTGGAAAGGGGATGTGGCACCTTTGGGTGCAGAAAGGATGTTTCTATCACTTCAGAATCCCCACTTCTTGCAATGGGAGCACTGAGGCATGAAGTGTAGTGCCTCACTTTGAGGGTCCCTCCTCTACAAAGGGAGGGGAGGGGCCTTCTCACAGCAGCACATGAACCCAAGGTCCCTATCATCCCTACACAGGAAGCCATGTGACCAGTGGCAGGGCAGTGAACTTTAGCAGAAGCACACCCGGAACTGACACCCCCACACTCCCTTCTAGCCATGGATCCTCGAGGGAACCATTGACCTGCTCTGGGGCTTGACATCCTCGGATTCTGAGATTAAAAGGGGCTGGTGTCCCTGATGCTCCGTGAGGAGCTCCCTGTAAACAAGAGGAGTGTGTGGAACAGGCAGGGGTGCTAACAGCTTAAGCGTATGGATGGTGGAGGCTTAACCTGGCGCCACCGCTTCCTAGGCACAGAGGCTCCTGTGCCTTGGACTTTTTATCTGTAAAATGGGGCTACTAGTAGGAGTCTTCATGGACTAGTAAGCGTGTTCATGGACTAGTAGGAGTCTTCATGGACTAGTAGGTGTCTTCATGGACTGTTAGAAGGATTTAGAGAGGATGTAAGGAAGGATCTTAGAATAATGTCTGGCATGTGGTAAGGGCTCAAATGCATGTTAATTATTTTTAAAGCTTCCTTGGCCACAGAGTGGAGAGGGAAGTGGGAGAACAGGGGATATGCAGGAGGAAGATTAGCTGGACAAGTCTGACTGCTCTCAGTTCCGACCACACCTCCTGAAGAGGGCTTACTCCAGGAAACCAGTATTTGGGTGGCTCTCCAGTGGCCAGAGCAAGAGGAAGCTGAATATCTGAGCTTCTCCCCTGCTTTACCCCCCCCCCCCCCGCCACACCCCCCACCCGTCCCAATTTCACTCTATCCTCTGGGATTCCAGGTAAAATCACTCAGTGCAGAAAGATTGACTTAGATGTGGTGGGCTGTAAGGGTGTTGGGAGGGGACCAGGAGATGGTGACCGTTAAACTTTTACAATGTTGTTTCAGCATGTTAGTTGTGAAAATTTCTTCCCCTTTGATATGGAACATGCTGGATTTGTGGCTTTCCCCTCGGTCAGGCAGTGGAGACAAACGCTGGTGCCTCCTGCCAGCCCAGACTTACCTCCCACTCCAGCTTCCCTTCGGTGGCAGGTATACCAGAGCTCTGCTTTGCTGCATGTGTCCTTTCTAAAAAAGCTCTTTTGACTAACCAAAATTCATAATGGTAAATAATATTACTCTTATAACTAAGGCATATTGAGCCCTTGTTATAGAGAAATAAACCTGAGTTTCAAACAGTGAAACTTCTTATGTAAAACTTTTGTTACATTTCATGTTATGGGGAAGACATGTTAAATAGCAAAACCACTTTACCGTACTTCTGGTTTATTTTAGTTACCAACAGCAAAATATTCTAAATATGCTACCTACAAATTGAATAAAATGGCAGCAGTTAACTTATAAGATTCACATGCGGCACTCTACAATTGTAACACATGATGATCACAAGCATAGCCCATCACAGTTCCATCGAGCCATTGTAAATCCCTTAATAGAATCACACTAAGAGAGACAACATCAAAGATGATTTTGTAGAGGAGACAAAAATATCTTGCTGCCATTCCGGATCTCCAAGTAGACTCCAGGGAAGGTGGGTCAGCCCAAAGGTGACTCCTTCTGTCTGCAGGTTAGTGGACAGAAGAGCGAGGTGGTGTGGAGAGGGCCCTTGTTGCCAGGGAGAGCGGTACTGGCCAGGGAGGACCCCTGGTGGAGGGGACTCTTGGGGAGGGTGTCCTCTCTCTTTATGGGATAAATTGTAAACTGGATGGGGTGGTAGATGGTTCTTTTTTGTGTCGCCGGCCAAGAAGGACTTGATGTTTTTGCCGGAGCTTTTGGTGACGCTCGCTAATGGGGCTGTTGTCTGGCTGCAGCACAGCTTTGAATGTATTGATTATTTTGGCTTCTTTGGTTAATTCCATGCTAATTCACTTTCTTCTTTTAGACAGTTTTTAAATAAGTGTTTCACTCTGCCACCTAACAGCTGCTTCACACCGCCTCTGATTCATTTTGTGAGACATCGCAACCAGATGCCTTTGATGCGGCCAATTCCAAGTCCTCAGGCTTCAGGCCGGCTTCCCCACCAGCAGCAGCCCAGTCGCTCCTCCGTTAGCAAGTGCTCACTTAGAAGCTGCTTCTCTTTACGGTGAGAACTTGTTCCACAGGCAGTTTAGGATTTCCTGACATTTTGTTTCTTTTTAATAAGTTTGTCCACTCCATTTAGAAAAATTGGGGGGGTGGGGAGTGTTAATCCCCACGCAAGGATATTTTGCCATTGATTTTTAGGGAGAATGGAAGAGAGAGGGAAAAACAGAGAGAAACATTGATGTGAGAGAAATGCATCAATTGGTTCCCTCCTGCCCATGCCCTGACCAGGGCCTGAGTTGGGGAGGAGCCTGCAACTGAGGTATGTGTGCTTGACCAGAATCAAACCCGGGACTCTTTGGTCCTCAGGCCAATGTTCTACCTACTGAGCCAAACCGGGCAGGGATCCACTCCATTTTTTATATTCTTGTAAAAGCAGGTTTATGCTTCTATTTTGATTGACATTTTTCTCCAACTCTCTGTTAGTGCTCCTGGAGCACTTGTACTTCTACGTACTTCTGACGGGGATTTGAGGATGTTTCTGTTGAAGCCACTTGCTGTTGGATTTGCTTAGCTGTGTTTTCTAGGGACTAGACGTGTTTCTGTCAGCCATCAGCAGCACTTGCTGTAGCGTTTAGATTTCTCTTCCTTTCATGCTTTTCTATAAGAATCTATTTTAAGACTGAGTAGAGGATTCTGGCTTTTCAGCTCATTGTTCATAGTTCTCACAGTGGCTGCTTCTGATAGTTTGTTCTGGAGTCTGACTTGCAGGATAGTTGATCTAAGGTCTCCAAATTCTCTTTGAAATTTCTAACCCTCTTAAATATTTAATGTCTTTCCCCCAGAAAGACAAAAACTCCAATAACCAGCTCTTTGCTGCATCTTGCATAGTAACACAAAGTTTTAAGTATTAAAAACTCCCATCGTGACTGTGAAAAACATAGGGGTAATTCTCCCACCCAATCCTTGGGGCTCTGGGCCTGGACTAAGCTCCCCTGACAGATTCTCCAGTACCAGCATCACACAGAGCATCAAGGCCATCAGAGGGCCCTCTATGGCTCCCAAGGTCACTGCTGTATTGCCTAGGTTTCCAGGCACCTGCTGACCACAACAGATGTCAGAGCCCTGCTGTGAGCATTCGGCCCAGAACCTTCTCAGTGCCTGGCCACCAGTGCAGACCCCAGTGAAAGGAGGGGGCATATGAAACAGTGTCTTCCAACCTTCCCACATCTTGACCCACAAGGCAAATGATCATATCACATGGCCTGGGTGAAATGAAGTAGGCCCTGCAGGCAATGGTCGGTGGTTCTGCCCACCTTCAGTCCTTCCCGAGGACCTGAGGAGATCCATATCTCTCCACACCAGTAGCCATCTGGGTCACCAGATAGGAGGCTTCAAGCTGGAGGATCACAGGACACCAGCACTGACCACTGTGCCTTTCTCTCCCTCTCCTTTTTAAAATTGAGGTGACATTTATATAACATAGTGTTTTAACTATTTTAAAGTAAACAATTTAGTGGCATTTAGTACCTTCACAATGTGCAATCACCACCTCTATCTAGTTCCAAAACTTTTTCATCACCCCAGAATGAAAACCTAAAATCATTAAGCTCCTATTCCCCTCTCATCCCCCTCTTAGCAACCACAGATCTGTGATCTGCCTTTTTACAAAATTATGATTATTATTTTTTTTAATCCTCACCCGAGGATATTTTTCCATTTATTTTTAGAGAGAATGAAAGAGAGAGGGAAAGACAGAGAGAAATATCGATATGAAAGAAATACTATGATCTGCCTTTTTGGATGAACCTATTCTGAATATTTCATATAAATGAAATCATATGATAGGTGACCTTTTATATCTTGCTCCTTTCATGTAGCATAATGTTTTTGAGATTCATTCACATTAGAGTATGTATCAGTATCATGCATTTCTTTTAAGGGCTGCCTATTATTCCATTGCATGTATATAGCACAATTTATTTATCCATTTATTCATTGATGAACATTTGGATCATTTCCATTTTTTGGCTGTTTTGACTAGTGCTGCTAAAAATGTGCAGGTACTTGTATTTGAGCACCAATTTTTGGTTTGGGGGGTGTATCTAGGAATATACTGAGTGAAATTGCTGGGTTATAGGTAATTCTATGTCAAACCTTTTTGAGGAACCACCAAATTATTGTTCACAGTGGCTGCGATAATTTACCACCCCACCAGCAATGCACATTGTTCCAGTTGCCCCACATCTTCACCAGCACCTGTTATTTTCCATTGTTTACATTATAGATGTCCTAGGGAATGTAAAGTGACACCTCATTGTGGTTTTGATTTGCATTTCCTTCATAATTCATGATTTTGAGCATCTTTTCATGTGCTAGTTGGCCATTTGTATATCTCCTTTGGAGAAATGTCAATTCAACTCCTTTGCCCAAACAAAAAAGTTGTTTGTTGCTTTGTTTTTAGTTGTAAGAGTTCTTTATATATTCTGAATACTAAACGCTTAGCAGACGTATAATTTGCAAATATTTTCTCCTATTTTGTAGGCTGTCTTTTCACTATCTGGATAATGGCTTTCAATGTATAAAAGTGTTTAAGTTTGATGAAGTTCAATTTATCCACATTTTTGTTGTTCATGGTTTCGGTGTCATATTTAGCAGTCCATTGCTAAACCCAAGGCCATGAAGAATTACTCCAATGTTTTTTCTAAGAGTTTTATGATTCAGCTCTTATATTTAGGTCATTTACCCATTTTGAGTTAATTTTGGCACATGGTGTGAAATAATTGTATCTTCTTCATTCCAGGATCAAGGTGAAAGGTGCACCCTCTCTCGGGTGCCATTGGCATGGCAGAGGGGAAAGAACAACAGCTGACTATCAACAGCTTTTAAAAACACAGCTCTGACATGGTAGATGGTTGGTCTGCTCGCATTGGTTTGGTCAGTGGGGCGGTACATATCCTTCTTCCCCAGGAAGTCACTGAAGACACCCATGGCAATGGCAAGAATGTACAATCTCTCACAGGGGAGAGAGAAGATGATAATTGGGGTCGATAATACAATCGACTACACAGACCCTAGAAATTATAATACATGAATCCGAAAGATATAATTCAGAGACAAATGGTTTCTTTACTGGAAATGTCCAAACATTGAGTATAAGCTCTATAATCCCTGTCTGACACCACTGGGGCCAGATGATTTGAGAATTCAGAAGCTTTTGGATTTTAGAAAAGACATATCGCACCTATGCTATATGTGTAACATATAACACTCCCAGCAGGATCCAGGGCAGTACAGGAGTATTTTTGTAGCAAGATAGATAACTCTCCACAAAGTGGAAGCCTCACATTAGTTTAGATCAAATTCAGTTTAGATCCAATTTTGCTGCCAAATAATTTTGGGTCAAGTCAGGGCTTGCTGCCAAGTGAGCTTAAAGCAACAACAAAATCTACCTTTTACAGGAGTTTTTTGGGATTTTGGAATTGCAGATAAGGGCTTGTTGACTTATATTTCAGGCAGTCAGACACATCTTAGAATAATTCAGGAGGAAGCAATCAGCAATCACCTACCTCCTTTTCTGATTTTTCTAGGTAGTAATGAGATAAGACCTTTCCTAGACAGCTAGATGAATTATAGAACACTCTGTTAGCTATGCATTTTTTTGTCAGCAGCTGGAGATCTCATGTATTGGTAATGTATCAAGTGATATTTCTGGTCTGCACAAAGATCTAAACAAGGGGTCTTTGGATGAAGACCAGGCGGTATCTGGCCTGGTCCTTGCCCTCATGGTGTTTATGACCTACTGGGGGAGATAGAGAGATGGTGGTTGACAAGCAGGGTTCTTTCATGGCACGTGGCTGTATGGATAGAGCCTTGGAAAAGGGCCAAGGATCCATGAGGGCTAATCAAGGCAGGGTCCTGAGGGAGGGCGGGAGGGTTGGTTCAGTTGAAGGGGAGCCTCTGAGCATTCCAAGTGGGGAGACTCCCTGGAGGACTGGTTCAGAAGCAAGAGAGTCAAGGCAGGGCCTCAAGGGGTGGGCAGGGCTGTGGAATAGGGGACGTCCAGTGTCACAGACTAATCCAGAAGTCCACTTACCTAGTCCCAAAGTTTGTGAAGAGAATGGCTTCTTTAGTTCCTTTTTAGTGGAGTTACTACAGAACAAAGGACACGTTTGCTGGAAAGCTTAATTGAAATGTACTTCCTCAGAATTATGTTCAGAGAGCAAATGAGTTTGAGCAGGTCGCTTGGCACATAGCGGTTGGAAGGCGCTGATCTCCTCATTCCTGACTGCAGGGAGCGGGGAGGAGGGTTGTGCACGGGGGAGAGGAAGTGAGGTGGGTGGGAGGTGGTGACAGGAAGGGCTCCTGTAGGAACTTGCTTGGAGTAGGCTTTCCAGGCTGTGGGTAGGCAATTCTTCCTACCGTCTGGGAGCCAGCCTTCTGTGAGGGCTTACAACGCAGCAGACACCTGCTTTTGGATCTCTCAGGGAATTTTCCAGACAAATGCTCCCTGTCTGCTGGGTTATGAGTCAGGTTCTCCATCCTTGTGATCAATGGCACCTTCCTCAGACCTGCAGAGGCCTTTGAAATGTGAAAACTGCCTGATGGAACCAAAGCTCTAGAAGGATAGACTCTGGTGGAAGATGAAATTAGACAGACAGACACATTGGCGGGGCTTCACTGGACACCGGCCATGTGCTTGGACCTAAAGAACATCCGAGGAGATACAGGCACACTTACTGCCTTTGCTCTGCTCCCTTGTTGGGGGAGCCAGCTGTTCTAGAAACAGTGATTGAGTCTCTGCCATTGTCTGAGCCCTTTCTAATATGACCGAGTTCCAAGACCGAAAGGAATCGGTTTAGCACCTGTGGTAGGTTTTTGTAGATTCTGAAAAAGGTGTGACTGAGGAAGTCTTCACGAAGGAAGAGGATGATGGACCAGGTGTTAAATGATGGGTTAAGGAAGTTAGCTGGTGCCCGGGGGTTGGCGAGTGTTGGAACTGAGCCTGGGACCCCCAGTTCCTTGACTGGGAATCATGTTCTAAACCTCCAGATTTCCAAAGAAGAGGAACTGAGGCATCCCGGGTCCTTCCTTGGGTGTTTTTATATGTTACACACTCTGTTTCTTCTGCTCAAAGTCCTCCTCTCTCAAGGACTCTGGGAAGAAGTGACCTCTTCACAAACCCTTCTGTAAAGACTTGCAGGCGGTGTAGGAGACCGCTGGGCCCACAGTGCCAGCTGCACACCAGCCTGGAACTTTCCTCTCTCTGTTGTCACTCTTACTCAACTCCGAGCTTCCTGGGGGCTCACAGGCTGGCAGCCCAGTGCCAGGCGCAGCGGGGTGCACAGCACCTGGAGGTACATCCAGGGTGCTCTGTTCCTGTCGGTCATGGACTATTAGTGATACACTGTGGGCCCGGAGCTCTGATCCCTGTGTGGTGGTTTCCAGGTGTCAGAATCGAGCATCATTGACTTTTCCATCGCACTGGATTAATTAATTAACAGGAATCAATATGGTAGGAACATGAAGAAGGTACAGAGCACAGAGCTGCCATGCTGGGGAGCTCGGTAGGCTGGTTTGGGAGACTGGGTTCCTGTGCTGAGTGTCAGCACTCTGGAGGAATTCTTCAGGCTACTCCCCCACACCGTGTTCGGAGAAAAGAGAGAAGGGAGAGGGCCAGTGGGTGTCTGGGTGGGGGTTGAACTCAGGCCCAGACATGTCCCCAGTCAGGGCCCACAGTGATGGGAGACTCTTTGGGGAGAGCTGAGCACGGAGGGAACAGTGTGGGGGCAGCAGGAGGAGCAGGGATCCAGATGGGGAGGCCAGGCCTCAGGGTGGGCTGCAAACCCTGGAGTGAGTGGGGCCCCCAGGCCCCACCCCAGCCCCAGTCCGGGTGCTCCGTGGCCTCTGAGCTTCCTGTCTGCTTCTCATTCCTTCTGAAGACGTGGTTGCCAGAGGCCTCTTCATAGGGAACAGAACATGCTGCTCTCCTGCTCAAAATCCATCAGCGGCTGCTCATTGTCTGCTGGGTGCAGTGCGTGGGATCTCCAAGTGGAACGCCAACCCAGCTGTGGGAGGTTTTACAGAGCCGGAGGCACGTGAGCTGAGTCCGGACAGCAGAGCAGATGTTTACAAGGCAGTCTGCTGAGGGAGGGGGAGCTGGGGGAGGGGGGGAACAGGCTCTCCCAGGAATCATGGTGTGCAAAAGCATGGAGGTATCAAGCAGCAATGTATGGTAGGGCAGTGCCGAGAATTGGGGGGCAGCGGAAAACCAAGGGTGGGAGGTAGGCCATGCGGCGAGGACTCTGGAAAGATGACAAGGGCTGGATTGCAAAGGGTCTTGTAGGGTAAGTTCAGAGGTCAGTGGGACGCCCGGGAGGTCTTTGTTTCCTGTTTTGATATTGCAAATCAACGACAAGTTTAAAAACAAAAACAAAGTTAGGCTCTTGCTGTAGTTGGGTTTCTAGTCTGTTTTTCATTCAGCATTATTACAGGGTGAGCATTTTCACATATCATCAACACATTTTTATGAATATTTTTGAGACTGTACATAATAGCCCATCAAGAAGATATATCAAAGTGTGTTTATTGTGCCCCTATTTTGGGATATTTAGGTTTTTACTTTTATTACTTAAAATGAAGTGACAATTAAACATCCGATGCTTATATCTTTGTTTGTCATCTCTAATTATTCACCAAGAATTGATTCTAAAAGGAAAACTTCTGGATGAAAAGGAATGGACATTTAAAAAACTCATGATATTTATTGTTGAATTGCTCCCCTAAAATGTCAAATACATTATATATTCTCTACCCTCAGGGCACCAAAATGCCTATCTTGTAACCCCCATGGACAATGAGAATGGTCACTTGAAAAAAAAGTGCACATCTTGAGAGAAAAAATGGTTAGTTACATTAATTGGATTTTCCTTAATATTTGAGGATTAAAAAAATTACAACTGTTCATTTGCCATTTGTATTTTTTTTTTTTTGGCAAATTATTCATTTCCTGGCCCAATTTCTATGGGATTATTTTCCTTATTCATTTAAAAAAAAAATTCGTAGATTATGCATGCAAACTCTACCTACAATTTTAAGTTTCCCCAGTTTATGTTTGTTTTTTAAGTTAATGAGTGTTGTAATTTAAATATCTAGAATTTAATGACTGCAGGCGGGTGAGGTAAGGGAGGATGGGGTCCCTAAGGTCACTTGTAGGTTTCTGGCTTGGGCACTAGGGACATGGGGGCCCTCAGATTGTTCAGGCAGCTGAGGAGGAGGGTGTGAAGTACTCACTGCACGTGGCACCCTCAGGTTGAGATATCTGAGAAAGAGTCGGGAACTCTAGAAAGAGCCTCATCCCTGGTGTGTGGCCAGGGAGTGTCTGAGAGAGAATGCGTAGCTTCCTCAAGTTAGAGCTCAGCAGAGAGTTCTGGAAGGAGATGTAGCCGTGAGTGTGTGTTAGGGTCAGAGGGCAGCCTGTCCCTGCCTCCCAGGCCTGTGCTCCTTGAGAATCGAGTGGATTTGGTGTGGGGTGTGGGTGGGGAGGGTGGAGACTTGGGTGATCAAATCTAGGCAGCATCTGAGTTTTCAACTTCACTGTACTTTCTTTTTTTTTTTTTTTATCTTCATACTTTCCCCCAACCTCTAATTGGCTTCTTTTTTTTCCCATGGGGAGGTGGCTATGTTTTGGCCACCCCACGCCGAATTACTCTTGGAGGCTGACACAGGAACTTATCAAATGATTATCACAATGAAGCTGCTCCCATCCGCATCCATGTAGTCTTTTCCACAACAAGTGGTGTTCATATAGCATCACTGACTTTTCCATTGCACTGGAGTAATTAATAGGAGTCAATATGGTAGGAACATGAGCAAGGTACAGAGCAATTAAAACCATCCACAATTAGCTCCCAACCCCTTGCATTCGCATCATGAGACAAACCAGCCACACCGCCCCCCCCCCCCCCCACCACATGCCCCCAAACTCCCCTGCATGAGCAGAGATTCTTTTTTATAAAACTCTGCTTTGGGACTTGGTAACACTGGCTAGAACCGCGGCGTTTTGTTTTCCCAGCATGCCTATCATTTGGCGTCACTGGCATAAAATGTTCCTCCAACAGGTAAAGCATGCAGTCACGGCTTTTCCTTGGGGCCGGATCTCTGTGAAAGCTATTTGCAATGGAGGATCTGCAGCATCGTGGGGTGGGGCCAGGAACGTGAGCACAGGTTGCCAAGAGAATCTCTTTGTCATTCTGCTGTCCCGCCGCCTCCCCCTGGGCCAGGACGCTGCCCCACACTGGCCTGGGCTGGAGAAGGAGGCCAGGGCTTCCCAGGACGCTGGCCTTATGGGTCCCCGTGGGAGGCCCTGCACTTTGATTCACTGCATGATGCAGGGGACTGTCCAGATCAGAACCTGTGCTCAGATGCCCGCTTGTTGTCATCTAAAACAGTTCTCAATTGATCCTCCCCACCCATGATGGTCCTCGGGGCAGGGATGGAGGGGGGAGGAGGGACAATGAGGAACAGAGAGGGAAGGGAGGAGTCTGAGGTCTCTCAACAATCAGGGACCGACCCTTGGGAACAATTCAGGCCTTTTCATCTTAGAAACTATCCTATATAATAAAGAGCTAATATGCTTATTAGACCTGACGGCGGAACGATCTTCCGGGACGACCTTCCGGATGACCTTCCAGAATGACCAGTGGGAAGGGGGCAGGGCTGCAAGGCAGCCGAGGCTGCTGCGAGGGCCAAGGTGGCAGCTGGGGCTGGGACGGCTGAGCCCCTTGCACGACTTTCATGCATCGGGCCTCTAGTTTGAAAATAAATGCCCAGAGGGTCCATCTGCAGCATTGTCTACAGAACCCTAATTTTTACTTGAAAGATCTCTTGCAGAAAGAAAGCCAGGCCGAGCCTGGCCTTGCAAATAACTGTTGTTGATATTTTAAAAATGTGGTATGTATGGTTGGATTTCTGCTATGTTTATTTCCCCTGTTTGATTTTTCTGTTATTCCAACTGCGGACTTACACTTTGAGACTCAAAGGCACACAGACGTGAAGAAGGAACGGCCTGAAGAAAGGCCCCATGAGCCTCTGGGGCCACGGATCGGGGCTGGGAGGCCTTGGCGGGGACTGCGGGGTGAGGCCCGGCCAGCTGGCTGCTTGGGACGCCAGCCCCACCGGGGCCTCTGGCGTTGCCTGGAAACAGTGCAACAATGCCTCCGAGCTCTGAGGCCATCTTTCCTGAAGTGGCAGCCCCTTCAATTATTTTATTTCCATTATATTATGTTAATTAAATCAGCCAAAAGAACAGAGCACATGCCTGGTCCAAGTGGAGTGGCTGTGAAGGTTACTCGGAATGGCCCTGGTGCCGCTGGCTGAGCAGACACCCCACGACGCACGTGAAGATGGACCATCTTCCTACCGGTCCAGGCCCCGGGACCAGGAAGCACCAGGAGCCTCGCTCACACCTGGTTGGGTGTCTGTTTCCACAGCTCTCCCGAGCCACTGCTGCCCATGGTGGGTGCAGGTGCAGCCCGGACACCTGGCGGCCACTCAGAAACCATCCTATGACCCTTTGAAGAGCCAATTAGCACCACAGCCAGCCAGCGATGAGAGGCCTTGTAGGCACAGCCTATGAATGCTCTCAGGCAGAGGCTTTCAACGCATCGGAGTGCTCGGCTGCAATGCAATCTTATATTGAACCCCCAAATATAAACCATGTAATAGTACAGCCACTTTGATTAGGGGCAGAGCAGGGGTGGGGGCGGGGGGCAGCACCCTCCTGCCCCATCAGAGATGCCAGCACGGTTTCAAAACCAGCGCATGGAGCTCCCCAAGGGAGACCAGAACCCTGGGTTTTCTCCCGACTGTCTCGTGTTGGACATCTGATGAACACACAGTTGTCCATTCTGGCGTCCCGGGCCCTTACAAATGGGCATTAGCATCCCCTGAGGAGTTTCCGAGTTTGAAGACAGAAAGAACTCCCTGCCTCAACTCACTTGCCTATACAATGGACATAATATCCCATGTGGCCTCCTGGGTTCTTAAGCCATAAGAAAGGACTCCTCACGCTACGTTCAGGCTGCCTGTGGTGAGATGACCAGCCTCAGCGGAAATGCATCCGAGTAAACGCTCTGCTGAAACCTCCTTTCACACGGGGTAGTGTTTGCTGCTCGGGGCTATCATTTCACTCCTGTTCTGCAGAGACCTGTCCAGTGAGACTGGGACCAGCAACCCGATTCCGGTTTGGGTCGCTGGGAGGCAGGAGCCGGACCCTCCCTCCTCTGGTCCGTGGTATCCGCCCATGTCAAGCGAAGACCTTGCCGTTGTCGGTGATCTCTTCGCTTCCTCGCAGCTGTGGCATCTTCTCATTTGAATACCATCAACCAAAATAGCAGCGCAAAGCCTTATGTTTAAAAGACGACGGAGCAATTACTCCACAGTTTATTCCCTGCTCCCTTGCCTTTCCGATATTGCAAATCTCCTCGGTTTTAAAATTCAGTTGTAAATGAGATTTGAGTTCCACATCACTCACTTTGTTCTCTCTCCAAGAGAAAGAGTTGAATAACCAGTTCAAAGAAAACGTACACATAACTGAAATTCAAAGGGGCCGGGAGGGGTTTCCTCCCTCCCAATCTTGGTTCCTGGGCTCGGCATCTGATTAACCTCCCACAGGCACCTCGGAGATCCGACACGCTTAGTAACTTCCCCCTGTTTACAGGACTGCGTCCAACATCAGCACCACCACCATCATCACAGGGATCATAGAAAACAGTTATCAAGTGCTTACCCTGGACCAGGCATTCCACATACACTAACATTACAAAAAAAATAATGCTCTCAACCACACTTTGAAGTTGATATTCTTACATCCACTTCACTGATCAGGAAACTGAGGCCCAGATAGGTTAAGTGAGGCACTTCAGGTTTTACAACTGGTAAGTGATGGACCGGGGACTCCAACCCAAGCTGTCTGTTTCCAGGATTCTTTGCTCTTCATCCCTGAACTTGACTTGCATATAACCTCTGCGTCAGAAAAGGAGGGCCTGAAAGATCACCTGGTCAAAATTCCATTGGGACGTTCAAATCTCCTGCAAGGCCAGCTGACAGGAGGCTGTCCAGCCTGACCTGAAACTCTTTGAGGGCAATCGGTCACTCATTCATTCGAGAATCACGCATGGTCCCCACTCGAGTCCGCATCTCCTGCTCACTACTGGGCATAAGGATGAATACGTCACCATTCCCTCTGCTGAGGGACTTGTGGTCCAGATCCAACCTGTTAGGTCCTTGAATAGCTTCGGTTGTGAGAAAACTCTGCCTTTACCGGCCTGGAAAAGATCTCCCGATGATTAAAGGATCGTATAATTGCTGTCCAAACCAGGACATGCCTGAGAGGGGGCAGAGGCTCTTAAAATAATTGTGTCAGGGTGACAGGCATACACTGGGCCTGTCCCTGGCTAATCGAGATGCACACCCCTGACCTACGATGCGTATCCTGGGTGCCTGCCTGGCTGTGAGTCCACTCAGGGGAAGCTCACTCCTCCGTATCAGCCCTTGGTGTGGAGACCAGTGCCCGGCTGGCTCTGAGCCCTCCGCTCTCCATTCATGCCCAGTTCCTATGCGAGTCTTCTTGTCCTTAGCTGGGAGCCCTGCCTTAGCATTCCTGGCTTTCTGGTCCTTTCCCCGATCCGGCCCCAGTTCAGCTGGGAGGAGAGGGAGCCTAAGTCTGCAGTGGCCTGTGAGGGAAGGGCTGGGTCTTTACCAGGAACATGAGAAAGCCTGGGATTCAGACAGAAAAAGGAAACTAGAGGTGGGCCGTGCCAGGGTGGCTTTGTGGTTGACAGTGGTAGGGGCCGGGGTCAGAGGGTGGGTGGGCAGGGAAGGAGGGTTTAGAAATTGAAGACAAAACAATTTGGAGGGAGAGGTAAGCGAAATATGTTTCATCGGTATTTCTCAGGCTTAGAAAACTTTAGACAAACATATTTACTTTTTGGTCAGATCCTCTAACCAATTGGCCAGAAGACCATTCATCTCTTCATCACTCAGCCAGTCAACAAACATGTGACTCACAGTTATTTGCAGGGCACACGGACGACACAGTCCCTGCTCTCTAGGAGCCTAGGACTTGGGTGGCGGCTGAGCGCACAGAGGAGAGCCTCTAACGCAGCCCCTCCGCCATGTTGGGACGGCTTCACAGGGTAGATAATGACTGATGGTTTTCAGAGAATGAGCAGAAATTTTCCTGGCAGAGGAGGGACGTGAGTGACATTCCAGGCAGAGGGAACAGCATGTGCAAGAGATGAGAGGCAAGAGGCAGGGAAGAGCCTTGTGCATTCAGGTGGCTCATGTGGCTGTTTGGGGGTAGGAGGGACAGGGGACGGGCAGGACCCATAGGTGGCCTTGGATGCCGTTGGAAGCGTTAGGATCTGCACTGTAGAGACCTGGACTTTCACGGACCACACTCTGCAAGACGGAACACGGGTGGGCGGATTCAGATGTCCCTGCAGTTAATTAAAGGGAGCGCCAGCATGAAGCCCAAACGAGAAGACGCTTTTAATTGAGAGCCATGTTTTTCAAATGTTGCTCAGCTGCCAGCTGACTCTGCGCTCTGGCAGGAACGGCGAGTGATACTTCGCTTTCTTCAAGCTCCATTAATCGGCCCATTTTTTTTTCCTGCCTCAAATTCCACTTCAAACACGCAGTGGCTCCTCAGATTCAAAATGAAATCACTGATTTATAACCCCGGTGGGAGCCAGCGAGCCCCTGACAGGTGGTAGGGTGGGTTGGGTTGACCCAGCTGGTCTTCATGGCGCGTCAGAGGAAGACAGTGGCTCTCCTCCTCTCCCCACTCTTGCACACACATGCACACATGTACGCAGGCACACACATGAACACACATGAACACACACGAACACACACCCAGCTGCGCAGCCCGTGTCTGCATTTTCAGTCCCTCCTGTGACCACATGGGGGCTCCTGGAAGAGCCCAGTGACCCAGCTCAAGGAGTCACACCCCAGTATCTTCTGTGGGCACCTCTTCCCACCTCTCTTCAGAGTCTGATGTCACTGACAGTCACTATTCACAGAGCATTTCCTTGGTGCATGGAACCACATTAAGTACTTTCTATGCAACATAACGTTATGCAAAGCAAGAATGTGTTACCTCTCTTCTTAGTGAGGAGAAGACTGAGGTACAGAGAGGTTAAGAGAGCTCAGGTGCCAATTTCTTTTTCTTCCTTTTTTAAAAATATATTTTATTGATTTATTACAGAGAGGAAGGGAGAGGGATAGAGAGTTAGAAACATCGATGAGAGAGAAACATCGATCAGCTGCCTCCTGCACACCTCCTACTGGGGATGTGTCCACAACCAAGGTACATGCCCTTGACTGGAATCGAACCTGGGACCCTTCAGTCCGCAGGCCGACGCTCTATCCACTGAGCCAAACCGGTTAGGGCTCAGGTGCCAATTTCCATTGAGCCAGCCAGCGGGGGAAGAAGGACCTGAGTCCATGCACGTGGTGCCCCTTTCGCTCTACCCGGCGACCCCCAGCTCACCTCCTCTTGTCCACACTTGGGATACAAAGGCTGAATCCCTGCCATTGCCCATGGAAAGGTCTTGGGAATCAGGAATGTGTTAATTCTCTTGTTGACCGTGAGTTTGGGAGGGCCTGCAGGAGTGCTGGGCTCAGAGGTGGGGTGCAGAGAGGAAGGTTGGAGCCGTGGTCTGGGGAGAGGGAATTACAGAGATGAGCCATGAGATGTTGAGCTAAGGGCTGGGCTCCGGCAACGGGGTGGAGGGGTTTCCCAGGAGAGAGACCTGGAGCAGAGGGTTTCTCGGCACCCTCCCCGCCCCGTCAGCCGGGCTCAGCCATCGAGGGGTAGAAGGCTTTTTGGTCACCCTCGATGGATGGAGCCCAAATGAGCAACTTGGAGGGAGGCAGAGAGGAAAGCAGAGGAGTCTTGGGGGAGCCCCATCCCCCGCTCAGCAACTTCTCCTGTTGCAGCTTGGAGGGTAGGCTCGGGGCCAGGCCCAGGTGTCCCTGCCAGACCTCCATCTGCAGAGCTGAAGTGCGTTTTGTGCCTCAAAGTTGCAGGAGTTGTACAAAGAGGGTTGCCCATTCTCACCTCCTCTCCTCTCTGGAGCTGATTCCACCCCCCCCCCCTCCCCCCCGACACCCTCCCTGCCCTGTCCTTCAACCTTGCTCCTTGCTGGTTAATTCCATTAATTAGTTGAGCTGAGTTGTTAATGACTGACCATGGCTCCTGCATTTTAATAAGGGGCTTCCTGTCTTACTCCCAAAAGTAAAGCTAAGCTGCCACTTTTGGCACCAGAGTCAACCGAGGGAGAGGCCTGTGTGTGCATTGGGGAGGCAGGAGCCTGCACACCGTACTGTGCTAGTGGCTACCCCACCCACACCAGGGCCGTGGCTAGTCCACATCACACATGTGGGCAAGTCAGGAGCCAGGGTGAGGTTTCCCGCTTACCAACTCTGCTGGGGCCCTTGTTCCGCACACAGCATGTTCAGCTCTTCAAGGCTGGCCTACAGCCTGGCCCGGCTACACCTGGCTCTAAGGTGTCCCTTATTCAGCCCTCCCCCACCCCCCCTCCCCAGACAGAGGACTCCTGAAGGCACTGGGGACTGGCTGTGGCTACTGCCAGAAAGGCTGCTTCTCTTGTCACCCCACGGAAGACCAACAGCCTCAGAGCCCCGCCAAGCCTTACTTGCAACCTCTCCGTTCAAGGGACTCGCTGCCTGCAGCCTCAGGACTGGCTGGAGCTCAGTCGTCTGGAAAATGAATGGCAGGCTCGTCTCTTTCCAGGCCTATTTCCCACTGAGCACTGAGCCCACCTTCCCAGCAGCTGTCATTGTGGCTATGCTGGGAACTTGCCTCCTTCTTTCTCCTCCCTCACACGGGTGGCTGGGAGCACTGGGTGGCATTGACACCCAAACGGATCTGCCAGGGGACCCCTGGCCCTTGGTGGCCTGGTCCAATGGGCCTCCCCACCCTGCCTCTACCTGCCTCTCTCATAGGGTCACACAGAGGAGTCAGGGAAGTTACTAGGCATGCAAATCTATACTAATAAAAGGGTAATATGCTAATTAGACTGGACGTCTTCCAGTTGACCATCCGGACATCCGTCCTGACAAAGCTAGGTGAAGCTGCCTGCCCGTGGTCCCAGGTGAAGCTGCCCACCCATGGTCCTGGGTGCCAGTGCATGCGGCTGCAGCCCGGGAGAGGGAGAAGCCACCCTCCCATGGTCCCTGTGGCTGTGGCCGGCCCAGGCAAAGCCGGCCCGGGTCCCAGGTGCATGTGGATGGCTGGAGGAGGGAATCCTGGGTCCCGGGTGCAGAGCCGAGGCAAAGGCAGTTGGGGGCAATCAGGCCAGCAGGAGATCAGTTAGGGGCGATCAGGCAGTCAGGCAGAGGGGTTAGGGGTGATCAGTCAGGCAGGCAGAGGGGTTAGGGATGATCAGGCAGGCATGCAGGCAAGCAGTCCCGAATTGCAAGAGGCAGTCGGACCTCACCCATGGGGTCCCGGATTGGAGAGGGTGCATGCTGGGTAAGGGACACCCCCTTGTGCACGAATTTCATGCACCAGGCCTCTAGTGTTTAATAATTTTTAAAGCGAAATTAGTACCATGATTTGTTCCAGAATCCAGTGACGGAGGTGTTTCCCCTTTAGAAGAACTGCCGAAATAACAGCACAAATTATTAAAGACATTTATAATTACAAATTCTAAACCACGGATGCAGTGATCAGCATCCACTCGCCTGTTGTGTGCTGCCGAAAGGCTGGACTGAGCCTGTGGTCAGAGGGGACCACGGAACTCAGGTCTGAAAGCTCTTTAAGAACAAAGGCTTGAGGGCGTCTTCTGACCCTCTACCCCCAGGATGGATATCAATTCTGAATGGAAAAACAGACCTACTTTTCATCAAAAAGACTGATCGTGTAGGGCAGTTCTCCTTTGTGAGCAGTATCACCAGCAATGTTTTCAAATAACTATGATCGTTATCTTGGTGGCAGAGGGGAAAATCAGTGAGTCACCTGTCCACCATCGACGCTGGGCCTGGAATTCAATTGGAGTGATGGGTGCTGTATGCCAGGCCTCTGCTCGGCTCGGGGGAAGAGATGGAAATAAATAGTGACAGTTCCTGCCTGTGGGGAGTTGGCTGTCTAGTAAGGAACACAGGATGTATCCGGAAATGGTTGTAACAGAATTAAAAAGCACTTTGGGCGCAGCGGCTGGGGGAGTGGGGGAGGGCGTGGGTGGCTGATTATTTTTAATTAGAAGGTTTGGAACAGTCTTCCTAGGGGAAGAAGCATTGGGGATGGGCCTTGGAGGGCGCTGGGATTTCAGGAGGTGGATAGGGGCGAGGTGGGCACCGAGGACATTTCAAGAGCGGGAAGGTGTTTGCAAGGCGGAGACTGGGAAAGGCCGAGCCTATTGGTGAGCGGTGGGCCCTCCAGGTGAGCTGAGGGGCAGGGCCTTCGGGGGCAGCAGAGCAAGTGAAACTGGAAGCAGACACTGGGTCCAGGCTATGGAGCTGAGGGTGTGGAACTCATTTCCTCACTCACGGCTCCCTCGTGTGCCAGGTTGTGTCCATGTGTTAGGGATTCCGAAGAGAAATAATTCACAATCCTCTCCTCCAAGGGCCCACAGTTTGGTTGTGGGAGATAAAAGCTGAAGAACTATAAGGATACGATAGGGTCAGTCCTGGACATTATGCCATGAACTGAATGTCTGTGCTCCCCACATGCGTGTGTGGAAACCCTAACTCCCAGTGTGATGGTCATCGGAGGTGGGGCCTTGGAGAGGTAATGAGGGTTAGAGTTGACCTGAGGTTAGAGCCCTCGTGGTGGGATTAATGCCCCTTATAAAATGAGATCTCTCTCGCGCTGTAATAATAAGAGTCCCTTGGAAGGGTTCCATGTAAATGAGGGGCCCTGGTGCTCAGGGGTCATTAGCTTCACTGTGAGCCAGGCCCCTTCCACTTTGGTCCTTGGCTTTCCCTCCATAGAATGATGGGGCGTTAGCCAACGTGATGCCTGGGCCCTGTCCAGCTCGTCATGGCTCAGGCCCACACATCTTTTTTTTAAAAAAAATATTTTATTGATTTTTTACAGAGAGGAAGGGAGAGGGATAGAGAGTTAGAAACATTGATGAGAGAGAAACATCGATCAGTTGCCTCCTGCACACTCCCTACTGGGGATGTGCCTGCAACCAAGGTACATGCCCTTGACCGGAATCGAACCTGGGACCCCTGAGTCTGTAGGCTGACGCTCTATCCACTGAGCCAAACCGGTTAGGGCAGGCTCACACATCTTTGAGCACCTTCCTCAGACAGGAAAATGTCAGGGTCTCTGGGACTGTCCCACCGCCCACACAGCATGAGGCAGAGCAGAAGGTCACATGTCCACACAACGAGCTGAAGAGCCCAAGGCTGCCAGACCCCAGGCCCAACCAGGTTTTCTGTTTCTTTCGCTGAGTTCGTGTCCCTTTGCTCCTTTCCCAGGGACATCGCTTGCTGCGTGTGGGCCACAAACCGCAGGATGTGGTGGTTCCCCTGCGATTCTCTGCGATCATCAAGCACGAGGTCCAATCCCGGCTGCTGCCTGCCTGCGAGCACCGTGAGGATACACCTTCGGAAGAGGCATTCCGAGGGGCTGGAACCCAGGGAAGGAGCCGCCAGAGCCTGTGCTGCTCTCAGGGTGTCGCTAACTGGCCGTGATCCTGGTCAGTCGCTTCTGCTGGGGGCCCTCAGCCGAGCGCTTGGGCTTTGCTGGATGAGCCGAGATCTTTCCAGTCGGCCCATCTCTGGATGGACTTGGCAGCTTGTGCTGCTGCTCCCAGGCGTTCGGTGACCTGGCCCTTCTGAGAAGACGTGGGGATAGGGGAGACTCCGGGCATTGACTGTGGAGCTCCTCCTGTGTGGGGTGGACTCAGCAAGAAGTCCAGCACCCTGCACAACAAGCAAGAGAGCATGTAAGCAAATTTGCTGGAATAAAGTTTCACTACAGAAGTGCTGCTCTTGTGCTTTGGAGTGTGCTGTGTGTGTGCTGTGTGTGTGTGCGCTGTATGTGTGTGCTGTGTGTGCTATGTGTGTGTGCTGTGTGTGTGTGAGTGTGCTGTGTGTGTGTGTGAGTGTGCTGTGTGTGTGTGTGTGCTGTGTGTGCTGTGTGTGTGTGAGTGTGCTGTGTGTGTGTGTGTGTGCTGTGTGTGTGCGCGCTGTGTGTGTGTGTGTGCTATGTGTGTGTGTGTGTGTGCTGTGAGTGTGCTGTGTGTGTGTGTGTGCGTGTGCGTGCGTGCGTGTGCGTGCGTGCGTGTGCAGAAGTGGGAGCGGGGAGGAAATGACCTTTGCCTGGCTTGGTTGCATTATGCAGGGACCCTCCACCCCCCCGCCTACGGGCAACCCTCCCGCAAGCAGCCCGCTTACGGGATGCAGGAGAGGGTCATCGGGCCTTCATCATCAGAGGAAGAATTCCTCCGTCTGGCTGGAGAGGAGACAGTGCATGAAAAATGGTGGCAAGGGGTCAGGAGGCGAAGGCAAGAGAGAAAACACTTTCATCTATTATCCTGGGGTCAATGGGTTCCCATCAGGGAACCTGGAGGCCGAGCTGAATGGCCCGTTGCAGGAGGTACAGCATTGTGCGGCCGCCGCGGACCTGACAGGGCAGCGCGCAGGCTGGAGCCGCATCACAATCCCAGTCTGGGGACAATAGCGCCTAAGAAAGTGGTGGGTGGCTCGCCTCCCAGGAGCCTGCTTCTCCTTATCAAAGGGCTTTCACAGGAACGCCCTGGCCGGCTTGGGAAGGAGGGAGCTGACAGGCCAACACCGCCGAGGCATTTCAGGCTCATTCCAAAGCCCCCGTCATGGCCATTAGGTGGGCCTGGATTGAATTTCGTCCAGAACCAGTGTGGGTTTCTCAGCTGTTCCCGCTTTTAGAAGCCACACATATTCTTGGAACTGAGTCATTTTTGTTTGACAAACAACACATTCCTGTTTAAAATAAAGCCCATACCCTCGGACGTGAAGGAGACACACATTCCCTCCAAGGAAGATGTCCAGAGGGCCATGCATGCCCATTCAGCAACAGCTGGTGCGCGGCCCAGGCAGCCAGCCCCTGGTTGGGGGCAAAGCCACCGTCCTGCCTTCTTCCTGGCACTTTCTCGTCAATGACCCGTGGCTGTGCGTTTAAAGACACCCCGCAGATGCGTTGTGGTCTGATCCTGTGTCTCCTTTCAGTGAGGCAGGGCTGTGGTGCTTCTGTGTCTGAAAATATGTCAATGGAATGAAGAGAACACAGTTTCCTTCCAGTGTTCCCCCAGTTCCTGCCGCCCTGAGCTTTGGGATCAGGCCCAGGGAAGAAGTGAGCAGTGGTCGGAGATGGGGTTTTGTGGCACCATCCCGGCATCTGGCATGGAGCCTAGGACTCCGTATCCCAGAAGGAGCATGCCTGGCCCTTACTTAGCAAATCCCCAGCCTTCAGATCTAGGACTGATACTCACATGGAGACACCGTGGCTGCAGTGCCTTCCCGGTGGGCGAAAGGGATTGGACACAAGCAGGGACTTGGTGTGAAATGGAAGGTTGGTTCTTATAGCCCAAGGCCTTGCAAATGTCTCTCTTGCACAGTCAGATGGCAATTTACTTATCAAGACTGTTGAGGGATGGATTCCCAAGAAGCTAGAGATACAAAACAAAACAAAACAAGCAAAAAAACTCAGGATTTGGTCCCTGCCCATGCTGGGAACAAACTAATCTACTGACGAATGCAAACTTCGGTGATTACCATTAGGAAAGTGCTATGTATATGGTACACCTTAGGCTTTAAGCACCTTGAAGAAAGCATCACATAGACTTTATTTCTATAGCACAGCAAGGAGCTTACCATAGTGCACTGGGTTGAAGAGTGTCACTCTAAAATTCATGTCCAGCCAGAACCTCAGATGTGACTTTCCTTGGAAAACATGTTTGTTTGCTTTTTGTAGGTGTAATCAGTTAAGATGAGGTCATACTGGATTAGGGTTGTCCTAAGTCCAATGACAGGTATCTTTATAAGAATGCCACCTACAGACAAAGGCGGAGATTGAAGTGATGCAGCTAAGGAGTGGCAAGGATTGCTGGCTACCAGCGGAGATTAGGAGAGAGACATGGAACAGATCCTCCCTAAGATCCTGTAGAAGATGCCAACCTCAAGGACATCTTGATTTTAGACTTGGGGCCTCCTGAACTGTGAGAGAATACATTTCCGTTATTTTTAAGCCACCAAGAAGGTGGTCATTTGTTATGGAAGCCCTAGGCAACTGATACACATAGTGTCTCATCAATGAAATTTCATTAAAAGGATGGAATGAAAGCTTCCACAATTATATGGAGTGGGAGTGGTGCTGAGAGCTAACCGTGGAGAGAGGTGAGGCCAGAACAACAGGTAAAGGAGAGGTGGAAGTGGAGAAGTGTGACATTTTCATCATCAGATGTGATCTCTTGTCCCATAGAGAGTGCTCAGAATAGCAATAAATTGACAGATGTTGCAGTGAAAGACAAAAAGATAGAGCTGCCCACTTCTCCATAATACAGTATTGTACCCAAAACAAAACAAGCACAAATGATGCTAGGTCACAGTGCTGTGATGTATATGGCACAATTTAAAAAATGAAATGGCATATCTTAGAGTTGTCTGTTTACCCTTCCCATAAGACACAGGGCCAAAAAGGAAACAACTTTCTCAACTGGGAGGACTATCATACCAAAGGATCCTGTAGAAAATTTTCAGGGAATTTTTATTCCAAGATAGTGATGCATCTTCCCTGGATCTTTCCTGTGTGGTTAAAATTATAAGGATTTGAAAGCCAGGAACTCAGAAGTCTCTTGAGCACTGGAAGATAGGAAATTTCTCCATTAATGAATTAACTAATGAATCCATCCACCCCAACTATCATCCAAAAGTCATTCTTGACTTCTGTTCTGTTCCAGGCACTGCCCAAATCCTTTAGGAAATGCAGAGAATCAAGCCATTGCCCTTGTTCTTGAGAAGTGCCCAAGGGATGTTCTTGACAGAGGTGATAGCTCCTGGAATCATTTGAAGGTTCTCTTGCCCACATGTTTGGTGCCTGAGCTGGAAAGACTCAAACATCTGGGCTGAAACAGCTGGGCTTATGTCATTTTCTCAGGTGCTTCATGAAGTCTTCTCAGAGTCAAGTTTACAATGATTAGTTTGCCCCTTGTTGAAGCTCAGAGGATGACTTGCCTTGAAGCTAATGACATAGAATCATCAGGGCCCCTCATTTACATGGGCCCTTTCCAAGGCTTATTGTGTAAGTACCAGGCCCCTCTATAGGCTTCTTTCCTGCAATTTCTTACAAAGGCAGTTGATTATTGCTCCTGCTGCTCTCCAATGTGCTAGATGGGCCAAGAAATTGCCTACAAAGGTCACAACTCCAATGCCTTCAGGCTAGGCAGGTAACACCCAGGTGTGAGGTGAGGAGTGGGATCTTCCGTTAATCAAACATGGCATTCACTTTTTCTTTTTAACACTTGGGTACCAGACAACAATGGCTGTGGGTCAGATTCAGCCTCCTGCAGGAGGGGGTGAGCTTGTGAACTTGACCTGGATGAGAAAAAATCAAACCCTTCACCTTCACATCTAGGATCCACTACAGTCAGCCTTCTCCAACCTTCTTGCCCACAGCCATCCAGTCAGCACTCTAGGAGTTACCTCATCAGCCTGACAGGAGTTTTGCTTCCTCGCTCCTGGTTCTGCTTTCGTTCTGCTGGGCCACTTTCTCACCTGGTCAGCCCAGCCCAACTCAGGTCTCATTCTCTTCTCCAAGCTCCGTTGAACTCCAGAATCCTCATGGTTAGCATCACCAAGTCAATGTGGAGCCCCCATGTAGCGGAGAAAATGGTCCTCTGCCTCTCCTTTGTCTCCACACTAGAGTGGGGACTCGCTGAGGGCACGGGGGCTACTTTTATCAAGCCTCCATCCCCCCACTCTTCTAAAGAGCCACCACAAAACCTGGCTCCTCAGAAGGGGTGCTCAATCAGCCTTACGATCTGATTGATGTTAATTAGTTGTGTAATTTATGTTTCGTTGCCAGCTTCATTGTGAAAGTGATCTGACGGTTGAACTTGAAAACATCAAAATAGTTTCATCAGTTCCTGTTTTTTTGAACTGTGCTGTGGGTGTGAAGTTATCCTGCTTGTATCATCCCCTGGATGATGCTCTGTTGTCCTGACACAGTTGGTCTACAGGGTCCCTCGGCTGAGTCTGCTGCTTCTATGACCCTCGCTTGTGTCTTTCTGCCACCACCCAGCTGTCAACTCCAGGGACAGGCCCTGGGTGTCATCTACTCCTGTTTTCCTTAGTTCCTCCCCCAGCACAGAGCACCTTGCAAGTGACCAGATTTCTGACTTTAAATTTGTTGATAAGTACGGAAATTCGGATACATGCCAAATAAGTCTTTTTGGCTGGATTAGATTTTACATAATAGAATTGTAAGTCCTCAGTTCATAAACACATCAAATGTGTGGCTGGTGGCGGTGAAGATGAATTCCGTCACCAGAAGCGCATTTAAAACAGGCTGCATCAGACAGAGCGCTGGGCATTGCACTTACTCATTTACTTTTATCCTCGGAGAGCTCCTTTTAGCGATGTGGGAACTGCGGCCCAGCAAGCAAAGGCATTTTTTTTTTTAACAAAATCACAGCGCTAGAAAGGGAGGAAAACCCTTACCTGGCGTCAATGCCAGGAGGGGGTCTTGCTGATGTTACTTGTCTGAATTCTTGGTTTCCCTAGTGGAGCTATTTTGGACATCTTTCATCGTCCTTTGGAGACCTCAGGCAACCCCTCCTCAGAAAGCGATCATTTCATCTCCTGCGGAGACTTTGAACAGCTCTGCCGAGTTGCTGAGTGTCATTGCTGTATCAAGAGTTTCAACTCCCTCTGAGTGGACTATCAGAAGGAGAGGCACCACCCCTTCAAGTGATGGGTAAGCCATAGGAAGAAACCCATCCATGAAGCGGGGCGTCTCTTTCTGCAGGGAAGAAAGGAAGCTCAGTCCAGTCTTCTGTGGGGGCTCATAACGGCTCTCCCAGAGGGAGGAGGACTCGGGCGGCAGGGACGGGGCCTTAGGTATCTGGGAGACAGCAGCAGGCACATCAGGCCTCGTACTGGCCCACTCTGCCCTGCCCTTCACCCAGAGTCCTCCCTGCTCCCCCGGCCTCTTTTGGAAACTGGCTTCCGGAGCCTGAGACATGTTTCTTTGGCCCCCACTGTTTGGATCTGTCTCCATTCATGAAGCAGGAAGGGAGCTCTCAGAACTGCTTCTGCAGTCTCATGTCATGAGCAGTCACACTTCGGCCTGTGCGACTTCAAATCAGGGATGGCCCAGGAGGCCACGGCGACCTCGCTGAGCACCGCCACGTCTCAGGTGTGATCTCTAGTCCTGTGACCACCTGCACACTAGATGTCATTACCCTCATTTCCAGGAAGGGAAACTGAGGCTCAGAGGTCGTGGGGCATCTCAGAGCTACACAGAATCGGCAAGAGCTGAGCCCAAGTTGGCGTGACTTTGAAGTTCTCAGAACACTCGACTCACCACTGTTCATACCAGCAGAACACTGCAGGCACCTTCCCAGCTCGTAAAAATCAAAGAGCTCATCTTTAGGGAATAACCAGGCCATCTTTGGGGAGAACCTAATTCTCCCTGGCTGGCCCCTGTCCCCAGGCCTGGCTGGCCTCCGCTGGGAGGAGCCCGGTGTGGAGGGCGGCCCCGCATTGTCACGATAATTGCACAGACTCATTCATCAGTGGAATTCGATTTCAAACAGCCCTCCGACTCTAATGGCACGAAAAGCGTGAACTAAGCACAGTTTAATGAATTCTGATCTCACAGCTGAGGCTGCCGATCGGGGACCACTGAGCTCACACACGAGGCAGGAAAAATCGCCGTGGCCTGAGAAGCAGGGATGCATTCAAATGATCCTTCCCTTCCTTCAAGATGGAGAGTTTGTTTTTCAGCAAATTCATCGGAGACGGTCCTTGTAACCGTGCCAGGCTCTCCTCTTCCTGAGAAAGTGTATCTTTTAACCCGGAGCGCCCTCTGATCTCATTCATGCCGACAGAAGGAAATGAGCTGCTTCACTTTTATTTTCTCAGAGATATTTTATGGGAAATCTTTTTCTAAAAATATTTTTTATTGATTTCAGAGAGGATGGGAGAGGGAGAGAGAGATAGAAACATCAATGATGAGAGAGAATCATTGACCGGCTGCCTCCTGCACACCCCGCACTGGGGATTGAGCCCGCAACTTGGACATGTGCCCTGACCAGGAATTGAACCATGACCTCCTGGTTCATAGGTCGACACTCAACCACTGAGCCTCGCCAGCCGGGCATATGGGAAATCTTAACATCTTAGACAATTCATATACTCACTCCGGTCACCCAGTTATCTCCGAGAAATAGCGAGGCGGAAAGAGCACCTTTTGAATTTCCAGGAGAGAAATGTGAGGCTGGAGAACTGAGCTTCCGTCATGACTCAGAAGGGCGGGGTCTGCCCAGAGCCAGGACCATGCTGGGAGGTCTGGGAAGTTCGGCCCCATAAACCACCTCATTTACACCTCACAACTGCTGCCTTGTCGGGAAGATTGCCCTCATTTTATAGGTGAGGCTACCGTGACACAGAGAGTTTGGGCACAGGCATAGGCTCACACAGCTGCAGAGTGGCTGGGTCAGAGGATGTCCCCACAGCCCAAGGGGCCAATGACAGTTAAGGCCAGCCCCTGCCTGTCAAAGTTCCAGGTGCCACATATGAACATGGGAAGGCAGGGCTGTCTGAACACAGGTTCCTTCTATCACCAGTGGCTCCTGGATCATTCAAGCTCTTATCTCCTTCTAGGAACTGGCATGTTTTATTCCTCGAGGAAGAGTAGGGAGGCCAGCCGAGGAGGCAGGACCAGAGTTCGGTTCCCACTCCGTCCTTTCACATCCTCACCCAATGGGCACATCCCATGGTGTGATCATGGGCACATTGCCGGCTCTGAGCCTCAGCTTCCCCAATGGTAACATGGGGATAATGACAACCTCCTCACAGGTGTGCTGGAAGAGTAAATGAGATCCTTCAAATTAACTGCCTGACACATAATGGACCCTCCCTCTCCTCCCCGCCCAGAGCTTTGATGCCTGCTCCACAGAATGCACATCGGGTTGTCACTGATGTCCCGCCCCCTCCATGGGCCATGTCCTGGAGAGGCCCTTGTGTTCAGTGCGAGTCTCCTCCAGGCCAGTGCCTCTCTGTGGACACTCAGACTCTTTCCTCCCCCAGGAGAACCCTGGGTCCGAGGAGCTGATCTTCTCAAGGACAATGTGGCAAAAAGCAACACCTGGTTTGCGTGTAGAGTTAGGTCTATGGGGTCAGGCTGCATCTTTGGATAATACCTTCTAGACCAGTGGTTCTCAACCTGTGGGTCGCCAACCTGTGGGTCACGACCCCTTTGGGGGTCGAACGACCCTTTCACAGGGGTCGCCTAAGACCATTGGAAAACACATATATAATTACATATTGTTTTTGTGATTAATCACTATGCTTTAATTATGTTCAATTTGTAACAATGAAAATACATCCTGCATATCAGATATTTACATTACGATTTATAACAGTAGCAAAATTACAGTTATGAAGTAGCAACGAAAACAATTTTATGGTTGGGGGGTCACCACAACATGAGGAACTGTATTAAAGAGTCGCGTGGCATTAGGAAGGTTGAGAACCACTGTTCTAGACAATGGCTTTGATCTTGTGAGGGTCTTACATCTCTTCTCTGAGTTAGGTATTCAATAGTGACAGGTGACAATCGTGAAAATGCCTAAGAAATACTGAGGCTTACTCTGTGCTAGTCACAGAGCCAAGCATGCCATTACCTGAAAGGATGGAGAAAATTGGCTCAAGAGACTTGCAACAAACTTCCAGGGAAATTTTATTGACTCCATTGTATGGCCAAAGACTTGAAGTCTCAAGGTAAAGGGCAAAGGGACTTACCTGAAGCCGACTGCTCACACCAGGTGGAGCTGGGGACTTGGTTCAGGTCTGGCTTTCTTCCAGTCCCTGCCTCTGGCGATGCTCTGCTGGGTTCCTTAGGTGAAGGACAAAAATGGACAGAGGACCTGAGCTGGGAAAGGTGAAAGATTTTTTATCTCTGATTTTTAGGTTCGCTTCATGATTTATTTATCACTTGTCTTCCTGGATGAGGTGTTTGGTTCTATGTTAGCAAGAATATAGCTTCTTGGGGCCAATGCCAACTCAGTCCACCACCTGGTGGGTCCCAGAGGTGCTCATGGTAAGGCACATGCTCCCAGAGATCCATGTCCTCCCATGATCCATATCTTCCCCATGACCTGTGTCCTCCCTGTGGTTCATGTCTCCCATGATCCGCATTCTTCCTGACATCTACATCCTTGCCATGTTCAACATCCACCGAAGGATCCACATCCTCAAAGACCAAGCTCTAGCCCTTGACTAAAGCCTGTCCCAGTCATGGCTGATGGGGCAGCTGCTCCTTCCTGGACACAAGCCGTGTGGGCCCTCGAGGCTGGCTGAGTTCAATCCTGGTCGAGTAGGAGACGGATGGGGCCCAGCCTGGAGGAGCGAGCAGCTTCTCCCGTGGTCTGGGTGTGCCCTTCTTCCCTGCCTTTCCTGTGCGGTTCCCCTGTCTGCCATCCTCTTTATACCCGCTCCACCACCACGTCCTGCTCCATCCTCTGGGTTACTCCCCATACTCCCTCTCTCCAGGAGGCTCCCCTTGGCACCCCAAGTCTGGTAAGGTGCCCATTCTCTGTGCTCCTACAGCCTTAGGCCTGTGCTGTACAGCTTCGGGGACTGTCTGCTCCATCAGACTGTGAACTCTCTGAAGGCAAAGGCCTGAGTCATCCAGGTACCCAGCCTGTTGAGACCAACAGTTGTGGCTAGTCAGGCAGGACCAGCTATGCTGCAGGAACAAACAAACCCCAGAATCTCAGCGGCTTAGCACAATGTGGGGTCATTTCTCGCTCACGTTAACAAGTGGTACTAGACATACAGTTCTCCCTGACACATTCCTGTAAGCTCTGCCTGGGGCACACTGGCCTTTTGACATGGCTTGTCCTTGGGAGCACATGGCTTCCTTCCTTCCCAGTGCTCACCCGGGATGATGTGCAGGGATGTCATGGGATGTGCCTGGAAGTGCATTACTTCCACCCCCTGCCCTTGTCCAAACTCAGCCACATGTCCCAGCCCAGCTGCAAGGGAGGCTGGGAAAGGGTGGGACTTTAATGAGCATGAACCCTCTCAGGTGCAGCCCAGAGAGACCAGCTTTAGCTCCGTTTCGGGGGGACGTCCTAACACTCAGGCCGGCTGGGGAGATGGGGCGTCTTCCCGGGCCTGGAGGCGTGCAACGGGCAGACAGAAAGCTGCTTTCCTTCCCTGTCACCAGAGACGCGAGCTCAGACAAACACCAGCCTTTTGAAAACCTGGGGGCCAGGCCCTGGAAACTGCGTTTAGCCCTGTCAGTCTCGAAGGAGCACGGTGTTCCCAGATCCCACTGTCCTTTGTCCTCTGAGCTCCCGAAGCCGGGAGAGGTGACTGCTTTATTCCCGGGAGCTATTTATAACTTCCAAAGGACCCCTGCCCCTATGCTTCTGTGTGGAGCCTCAGAAAAGTGAGTCCACCCACCCCGGCAGCCCTCCCCCCTCGCCAGGCCTCTCTCCCCCCAGAGCAATCCCGTAAATAAAGGATGAAAGGCTCTGTAATTATTACCATTCGACAACACAGAGACTGTCAAAACCAGGGGTCCAACAAAAGCCTTTACATAAATCACAGCTGATACAATGGGTCTCTGCTGAAGGGGAGAGGGGCTTAGAGCCTCGGCGGCTGCTGAAAGGAGGTTTGTGTTTGGGGGAGGGCTTGCCGGAGTCAGCAGCCCTGGGGAAGGGACGGGCCTGGCATCTGAGCCGGGGACAAGCCCATGATCCCACTCTCTGGACAACAGAGGCCACAGACCGAGAGTGAAAATCTGGGGGTTCACTCCAGATGTGGCACATCCATGGGGCGGACGGTCCAGACACTGGGTCTGTGCAGGTCACAACTCCATCGCCACCAATTCCCACCTTCTCCTGTCAGAGCCGTGCACCAGGAGGACGTGCTGGCCTTCGGCAGAGCACGCCAGAGCAGTTTGTACCCAGGAAGCCAGGGACACAGACAGGGCTCTGGGGTCCAAGGAGGGGCACTGGCGTGGGCTGTAGACGTGCCTTGTAGGAAAGGGTGTTTTCTGAGAGGCAGAGAGGAGAGTGGGCCCCTCCAGGGTTGAGCGGTGTGGCTGAAGGAGGTTCGTGGCCAGCAAGAACGCATGCAGAGGGCTGGACTAGCCCAGAGACCCAGTCCAGGAGCTCCGCCCGGGAGCAGGACAGAGACCTGCCAGGGAGTGGCAATTCCACGGCAGGGGGGCGGATTGGGAAGAGATTTCATATGTCTGGGCACCACCATTATGCCTTTTGAATGAACTATTCAGGGGCACATTAAGAATTCAGTGGCATTCAACCAACGCCGGTGGCCCCTCCTGGGTGCCATGCTCTGCCCACTCCCACTGCTTCTTCCTTTGCAGATGAATGAGACATTGTCCTTCAGGTTGCTGGTCTAGGGAAGGAGGTAGACCAGTCACAAGAGCCACAGTGCAGGGGTCTAGTGCAGACAGACAATCGCCAAGAGGCGGTGCAGCCGAGTGGGGAGGCCGTGGCTCTAGAATCAAACTTCCCGGGTTTGAGCCCAGCCCTGCGGCTGGCAGCATGGTGGTTCTTGGGTGAGTCATCTAACCACGCCCGGCCTGAAGGATGTCGGCATCCCATCACCATCTGTGAGCACGAGACTCACTTTCAGATGCTTGGACAGTGACAATGGTTTATAAAGCAGGTTAGCACCTGCGCTCTAATCTGATCCCAACAGAACAGGGCTAATCTGATCTTCCCATTTAAAAGAGGGGCTGACTGAGGCTCAAAGAAGAAAGCAGACGTCCCCATGCTCACACAGCCAGTGACAGAGCCAGGTCTTGCCCCACACGACTCGTCTTCTGCCCTGAGGTGAATGCCACAGGGGTTTTGTCTCCTTGGTGTTGGGGTGCTCTGAGTTACCTGGCGACCATGAAGCAGGTCAGACCTGACCCCTTCTCAGGTCACCGGGAATGCATATCATGACCTGAGACTCGCTCTGCACCTGTTGGCAACTCGCCGGGGCCCAGGGAGCTGCCGAGGCCCACGTGCCTCAGGGTCTGCTCCCTGCTTCCCATGACTCCCCCGTGGTTCTCAGGTAGAACCTCACTTCTGGGGATGGAGCAGTCCCCACTGATTTCCTGGGGTTCTCCACTGTTCTCATGGGTGTCTGCATGCCTACCAGAGCTCCCCACCACATTCTACCTGATTACACCCCAGGTCAGCGGTCGCCAACCTTTCGGACCTCATGGACCACAGTGGTCCGAAGACCACCGGTTGGTGACTGCTGCCCCAGGTGATCCTCCGGGCATCTGGGGACGGGCCCCTTTTGGATTTGTCGTGCTCTGTACCATTATAGCGAGCCACAGCCTGGCACCCAGAGTGAAAGCAGAACCAAGTGATGGTGGCTCCCCAAACAACACATCCCAGGAGTGATCTGGGCAGACAATGACCCTGGAGGTGTGTGTGTGTGTGTGTGTGTGTGTGTGTGTGTGTGTGTAGCATGCAGGGCTACAAAGCCTTTGTACCTGCAGAGGGGGAAGGTGCGATGGAGAAAGCTGGAGACCACCAGGAGGACGTGAGAAGCCACAGGAAGGAGAGGGAGAGATGTGTGGGAGTTAAGGAGGGTTAGACTTCAGAAACAAACCCTGGAAGTGGGCACCCTAGTTATACCCCAGTGAGTGCCCTAGGCAGCCCTGCCCACCTGAGAAAGCCAGGTGCAGTCTGGGAGCTGTGGCTGGGCTGGTCCTCGGGGCCTTTGGCAGCAGGATGCCCTTCTGATCTGTGGAGAATCTATCCTTTCAAACCATGGTCGAGACTCATTAGTGGGCCCTGATGGTAGGTCCAGCTCTGCATTTCAAACGTAGAATCGTATCTAATAGGATAGAAAAGAGAGCAGATTGAACAAGAGAAGTAAAGTCCGTACTGTTCAGTAAACTGTGATCTGAATCCATAGTGGATGTGGTGTAATGTGCACTTCTTACTGTATGATTAAGAAAGCACTTGAATCTTGGCTGTGATGTTTTAGTCTCTGAAATGGGCTCGGCCCCCTGAGCTCAGGCAGATGGCTCCTCTGGGCCCCTAGGCAAGCTGCTTCCACATCTGTTGGATGAGACCAATAGCATGCACCTAGTAGGACCACTGTGAGGGTCACACCTGGTAAAGCACGTACAGTGTGGATGAAGCCTACTGGACCTGACCCCTCCTGACCCAAACTGCAGTGGGAGAGGAGGGGTTTCACGGTGGGCTGAGCAGGCAGCAGGAATGTGGGGTGCCACTGGGGCCAGGCTGAGTTGCTGAGGGCTCTGTCAGAAGGCCCTGTGCCCTGGGGTCTCACTGTCATTAAGATCCTCCTCATTTCCATGTGGTGACTGTAGACACTATGGTACCGCCCACCCAACTTCCCCGTGAGCTTCAGACAGAGCCTGGTGCTCAGGTCTGAGGCAGGGGGCGGGACTAGAGTGGGACATCTGTCTGTGTGTCTGTCTGCAGAGCTTTTTTGGTGACGGACCACCCTCTGCTCGCCTGTTCTCTCCCCTCATGCCACCTGACAGACTCACACAGAATGCCAGCCTTGCCAGCCCTGCCCCTGAGTTGGTGGCACGGGGGACGATGAGGGAATTAACTTTTGGCCTGCTGTCAGTGGCACCGCCTGCCAAAGCCGCCCGGGTAATTTGGTTCCTTTCCTTGGCTGACTCGGTGCCAGCCACAAGAGCGGATTAAGCAGGGAAATGCTGCATGGAGAACTCTCCCCCTTGGCGCGCTGATCCTATTGTCTCCTGAGAATGACAGCCCTGGTGGTGCCAACGCACACCGCTCCACTGGCACGTCCCCAGAACAGATCAGCTTCCCGTTCCTGAAAAGAGGGATTTGTTAAAGAACCGGAGTTAAAAGAAAGGAGGAGAGGCAGGAGAGGACGAGGCCACGGAGTAAAAGTTACGCCTGGTTTGATAATTAAAGGAGCAAGCCCTCCAATGCTAATGCTGATGCCAGCAGGGAACGTGAGCGTCTCAAACTCAGCCCCTCTGAGGACCATGTCAGTTCTGCCCACACTCCCTGAGCACCTGCTGGGTGCCAGGCTTTGGGCTCGGTGCTGGTTGGTGGGATACAGATGAGCAACCATGCATGATAGAGTCCTCCCTACTTACTCTCAAAAACCCAGACACTTATGCATGAAACTGGGATAATAATGGCTAATATTCATTGAGTGCTTACATATGCCAGTTACTATTGTAAGTTTTTATTCACATCAACTAATGTAATCACCATAATCCTATATAATAAAGAGTTAATATGCTAATTAGACCGAACAACGGAACGACTGTCCGGACGACCTTCCAGATGAAGCTGGGGCTGTGAGGGCCGGCCAAGGCTGCGAGGGTCTGCAAGGGTCTGCAAGGGGCTGTGAGGGGCTACAAGGGCTGAGCCCCTTGCATGAATTTTGTGCATCAGGCCTCTAGTAATCCTATAAGAACCATTATTATATCTTCATTTTAAAGACGAGAAAACATAGAGCATAGATGGTGTTAGGCTGTAAATGTTAAGAGCTGGTCTCTGAGGGAAAAATAAAAATAAAAACAAGCCCCGATTTGCAGCATTTGACAATTTCCATGGTGTTCATGTGCCTACAGGTCTAATTTCAAGCTACCGATATGGCATCACTGGACATGGAGTTGGGAGAAGCCATGCAGAGATGGCCCATGAACTGGCTCCAACACACCAATGGGTGTTTGACTAATGTCTCTACTATTGCGAAAGTAGTTTTTAATTAATAGTGGGCTCTAAGCAATGTGTCCCTGACTTGTTGCTATGGCACCATGGACATGTCAAGATTGACAGCTTGGGAGAGAGCCTCTGGAGCAACCATCAGAGGTGCCAGAATGATGCCCTCTTTTCTCTCAGAGTCTCTCTACTGCAAAGATTCTCTGTTCATAAATCCTAGGCCACACCTCTTCAGATCTAAGGAAAACAAAGGAACCTATAAAACAGGTTGATCAGCTTTGCCAAAAAATAGAAGCTATAAGCAGCCTCGAGGTAGGAAAATGGAGGATGTTGAAGAAATATCATAGGCCAAATTCAAGTCATTCCAGGCATTTTTTTTTTACATAAAAATCCACTTCCAATCTTCCACCATGAACTTGTCATTAGGTAAATTGTTTCAAAGTATTAAATGAACCATAAAATTGACCATTTGGGAATTGCTAAACTTCCCAAAAATGTGCTTTCCCAATTTTGGATTTGCAAATATTTTAAATTCTTTTTCGCTGTCCAACTCCCATTCTCTGGGGTTGATGGAAATAAAGATGACTTGAAAGGAGGCATATGGGGTAAACACATCCAGGGCTCATGAAAACGCTCTTCAGAGGCCCTGACATCATAGCACCCATCCTCAATTGCATTTTTGCAGAAGCAATGATATTGTGGGTGAGGCACCCTGAATTGTTGGAAAGATATCAGAACCCAATTTCCATGTATGTTTTTGCTTCATGGCTGTTGTTTCTTACCCAGGCTCCTGTCTCTAGACTTCCCCTCACATTCCAGCCTCTCCACTGCAGCCTGGGAGATCTTTCTGGAACAGAGACACAGGCGGGTCAGAACTCCAACACCCTGGGGTCTCACTGCCTGCAGAAATAATGTCCAAGTACAATGTGGCCAAGTCCTCAGCAAGCTGATCCCTGTTTCTTGCTTGCTTTATTTTCCAGTATAAAATTACTTCCTATTGTGCACTTTCAAGCTAAAGTAGAAACAAAGGCATATTCCAGAATCAAACTCATCACCTCTTGCCACTACCAATAGATAACACTTATGAAGTATCACTTTGGGTTCAATAAATGGATTTAAGAACACACTCTGAGAACAATCTTTTGTAAGCAAGGGAGCTTCATTTTCTCCAGCTTCCCTATCTATCCATCCATCCATCCATCCATCCATTTGCTCATTCTTTCAATAGTTGCTTGCTTGCTCTGTTCAGACACTTGAGCTCTGTGGTGGGAATACTTTGGGAAATAACACAGTACTGGCCTCATAGAATTTAGAATCTAGTAACAAACTACTCTCATTCCTCCAATGTGCTGACCCATTGCCTATGACTATGCAATGTTCTCCACCTGGAATGTCATTATTCATGTTCTCTCTCTGGAAAAGTCTTCATCATTCTTAAGACCTAGTGGAGGCACTTCTTTCTGAAGCCATCTGCATCTCCCCTGAGCAAGAATGTGGGGTCAGAACCACCAAAATCTTGTGGAGTCAGACAGACCCACAGACATTTTGTTCCCCTTGACTGCCATGGGGCCTTGAACAAATAACTTAATCTGTCCAGGCATCAGATTCCCAAACTAAAAATAGGAATAATAAAACTTGCTCATCTCATCTCATCTCATTTCATCTCATTTCACAGAGTAGTTTAAGGTCTAAATATATTTTTAAATGACTTACAGTCACTGACATTCTGTTGATTCCGCCATTCCTTGAACATTTACTCAGAGCCTACTCTGTGGGCCAGGCCCTGTGTTCATTCTGGGGATCCAGATTCAGGTGAACTCTTCCTCCACAGAGCACAGAGGGGGCAAAAGTCCTGGAACAATGGCCACATAGTGTGAGCCGTGTGACGGGAGAGCCAGCATGGGTGCCATGGGGACATGGAAAGGGTGAGTTCAAACATGAAAATCACATGACTTAAAGTTACTAGAGCAAAGACTTCTATCACACTCTGCACTGTTTTAAGAACTTTAAATGCACTAACCCATTTAAATCTCACATTTATTATCCCACTTTGAGGCAAGTATCTTTATTATCCCCATTGAACAGATGGGTAAAACTCCAGCCCAAGATGACATAGTTAGTAAGCCATAGAGGTAGGATTGAAGCCTCTCGTGTTTTTATAAACCAGGGACACTGGTAGGTGTGAGTGGGCATCACACTTGACCGGGCAGTGAGTGAGAGGATTGGCATGATCAGGGCAGAGGAAAATGAGGAGGAGGGAGCACTCAAATCCTTGAGGGCATGCAGCCTGGGCAAGGAGTCTGCAGTCTCCAAGGCTTCTCAAAGCAGGGATGATGTGGGCCAAGGCCAGATCTTCTAGAAATTGAATATTGCCTCCTTTCTTGTCCTCCCTCCCACATCTCCTTTCATGCTTGGGGACACAGCCACACTCCTGGACACTGGCCTTGAACAAGTTTGGCTTCAAACAATGGTCAGAGACTAGACCATGTTTTGGTTTGTAGAGTCATAACATTCCCGGGCTATTTGCCTGATCTGACCCTAACACATCTGAAGAGTGTGTGGAAAGAAAGCAGCCATTCTTCTAGATGTTAACCTTACCCATTAAACTCTTGGACATGTCCTAAACACTTGCTAAATAGCTATTTTATTCTTTTCTTTTTGACTACTTGACCCTAAAAATTTGGGTATTTGGCATCATTCAGTCAACAACTGATTGAATTTGCCTTGAGCTTCACTTTGCTAAGATTTCCAAGCTTTGCTAAATCAATGATCTCTTTTCTTGTCTCTCAAATTGGATTGCTTTGGGGAATTTTTCTTTGAAAAGCTTTTATTGACTTTTTCTAAAGGGAGAAGTGATATTTTAGATCCTAAATGAAATCCCATTCAGAGAAGCTATGAGTCCACAACAACTAAGACCTTGAAGTTGAAAGAGCTCACAGAAGCCATCCAGTCTAGCAGCTCTCAGCTCTGATCCATCACCAGAATCATGCAGGAGCTTTAGAGACGACGATAGCAACCACCACCACCACCGTAACAATAACACCAGCAGATGAACCAAGGAATCAGAGTCTCTGGGGAACCTGGGACTCTATTTATGAAGTATATCCCCAGATGTTTCTGCAGCAGCTTATGTGGGGCCTCTGGAGCAACTGGTCTACCCAACAGGACAGCTGCCAGTCACTGGGTAATTTTGGCACTGCACACATCCAAGCAGCAAGTGTGGCTGAAATTCAGTCTGAGCTCCAGAGGAAGGCCACCTTTCTCTTTGTATGACTGTCAGCTGGCAGGCTGTGCCTGCGGGCCTAGGATGGTCCACACAGAGGGGGCACCTGTAGCCTAATCAAGGCGTTGCTAACTGACCCCCAATACTGCAATTATATTAAGGGCCATCCTAACTAATGGCCATATCGGACTGCTCTAGAGACTGCATGTTCCTCTGTGGGAACCATGTGGTGATTTCTTCTGCCCCTTCCTCTGCTTCTCCAGTGTCTGCAAACACGAATCCTGCTCTTGACCCCTGGAGCCCCACAAAATACAACCAATCCCATTTCCCAAGGCAGACCCTCAAGGACTTGAAGGTAGCCAACATGTTTCCTCCAGTCTTGGTTAAAATAATTCCATGTCCTTCAACCATTTCCTGAATAATCTGGCTTTGGTTCCTCTTCTCCACTTGTAAAAGTTTCTCATTATTGGGGTCTCTCTTCTGGAATCAGGCTTCCTCAATTACCCAGCTAACGTAGATTTTTCTTCTTTCGTCTTAAATAACCCTGGTTCAATATGATATTTGTAAGGTCATGCTGGGTAGACTTGATTTTAGAGTCTGTGATTTTTTTTTTTTCCATGGGAAAAAAACTCCCATGTTGCAATTCTCATTTCAGTCTGGTGGGCCTTGGAGCCAAAATAGTTTGTGCACTGACTGCTATACTACGCAGAGCTGCGAGATATTCAGCTCCCGCAATCTGGTGGGTTTGGCAGGGCAAGCTCTTGGTAACAATGACTTCCTATATACCATCCACAGTATAAAAACTGTGGCCTGTGTTTTGTCTTGCTCTGTGCCCTCTGGGGCCAACTCTAGTGCCAAGCTCCCTTTGAAGTCTCCATGCCTGGACCAGCTTCACAGGCTCTGAAGTCAGATGAGAAATGGGCCCATTATTAATGGGGGCAAAGCATTTGCACCCTCTTCATATAGTGTGGGTGGCATTGGGCTTCTAGGGGAAACCCCATGGTAGAGTGTCAGGGTGCTTGAAGCTCTATTCCTGGGCTTAGCACTGGCTTCTTTTGGGACCATTGGAACTGAGAATCAGGGGACCAGCAAAGCCTTCCCTGTGCATTATTATGGACAGATGATCAGTTTGGGGGAATCATACATTAGGAGAACAGATTAAGTCGTTGTTTAATTGATTGATCTACTCATTCCAATATTGACTAAGCACCTAACTTTGCCAGATTCTGTGTCCCTCTTCTTTTGGGGGAATAAAAATTGATATGATTTTAACGGAGAAGATGGCATGTAAGCCATTTGGTGCAAAGCAGAGTAATGGGCATCCCAGGAAAAATCTGGGGAGGTGGGAGTGAGGCACAAATGAAGGAAGTCATTAACTCTGCCTGATTAGGATGTTTAGAAAAGTCTTCTGAAGGAAGGAGTGTTTCACTTGTGTTTTAGAAGTTAACATCAGGAGTAAACCAGTAGTAGAGGAATCCCAGTACATTGTGTTTTGATCAGACACATTCTACTTGTTCCCAAGCTTCCTAGGTAGTTTGATCCTGAACACAAGGAGTGTGTGAAGGACACTATTTGATTTAGGATGAAGTCACAGAGAGGGGAGGTGCCCTGCCACTGTAGTAAGAAACCTATGTTTGAGATGAGTCCTGCCTTTCCTCCTTTGTGCTTTGGTTGACTCACCTGTAAAATAAGACACAGACAACATCCCCAATATTTCAACATCTACTAAGAAGAGGGGAATGGTTGATTGGGATGTGACCCCTGAGACTCCCTAAGGGGACCCATCAAAGGAAAGTTGGGCTTTCAGAACACATCCTGTCACCTGTGATCAGATGACTTCTAAGACCCCTTCTCAGCTTGAGACCTCAGCTCCAAGCTGTCACGCACAGCTGTGTGACCTTGGACCTGGCACTCCTTTCGTCTGCCCTCATTTTCCCATCTGTATAATGACAGGGTAAGACAAGATGATATGAGAGCTCAGCCCTCCTGGCTTTATAGTCTAGGATCTAAGGATCAACCACACTGGCCGTGTAGGTGGACTTGGTTATCAGGAAAGAAAAAGGATGGTATTTACCAAGCGCTTCCTACGCACCAGGCCCTGTGCTAGGGGTTCTGCTTCCATAACTTCACTTAACCAGCATGAACATATTTTGAGACAGTTAGCATTTTCATTGTCTTAGAGGTAAGAAAACAAACCCAAAGAGGTGAAAGGACTGGACAAAAGGCTCCGGAGAGGTGGGGGGAGCAGGGGCTGGAGTTGGGTCTCTGCCGCTCATCCCAGGGCTATTTCTGGCATTCTCATCTTTGACATCACCGACTGTCTGGATGTCTTTTCCAGATAATCTGTTCATCATGGCAGGCTTCCACGCAGGTGGAACCCTCAGCTTAGTTCCAGGGAGCCCCAGAGCACCCTGTTGTCCACAGTACCTGGTGGTTGAGAGCTAGGCTGGCTGGAGGGTCAGGCCACACACCCAGGAGATGCAGCGCCCTCAGTGGGTGAAGGATGTGCCCCAGAGACTTGGCTGCACAGAAGAGCCTGTGAAGTCCCAGAGGGGGGAATCCTGGGCTCTGAGTCTGGAAGCCTCCACTTCCTCACACGTGGGGGGCTGGTGTCTTATGTTGGGGAAGTAGAGAGCATGGGTTCTTGAAGTTCTGGGAGTAATGACTTTATCCAGAAGTCTGAAGGACATAGAGCTTAAGCAAGAAAAAGTGTAAGAGGGGTGTGTATGTCCTGTGTGTGTCTTCCTGGGTGCTTACCAGAGTGTACACATATGTGCAAGGAGCACACACACATGACCAGTGTAAACTGGCATGCATGAGGAGGGTTCGTGGCTCTGGGCTTTGCGGACATGAACATATATGTAAAGAAAGTCTGATGTAGGCACACGTGTATGATTCTAGGGGTGTGTACATATAAGAAGAATGGACATGGTCCATGTGACATGGGTTTGTGTGTAACACGTGTGTCCTGGGAAATAGGCCTTCAGAGCCTGGGTATGAAAGCAAGTCCATTAGTAAGGCATGCATTATTTGGAAACAGAGATTTAATTTACATGTATTCTCAGCACCTTCTCCAGTGCCAGGTCATCCCAAGGTCTTATTTGGTTATTGCCATAGGCACTGCCGGGGGGACAAGCGAGGCTGCCTAGAACAGGTTGCCCATTTGGGCTGTGAGAGGCGCCTTGATCTGAGTGAAGCGAGTCCAGACTTGGGACGGAAGTATTCTCAACCTCACGGAGCAAGCTCAGGGCGAACTGTGGAGGCTGTGCCCTCAGAGCTCAGGACAAGGCAACCTAGAGCCCCAGACAGGCATGTGGGAGCAGCAGGATCTCGTGGGAGGAGGAGCCTCAGGGGGTTCTGGTCCCTCAGGTGAGCCAGACTCACCGTGACCCAGACTTACCATATACCAGACTCACCGTGAGCCAGACTGTGGAATGAACCACTGCTTCCCACCGAGTGAGGCCTAATGAGGTGATGCCTTCTCTGGCTTTGAGCTCCTTTGGGAAAGTGGCTGTGAAGCCATAGGGAGTTATTATCACTGGGGACACCGAGAGGTCACGGAGTCGGGAGGTGAGTGCTCCCGGCCACAGCCCTTGGTGTCTACCTGCTCTGTCTTCTGCCTCCACCTCGGGTCTCCCACAGTTCGAACCAGTCAGAGGGCTCTGAGGTCCTGTGGGAGCCACCGCCAGGCCCGTCTGGGGGCGATTCTGTGCCGCCCATCTGTCTTCGGAGGCGGCGGGGGGAGGCGGGGGGAGGACACATGCTATTCTGGGTGCTCTGAGGTTTGGAGGGAGGCAGTGCTTTCTGTTTTATGGAACCTCCCCAAGGCGGCATGAGGAAGTGTCAGCAAACCCCTTCCTCACACCAGTTATGAGTCTCCAGGGCAGGAGGCAGATGTGAATGAGCCACTCCATCCCGGACACTATCCCGTCGGGTGTGTCCCAGACACACAGCCCTCTCGGAGGATGAACCGGGGCCTCTCGGGTCTAGAACCTGGAGGAGTGGGAGCTCGCTGCCCACAGGCCACAGTTCCCATGGCACAAGGAGCACACAAACACAGCCCCTCTGAGCGGGGAGCATGCCCTGCCCACGTGCTCCCCTCTGGACATCTCCCGACAGGTCCACATTCCTGCTCCATTGTCACCCTCATCCCCCCAGCTGTCCCTGACCTTCTGCGGCCTATTCGTCACCGCCCCCAAATTTACCCTTTCTCCCCCATCACTCCCCCTCCTGAGGGGTCCCAAAAACAAACTCTCTCAACTGGACAAGTGTCGCTTCCTCAGAAAAAACATTTCATCCCTTCCTTCTCTGCCCCCCACGGCCTGCACTTCCTGGCTCCTGAATGTTTCTGCGTGTTAATGGCAGAAAAGCGTTTCTTTTTAAAACTTCCATGTTTTTGGTTCAGCCTCACCCGAGGATATTTTCCCATTGTTTTTTAGAGAGAGTGGAAGGGAGGGGGAGAGACACACAGAGAGAAACATCGATGTGAGAGAGACACATCGATTCGTTGCTTCCCACATGCACCCCATGCAACTGAGGAACCTGCCCTTGACCAGCATCAGACCGGGGACCCTTCACTCTGCAGGCCGACACTCTATCCACTGAGCCACACTGGCTAGGGCTAAAACTTCTGTTTTTAAATCGTCACTGAGTTAGTTCATTCTGTGACACTTACCCACTGCGGGGATAGGAACCTTTGTCCTCAGAACCCCGAGTCTATGGGAAGAAGCAGAGGGTAACATGAGAACATTTACTGAGCTCTTACTGTGTGCACTGTTCAACATGCTAGAAGGGCCTTCAACCATTTAATTCTTGTAATCCCCCTACTGGGGAAGTACACCCCTCGCCGTCATCACCGTGCACTTAGTTCCTCCACTTTCCTGCTTTGTAAGGAGATGAGTGATCCAGCCCAGAGGGTGCCGTAGAGGTGGGAGAATTGGTTTGGCTGAAGGGGCAGTGGGAAGGTTATGGAAGGTGACAATGACCTAGGTCTTAAAGCCCAAGGAGGCAGGGAGGGCCGCTCTGAAGGAGGAGGAGGTGGCAGGTGTGGGTCAGCAGGCCCTGACAGCAGGCACCATCGGCACAGGCGGCGGAGCCAGGCCGGCAGAGCCCCACTGCCTGCCAGGGGCTTCATACCTTGCCCTTTGGGAAGGAGATGTGGGCTAAGCACAGGCAGTCCTTGTCATTCCCAGCAGGAAGGCTCTGGAAAGGCCCCGCAGACACTGGATCAGTGACCAGGAACCATCGTGCCTCAGGGGAACACAGGGCTCTGTCCTTGCCAGCCGTGCTCACACATTTTCATCAGCCTATCAGTCAAAACCCTGTGTTCTTGTGAGTGTGTGTGTGTGTGTGTGTGTGTGTGTGTGTTTTAAAGACACCTTATATAATATAGACCATCAATTCATTAACATTGAACTCATGGCCACCAGCACCACAACTCATGCCTGAAGGAAGCTCATCGAACACCCGCATCTTCTCTGCGAGACACATCCCAGGGGCACCATGCTCGAGGGCCATCTGAAATGGTGACCTCACCCAAGAAAGCACAGAAACACGAAAAACGCGCCCCAGGCAGCAGAAAGGGCAGCTGTTTACAGGATGAGAAGTGAGACAAGGAGGCCGAGCATCCTCTTGTTCACACTCAGCTGAGAGCATGAGGTCTGGGGAAGCCGCGTCCGCCTCTCTGCACGGTCCACAAATGACCGTGAAGTGCAGACGGTATTGATTTCGGGGTCGCAAGTGAATTTAGCAAATAGGTGAACCTGCATTGACAGAATCCACGCGGGAGAGGGATGGGCCAGCAGCAGTGGTTTGAGAATCCCCTCACAGGAACCTGGAGGCGCCTTCCCAGTGGTCCTGGCCCAGCCAGCCTCCTAAGGCTTGGGAGTGGGAGCCAGAGGCATCCTGCTCGGGGAGCCCCTCTGCTCCCCACAGGAGCGGCCTGCACTTGCTGGATGGGGCATCACAGCTGGTCTCCCTCCGTAGGCACTTCCTCTATGCTGTCTCAGGTCTTCCCAGCAGCCACAGGAGGCAGCCTGGGGAAGGGCTCCCCTCACTCCTGAAGGGGACCCTCAGGGTTCAGGGGAAGTGAGTGGCCCAAGGCCCCCTGCCCACGGAGGCAAAGCTGAGAGCAGAGGCCCTGCATCAGGCTTCTTTCCAATTCAGCTTCAAGCCCCAGGGTGTACCACCCACTAGGGCCGTGGTCGGCAAACTGCGGCTCATGAGCCACATGCGGCTCTTTGGCCCCTTGAGTGTGGCTCTTCCACAAAATACCACATGTGGGCGCGCATGTGCAGTGCGATTGAAACTTCGTGGCCCATGCACAGAAGTCGGTATTTTGTGGAAGAGCCACACTCAAGGGGCCAAAGAGCCACATGTGGCTCGTGAGCCGCGGTTTGCCGAGCTGCAGTTTGTTGACCACTGCACTAGGGGTATTATAAGAATTAGATTAAGGCCCTTCTGGCATGGTGAACAGTGCACACGGCCAAAGTGGTGCCCTAAACGTGAAGTTGTTTCCACTTGCATAGGAAGGCGGGCTCAGTACAGTGTCCCTGCAGAAAAGCGAGGGAGCCACAGCCACGTGTCGCCTGTTCTGCTTAGCTGCTGCGTGTGCTCCCCGCGCGAGGAGGCTGATGTGTGAGCAGCCATGATTGCTCTTGGAGACAGAACTTATTTGTGTCCCATACATGTCCCAACACCAGACCCGTGGTTACCGCTAACTGCTTGGATCTGTGGACTCTGGTGACCACTGAATACATTGCTCCTCCGTTGCTTTGTAGACACACTTCTTGATGTTCTTACATTTTGGGAAATATTTCAAAGAATCCCCAACCTCAGCTTCTCATCGTAAGCAGATGAGAGTCAGTTTTCCTTTGCCTGGCTAGGCCATGCCACTCAATTTATAGCCAATAATTCACAGGCGGGGACGTGGGAAGTGGAGTAACTGGGAAGATTTGAAATTGTTCTTTTTACCGCCCCCCCCCCCCCTTTTTTCTTTCTGGAAAGGACAGTTGTGGGATTCTTGGTCACCTGGAGCCAGTTGTACCACAGAGCATTTTGAGGTACAGCTCTCTGGCCTTGCTCCCTCTTCTGCAAAAATGAGGGTAGAAACACCACTCTGTCTTCCTTCCAGCATCTTCTTGAGGGTTACGTAATTAAACAAGGTATACAGAATTCCCCTGCTAAGTACTAAGTGGTATGCCAGTGTTTGTTAAACCAAAGTCTACTTACTAGCCACGCGAAGGTTATCTTTCTGGAAAATGACAAGAAAGAAGGACAGCATCGCTCAGCAAAAGCAGGTTCTGTTCTTCGGTTTACAAATAAAATTCTGTACCTTAGGAGATGGCCTCGGGGTGGTTCGTCAAGTGCTGCTCACTGGGCAGATGTTTCAGCCGTGGTAGATGTGGTCCTGGGATGCACAGATAGGTAGAGATATGGCTTTATGCATAAATACACACACTCACACTTTATGTATAGATGGGCTCATAGATGTGAGTTCTTTTTTGTTTATTGAGAACTACCAACGTGGAATATATTTACTTAAAACTGGCACTTATTTCACACCCGTGTACATTCTTGAGCCAAACTTGCCCCTACATGTGCAGCCCTGTGAACACACATGGAGTTTTAATACAAACGTTCCTACACATATTTGGCTTTGAGTCCTGCAGAGAAAAGGCCCATTGTCTCCACTGGGGGCAGAGCGGGAACCCCAAAGCAGGAAGGTCTCGCCCCAGCTTTTCCAGGGACTCGAACTCTGACCTTATGGAAGGTAGTTAATTTCTCTGCCCCCGATTCCCTCTCCAAACTTGCCCCACACACAAGGTGCCCATTCATACAGATGGTCTCACCCTATCCCGGGGGGATGGGGCGGGGGGGCGGGGAGGGGGGGGATGGCTACGCAATCACGCCCAGGATTCCTCTTCTCCTGGTCTTGAAGCCTTTAACTGAAACACATCCGAGACAATCCCGTGCCTGCTCTTCAAAGCCGCCTGCGGTCTGCAGACCTCGGGGCAGAGCCGCTGGGAGGACAGACCTCAGACCAGGAGAAAACCCTCCCGCCTGTTTCCAATCACGCGAGGAAGAGGCTCGGTGCCGAAATGGAGGCATTTCCTCCACCGGCCCCGGCTCCAGAATGCTCCCTTTGACAAACCTGGCTACGCAAACACGGGCAGAGGACTCTGGGAGCTCCGTGCCCTCCTGGCCCTGCCATTTATCCAATTTACACTGATCAGACCCACATTGGCAAATGAAAGCGTCCTCTTTCCTTCTGTTTGCATGAGCCACTCACGGGGGCAATTTGAAAGGATTGGATTTCCCCTTGGAAATGCTGGTATTTCCATGATTTGAAAAGTCTGGCTCAATTAGAATAATCTTCGGGCACTTCCTCTCCTTTTATGCAGGTAAACCACGGATAATTTAAAAGCAAGAGGACCTTTCGGACCATTGGGCCCGCGGCTTTCATCTGCTGGGCCCTGGTAATTGCCCTTCCATTGTGAGACCTCCGTGGTGAGCGGGGGCCTGATTAAGAGGTGAAGGGCTGGGTCTCCGCGAAGGGAGGGTCGAGGGCCACCACACATGGCCTCTCCTTCAAAGACACTTCCTCTGCAGCAGGTATGTTAAATACCAAACCTGAGTCGGGTTACGTTCTCAATTGATGCCATATGATCCCAAGTGCCCAGACAAAGGCAGGCCGTGATTAGAAAGTTCAAGACTGCGAATGCTTCAGCGGGCAGGGGGAGCCCAGCGCCTGGGGACGGGGAGGGAGCCGGCACCGCGAGCTGACAGTGGTATGCGGCACCCCCCAAAACATGTTTGGAACAAGAGAAAATTGTTCTTTTACCTCGGCTGCCCACGCTCCCATCTGGCACGCGATGAAAGCTCTGGCCGCCCTGCTCTCTGCGGGGTTGTGGGGACCGGGGAGCTCGCAGGGAGACGCTGTTGTGACTCTCGGCCTTCATTAGGCTCTTTGCACGTCCTCTGCCCCTTCCACCTTGGAGAGGGAGTGCCTTGTTGTGACTGTGGCCTAGGCCGTGGCGGGGGGCGGGGTCCCAGCTGGGGAACACTGGGGAGCAGCGAGGCTCGCCGGCTCCTTGTTATGGATGGGGACACTGAGGCCCAGAATCCATCAGCCTGTGGTACCCGAGCGGGGCCAGAGCTTAGGTCTCCACCAGCTCCCTCCACCCTGGCTGTCCCGGAAGAGAGGTGGGGAGGGGAGGTGCAGGCCAGGCTGGCTGCCACTGAGCTGCTGTCAGGCCCCGCCCTGCCCCCTCAGGCCTCCTGGCCCCAGCAGCCCTCAGAGGTGGATCGGAGACTCACGTGGAGCAGATGGGCAGGAAGCAGGCAGGAGCAGGACAGCGGCGGTGCAATAGGCCACATGCTCTCAGGGCAGCCCCCAGTGGCAGCCTGGGAACCGAGGGTCCGAGGGGTGGGGAGGAGAAGAGGGGATGGGGCCAGAGCCCCCAGGCTCCAGTCCCTCGCTGCTGCTGGCTGGTTCAGATCCACGCTAAGGGAGTCTCTTTTCCACCGAGGCCTTGTTTTTTCTCTCTCAGTAACAGCGTGGGGGAGGAGCTAGGGAGTTGGGAGGGTCGCCCAGGTGCTCACAATCAGGGTCCCTCACAGGTTCTGTGCAATTGAATTCGTGGCTTTAGCGAGGCGCATCTAGCCTCTGTGGTGACTCCTCGTAAAGAGACTGCAAGGCCCAGGGAGCCGCCTCTGTGGACACCAGGAGCAAGTGGGAAATGACAGAGCCACGGCCAGCCAGTGTCTCCAAGGACAGACACTTAGTGTGTGAGTGTGTGTGTGTGTGTGTGTGTGTGTATAGAAGCACGCGCACCGGGCAGCCCTTCCAGCGGGTGAGCACATGTGGCCAGAGAATAGCAGTGAGGGTAAAGGGAATCCAACGAGAACAATGCGATCCCTATTTCTCGGACAACCTGCTAAGCACTTCCTCCTGTGAAACCCGCAGAAGGACCTAACCCTCTGGCTCACCTAGGAAAACGCTGGGAGTCGGGGGTGATGAGGTTCAGTCTCTCCCTGGGTCTTGCTTTGGTTCCTTTACTACTTCCTACCTGGTCTGGAGCTTCACTTGGTACATTGTAATCATTTACACTTCAGCCCCAGCCTCAGACGGAGCCCAGCTGGAGGGCAGGGACCCACCGTGGTCCCCGCAGCCCCTCCCGTCCGCCCGTCCACACAGGCTAAGCAGTTCCTTATGCAATGCTTGTCTAACGGAACTGAGGTTTGCTTCCCAGGTAGGCCAAGGGGTCCCCTTTGACAGTGGAGCAAGCCTTAGAGCCGAGAGCTGCGCACACTTGCCTCGTGAGTTATGTCCTGTGAGGTCCTGGAGGTGTTTCCTCCCGCCTCTGCCTCTGAATTCCTCCCTCGGATCGGCTGTGAACACACCCACCAGACGGCACCCTGGGGAGGGTCCATAACAGCAATGAATGATCTCCAGGGGGCACGTGCTAATTGCCAGGTACGGATCTAAGCACGTTGGGTGACTCATTTGTTCTCACCATCCTCCCATTCTATGAGTTCATTACTATCGCTGTCCTGATTTCCCAGAGGAGGACGTGGAGGCACAGAGAGGCTATGGGACTTGTCCAAGGCCACACAGCGAAGACGCAGCAGAGCCAGGAGGCAGACCCAGGCAGACAGTCTGATGTCAGCACCGGTGCTCGTGGCCTCTCCGTGCAGGCAGCACCTGGCGGGGCCTGGTGAGAAGCAGGCACTGAAAACCAAGTGCTAGTTCTCAGCTCTCTCTCCATCGACTTCCCTGGGCCAGGAGGGTGCCAGGCCCCAGGGCAGAGCTGTGAGCCTCTCGTGGAGACCACCCACGGGGAAGGAGGAGGTTGCCATTTCCCTGTCATTCCGAGTCTGGAAAAGTCCACAGCATCCCTGCAACCACCCCCCCTCCCCCAGACCCCCGGTGCCTCAGAGTCGGAATGGTCTGAGCCCTGGGCCTCCGGGGACGGTCCTCCGTGTCAGGGCCCCTCCTGCCAGCCCCTAGTTCTGTTAGAAGAAGATCCAGGCCCCTGGGTGTTCCCTTCTCCAGGAAGCACTTGAAAAATGCAGGGAGGCAGAGAAGTTCAAGGTTTGGGTATCTGCTGCCCTTGGTTCTGCCCAGGAATTCTTTAGCTGATTACACGGCTCTCACTTCAACAACACCAGCTTTGTGTCCTGAGCTATGGGAAGGCTCCTCGCCGGCACCGCCACCCCCGCCACGGAGGGGCATCTGTCGGGAAAACACATCTGGAGAGAAGTATTTCCACCAGATTTTATAAATACTCCAAGGGCAACCGTGTCTTGAAGAGTTCTTTCTCCTTTTTCCTTTTTTCCTACGAGCTAACAGCTCCTGCAAAGGCCCCCACGTCCTTAGAAATCCCTGGAATGAACTGCGCTGCAAACCACTGAGAAAGAATGTGACAGGCCTCCTGTCGGAGACCTCAGGGCTTGTGGTGGACATCTTGTGCTCGCGCAGGGGACACAGCCTGGGGGCGGGGGCAGGAAACCCCCAAGCTCGGTCCTGCCACCGAGAAGCCGGGCCGTGGACTAGGCTGAGCCCGTCAGTGTTCCTGTGGTAACCTTTCTTGGGGCAGATATTTCTCAAGCCCTGACTACAGTAGGGAAGTCTATTTAGACTGTCCTTTCGCTCGAAGCCAATGTGCGCAACGTTGTTTTTTCGTTTCTCTGATTTCCCCCCTCTGTCTCTCTTACTCCCTGAACATGTCTGCAGCAGCAGGAAGAGGAGTCCCGAGATGAATGTGCGGCCCTGGTGCTGGGAGACAGCCTGACGGGGAGGGAGATCACGCCTCAATGAAAGGAACACTCAGTTCACTGTGCTCAGCCTGGAGCGGCCCACGGAGGGGTGGGCCCAGAGGTGAATGATGACTTGCATGCCCTCACGCTGAACATCCTCACAGGAACCCGGTAGCCCTGCCGGCGTGGCTTAGCGCTTGAGCATCAACCTATGAACCAGGAGGTCGCGGTTCGATTCTCTGTTGGGGCACATGCCTGGGAGGCAGCCAATTGATGATTCTCTCTCATCACTGATGTTTCTGTCTCTCTCTCCCTCTCAATTCCTCTCTGAAATCAATAAAAATGTACTAAACAAACAAACAAACAAACACAAGAATTCTATGAAGGCTACTTTTAAGCAGATGAAGAAATGGAAGCAGAGCGTGGTACCAGGTCCCTGGTCTCATGCTGGTAAATGGTCAAACTAGAACTCTTAGCCAGGCCCATCTGACTTTCTGGCTTGTGCCATTAACTACACACTAACTCTGCTGAGCACCTCTCAGGGAGCTCTCCAGCCCCTGGAGCAGGCACAGACAGAGTGGGGTCAACATGCAAAGAGGGGTGCAGGTCACCCGCATTGCAGTGGTTTGGAGATGACAGGGATTCCTGTGAGGTGGGGAGGGGTGAGGAGAGGAGCATGTCAGTGCAGGTGTGAGAAGTCCTCTATTCTTTGTCCTGGAATGTCTCACCTCTTGTGTCTTCATAGCCACATAGCTTCAGAGCTCACGCTGCCTCTTCCAGGAAGCCTTCCTGAACTGCTCCCATGTCAGGGACCTCTCCCTCCCCTACTCACCTGTAACAGGTACAGTCAGTACTAAAGCCAACACAGGCTAGGATAGTATACTTCCTGCCACAAGGGTCTTGCCTTCCCAGCTAGATTGCAAATTCTTTGTGAGGCGAGGCCCAGGTCTCCCAATTTTCTATTTTCCAGGGCATAGAATCCAGCACCAGGTAAAGGGGTGTAGAGTGAAAAGAAGGGCAAACTCTGGTGAATAAGGGTAACAGGCTGGTGACAAATTGATGCAAATTGGAATGAAAAAACCAGTGAGGCGGGCCATCCTTTCCGAATGAGGAGGGAGGAGGCGAACCTGTGGCTGCTTCGATGACTCAAAGGCTCCGCGTCCCAGGATGCCATCCCCAAACACCCAGCTGCGCCCTGGCAGCTCGAACCGGCACTCAGGTGAGTTGGTCACTGAAGGTGCTGGGGAAATCCACCAACAGACAAATTCAATGTTTGGGGTATTTCTTATACACCCGATACTTTTCTTATTTTATCCTCAAAACACACTGTAGATGCTTTTAATACATCAGCGACTTTAAAAAATTATAAAATGATTCATGTTGATAGAGAAAAGGTTGTAATGCAGAGAAAGCAAAAGGAAGGAAATTTAAACAATCGCTTCTCCTCACCCTGCAGTAACCTCTTTGGAAATCTGTTGCATAGTTTCCAAAATTTCATGAAAATATGTGTTTTTCCTCAAATGGAATTACATTACATATCCTGTTTTTAACATGCCTTTTTTTCCCCAGTTAACAGCATGACTACTTTTTTCCCTGTCACTGAATATTCTAGCTCGTTTTAATGCTACAGGGTATTCATTATATTAAAGTGCATTGATTTACTTGGTCCACTGTGTCCATACCCACAGGTTACTAAGTGCTTAGTAAATATTTGTTGAATAACTTACTTAAATGAATGCTGAATAGTTAGGTTGTGTTTCTAAATATTTGCTGTTACAAACAGCACTGCAGCAAACATCCTTTTAGCTAAATCATTAACACGTTGGTAATTATTTCCTTAAGATCAATCCTCCAGAGTGGAATTGTTTGGTTAAAGAGTGTGACCATCTTTAAAACATTTGGATCATCTCCAGAAATGTTATGCCAATTTGCAGTTCCATCGACAGTACCAGACTATACACATTTCCTTTCATCTCAACCAATTCTTGGTATTAAAAATGTCTTTTCTGATTGAATAGGTCAAATATAGAATCTCATTTTGACATAATTTGTAATTCTTTGATGTTTAGTGAGGTTGAATATTTTCTCACATGCTTATCGATCATTTATGTATCTTTTATGAATTGTCTTTTTATGTCTCTTACCCATTTAAAATTTTGTTGATCATTTTTATTATCGACTTACAAGTGTTCCTTTTATTAAAATATTAATCCATTGGGTACATATAAAGTTGCACACTTGGCATTTTATTTTAGTTTCTTTATCATTTTTAAAGACTGTGCAATCACTTCAATCTTCTATTTATGTTTCTATTCTTTGACTTCGTGCTTAAGAAAGGCCATCTGTACCTCTGAGGTCATAGCTAGTCAATCACAGTTTCATCCCTGTTCTACAGGAAAAACAATGTGGTTCGCGGAGTCCAAAGTCAGACAGCTCAGGAGTAAGATTTTATGTTTGATTTCAAACCCCCACGCTCTGTCTGTGACATCAGGATGTCTCCTTTATGCAACAATATTCCGAACTACTCAAGTCCGCTCTCTTGAGCAGTTGGCCTACATATGTGTAGAGGCAGAGAGGCCAGGCTTTCAGGAGTAGATGATAATGAGAGAGCCTAAAAGTTAATTCTGCAGAGTCACACCTAATATCCCCTACTCGTCTCTGCCGTGTGGACCCTGAGCGCTCGTAACTCAGTACACTCTTCTGCAAAGGTGTCCTTGGTTGGACACATGGCTGGCCCCGGAGGGGCGTGAGAAATTTCACCTGCTAGTAAATTGCCTTGATACTGAGAACCTGCAGAGTGGAAGGATGGCTGAGGCCTTGACCTTTAGATGCTTTGAGTCATTCTGGGTGTGCTCTCATTGCCCTCCCAGCCCCCATACCATTCACCATGCCAAGCTTCAGGGCTGGGGGAGAAGAGGGAGAACATGATTTCTCTGCAGGGCCCACGATCCATAAGGGATATCATTTGACCTTCGTGCTCCTTTGCACTTGGACACCTGGAGAGGAAATTGAGCAGGGAAGAAAGTGGAACTGTGGCAGGGCTTTTAGAAAAGAAATAAAGCCCTAGCTGGTTTGGCTCAGTGGGTAGAGAGTCAGCCTGCAGACCACAGGGTCTTGGGTTCAATTCTGGTCAAGGGCACGTACCTTGGTTGTAGGCGCCTCCCCAGCCCTGGCCCTGGTCAGGTCTCATGCAGGAGGCAACCAATCAATGTGTTTATCTCACATCAATGTTTCTGTCTTTCCCTTTCTCTTTCATCCCTGGTCAGGTCTCATGCAGGAGGCAACCAATCAATGTGTTTCTCTCACATCAATGTTTCTTTCTTTCCCTTTCTCTTTCATTCTCCTTAAAAACCAATGGGAAAAATATCCTTGGGTGAGGATTAACAAAACAACAACAACAAAACATTTTTTTAAAAGAGAAGAAATAAAGACCTCCAATGATCCCTATGGATAGTTCTCAACTCATTCCAGGGCCTGGAAATATATATATATATGGCTAAGGGTCCCTCTGACCGGTAGCTATGATGTGCACTGACCACTAGGGGGCAGACGCTCAATGCAGGAGCTGCTATGATGCACACTGGCCATTTAAAAATAAATGACACCATGGACCTGGCGCCAACAAACCAACACTCGGCTTCCCCCAAGTGGGACACAGACCCTGCCACCACCTGGAGCAACACCCCACCAAATCACAGCTAACACTGCCAAGACCCCATGGCGAAAAATGTGGCCCACAGCCCAGCCCAGCCCGGAACAGTCACTGTGGGCACCGGGTAATGATGTCACATAGCAACGCCTGTCTTCCTCTCCCTAGCAACTCGCCTCCTTGGAGTTTCTTCAGCCCAGGAACCCAACTTGCTTTATAGCTAGGTACAAACATTTTACAGTTCAACCAAATGTTTGCGAATCGTTTTCCCATGCCTCATCTCATTTGATCTTCACAGAAGTTCTGGAGTAGGTAGATAGAAGACTCGGTAAAATCCTATTTTCTTTTCATTAGCAAGACAACAGAGATTTAGAAAGTTTAGAAACTTGACCCGACTGAAAAGAAGTAAGAAATGGTGGAACTTGAAAATGACTTCAGGTTTTCTCACTGCGCAGAATATAGTCAAACACTGCTACAGTTAAATATTTTACCCTTTGTTCTCCCTGCGTGATCTACAATAATAATCTGCTTCGTGTTGATATTTACTGCTGTGTTGCTGACAATTACCTGAAAGATAAGTTAGGGTGCTTCACTGGGCTGGAAAAAGTTTAGCTAAATCAGAAAGCAGGTCTAATTAAGCAAGTTTATTCAATATATATAAAAGGCTAAGTTGACTCGTACACGTGTGATACATATAAAGCTATTGCTGGCACCAATCGCTTGTGTGTGTTTCGATCTGTCATTGTTGATCATGAATTTGGTTGACACTTCTATTATAGAGAAAGGATGAATAGCAATATTAAAATATTTCTTCTAATTAATTTCCTTTCAATGTGCATGAATCCGTGCACTGGTACACTACTTATATAATAAGCTAGCAGCATGTGTAGTGTCAGATGAAATATTTTTCTTCCCCTTTTCATAAACTGCTTTTTGAAAAAATCCATAATTGCTGTTGTGCCTTCACTGAGCATCGAAGGAAGAAAAGTCTTTGTGTTCGTTCCCTTAAAGAGAAATTTCTTTTTCTCTTAAGAAATAAATCACTACGGCACCTCTAATAGAGCTTAAGAGAATAAAATCAGCTTTTGGATGGGTAAAAGTATAAATGTGGACTATTTACTCAACCCCATGACTTGGGGAGAGCGGTGTTAGACGAAGATTCACCGTGTAATCCCAGTGTTGGTCGTCAGCCATGGTGGAGGTTTTCTACAGCACGAACAACATGAGCTCCTCCTGCAGGCGCAGGGACCTCAGTCATGTGGACAGAGGGATGGGCAGGGCCTGGATGGGGAGCTGATGGAACTGGAGTTCTGAGTGGCAGTGACGAAAAGCATCTTTAGCGATCTGTGTCACCCGCACCTTTCTATCAAGAGATTGGGGGGATGAAGGGCCCAGCTTGGTGGTTGACATTCTGTGTGAGTGAGCTGGCATCACTGCTCATAGGCTATCAGTTAGTAAATGCATCATCATTCACCTGTTTTTATAACGCCCCTTTTTGTAATAGCACATGTAATAGAACTTAATAGGGAGTCCAAGGAAAGAAATATGACTAGAGCAGAAAGAAAGAAAGCGAAAGCCCTGCTTCCCCCCGGCCTCCTGCACAGCGTTGGGTGTGGGAGTGGAGTGAGATGGGGACCCTCCCTGTTTCCACCTGTGCCCACTGAGGACATCAGGGACCGGGGCAGGAACAGGATCCTAGCCATCTCCTCCCAGTTCATTTCTATTCCTCGGCTAACTAGGAATCTGAGGAATGGGTGGTGATTCTGATATTTTAAAAAAGTAGGTGAAATAAATGGCGGGTCAGCTTATCGAAATGAGCAGCTTCTCTCTCCATGGCTGCCCCTGCCCGTGGAGGTAGCAGAGCCCTGGAAAGTGAGGAAGAGAAGGGACCCTCCTTGTGCATTTCCATGTCGGTGGCCCTGTGTAGCTCAGTTTCTTCCAGGCAGTTTCCAGGCCTCACAGACATGCCCATTACTTTACTCTTAGGCTGGCGTTTGTGGAAATTGACAGAGGAGCCAAGCTTCTTGGAAACCCATGGTAAGCTGTTAGAACCGAGGTAACTTTCTGCTGTGATGGAACAAAGAGAAAGAAATCAAAGGATGGCTGTTTCCCTGAGGCGTTGGGGGGGCGGGAGACGGGGTGGGGGGATGGGAAGGGGAGGGAGATGGGGAGGGACCAGATTGCCCTTTCCCCTGACCCAGTCATTGAGACCATATTTTTGATATCCAAGCTGCCTCCACTAATAATTTTCCTGACTTTCCAGCTAGAATCTTCTCGACAAGGCACTCCCAACTTTGGAGCTACTTTCTACCAGTATCTGGGCAACCCTGGCATGCCCGCCTCGGAAATGAATTCCTCTGCCAACTATATGTTTTGTTCGGATCTCGCACATGGCGCGCACAGCGTGCCGCCGACAGAGCCCGCGGAGCCCGGGGCTGGGCACTCACCAGCCTGCTCCAGGCCCAGTTTGGTTACAGCAGAGCTGGTTTCCCTCCAAGATGTCTCAATCAGCGGGGCCTCCACACACTTTTTTTTTTTTTTTTTTTAACGCTGTCCTCTCACTGCCTGTGTTGGAAGGATCAGGCATGAGAGGGACGCTTTCATCCCTGGCAGGGAATGTGTGGGGAGCTGAAGCAGGACGACGGGATTGGAAACCAGGAGGGGTGTGCATTGTCTGCGGTGGCCTATCACCAGTCAAATCCAGTGTGTAGGTTAATAAGGCTTCAACTTTAAAGGAACGGTGCACATCTGAGTGACAAGCTGGTGAATGAGAGTCAGGGGGAAGTGCTGCGCTTGGAAAGGTCCCCGTTTCCTGAGCTGCAGTTGAATTTTAAAAAGCGGGACTTATCAGTTAGACGGGGGGGGGGGGGGGGGGGGGGGGGGGGGGGGGGGGGGGGGGCAGACACCTCCGAGAGCCTGGGCCGCATTGCAAGCTCACGTGGCTCTGCGAGCGCCCACCTCCCAGGGGCTCCGAGGCCCGCAGATCAATCAATCGCCTTAGGTCATGGCTTTATTGTTCTTGAATCAAAGAGTGACTAGAACCCCGTGCTCACGTCAGAACCATCGATGGCGACAGCTGAGACTCAGTCTTGTGCTGGCATCCAAATGTGTCAGGAGAGTTTTGTTCTAAAATTATTTGGGGCTTCCCCCCCCCTTTTTCTTAAGAAGTCTCAAATAATACTTATCCCGCAGCTCCACGCGCTGCAGCTTTTGAGTTGTGCTTTGCCTACGATCTGGAAGTCCCCCAAGGATGATCCATTCAGGTGTCGGGTCCTGTGCTCAGGTGCGGGAGACCCTGCCTCCTGGCTTTCTGCCACAGCCATGTCCACCGGATGCGTGGGCCCCTCTTGTCAACGCAGTGAAGAGTCCACGGCAACGCAAATAGGGATTTCTGATCTTTTTGGTTATAACAATGCAAACCAGAACGATAACTTTTTAAAATGAAAAGAACGAACCTGATTTTTACAGAATGAAAAAAATGCTTTTCTGTGAAAGTGTGCATCTCTGTCCACATATATACATATATTTACAAAATTCCAACCATGGTAAAAACAACATTTTGTATCTTGATTTTTCAAAATTCTTCACATTCTACTGGAAATATTTTAAGTGTGTCATAATTACCATTTTCGATGACAGTACTTATATGGCAGGCCATCTTATCTTTGGGTAGTAGTTAAAATGTTTGCCATTTTCCCAACGCAGCTGAAATTAGAATTTCCATAAAATTTTGTCTTTACTATATATTTCCAGGCAAGCAAAAAGTGGCCTAAAGGGCATGGATATTTTTAGGGCTTTTGCTACATGGGTTATATCATTTTCTAAAATTTATGTTAGTTTATAACATCATCAGAATATGAGTGTACTAGTTACATCTGACTTTGCCAGCATTAAGAATGATCAAATTTTTAAAAGTCTACTGGAAATTTGCTAAAAGAGTAGTAGATTTCAGGTGTTCTAATCACACACAAAGAAATGGCAACCATGTGAGGAGATGTGTTAACTAGCTTGACTGGAGTAATCATTTCTCTCTCTCTCTCTCTCTCTCTCTCTATATATATATATATATATATAATCATGTTGTACACTTTAAATATACCATCTTTATTTAAAAATAAATAAAAATTAAAAAATGAAAAGTAAAAAAGATTTCAGGTGAAAACCCTGGTTGTCATTTGCTTTATAGATTTTAGCAGAAGACAGAATGTGAGAAGTAAATGCTTAACAGAAGTCACCAAACTCACCGACGAGCTGAAACGGGCATTTGAAGAAACAGATGTTCAGGGGTTAGGGAGTGAAGTCGGGGAATGGCTGGCGATTGAGTTGAACAGGATGGAAGTAGGTTCCGAGTGAACTGAAACGCTGCTACTCAGGCAGAGCGAAGAGCTTGGCCGGTGGAGAAGGACCACAGGTGTGCGGCTTGATGAGAGGGATGACCAGGCCCGTGTATCGGAGGCTAATGCGTCCCCATGTCATTTATCTTTCTCACAGTGCATGAATGGATTCAGATAACAGCAGTGCAAATATTACTCATGTTCTAAACTTTTTGTCGGACGTTACCTTAAAATCAATGACACAGTCCTCTCTGAGCTCCATCATTTTCGGGGTCTGTTACCTTGGGGAGTTAACTTCCTCCTGCCACACTTCCACTTTCTGGAACATAGGCCCGATCATCTCTACCCCCAAGGATGGCTTTGAATATGACATGAGTTAAGGCAAGTAAAACAGAGCCTGGCCAATGGCAAGCACTTGACACATGGTAGCCATTACCCCTATCACCATTATTATATACAACAAGCACAAGCTGTTGAATGGAATTTGCCCATTTCTAAGGGCTTTTATTTTCGGAGGGAAAGAGTTGAGCGTTTGCGGCTCTTCTTGGATCGTAACCGGTTCACCTGAACTCTGAGAGCTTGGATTTGATGAACTCAAAGGACCGGTATAGCCTGGACATGCCATGTGCTCACCTGCCGGGGGCTCATAAACGTCCATTAGGTCACGGGCTGCCGCTCAGGCACATGATTTTCTTGTTCAGGGTGGGTACGGGGTGGGGGTAGGAGGTGGGAGGGAGGTGGGAATGGCGGAGGGGTTGTATGAGCTTTGCTTTGCCTCTTGTTCTGGTGCTGAATGGCCCCAGCGTGTAGGCTTTCTTGCTGATCTTTCATCTCCCTCCTTTCTGAATGTTGGCTGCTATTTCTTGGTGGTTTTGATTCCCCCAGTATTTCTCACCTCATTTCTCACCTCCTCTTGCTTTTGCCCTTTCCATAAACATCAGGCAGCTTTTCACGTCCGGTCCACTGTAACTTACTAGAGACCTGGGTATTATTGAGAAACCAAGTATCAATCACACAGAAGCTTGTGACATGATATCTATGTGTGTAAACATATTGATGTAGTGGTACCTTTAGATATATATGCTAAAAGGGGAAAGCTCTCTGGATGCAGGGGTCTTAGCCATCGAGAGGGTAAGGGATTGAGAATGGGATGATTTGTTGAGCATTGAGAGTGAAGATCTTAGAGGGCTGGAGCAAACTGGAGGAGCACTGACCACCTTCTAGAGCCAGGGACAGACTAGAGACCAGCGATCATGAAGAGACTGTCAGAGTTGTTAAATATTTGTAACTTCAATCTGCAAAGAGCAGTTTAAAAAAATGCACGGCCACTCTTGCCAATCTCCTAAAGGTCTTAGGACCTTCATGGACAACCCAGCCGTGTGGAGACTCAGAGACACCTGATTACACCAAGCAATTCAGGTGTGTGGGAAGCTGGGTGTTCCCAGGACTCGCACCTTTATAATTAGCATCCTCTTTTGCTAAAGCCATTACCCATTTAACTGCTCCAGTGAGGTCTCAGGCCATTGTCAACTTGTGGGGTGCAGAGGTACTTCCCTTCCCTGTGCAAATTGTGGGCGTGTTTGTCCTGCGTTGCTGCATGCCTGTGATGTGTCTGGGTGCTTACACACTTTCATTTAATTCTCATGTGAAGCCCCTCAAGAAAGTATTGTCATCCTTATTTTGTATTCAAGGAAACAGATTTCTCAGGCTAAACCTCAAGTTCTGTGGAACCAGGACCTGGCCCAATGTGTGAGGCTGCAGCACCAGGAAGTTCAAAGTCTGGGTTTAGGAATCAGATTTTCCTGTACCAAATCCTGGCTTTGCCATGAATTAGATATAGAACTTCCCCCAGGGCACCTAGGATGAAGATGAAATGAAATGAAATGATGTAGATAAAGCACTTAGCATGGCGCTGGTCAAAATGAGTGATCCATACATTTCACATGATCAGTAATAATGGCTAGAGTCCCACCCTGAAACCTGCTCTCCGCCCCCGCCCCCGCCACAATGATCATAACATTTCAGATGAGTGTGCCCGGTCCTTAGAGTATCAGGATAATTCCTCGCATAGATCTAGAGCGAGAATAACTGTCCCAAGCCAGACTCTGCTCTGGTGGACGCATTTATTCAGTCCTCAGCTAGGAGGTGTCTGAGTCAAGATTCTATCTCAGGCGGTTGGCTCCAGAGTCAACACTCTTCACCCACCATGCTATGCTGCCTGGCCTTGCTTTTGTGTTTGCGGCCAGGCTTGGAACAAGAAAAGCCTTAGCGATTAGGCATCTGACTGGGACAGAGAAAACTTGGGTCTCACTCATTTGAAGTTAGCTCGGAAAGTGCCAGCCTTTTAAGGGATTGCTTTCCATGTAAGATGTCGAATGACACACATTTGTTCTGAATGGTTAACTTTGCAGCGCATGGATAACACAAATTATCTGTAGCAATACGCACAAAAGCAAGATGCTAATTGAAGAGTTACCTTTAAGAGCTGTAGCCTTTTAATGGCTTACCAAAAAACCCTACCAGCTGCATTGTTCTATTACAAGTAATTCAGAAATTTCTATAGAGACACATTGAAAAGGCATGATTGCATTGAATGTCTAGATTTATCTAAGCTCACCACCGAGCGAGATGCTTAATATTATTACAGATGATTGTTATGCAACAACCACAAACTCATGGTTTTTGTTATTATCCCCATAGGTGAGGAAGGGAGGCGCAGAAGTGTTCAGAGCTTGCCCACGTTCTCAGAGCCCGAAACAGAGATAGGGAGACACAAAGTCAGAGTTCCATGACTGTTAGTGTTCTTTCTATTTCACCATGTTCCAATGTGAGCAGACATAGGGCTGTTGAGATGAAAACTAGTGAATGCGTTTAGCCTGGATCACATTTCCCAAACATTCTGAGCCCACATGGACCAACTGTAGGCTGGAGACACTGAGAATGTGCCTGAAGTGGGAGGAACTCCCAAACAATGGCAGCTCAGAGTTATTCAAGGTCAGAGCAGGCAGGATAATGGACACGCAGGTCAGTAAGGGATAGGCATGTATCCGAGTACAAAAGGGATGAAGTGTTCGAAAACAAGAATGGGATCAGACACCAATAATCAGAATGTTGGAATTTGAGCCTGGCTCTGAGTTATGCACTGCCTTGCAGGAATCTCTTGTACATTCTCTGCCAGGATGGAGGACTGTTTTGGACAGGAGGAAGTCCAGGAGTCAAGGAGCTGCATTCGCTGAGCGAGGATGAGGCATTGTAGTGAAGGTGGGTTCCAGGAGCAGGTGGTGGGGTGGGGGAGGAGAGGGTCACAGAATGAATAAACCTCTATAACCAAGTTGAACTTCTAAAACCAGAGTGAGCAATAGAACTTTCCGTGATAAGGGGACGTTCTCTATCTGTGGTATCCAATACTTAATATGTGGTTAGTGCGAATTAACCACACATTTTACTGAAATAGGGGACTAAGGTTTTTACTTTGGTAGTAATTTTAAATTGAAACGCAAACTGTCATGTGTGGCTAGTGACTGCCATATTGGACAGCACAACTCTAAGAAGTGATGATGTTCCGCTGAAAAATTTAAAATTCTATAAACCCCTTTGGTCAGGAGCTACTCAAACACTGTGAAGATGATTAAGACACAAGCGCGTGAAACAGTCCTTATAGATTAGCAAATCTTCCATTGGGAATTTATTTTATGATGGCTGAGACAACAAAAGAAAATATGTATTGTGATAGCAGAAAAGATGGATTTCAACCCAAATAAATTCTATAAAAAACTGTTTTATTCAAAAGCCCTATTGGGCAATTACATCTGCTAGGTGGGGTTTTTGTTGGGGGTGTTATTTTGGGGTGAGGATGCTAAGGCTGAAAATAAATTAATGTTTATTTTTGTCTTGGAAAATTCACCTCAAAAGAATGACTTGAGCATCACCATTAAAATTATATTATTGGGGAGTCACTCATCACTTGGTGAACTCTGAACTTTCAGGTGGTTTTGCTCATGAACCCCTAAAAGAAACAGGCAAATGCACACAGATCCTCCAAAGGCTGAAAGTAAATTCTGGTTAGTTCTCTGATTGTCAGTGTGGTGACTCCATCTCAGGGTGTCCTGCTCCAGCAAATATGTGGTAGCCTGGGTCACAGCCACTGACCTACCAAATAATGCTCCTGGGCACGGTGGCTGGTGATGACCTGGTGAGGGATGGGCAGGGTGGGGGCACCAGGGCCTCTCTTTTCCTTCCAAAGAGGTGGGAATAAGCCTTGTTTCCTTTAAGGAAACCCAGAATTCCAAAGGCGGAGGAGGTGGCGGTTGCTCCGTGGCTGTTAGCAGGGTTTCTGGAGTCTTGCCTCTCCCGAAGCTCCCCGTGTCCTCTGTGAGTCTTCCCTGGACTAGAAGACCCTGCAAATGGTGCAGATCTCCCCTCTCAGGAGACGGAGTAAATGACTTAATGCGCCTATTACATCTTAATTTTTAAAAATGATTTTATATCCTGGGGTAACAGTGGAGAAGGTGTAATTTTATTATTATTAATTATTATTATATTATTACAGTTTTCCAGTCTGGCTCTTTGATGTTTACAAGTTGAGACAACATGTGATTTCCAAGCCAGATTTCCTAACCTTAAACTACCTCTCTGTTTGGCTCCCATCCATGCTATTCTGTTTTAGGTCTTGTTTATATTTGGCCTCCGTAGTGAGTTGGCTGTGCTGTTTATTTTGTCACATGGCTCTAAGGCATTGGGAGAAAACAGCATTTTGGATGGTGTCTCCATTGAAGCACAGCTACAAAGCTTGGGTGTCAATGCCTGCCAGCACCTGCCGGGTGGCCGAGCCCTGGGTTGCCTGTTGAGTTCTATTGACTTCTGCCTCATCCCCACCACCAGCTTCTAAGGGTGTGAGCTTCATACAGTCTGGATTCTTTGCTCTAAGTAGAAAGACCCTGCTCGACAACGATGTTCGGCTTCGGTCATCACAAAATGAGCTCTATGTGTGTGTGGTATACCTTGAGATAAGACAGAAAAACTATGCTGGGGACAGATTGTCAAAGTTCTTGAATGCCAGGCCAAGGGGTTCACATCTTAGAATGTGAGGTGGTGGTACTTAAAGTGTGGTCCCTAGAAAGCAGTATCAGCTTACATGGCAACTTATTACAAATGCAAATTCCCAGGCCCCATCCTAGACCTACTGTCTCAGAAACTGTTGGCATGAGTTCTCCAATGCCTGTTTTCACAGGCCCTCAAGGTGACAGGTGTATGCTCAAGGTCAGGAACATGGGTATAACGAGTGGGGAGCTCATTGAAGAGTGTTAGGTAGTGGAATACATGACCATTTATATTTGTATTGAAAGGGCTCACCTAGAACAGGAGAGGAAATGGAGCCAGTGGAGAATAGTCAACCAACTTTATTGCAACATTCTGAGCAAGGACAGGATGACTGTCTGAGCCAGGATGCAGCAGCGGGGCTAGAGTACACTGGACTCATCTGAAAGGCGTCCTTCCAGGAGATGGGATTTACAACGCTTGACCCCTGGTTAATTATTGAACTTGAGGACAAGAAGCCTGGGATGATGACTCCCAGCTTTTGTCTTAGCAAGATATTGATGCTATTGAACAAGATAGGAAACAAGGAAAAAAACACCCTTTTTTCCCTAGAACCAAAAAAGAAGCCAGAGGATAACGATTCAACATCGAGTTGAATTTGTGTGGCTCTGGCCACTTGGCCAGCACTCCGGAGAAAGGATTCTGTTGAAAGGCAGACAATAAAGTATCGACCACAATGTCATGAGCACGATGGGGCATATTGAAACCACATGCCTGGCGAAGCTGAGTGCATGTTGTGATGGTTCTGTCATCACTTCTGTTGCGCACCTGTACTTTCGGCGGGGAAAGGGTTGGTTGTGCAGCCTTGGGCTGAGACTGAACATAGACAGGAGTGTCCCGTTAGCACACCAGCATTGGGTACTGGTTTTCCTGCAATTTTGCATCCTTGTTGTGCCAGATCTTTGACGTAAGCAACTTTGCCATCACTAAGGATATGATTTGGGTCATGATCTGCATAAATGTGTGCGTGCTACCTGCCGTTGGGTTGGCTCTGATTCCTGGTGACCCTATGAATGGGTAATGTCTGTGATGTCCTGTCCAGCCATGTATATAGAAGACTGGTTATTTTGTGTGGTCATAGACTTCAAAGGGCCAGAGCACTTAAGAGGCATAGTATTTTATAGCAGAAAGAGACCTCAATGGTAAGAGATCTGCTTACTTTATAAATTAAAAGAATTAAGGCCCAGGGAAAGAAATGATTGGCCCAAAGCCAGGGATTCATTCAGGGCAGAGTATGAGATGCCTTTCTACATGATCACTTCCTGGCCATCCCTCATTTCAGCTCACATCTCACTCAATCACAACAATAAAGATGAACATTTATTGGGCGATTTTTTTTTATACCAGCAGAAATAGCTATGCATTTCCCATCAATCCTCTCATTCAATCCCCATGTCAATGTCATACATTGGGGACTGATATTATTCCCATTTGAACAGATGGGAAAACAGAGGCTTAGAAAGACTGAGTTCTTGCCCAAGTGAAATCCAGCAGCCAGTAAGTGGCATGTCTGGATTTCAAAGCCAGGTTCTTGCCGCTAGAACCCGTGGTTTCAATGATGCTATGTTGTCCCTCTTCATGGTGAAGCTTTCCTGAGCCCTAAGAAAAGCTGGCCTCTTCCTGTGTGTTCCAGCTGCCTCTATGCCTCGCTTATCTCTCTTTGTTGTTATTATCTGTTGTCTAGTCTGCACTCCCATGAAGTCTGGTGCTCCCCTGTCATCACAATTGTCATGCTTTCTCACAGGCTGTCTCCCGGTAAGCTTCACTCTGACCATCTTGATCACAGCTATACACATGCCTGACATCTAGTAAGTGCTCAATAAATACTCTTTGAAGGAACCAGAGGGATGTATAGAGGGATATGGGCTGTTCAAGGACAGGGACAATATATCAGTCATCTCTATTCCTCCTCCAAAGCCTACCATGCTGTTGTCACATAGTCAGGACACCATGAATGGTTTTTGAAAGCATGAATCAAAAGTAGGACTTTTCTTGGAATGAAGAGTGAGGGAGGGTCACAAGTGACTTCAGGAGGAGTCTGCACCTTCAGGAATAGAGGAGGCTGTTGACATAGAAAGGAGAGTGTGTAGAATCCCAAGGACTAACTCTGGTAGCCTTACACAAGCCCCCCCATGTGGAAACCTGAGCCTGTGAGGTGCTCTCCTCAGTCACACACCCAGAAGCCCCTGCAACTTGCCTTTCTTTGAAGAATCTCTCTGGTGCCTGCAAAGGGGGCCCCACTGTGAATGTCAAATGAATGCATGTAAAAGACACTGATAATCTTAGTTAATGTTTACTAAGCACTTGCTACAAACCAGTCACTATAAGTACTTCACATGAGTTATGTGTACAGGCGCTTTTATCCTCGATGTTCTGCGGAGGAACTAAAGTCCCAGGGGATGGAACTGCCTGCCGGTGGTGACACAGCTAACAAGTAGCAACCAGGATTTGAACGCGGCAGTCCACTTCAGCCCGCTGTGGGTGAAACGCTGTATCAGCTCAGGTATGGGCCACGCAGGGCACAGCCTCAGGGAGCCCATATTTCTCTAACTGTATATTAAGGACAAGGCTGATGCTTAATGAGAAGTGTATCATTTATCAGCCAGTTATAACAGAAGGAGCATCAAGCCAGTGTTACTGGTAGAGGCCTGGGCAGAAGCACAGAAGTCCATGGATGGGGGGGCATGGGATGGGTGGAAAGGGATGGCAGTCAGCCCCCCCCTGCCCCCACCCTTATAGGTGACCTCTGTCTCTTCCTCATATGATGTCCCTAAACGATGGCCCAGAAAGTCCTGTCTCTTTGCAATGTTCTAGATTAGACAGTGGCCCTTCAGAGACCATAGGACATCTTTCCCTGGGAGATGGGAGGCTGGGAGGACTGAATCCAGAGCCAAGGGTCACAGAGCCGGAAGTGGCCCCAGGGAAGTCCGTTCTTCTGTCCCCTCACCTCTCAGCTGGGAACTGAGACTCAGACCCGTGGGCAGCTATTTCTGGAGCCACAACAAGAAGCCAGGCGGGGCCTGGGCCTTGTCCATCAGCCGAGGGCCTCACCTACTCAATGGGCTGCCTTGCTGTGTGGTCCCAAGGAAGCCCTTTGAAGGCCTGGCCTTTTGTCTGTGAAGAGGATGCTGATAATGCTGCCCGGCTCCTGCGGGCCCTGAATGAGAGTCAGGGATTGAAAAGAGTGAGTCGGCTACTCGCTCGGATGGGAAGGAGGTTACAATGTGGTTCCCTGCTGGGTCTGAGCCGCCAGGAGAGCCTGGCCCTCTGGCGACCACAGCCTGCCCCGCTGCAGGTCTGAGCATGTCTCTGCCTGTGTGCGGTATCCATGGGTGCTCGATGGGCCTGGCCAGGGCATTGGGTCTTTACAAATGGGCTTCAAACAGAGCGGGAGGGCTGGACAACCTTGTCAGTGTCTCTCTCCGCTGACTGCAGGATGGACTCACCCTTCCCTCCTCTTCACTCATCCTGTGACCCCACCTTCCATGGCCAGGGTCCTTGGTGATGAGCCACGTCCTAGGAGCAAGGCCTTCCTTCTGCAATGCCCTCTGGGTGGCAGTTCCCACCTGAGTCTGCGATACCTGCCAGGAGGATGCTCCTTGAGGGGCGTCAGGAAGAGGAGGGAGATTTCTAAGGCGGGCACTTCCTCGCTGCCAGGCATAGTGTGGGGCACCTGGCATGAGGACTTTTAATTGTCAAAAGTGATTCTGAGCCGGGGAGATTTTTATGCCATTTGTCTGATGAAGATATATCAGGGCTCAGAGTCGTGAAGTGAACTGTCCACGTGACACAGCTGGGAAGAAGTGGAGCCCAGTGGTCTTTATTTGTTCCACTCTTAGGACATGAGGCCGAGCAGCGATGCTCCCAGGGCCACTGGGACTGGACCCTCTGTGGCCTCCTCTCTACTCCGGGAGGTTCCACGACCGTTCCCCCAGGAAGAGACTGTGGGTCCTGCCCCTTGTTGGCACTTTAATTCCTAAATCCGGTGTCTCTGTGACCAGCCAATCCCCGTGTTTTCTTCAGCTTTGCCCCAAAGCAGGAGCCCTTTGCAGAGCACACAGAGTTGATGGGATGAGTTCTACCTCCTGGTCCATACAATTGTGGGCCCATCTTGATCCATCTTTGGGCCTCAGCTTCCCCATAAGTGATGTGGGGTTATTCTAGAATGAGATTTCAGGGTCTTTCCATCTCTGACTTCATTGCATTTCATCTGTAGATACCCTCCCAGCTCTGAAATCCTCTCTGAGCGGCTTCACCCCCTCTGCCTAGCCTGTCTTAAAGTCTAGCGCCACCTTCTGGTGATTGGTTTCCTCCCTTTTTTGTTTCCTGGGGCTTGTATGGGATTCTGTCCCTTCTCCAGAAACTAGACTGAACACCTGATGACTAATCATGGTCCCCTGGGTGTGGGCATCTCTCTGCCACACTGGCAGGCAGGATCGGGGGGTTGGGTCTGGACCCAGGTTCCTCCGCTCGGGATGGTGCTGGTGCCTCTCCCAGAGCCGAGATCACACTGTGCACCTGGGGAGTTGGCCACCGAGGCTCAGAGAGCAGAGGGCCTTGGGGGTGGCAGCTGAACGTACATAATTCATGAGGGATTTGTTCCATCAGGAGGCAAGGGTGTGAATAGATGAGTCCGCAGCACATTTCTTTTTATTTTTCTTCTTTTTGTTTTTATTTTTGAGGCTATGAAGTGGATTTGGGAAAAATAAATGGTTGGTCAAGTTTCAGAGGCTCTTCGAGGTTTTGGGTTTTTTCCCTTGGCTTTATTTTGGTTTAAAAAAGGTTTGTTTTGGTTTTAAAAACAGTTAGAAAGAGGACATGAGGAGGGGAGCATGTTTAGAGCCTTTTCTCTCGGAGGGAAGGCCAAAGGTCTCTCTGAGTATGTGGCCTGTCTTCTTCCCAAGGCCTGTTTTCCCAGCAGATCTCAGCAGCCACAGCCACGCGCGCACACCACCTGCCTGGCCTCTTCCCCTGCACCCGCTGGCTCACCATGTCTCTGAGGACAGGGTCTGGCCTGGAGACATGCGCTGCCCCCAAACTGGACAGGTGATGTGTGGCTGCAAATTCCTGGAAATGCACTTAGTATTTAGTTGGGGATATTTGCTGAATAAACTCTGGACTGGCAGCTAGGAGACCCGCTTCCAGAATCATTAAGAACTAACTGCTCCGGGCTTCCTTAACTACTGCTCTGCAGACCACAGTTTCTTCTGTAAGCAGATGTTCAAGATCTCTAATCTCCATTCTATCCCATTGTTCCAGAACAGTGACTTTCAACTCATGGTACACATAAACTAGTTACTAACCTGCTGCAGCACATCAAAAAATATATTTCTGCCGATTTGACAACAACAACAAAAAATTGGTATACTTTTGATTGATTCACACCGGGCAGCCATTGTTGTGTTGGCTGTTGTCATTTTTTTATTTGACACTCTAAGGCAGTGGTTCTCAACCTTCCTAATGCCGCCACCCTTTAATACAGTTCCTCATGTTGTGGTGACCCCCAACCATAAAATTATTTTCGTTGCTACTTCATAACTGTAATTTTGCTACTGTTATGAATCATAATGTAAATATCTGATATGCAGGATGTATTTAGGTGACCCCTGTGTAAGGGTCGTTCTACCCCCAAAGGGGTCGCGACCCACAGGTTGAGAACAGCTGCCCTAAGGGAACAGAGGTCAGTGCCCTGACTAAATAGTCAGTATTGTGTGTTTTCAAAATGCCTGTGGCACGCCAGTGTGCCCCTTGCGGAGCACTGGTTGAAAGTTGCTGTTCTAGAATATTAGGCGCTAAGTCAGCGGTTCTCAACCTGTGGGTCGCGACCCCTTTGGCAGTCGAACGACCCTTTCACAGAGGTCGCCTAAGACCGTCCTACATATCAGATATTTACATTATGAATCATAACAGTAGCAACATTACAATTATGAAGTAGCAACGAAAATAATTTTATGGTTGGGTCACAACATGAGGAACTGTATTTAAAGGGCCAGAAGGTTGAGAACCACTGCGCTAAGTGATAGGGCTTTCGTTCTGACTCTGCCATTTCCCTGGGAAGCCAAGCAACCGCTCTGGCTCCTAAAAGTGTTTATCGGTGTGAGGAGTGTCACCCCAGAGCTCTCGGGGAATTGGGGTAGGCAGGGGACGGGGGTTGCAGGAGCTAGGTCACTCCATCCGCATAGCCTCCACCTGCTCCCAGGGCTGTAGGCCATGCGCTGCGGGGTGCAGTGTGCCTACTGAGGATGAAATGGGTCAGCGCACACAGAGGTGCCGGGGCCTGGATCCCGCTGGGGAAGTGCAGGAAGGCAGACAGACCTTCAGAGAGTCACTGAAGGCTGTAATTAAAATAAAGGACTTAATCAACAATTTAAAGAAAAATAGGAATGAAATTCCAAATTGTACATATGCTTGCTTATCTCCATCCAGGCTGGTAGGGCATATTTGCTTTGTGCCATGGGGCACACACGTGTACCTGCACAGGCACACGTGTGTGTATATGCACTGGGTGGAACGGCGGCCTTGAACCAGGCTGGGAGGTTGATGCCCGGCTGCCAGGTCTTGGCCTGGTGGGAACTGGCAAGCACCTGCTGGTAACTCACCTGGGCTTCTGTGGCTACAGACTCTGAGTTCATTGAAAATATCATTACCGCCTCTTGTCAGGAGCCAGAAGCCCACAGTGGAGTCCGTTGATGCCTGACTTAGCTTGTCCAGTAGTGAAAATAACACAATAAAACCCAGTTAACAGAGATGCCGTGGGTTTAATTAGTTCCTTAACAATTAAGGAAGAATTATGAGATCTGGAGCATTCCATCTTCAAAAGCAATTTGGGTGGATTGATGTCACCGTCTGACATCGCCAGAGTCGATTTGGGAAATTGCTCACATTATCTTGCTTCCAGGCAGGTACGTGCACTTTCCGATGGCTGTGAAGGAGGCGCCTCCAGGTAGCTTCCCAACGGGAACCTCCGGAGCCAAGGCCAAGGGCAGGGGTAGGCCTGCCTGCAGGGCTCAGGGGCCTCTGCCCCACCCCCTTTACATTCTGCAGACATTGAGCAAATAGAGGTGTTAGACAACATATTCTTCTGACTTCCTGTTTCTTATGTGCCTTTCCTGAACCTGCATCCAATTCTATGAAAGAGAATATGGCTCTGAGGCTCTTTGTGTTCAGTGGGTTGACTTGGCCATGTTTACAGCCCATGGGAGGCGGCCGAGAGCTGGGAGGCGCGGGGAAGTGGGAACTGCTCCATCAGGAGGCCCTTTGCTAGCTTGGCCTCCTAGGCTTCTGGTTATCTCAGTCAAGACGGACTCTCATTCAAAAGCATCCTTTTGGCAAGAGGCCATCTATAGACCCAGGTGTGTCCTTCCTAACCTTGGGCTGTGGTCCTCAGAGCAGCAGTATCCCCTGGGAGCTTCCTAGGCATGCGGAGTCCCAGGCCCTGTCCCACTGGATCAGAGTGTGCGGTTGAGCAGGATCCCAGGCAGTCTGTGGGCTGAGGAGCATTTGGGGAGCACTGCTTTACAACGCTGTGACTATCTTTTTGGTCCAAGAGTGTCCGGTCTGACTGTGGAGGCCAGACTCCTGTTGGGAAACTGAGGTTCTTGCTCCTGCAGGTGAGGGTTGGGCAGCCCCAGCCTTGGCTCTCCCCAGTCCTGAGAAGCCCTCCCACCCTACCCCAGCCCTCTCTGGGGGCAGCATTCTCCTCGAACCTTCCTTGGTGGTCCGATTTCAGCATGGTGCCCGCCCACAGAAGGCTCTATGCCACACTGACAGATGGCTCCAAGTAGGACAGACAGAAGAAATGTATGTTTCTCAAATGTGAGCTAAAAAGACTGCGTTCCCCCAGCTTCGGCTGCTGAGCAGCTGTCACTCAGGAGCATATGGCCCAGCGGTGACAGGGCAGGGACCCAGCTAATCCCACTCTTACAGAGATTAGCTCTGACGAGTCATAAGTGAAAAAAGTCACGCCTGTCGCCAGGGTGCTGCCTGGGAGGAGCCGGGAGGGCCTGCCCTGCAGTGTATTCCTTGAAGCACTTCCCTGACCACCCGGGCTCCGATCTGCCCACCAGCCTCCGAGTGAAATGCTGCTGCTAGAAGTGATGCTAACAATGACAGCGGTGACGAGACTCCTACCATTTAGTAACCACTTGCTGCGTGTTGTAAATAACACAGCAGGTTATATATTTATTTCTGCTACTTAGTTTAGTCTGCGCAGCAGCCTTTGCAGGGCCTTCTCATGGTCTCCATGTCGTAGATGAGGAAAATAGGTCTCTGAGATGTGATGGGTTGTCCCCAGGTGGTGGAAGTGATGGTCCCTCCAGTCTCTGGGCAGGTGAGCTCACACTCCTGCCTTCCTGTGGCCAGTTCATGGCAGGGAGATGCTGGCAAATACAGCAGAAGGAGGGGTGATCCTTGCAAAGCCCATGCAGAGCAGGTGACGCCCATATACCAAGGCTCACACTGCTCAGTGGCCAGGAAGGACTACAGTAAACGGGCAGGAAGGCCCAGCACCAGGCAAGGCTCGCTTTGGTTTCGAGTCCCAGCATGTCCACAGCCAAACCATGGTTCCTGGTGCCTTCATTTCTGCACAGAACCCCACACCTCGGTGTGCCCTCTGAGGTGAGGGGCTGAACGGGCTGAAATTTTATTGAGTGTCTGTGGAAAGCCAGGCCTCCTTTTGACACCTGTCCTGAAGCTGGGCCCGAGTGCGTGGCCAGGTTCCCTCTGCAGGTAGAGGCTCCGAGGCTGCGGGGACCCAGGAGAGATGAGCGTATAGGTTCTGACCAAGCCGCCATGACCCAGACTTTGCCACAAGCCCAAGATGACTCCAGGTGGCCTGCATTCCAGAAACGGATCCCTGTCCTCAGGCGAGACTGTTATTGTTACTGGCCACGTGCACTCTCACTCTGTCCAGGAACAGAGCTATGGGCTTGGAACATGGTCCCCATTAGCAACCGGAGTGGAGCTTCTGGTCCGATCGGAGCGAGGGAGAGAGTGCCGGATATGATGTTAGAACTTGAAGCATCTTCACCATATGACGTGCTTGGAAAAAGATCATTCCTCAGCCAAATTTGGGAGAGTTCCCTGAAAGCACTCATAGAGCTCTGATTCCCAGTAAGAGCAAGCGCCTCAGTTAATGAACTTGCATAGAGCTCATCCATGTGTCAGGAATGCAGACACGACTGAGACATGGGCCCCGCCCTCAAGGAGCTCAGAGTTGCGGAGGGGCAAACGGGCAAGGGATCCCCCTTTCCAAAGGCACGATTCTATCATTCATGGTTGAAATTATGACACGAAAATCCAAGGATTCATGATACGTTCTTTCTTGTATTGGGCATGTGATAGGCAGAACAATGGCCCCCTAAAGATGCCCACAGATGAATACCTGTGACTATGTTACCTTACACGGCATCAGAGACTTTGCAGATGTGACTAAGAGAAGGAGCTGGAGATGGAGGGACTCTTTTGGATGACCTGAGAGGGTCCAATGTAATACAAGGGTTCCTATACATGCATGGGAGAGCTAAGAGGATTCAAGTCAGAGAAGGAGATGAGAGGATGGGACAGAGATCAGAGTGATGCTGGGACATGAACCAAGTAACATAGGAAGCTTCTAGAAGCTGTAAATGCAAGAAAATTGCATTTCTCCTAGAGCCTCTAGAAGAAACTCAACCCTGACAAAACCTTGGCTTTAGCTCAATGAGACACATTTTGAGCTTCTGACCCAAAATGCTAATAAATTTGTGTCATTTTAAGCCACTAAGTTTGTATTATTTGTTATTGTAGCAAAAGGAACCTAAAAAAGGGCAGAGCCTAAGTCATGCATGTGATGATGTTGAGAGGGTAGTGAGGCACCTGTCACACATCTGCCCACCCCAAAGTGGTACAATCACTACTTGTCATCATCTATGTGGCAACAGCCACAGAGTCATGTTCTACTGCACTTATGGGGGGAAATGATATACTATTATGATATTTACAAATTTGGGAGGTTGTGATGGGCTCAGATGCTGGTCCTTGGCAATGTTTGGACTCTGTTGTTCAGGTGAGCACAGGGCCAACATGGACCCCAGAGGAGGGATGTCTTCACCAGGATGGTGAGTCAGAAAGGACCTCCTGAAGGAGAAGATGCTGGTGCTGTTTTGAGGGATGGCTAGGACCCAGCCCAATGACTGATGACAAGGACCAAGGAATCACAGGACAAAGCACTCAGTGATGAACATGGTTCTGTATTAAGAGCATATGAATTATGAGGCTGAGACTGTAGAGAGAAACACATCTGTCTGATCATGGAGGGTAGTTGAGGCCATGGTGCAGGAAATGAATTTTACTATTTTGGCAATAATGACAAGCCATCAAAAATTTTTAAACACGGGTTAAAATGATCAGTCTGTGCTTTAGAAAAACCATATTGACCTATCAAGGTTAGATTGGAGGGGGCAGAACTGAGGTCTAATGAGGAGAATTCTAGATGAGAAGATGAGGGTTTTCCTGGATAAACGTATTGCTGAGATGCTCTCTTCTTCCCCTGAGACTAGCAGACCTCACAAAGCTCTTCCCTTGGATGCCTTCTCTTACCTTTTTAGTTACATGAGTGGGCTTCTCCCTCAGACCCTTTATCTCTCCAGAATAACAAGGCCCATATATTTTGGACTCTGACATAGCACTGTGAATAGTTAAAGAATCCAGGCTTGAGTAACTTCTGTTCTGGATGCTTAAAAGATGCTGGAGATACTGTTCTCAAGCCCCTCTTGGAATGTGTCCAAAGTTTCCAACAGCTGGAGATCTGAATAAACACTGGGAAATAGTCAACACTATTCTGTTTTTTCCCCAAGTTCAAAATCAAGGAGTCTGGAAGCTACAGATGGAGGAGACTAGTGTTCATCTACTGCAGAATTCTAGAACAGGTTACAAAGCAGATGGTTAGTATTTTGAAGAGAATTCAGTGATGACAATGATCAATCCATTAATTCATCAAAAATAAGATCTGTCCTTCCATTCCCCAAACTGTAAAGAGACTAGACCTGGGGCAAAACATCTGAAGAACCTATCTCCTATTGCAACAGCAAAGGACAAACAAAGAATGCCCTTTGTGTGCTTTTTGTGTGTTGGGCATGGAGGAGAATTCTGAGGTCAAGAATGGTCCTCAGATGCCACAACCAGCAATAGGATTCTTAGGGGGAAACTCTTTGCTTGTCTCACTTGGATGCCTGAAAGATCCTGGATAACTTTGCTTTGGAAGTGAGCCCAGGGAGACAGAGGAAAAGGAGGGAAGCAAAGATGTTAAAGAGGGCCTAAAGGCCAGAAAGGTTAAATGGATAGAAAGTATTTTATTTTTCAATCATACTATCACACCATATTAGAGCTGAATCCTCTAGACAGTCCATTCACTTGTGGATTTAATGACATGTTTCTGAGAGACTATTGTGCACCAAACGCTGTGTTGAGCATAGAGGATACGAAACAGCCTTCTCTAACAGGTGTTTCCCTGGCAACTGGACTCAAGGTAGAAAAAGAAACAATGATAAACAGTAATTTTGTACCCAGCCCCTGTTCATACCAGTTAGATCGATGTTTCTGGTAGGCTCAATGCTGTAACTTGCCGAGGGATTTCTCAACAGCTCTTTGATGGTACCTTGCTTTGAAAGGCATGTATTCCACTGTTGCTGCATTAAAATGTATTTTTAAAATATCACAGCATTTGTTCTTTTTCAGACAAGTAAACAGAACCATCAAGAAATTATTAAAAGTTCTACCAAATTCAGAGTTATTAAGAAAGCTGGTATCTGACCCTCAACACGAGCACATTCACACATGATATTCTGCCCCTGAAGTGATAGGTTCAAGATTTCAGAATCTTGCCCAGATATAACTTACTCAAGGGAGCTATTTGAAATAATGAAAATGATCTTACTTGTATTATCGGTGTTTCAAAGAAACATTTTAATCAGATCACTTATTTCTCAGCTTGAATGAGTGCCTCTTCCCAACACAACCAAATTCTCACTGGATATGAAAAAGCAGAATGACTATAGTTGCCACTATTGCCTCATATCCTGAACCAAGATCAGGAGGCATACTATAGACCTCCAGCTGCAGGTAAACAATGGCTGGGTTGACTCTGAGGCCTAACCTTTTATTTTTATGTGATTATGTCCTTTCTCCTGACACCCATGGCCAGTCCTTGCCTGCTGGAGACCTACATAACAGCCCACAAAGCCATCATTGCTCGGAGGAAAAAAATCGTTTGCCTGTGGTATGGTTTTCAGCAACAAATACAGTAAAAAGATACTGGGCCCTTTCACTTTGTCACTGTGCTATATGCATACCAGCAGCTCATTCATTACCTTCCTCTCAGTGGTGATGATAATTGTTCTCTTGCGGTTGTATGCTACTGATATTATCTATCGTCCATCAGTGTTAGGTCCTTAAGAAAGTGTGCTACTTTCTCTTTCTCTCTCTCAATCTGCGCACCATATTTGTCATTAACTTTGTGGGTGGTTTTACAAGCTCCTTGGTAACAGTGTAATTGTGTCGGCTTTTGTGCTATGAAAATTCAACTTGGAATAATGCTCCTTGGGTTTTCTCCCCACCCCCTGCATTTAGCATGATACTATTCATTAATTTCCTATAAGGACATTCTATACAATTTGTCCTGCAATATTCAGATTGGCTCAGTAGAGATATCAACAAACTTTGATCAAAAATGACTTTATGAGACGGTATGATTAATTTTTCTTATTATAGTGTGTTGGGAACTAAGGATGATTGGATGCTCTACCCCAAAACTCTGATTTCTGAATAGACCATTTTACTTCTGAGCCACATTTTTCTTTTGTTGGCTGCTTGAACAAAATTATCAGTGAGAGCATGCTGCTCCATCATACATGAAATACTATTCTATATTTGATATATAGTCATATTCACTTATTCATTTATGACCTTGCTCTGAGTTGTAATGTTTACTATTATCATTATAACTTTTTTGTTTCTCTGAACTCCTTTTGAGCCATTAGTTCATTCTTTTGGGATTTGAAGAAGAATACAGCAAAACAATAATACATATATACATTTCCCGAAATATACAATAACATGCAATGAGGTAAAGAAATGATAGCTAAGATATCTTATTAAGAGAATATCTTAAGGGAATTGATAACATAATCCATATAGTATTTGTCAACCCTTTAAGCATATAATGGTTATTTAAAAACATATACTTTTTATGTTGTGAAAATTCACAATCCTTCATTTCAAATTTATGAAATGTATGTGAACATGGTTGCTTCAACAGGTTTTCGGTCAAAACCATCTCACCACCTATAGACCATATGCAAGACTACGGGGAAACACCAGGGACCCACAGACCCCTCTTGGAGAAATCCCTCCCACATGGCATCCTCCTTGGACTCACCCCGACTGGCAGCGTTTGTCTTTCGCATCCATCTGTGGCCTTTTCACAACTAGGCTGTTGGGATGATTGTCCCCAAATTCTTTGCATATGTCTGGGTGTTCTGTGCATGCTCTTATTCATGAGACACGGTTTCTCCTTCCCACTTCTGGAGGAACCAGTTGTGAGGCCAAGAGCAGCATGGCCTCCTGCCTTCACATTCACAGGGAATCTCTGGTGTCCCCATTGCAAAGACCACTGGCCTTCACCACAGCACCCTCTCAAAGGCTGATTTGAGCCCAGGTGTCTGGGCCAGAAAAAACTTCCAATGGCAGCACTTTGTGATGCACCTCATGGTCCCTGTAATCTTGAATATTCTCTCCATCTGAGCTGTGTGCTACCTGGTGGGCTCCCCAGGTAAGGCTCATTCTCAATCCCCATATACTGCTGGGGACCAGAGGGTGATGCTTGCTCCTTATGGTCATAGCTGAGGGGTCAACCCCAGAAGGTTCATCATTGCCTATCTAGGAGGTTCTTTGGTCCCTCCTACATGTAGACTCCTTTGAGTCTATTCCATCAGCTCTCCAGACAACCCGGGGCAGGACTGATTTTGCAATGAGGACATAACTTAGTCCTGGACTCTGGGATTCTACTCTATCTAGTGGGTCTCCAATGCTCACAGAATCCAGCCCTATAGTGTTCAAGGCCCTCCACAATGCTGGCATCATCTCGCATCATTGTGCCTCTGCACTTCCTGGCACTGAGTCTGTTTCCTGCACATCTGACCCCTGGCTATTCCTCATGTTTGATGCCCTATCAAGTCTCAAGATGTTTGCCTCCAAGTTCATCTGGCTCCTCCTTCTGGAACAAATGCGCCTCTGTGTCTATCTCTGCTCAAATACGATCTTCTGTGTAAGCTCTCCATAGATTCCTAACCAGCACGAGATTTGAAGTCAGACAGACCTGAGTTCAAGTTCCAGACCTGCCTCTTACTCACCAGGTGACGTTGCATTTTCCACTAAACCCTTCTGTAGTTTAACCTTTCCATTTGAAAAACAGGGGCAAAGATTCCCTATATTGGAAGGACATTTTCCAAAACCAAGGCAGTGATGGCTTTAAAGTGCCCAGCACAGATATTATGCCTGAAGCAACACATCCCTGCTCCATCCAATCTCTGGTTCCTCAGCATGTGGGTCTCACTTCTGTTTGGACCCTACTTAATTTTCTTTATAATTAGCTACACACACATCTGTCTCCTGCATTAAGCTGTGGAATCAATTTCTAAGGCCAGGAATCATTTTTTTCATCTCCTGGTTCTCCTTGGTGCCCAGGTTAGAGCAGGTGCTCAGTAAATAACTGTTTATTGGAGCTGGAACTTCTGTGAAGTTATGTTTTTATATATGTTATGTATGTGTGTAATTTATGCATTCACCTTGGAAGGCAATGAGAATGAATACAGAATAGGGAGTTGCTATTTCAGTGAAAGGCATGATATAGCCAGAATAGCAGGCTGTAACTTTTTAAGTATGCGTGGCACTGTGCAGAACACAGGGAAGAAGTCAGCTTTCTTCCCCACAAGAGCAGAAGGAAAAACGAGGTGATAAGGTGGGCGGGCACGCTGGAGGAGAAAGAGCATGCTCTTGAGAAAGCCCTCACCCGAACCTTCTCTGCAAAATGTCTGTGTTCCTCTGGGCAAGGATGCCACGTGAAAACACCTTTCTTTCAAGCTTCTCTGGGATATTAATGATGAAAGGACCACAGACACACAACACACACACAACACACACACACACACACACAACTGTTTTCCCTTGCAGGATTAGCGACGTTTTGACCCAATGCCTGATTTCCTCAACCATGTTCCTATGCGATGATCCTTTGCCACACACAAGACTGTCATTGTATATTCATTCATTAGAGATAATGATTTTGAGTTTCTGTCCCCACTGACCTGTGGACAGATGGCGAGCATGAATGCCACGTTTATCTGGACACCGGATCAGCTCCAGCAGCCCTCTGTCGGGTCTGATCACCCTGTGGCCACTGCGTCGCAGACCTCCTCCTCCTCCTCCTCTCCTCCTGGGGGGGGCTGCCAACTGGGTGCACTGAACGTGAACTTCTGCAGAAATGGGCCTTTTGGTCATGACCGATTTTGCTTTCTTTTCATAACCATCCGATAAATGTCAGGGCTGCTTAGAGTTAATCATTTCAGATTGCAATAAAAACAATTTGAAGTTCTAGATTGTTAGAAGCATTGCTCGGTTCTGAATAATAATTGCTGCTCTTTCTTCCCGTACCCACTCCCTGTCTGTCTCTTTAACACACAAGTGTTCAAGCAAAGCATAGACATTGAACACAAGTGTTGCATTTGTAAATCATACCTGCTGAACGTTTGAATGCATTTAAAGTTCTGATTGCAATTCTTAGCGGAAATACCTTATGGTGGACCCATTTAGTGAAAAACGGGCAAACCACTAATTTGATCAGATAAGACAGATTGTTCTCTGTGGTCATTACTTTCTTTTAACAAAAATTGTTTCTCTTAGCAAAAACATTTACAAGAGGGTAGTTTTAATGAACCATTTCCTCTATTGCTTTTGAAAAGATATTTCGCTATGCTCAACTTTTAGAATTGGATTTTTATAAATGAATAAAGTAGATCAATTTGACTTAATCACCAATTGCAAAGGCTCTTTCAAGGACAGTTACACTCAGAGCTTCTGACAATTGCTATTATTTCATTCAACAAACAATTTCTACTTATAAAATTCTAGCGCAAGACTTGACCTCTATATGTCAAGGCAGTTTTCCCTCTTCCAAGAAAGATTGACTATCTCTTAGACTTCACCAGTGAGAAAAAAAGGGTAATCTGAGTTCAGTGATCCCCAGGAGAGTTCATTTCCTCCCATTAATATGCTATCAGTAATGATCTCCTCTACAATATTAGTATTTTAAAACTAGGTCCCAAATATGTTGGAAAACTTTGTCGGATGATATCTCCTCCTTCTGCTATTCCGCCTCCTCCTCCTTCCCATCACTACTGTGACTCCAAATGTTTTCTCCAAGCTCAATTCTGCATCGACAATGTCCTTTAAAGCACAATGAAGCTGTGGATCCTTCCAGTCAAGTGGCACGCCTTTTGAGACCTCTCACCATTGCATTTTTCTAAGTTCCTGGGTAAATTCCTTCATCTCTATCTACCCCGATTCTTTTTTTTAAAATTTTGTTTTATTGCTTAAAGTATTACAAAGAGTATTACATATGTCTCCCTCCCCACCCCCCCACCACTTTACATTCCCCCAGGCCTCTCCTACCCCCCAGTGTCTTGTGTCCATCATCCGAGAGATGCAAATCAAAACAACAATGAGGTACTATCTCACACCTGTCAGAATGGCTATCATCAACAAATCAACAAACGACAAGTGCTGGGGAGGATGCAGAGAAAAGGGAATACTCTGCGCTGCTGGTGGGAATGCAGACTGGTGCAGCCACTATGGAAGACAGTATGGAGTTTCCTCAAAAAACTAAAAATGGAACTCCCATTTGACCCAGTGATCCCACTTCTAGGAATATATCCCAAGAAACCAGAAACACCAATCAGAAAGGATATATGCATCCCTATGTTCATAGCAGCACAATTCACCATAGCTAAGATTTGGAAACAGCCTAAGTGCCCATCAGCAGATGAGTGGATTAGAAAACTGTGGTACATCTACACAATGGAATACTGTGCTACCCCGATTCTTTCCATGCTTTAAGGCTCATCTCAGGTACCACTTGCTCCATTCTCCATGCCACCCTCCCATAATCTTCTCTTGGCACTGGACCCTCCCCTCCTCACTGGTCCTGCATCTGTCCCTCTTTCATTCTTGCAAACTTTTTCTCCAGCTAGCTAACTCACTCCGTATCCTTCTGTCATCAGGCTGCTCCTCCCCACAGGACCACATGGGATCAAGTTCATAGACTGACTTGGCTATGTCTTCTGGACTCATTTCTTTTTCTTATTAACATACCTTATTGTTTTAGAACAGTTTTAGATTTACAGAAAAATTGAAGAGATAGTGCAAGAGTTCCCATATACCCTGTAGCCAGATTCCTCCACTGTTAACATTTCACATTAACAGGGCACATGTTACAATTAATAAACCAATATTGATACATTATTATTAACTAGAGTCCATAGTTTATTATGATTCCCATTGATTTTATCTGGTGACTTTTTCTCTCCCAGGATGCCATCCATGATACCACATTGCAGTTAGTTCTTGGGTCTCCTTAGGTTCTTCTTGGCTATGAAAGTTCCTCACTCTCCTTGTTCATGGTGACCTTGACAGTTTTGCAAACATTAGTCAGATATTTTGTAGAGGTCCCTCTATTGGGATTTGTCTGATGTTTCATCTCATGATTGAACGTTATCGGGAGGAAGATCACAGAGGGAAAGAGCCATTCTCATCACATCATATCAAGGTTACATACTATCAATAAGACTTATCACCATCGATGTTGACCTTGATCACCTGGCTGAGGTAGTGTTTGTCAGGCTTCCCAACTGGAAAGTTACTCTTTCTGCCACCCTCACCCTTTCCATATTGTACACATTGGAAAGAAGTCAGTATATGCAGCCCACACCCAGGAGTGGGAGGTTATGCTTCAGCATCTCCAGGGTATTGTCTACATCAATGAACTGTGTCAATGATTTGTATCAATGAACTCTTCTGTGAAGGAGATTTGTCTCTGCCCCTCCTGGCTTGACATGCTCCAGGGTCATTCTCAGCACCACATCCCTCCCTGATTCAATCAAGGTGTTGGGTTCTGAGTCAACAGCTCATCCTCCTTCAGCATCTCCACCCCCAATGTGCTTAGCTACCCACCTCTGCAACACCCCCCAGGAAGAATTAGCATAGCTTACAAAGCAGAACCACTGCCTCTGCATGCAGACAGGGCCTTTCATTATCTGACATGTCTACTGTCTCATTCTCCTCTTTGCTCTATCTTTGATCCAAACCAAACGAAGTATCATCCCACCCAGAGCTCCACACTATTTCAAGTCTCTATGTCTTTCCACATACTCTTCTTTCTACCTGATTGCCCCTCCCCTCCTTGCCCACCTTTTAAGCCCTGAAAACAGCTCAACCTTCTCATCCTCCAGGGAATTTCTCTGAACCAGTCAGAGTTAAGCCTTCCTTTGCACCACAAATCATTTTGGTAGATCCTCTAGCAAGTGGTATTTTCATTATTTGTTCATATGTCTACCTCCCTGTAAGTTTCTGAATTACCTATCTCTGTACTATCAATATCCAACACAGTGTCTGAATAATGTGACTTTTCACACTTATACCAACAACTCTCCCATTCGCCTGGTGACCTCATAGAGGGCAGGCACCCCAGCCCTCCATTCTTGCAAAGTGGCTGAAGGTTCACCTTCCCATGGCAGGTCACGAACACCTCTTACGTGAGGGTTGACTAGTAGTCAGGGCATGGTGCTGGGATGGGCTCCTCCTTGAAGGCAGGATGTTGCACGTGCCCAAAGAGCTGCTGATTATAAACAAGCCATTGAAATAAGTGGCTGCTGCATCTGACAGTTGGTTTTGGTTGCAGAAAAACGCTGACCATCTTTTAATACTTAGACAGGAAAGCGGCTCTGCAATCAAACATAATTGGAAGATTACAGGAGCTCAAAATTACCCTATAGCAGAAATCTCTCTTATGCTAGGTGGAGAAACCTGGGCATTGATTCCTCTCCCCAACCCCCCATCTTTATGTGAAGAGCCTCTTAAAGATAATCAGATTTCATTGAGAAGATACAATGGCAGATTTTCCGGTTAAACAAATACCTCCGTGGATATTCACAAAGATGTCCTGCAATGGTGTCAGAAATAACATAGAAACCCCTCATCAGGGTAATTGAGATTTGTATAAATCTGAGTGTGCAAGACTCTTAGGCTGAACTCCATTTAGTCCTTGACTCGCCCCCCACCCTGCTGTTCAGGGACATGGCCTCCAGGTGTGCAGTGATGACTGCGCCAAAGTATCCCATAAAATAGGCCATTAGTCATTCTAAAGATGTGGAGAACTGAAAACTACATGTTCCTACATTTATCCAAGCAATGATATTTTCTTTTTTTTTGACATAATTTTTTATTGATTTTTAGAGAGAGAGCGGAAGGGAGAGGGAAAGAGAGAAACATTGATACAAGAGCAAAATATTGAGTGGCTGCCTCCTGCATGCCCCTTGCAGAAATGCCTTTTCCCTACCAGGGATCAAGCCTACAAGCTGGGCATGTGCCCTGACCTGGAATCAAATCGGCAACCCCTTAGTGCACAGGACAATGCCCAACCAGCTGAGCCATACCACCCAGGGCATATATTTTCTTAAAAACATTATATCATTAGCACTCTCATACACTACTTGTGGGGCTACACATTGCTGCAGCCTTTGTAGAAAGCAATTGGACAATACATTTCAAATGCCTTGGAAACACTCATACCCAGTAGTTTTATTTCTGGGTTCATATTGTTTATTTTTTTCAAAACTCTTCATTATGAAAAACTTCTAACCAATATAAGAATATAAGAGAATAATGAAATCCCATGTACCCAACCTCCAGATTCAGTAATTCTCAATTCATGGCCAAGCTTGTTTTAACTACCCCAATGTGGCAGAAGGAACTGGTAGAAAAGGAGTAGGAAATAAGGCGGGACCTTGATTTTCTCCACCAGCAGAAGTAATCCTAAGCTTTGATTGGCATTTCAGGAAGCTGTCAGCCACCTCAGGCAGTCTCAGACAGAGAGGCTAAAAAGAAAGCTAGTGTGCAGAAGAGATGGCCCTCTGGTATGTGGCATGGGAGGAAACGAAAGGCAAAAATATGGGAGTAGAAAGGGGAGGCCAGGGCAATGGGGGGATAAGGATACATATGTAATACCTTAATCAATAAAAAAAAGGGGGATACCAAACAGAGGAGGGAGGTGGGGTTCAGGGGAGTGGAGGAGGACAGAAGCAGAGGGAGCTGCCTGGGGTGACATGGGAGAGGCTTGGCATGGCACAGCCGGCTGCTAGGCTTTTGTTCTACTCTAGGCTCTACACCTTTCTGCACCTCAGTTTTCCTGTCTGTAAGTGGGGCTGAATGAACCCTGCTCTTCTCATAACTTCACGATGAGGATCAAAGAAGATGTTGAAAGTGAAAGGACCTTGGGGATGACAAGCACTGAGACCAGGAAAGGGGCTCATTTTGAAGGAGGTTCCAACAACAGTAGTTTGGACAATGAGAATCTACCGTTTCCAGAATGCTAGTTCTCACCGTGGCCCTCTGGTTGTGTACAGCAGCCATGGACACAGTTCCTAATCCGTGCCACGCTCTGTGTCCAGCTTCAGAGGAACCAAGAAGGACTAGACTAGATCCTGACTTATGACCAAAGGTGATGGTGGGTGGGCGAGGCCAGCTCAGCTTACACATGAGTGCCTTCCAGACTTCTGGTATTTATTGAGGTCTTCCGATGCCAGCAATTACAGTGTTGTAGGCTCAGAGGACATAGAAGTGAATAGCAGAGTTACCTGTGGGAGGATGTAACCGGAAGTAACCCGAGCCTTGGAATATTGGCAGTTTGGGCATCGCCTGGAAGTTTATAAAAATGCAAAATCTTGGGGCCCTGCCTAGACTGGTGCTGTCAGCATCTGCATTCTAACAAACCCCCAGGTGATCCATATGCCCCCTGAAATCGCAGAGGCAGTCACACTACTGACATTCTGGACTCAATACTTCTTCGTTTGGGGGAAATGCCCTGTGCATTGTGGGATATTTGGCGGCATCCAAGGTTTCTACCCACTAGATGTCAGTAGCATCCCCACTTCAGTTGTAAAAACCAAAAATGTCCCCTGGGAAACAAAGTCACCCCACCATTGAGACCACTGGACTGGAGCAGGGCTTCTCAAAACATGGTCCAGGAGTCATAGCCTCCACCTGGAAACTGGCTAGGAATGCAGATTCTCAGACCTGTCCCTGACCCACTGAATCAGAAGCTGGGGAGGTGGGGCCAAGCAGCCTGTGGTTCCACAAATCCTCCAGGTGATTGTGATGAACACTGAAAGGTGTTGGAACAGTGGTTGTCATCCTTGAAGGCACAGAGTTTTGAAAACTGTGTAATATCTGGGTCCCACCCCAAACCAGTTACATCAGATCTCTAGGAGAAAGTGACCCAGATTACTCAAATGCACAGCCCCAACTGAAAGCAATCCTGGCAAATGCAGGGAAAGGGCTCACCCTCGCTCACGGGGCAGCCAATAAAAAAAGACCAGAAGTCACATCTCCTGACTCTCTGGTCCAGGGGTCTTTCCTCAGTAGGAGGATGACAAGGTGACAGACAGCTTCTTGAACGGGCTCCTGAGGAATTCCACACCCAAAGGGCATGCTTAGACACATCTTTGATCCATGTCTTGGTCCATGCAAAATGCTCTGAGATCTCCTGTGACACAGATTCCCCAGGGGCTTCGCAGATAGGTTAGGAAGAATTTACTGTGTTCATGGTTTTCTGGACACCAGCTAAGAGTCCTCCAGGCCTTCCTCTCTCTGTCTGCTGTCTCCACCCCTAACACTCCGAGGTCAGAACGTTTGCTGACCTCTTTTCACAGGGCTCCATAGGTGATGTCGCCCTATCGGGAAACACCAGAAACGTCAACACTCATATAAAAATGTTTGTCGCAGGTGATAACCCACAGAGTCACTCAAGCACCACGGGACAAAAATAGGCAGAAGGAGCTTTTGAAATTCTTTAGGGGAAGATAGGCAGTAAGTGGACTTCACACTCTTTCCTCAGCATCCTCCCACACTGTTTAAAACCAGCCCAGAGTCCGGCTCCTGGTGAAGCCAGACATTATCCATGGAGAGCTCTCACGTTCTGTCATGACCCCAGTCCAAATAGCTCATGGCCTTTCTCCTCCATCATCCTAGTAATCATCACAATCACTCCATGGAGAGGGGTTTAGCTGCACTTCACAGCCCTGGAAGCTGCGACTCAGACACATCTTACTTCTCCTAGTCAACTGGTCAACTTACTGATTGCTGAGCAGAGGGTTCATGCTGGCATAGGGGATGGTTTTGGCCAACATTCATAGAACCTATATAGTCAGATGCAAAGGTCAATAGATAAACAATGTGGCCTGGGTTTGTGCCAGTTATTTACTTTGGTCTCTCAGCCAAACCTATTCCCTAATCTGCTCTGTGATGCTGGGGTTGGGAGTCTGCAAACCACATGTCCCAGACTCCCTTGCCAGCTGGCTCCCTCTTAGCTTCTGGCAACAGGAGGGATCAAGGAAAGTCTTCGTTTTTTTCCCCAGCTCTCACGGCAGCAGAGGAGAGCTCCAGTCCCTCTCAGCTGGTGACACTACAGACCCCAGCCATGTCCTTACACCTGCCATCCAGGCACTGAGGTCCCAGTGCCACCTGTGAATGCTTGCCCTTCCCCCACCCCCACCCCTGCAGAGGTCTAAGCTCCAACTGTGTGGGCCCGCTTGGAGGTCCCACCCCACACATGTGCCAGCTGCTTGGAGGTCAGAGCACTACCCCACAGGTCTCTTCTCTGAACTTCTAGATTCTGGTAACTCCATCTCTTCCCTTTTATTCTCCCAAACTTAGGGCTAGTACTTGCTTCCTGAAGTCACGAACCTCTGGGCTAACTTAGCATTGATTCTTAAAAAGCTTTTGTCTTCAACACCTATGCAGCAAATCTGTATTCGATCCCCTCTGTTTGGAATAACATTATGGTTACCAGGTCTGGACTGGACCCATGTGAGCTACACTTGAGGAAGTCCTTAAAAAAAAATAGAGGGGCGGTGGGGGTGGGGGTGGGGGATAAAGCTGAGAAGTGGAGGATGAATACAAGGTAGCCAGGGGAGAGAGGAAGGAAGAGTGTGGCAGGAAGAAGGAAAAGCTTGTGCAAAGGCCCAGAATGTGAGAGAAGTTGAGAGAAGATGGACATAGTTGGAGTGAGAGTGGAGGGGAACGGGGCTGGAGGGACGTGCTGAGGCCCTCCTGGGGGGCCCTGCAGCTGCTTGGAGTCCCAGCCCCCGACTGTCCTCCAGGTACGTAACATGGTGCCCTGGCTCGTGTGTAGGTCATGTGAAAGTGTTGGGTCTTCTCTCAGGGGTCATGGAGAATCATTAAAGGTTTTTAAATGGGAGAGATACGTGATGTCATTTGTATTAGAAAAAAGGCTATTTTATTGTGGTGTAGAGACTATATTGGAGAGGAGCTAGGAAGCCAGTTAGAAGGTGCGTGTAGCAGTTTCTCCAGGAAGAGAGAGGGAGGAATGGGGTTTCAATGTGGCGTTCCCTCACTTAGTGACGTGGGGTTAGTCCTTTCCTCTTCCCCATCAACCATCTATAAAATGAGGAGGTTAGACCAGAGCACGGATTCTGCTGGGGTGTGAGCCCATCGGGGGTCCATGGATAGGCATCAGAGAGTCGCAGGGCCCTAGAGAACGTTCACACATGGTTGGATGTACGTCCACATGGGCCTTTCTCCCACAGGGAAACAGTCCCTAGCTCTCACCGCATTCTCTGAGCCAGATTATCCCAGAGTTCAAAATCACTGCTTTAAACCGTTTTGGATGCATCTACAGCTCCTGCTGTCAGTGATTCAAAGTCCTGTGCCTTCCCGGGTGGGGGGCGGGGGGGGGCGCGGGGAAGGTGATACATTCTCCCAGTTCTCCCGTTGGCTGTGGAAAGTGAGGGAGGGTGAGGCGGGTGTGCTGACACCAACCCCGAGGCTGATCGCTGTCCCCCTGGAGCTGCTAGGTGGTGAGTCACGGCCTGTCACTGTGTGTTTTCTGAGCAGGAGGCTGGAGGGCACCATTTCTCTGCAACGGTCACAACAACTCAAAGAGGTGACAGATGAGAGGACCGAGGTTGACCCTGCTTCGTCAACTGTCCGGAGGGCCCCGGAGGCCACCACACCTCCCTGCTCTCCTGCACCAGAATGAGGGGCCACTGGTGGGGCGGGGGTGCCCTGCCACCCCCACTCCTGCATGCTCCTCACCTCCAGCCTGTGCTTTCTCTAACAAGCTCTTCTCTCTCCCCTCTCTTCCAACAGAACTATGTTTCCCCCAGAACAACACAATCTAAAATCAGACTCAACCTCAGTCTTATGAATTGAGGTCACTGGGTCCCATCTCCAAATGGAAATGTAGCTTCTCTCTGCAGCAAGACGGGAAATTTGGTTCCTTTCCGTGAAAGTAGGTCAGGCACCAGAACGTCTTAGGGGCTGGGGTCTTTTCACAGTGCCCCCAATGTCACGGCAGGTGGGGCAGCTGCTCCCTGCGTCTGCGCCCACCCCGCCTGGCCCGTCCAGCCTGGGCCTGCGTCCCTCAACCTGGGTGCATGGTGCGGCAGACAGATGCCTTTCCTATGACTCCCACATGCCCCATCTTGCTGGGATTTTTCAAATTTCTCTGCAGAAGCTCTTTACGGTCCATGACCCTGGCCACTGCAGAGCCGAAAAGACAACAGATTTATGATGGGCCTGGAGAGCAACAATCCAAGGATGCGTTTTCCCTGCTTTCAGTCGGTAATTTATTTTTAAATGATCTTTCTGGTATTTATGGGTCTCGGGGACTCTGATGGCCGGGTGAACTGCGTCTTATCAGACTGGCCAAACTAACCAGATTAAAAGGGAGCCCTTCCATTTTATCAAAAGGAGGATTCAGAGGGCGTCTTAGAAGTGCAGCCGGACTGGGACGTTCCTTTTGTCCTTGAACTGTGATGCAGCTCAGAGCAAAGCATTTGGGCCTTGGAGCCCAATACACCGGGGTCAAGACCTTCCCCAGCTCCTCAGGGAGGACACAGCTGAGGCAGGACCTTCGTGGCTTCCTGCCTGGGAAAGTGGGGCTCAGGACACCCATAGCAGGTGCTTATGGGGTGATTAGGGGAGACCAAATGAAACATCTGGCACATCTCCATGCCATAAATGCCATCTATTGATTCTTGTCACCTTCCTTACCTGTGGGAGCTCACAACTCAGAACCCAGGATGTAAAGATGATCATCTTTATATGGGGTTTTAACACTCCACGTATAGATTTAAACCATTAAGCTGCCTGGAACCCCAAACCCTGGTGTTCAGATCACATCCGAGGGTCAGGAGGCGAGGCTGGCAGTGTATGTCTCTCACCGAAATGAAGATCCGCTTCCACTCCAGCGTAATTACAGTTTAGCGAGGCCTTGTCTTCCGCTGATGATTTTCACAGTACACAACTGTCTATTGTTCTCCTGGAGCTCGTTACCATGGCGACCTAATTAAAGCAGCATCCCATGCTGCCAGCCCATAGGTAGAGGCTGAGTGTGCAGCTCCTTGTGGCCAGGGGCGTGTGGCCCACCCCTCCTGAGGCCCTTCTCCAAATTCTAAAACGAGGGCTGGTTGTCCGGGATATGATCCAGAAAGATGTCTCTGTTTTTTGAAATGAGCTATGAGTTAAACCCCATAGCCTCTGTGTTTTCAGAAGGGAAGATGAGGAGCTAGGTGCTGCAGCCTTGCTTTGTGACCTTGGGGAAGGTTGCTTAGTATGCTCCGCTCTCAGGTTTGTCATGTGTAACCAGGATGGCAACAGCTGCTTAGCAGAGCAAGGTCTGTGAAAGCGCTATGAACAAAAATGCAAGGGATGATCATCGTCTCCACCCTTCCTCTTGATCTCTTTCCCAGTGGCAGGACTGCAGGGGGGTTAGGGAGAGAACAAGGACCTTACAGCTAGCAGACTCACGTCCAAAGCAGGACCCGAGGCAGTTGGGGAGTGGCCACTCTGGATTGTCACTTAGTCTGTAAGATGGGGACAATAGTAGCCAGCTCACATGGTTATGACAATACAATGAGATATGCAAAGTGCCTGACACCTGCCTGGCCTACAGTGGGCCCTCAACAAATGCCAGGCCATCGGAAGGACAGTCAGGGCTCCCCAATGGCCATGGAGAGGTGTGCAGGCACGCCATGTAGTGTGGCATTGGCTCTGGAGTTATTGTGCAGAGTTCCAATCCTGGGCAGGTCACTTAATTTTTTTTCTATCTCTAGACTTGTCTGTAAAGTGGGAATACAAGTGATGGAGCTGGGTCTATATGAAGGATAATGGTGCACACCTAGCAGATACTGACACTGAGTCAGGTTGATTATCAGTGTCCTAATTTGACAGTGTTTGTCAGAGGCAATAAGCCTCTTCACTCTTTGAACACAGTGCTTAGCCCTTATATCATGAGCATGTTCCCAGTTAATGAGCATTTTCTAGGTGCCAACACTCACACGTGTCTTCTTTGTTAATCCAAACGTCCATCTTACAATGTGAGTACCACTGATGCTTCCATTTTCAGAAGGATGGACACAGATGGAGACAGGTAAGGTGATTGCTCAGGAGACACTGCTCCTAGGGAATGAAACTGGGATCTGAGCAGAGGCAGCCACCTCAACCTTCTGGTTTTCCTTAACCACTATTGTCTGTTGCCACTCACTGGATTGTTATTGAAAACCCATGAAGAAGGCACTCATATTCATTCCCAGCTAAGTTGGTGAGTGAACAGATCTAGAGAAAGGCAAGGTTCTGCACAGGGCCCAACAACCAGTCAATAGTAGGGACTGGACTTCAATGTTGCCCATTCCCCCAAATTCAAAGGTTCTCCTATCTCATTGTCCTTCACCAGCCCTGTTGAATATTGCTCATAGTGGCAAGCTAACCAATTAGCCACCTGCCAATGTCTTGCCCCCTTGCCTCTGGTGTTGCCTCCCCTAGCATTCCCCCAGTGCTATATGAGTCTATGAGTCGGGCCGTGTAGCATGGCCATGTGCTACTGATTATTTACAGAGCTCATCAAAGGCCCGACCTCTCTCCTTGTAGCCAGAACAGCTCAACACCTCGTCCACCCACCACAGCCCTCATTTCCTTTTTATGAAGATTGGGGAGCAACAACATTGCAAAGGCTACCAATTAAATGAACCTTGTTGTGCCCGTAACCACAGTGCACCTTTGGAGAATTGGGCATTGTAGTTAGTAACTGATGGGCCAACACGTGTTCTTTACGATCCTGCAATTCTTTTCCCAAGACATTGACTGCTCTCCCTCAATTTCTGATGCTCTGTGCTCTTCCAGTCAGTCCAAGGGACAGGGCTAGGGCTCCACTTGACATATTTCCATCTGGTCTCCGCTAAGCACCAGAGTCCACCTACAGGCTCCTAATACCCTAGAGTCCAGGACAAGTGCACAGCCCTAAAGTGGCAACTTTAATGGGGAAGACTAGGTTCTGCACATCTAATTGCTCACCTAAGCTTGACTGTTCATCTTCCCCTGAGTATCTTACAAACCTTCCCTTTCCCTCCATCCTATCTCCACTGCCCTTAGTTAAGACTCATCATCTTTCCTCTTTCTTCACCAGTCTTATGAATAATCTTTCCTCCACCAACTCTAACTTCAATCCATCCTAGAAAGGTCACCAACAGGATCTTCCTAGGACCCATGGCTCTTTGTTACCATACTAGAGGCCCGATGCACGAAATTCGTGCAAGAGTAGGCCTTCTTTCTCCCCTAGCTGCCAGTACCGGTTTCCCTCTGGCACCTGGGACCCGGGCTTCTCTCCAACTGCCGGCAGGCACCCAGGACCCGGACTTCCCTCGCAGCCCCGGCTTCGTCCGGAAGGACATCTGGAAGGATGCTCAGTCTAATTAGCATGTTATGATTTTATTATTATAGATTTAAAATCCTGCAATGACTCCTATTGCCTATAGCATAGAGCTAAATCTCCCTAGGCTGCCATACTAAATCTCGATGATGGGTCTCTCTTTTCCCAAGTCTGCCACTCCCTAAGTTAAACTCTTTGTTCCAGTAACACGGAATAGTATGAAGTTCTCTGTGCCCAAGGAACCCTTTCTCACCTCTATACCTTTGTTCATGCCTATGATGCCCTTCCAAGTTTCTCATACCAACACTTCTATTTACTTTCTAACACACAGGTATCACTTCCACTGAAAGATGGCCCATGGCCACCCAAGTCCACAGCCGTCTCCCCAGCCCATGAGTCTATACACCAGTGAGCCTCCTACACAGCATACATTGATACCCTAAGGATCTGATTTCTCCCTTTTCTCCTCTGGCAGGCTGACGCACTTCTGCGCTATACCTGATTCATTTTTGTTGTTCTAACGTCTCATTCAGTTACTGGCTCAGAGTAGACACCCAATAAAAGCCTGTTGATCGGAGCTAAGACTGAGTTGGCCCAGGGAAAAGGGAGCAGCTGGCAGTGTGGAGAGAAGATCCTTATCGTTTTGGGCTCAACTTTATGTTTCATTGATCTTGAATAAAAAAAAAACAATGAAGGAGCTCACATGCCTCTGCACCCTGGAGGCTGGTGTTTGACAAAACAGCAGCGTGTGTGTGTGACTTTTATCAACTGAACCTCATCCGACAAGAATGGGCCGAGTCTTGCCGGATTTGGACCACATGCCTGAACGCATGTGTCAGGGCAGGAAGCATAGTCTTCACCGGAGGAATCCTGAAAGGAAGAGACAGCATCCCCCCAGGGGGCAGATTTGGAGCTCAACTCAAAACAATCAACACATAATGAGCATCTACTGGGAGCCAGGCAAGGGGGAAGGTCCTGGGGAGACAGCGTGAATCACCCTAGTCTCCGCCCACAGTAGTTTCCAGAGTAGGTGTGGGATTGGAAGATGGCACCGATAATTATAATACCTGGTGTTGGTGCAACGATCAAGGGGAATTCCAAGAGGCTGCAGGAAGCCTCGGAGTCAGAGTGTGTGGTCTAGAGGAGGGGATTCTGCCTCCTCAAAGTGCTCTCAGAAACAAGCTGTGCACTATATGGCACGCTGCTCTGGGAGGACACAGACAGCAGGCTTCCTGGTACCCACAGAGAAGGGTCACTCACATTGCACCTCCCAGTGGCTTTTGAGTTTTCCCGAGAGCCCAGTCTCCAGGCCACTCTCCGTAGCACAGTCATTGGGATGCCAGTCTGGGAACCACCCTTCAACGTACACCCTACAGATCATTGCTCTTTAAGCAAATGGAAGCATTTTGCATAAGGATCTTATGAAATGGAATAGTGATGGGTGGCTACCCCAGGGTTACAGTGTTCACTTTGTCAAATATGAGCTGTCAGACTTTAATTAAGTCTCCTTCGCCTCTCTGAGCCTCAGCTTCCCTATATGCACAGCATAGTCTAACTTATATAGCCTTTGGGAAGATTTTAAAAAAAATTTTTATTGATTGATTTCAGAGAGGAAGGGAGAGGGATAGAGAGATAGAAACACCAATGATGAGAATCATTGATTGGCTGCCTCCTGCACACCCCTATCCCCCACTGGGGATCAAGCTCACAACTCGGGCATGTACCCTGATTGGGACTCGAATAGTAGCCTCCTAGTTCATAGGTTGATGCCCAACCACTGAGCCACGCTGGATGCTGAGCAGAAAAGCCCTCCCAGCATCAAGTCCCAGCTTGGGATGGGAGGGGAGCCTGAGATGAGATTTATGGGGGGAAGTGATCAGACCTGGATTTCTGTGCTGGGCCTGCAACTCCTTGGGAGCCACTGGGGCTTAGACATCCCTGCAGACGCAAAGCCTCGGAATTACCCTGCAATGCACACAGGTCATGAGGCAATAAAATGCCTTTTAAAATGTCATCTGCTGAACTGCAGATTCCAACTAATAAATCCCCATGACCTGGAGGTACCTGGGGGTCAAACATTTGCAATATGGCCCCTGGAGCCGCCCCGCTCCCTGGAAGATGAGCGGCTTTATGAGATTGCTGTTTGATGGTTACCATAGAGGCCAGCACATCCACGCGGAGTGGGGTGGGGGAGGGGAGTGGAGGCCTAGCAGCATCTTGTCATTAGCCCAATGTCCCAGTAAATCATTTGTCAGCACCCACAGCTTGCAAAAAATTGGGAGGTGCAGCTCTGTGACCTGCAGAACAACGTGATCTCCATCTGGGCCAGGGGCCAGGGAGACAGGGCCGGCTCAGTGCTCAGAGGGCAGAGGAAAGGAGAGAAGAGGCAATGACAGGCAGGAGGAGACCAAGACAGGGGGCACCTCTGACATTCCTGGAGCGGAGCTAGGTCAGCTCCCCTGTCTCATCTCGCCTCACCTGCCCAGGGCTCTTAGAGCAGGCCCAGAGCCCCCGTGGCCAGGTGATGAGGGTGAGGCTCGGGGAGGGTGGGGGGGGGAAGCATCACTGTCCTTTCCCGGAGAAGAAGCAGAGCTGGATTCCGTCTAGGTCTTTCCAGCTCCTTCCTCAGCTCTGCGACTCCCTTCAGACAGTACTTGCCAGGGCCCCGGCCATTTCCTCATGCTCAGAGCAGCCCCATCACACAGAGAAGAGGACCCCCATGCCTCCCAGTGTTCAGGTGAACACGTGGTGACAGGAATCACATCACCTAAGGCTTCATGGAGAGACAATGACTTGAACCCACTTTGGAAAGACAGCTGGGCGGTGGGCACATCAGGGGGAAGGGCAGGGGGTGTCACAGCAGGCAGAGCAGGGAGCACAGGCCTGAGCTGCAGGAGCTGAGGTGCTGGGTCCAGAAGAACGGGTTTCCCCGCAGGCCCGCAGGTCTGTGGTCCTATACACGGAATTTCAGAATCTCCTAAAATCACGTCTCCGAGGCACTCTCATGCATGCCAGAAAGACACGTGCCCCCTTCCCCACCTGACACCGAGGGATTGGCCACTAGCTGGCCGCAGTCTCTCTTCCTAGACACTCCCTCCATGGGGCCCCTGGCCAGGTCTCATTGCCCCACATGGGTCACCGCATTCTGTCTGCTAAGTCTCTTAAGCACCTTTTTCCTCTCATCCTTCCTGCCTCCCACGGCCTGGCGAATCCTGCCTTACCTTCAGGGTCTAGTCCAAACCCCAACGCCAAAGCCCATCTGGATTGCCAAATTTCCAAGTGCTCCCCACAATCAACAACCAAATCAAAACAGGCTTCCTCTTTTTCTATTGGGTATTGAAATGCAAAATATTAATATACACCGATTTATAAACAACATATGGAATTTATACCGAAAGTTGCTTCTCTTAGACTTTGCACCATCCTTGTCCTCTGGCCGTGCAATCTCTAGTGTATTCATGCTGCGAAGGACCCCAGGTCTGCCTAGATCAGTGCATGTGGCTGTGAGGATGAGGAAAAAGAGAAAGGAAAGCTACCTCGTCCCATCGCGATGTTTGGTGGGACTGCAATGCTTCATGTTGACCATAGAAAGTAATGGAATCACTCCTCCCCTGATGTTCAATGATCCCAATCCAATAGAACCCCAGAGACGAAAGCCCTCGCTTATCTGCGTTTTGCCTCTGTGTGACACTAGAACACTGCTGGTGTGTGTATGTTGGACACAGAAAAACATTCACTGCGTGCACACTTCTGTGCTTGACTTTTGTTCTGATTGTGGCTGCTTCAGTGAGACCTACAGCTCTTGGCGGGCTGGGGTGTCAGCCCAGGCAGGGCCTGTCTCTCCCGCGGCCCCTGGAGTCCCGAGGTCGCACAGGTTCCCTATGCTCAGGATGGAGTTCTCTTTCCTTGCTGCTAGCCAAGGGGACTGACAGACATGATCACAGTGGTCCCTTCTAGGGGAAGTGACAAAGGTGTAGGGATGCATTGAAATTTGTATGTAAATGTCTATGGCTTAAAGCTGGCTTTGCCACAGGGAGAGATATTGATGGGGCCTTAAAAATAATGACCCAGCTCATTAACGGTGAGTTATAACGGCGCTCCTGGAGGAGTCCTGAGGACCTCACTTATGTCAGCCAGAGCATAAATAAGAGATGGGAGTGGTGGGGCAGCCTGGTACCAGGCTCTCAGCTTCTGCTGCAGGAGGCAGAAGCGCAAGGCGGATCATACTCCCTGAGTCTCCTATCTGTGACCTTGAGGCTGTGAGGTCACTGGGCATAGGACCAGAAGTGTGGTCCCAGCCAGAGCACCATTTAGCTCAACAGTGAAATACATGGGGTGAAAAGAGTCCGCGATGTGGAGGCAGAGAGACCTGCCTCCCAGACGAAGGGTTTGACTCTGGGAAGGTTGCTTAACCTTTGGTCCGCTCAGTGTGCTCCTTTGGGGAGTACAGACTTGCACCCTCTCTTTGATGGAGGCCTAGAGCCGGCCGGCTCAGTGGCTGAGCATCACAGGGAACCTCTGGCGCTAACGGACGGGACGGGCACTCATATGGCCCCGGCTCACTGAAAAAAACCTGTTGCAACACCAATGGGCCTGGCTCCCCCTGCACCCAGGCCCTGAACACCCAGCAGAGTGGGACCTGGGGTGGGGGGGCTGCCTGCCCGAGAGCTCTGTCTCCGGAAGGGTCCCTGAAAGACAGGCCCCACAAGGGGAGGCTTTGGTGGGCCTGATTGCACGGCAAACACCACACATATTGAAGCACTCTGGCAGTTTCCCGGTGCCCCCAGTCAGAGCCTGACCCTGGTGACCCCAAACATCTTATTAAAGCCCCTGAGCCCTGCGTCTCCGCGAGGGAGAGAAGGAAGCAACTCCTGGACCCATTCTCTCCCCTAATTCATTCAAGTAAGCCTGGCTGAGTGGGGCCTGGGCCTTTGATGTTAAAGGCCCCTAATTGGAAGGAAGTGAAGTGTTAGCCTGTCAGCCTTTTAGTCTCTCATCAAATACTTTAAGAGGTACCCGCGCTGCGCGGTTCTCACACGGCCGGAGTGGACTGCTTTTTGTTAAAATGTTTAACTTTGCATCTGTCTAACAGAAAGCTCCATGCAGATGTCCCGGCTCCCGGTGGGCTCTCCGGCTCCCTCTCTCCCTCCACGGGACCTCCTGCCTCCGGCTTGGGGGCGCACCCACCGCCCGCCCCAGCCCGCGGGAGAGGAAGGTGGCGGCAGGAGCTAATTGCTGACCCCAGACGCAGGCCTGCAGCTCCTGGTCGGGGCCTCCCTGGTTGGGGGGCCTCCCTCCACGGAGCCCCTTTGATCTCTCTGTTTGGAATTGTGTCACTCCCCAGGAATGCTGCGCCCCACCTCCTCTCAGTCCCAGAATGTTCCAGCCAGAAGAGACTCCAGTAACCCTTTAGTCTCACCTTTAGTGTTACAGCCCGGTGCGAGCAGGCTTGCTCGGAAAGGGAAAGTGACGGGGAGCTTGTGACCGGGAGACCAGGGTTCCTAACCTGGGCCTCTGGCCCCCAGGACAGTCGGATTCTGCGAGACCTCAGGGCTCCCCATTAGGTCGAGCCCAATGACCGATGCTGTTGAATTTGAGGAAATGAATTTATATGCAACAGAAGGACTATGCCGAGAGCAGTGGACCACCCCCTTGGTGAAGCCACCTGCGGGTGGAAGGGAGAGAAGAGGCTCTCTCCCTTCCTCTCACTGGGAGCCGGAATGTGCTCAGAGAGACCCCAGTCCACCTGGGCATCCCAGAGAGGAGCAGAAGGAAGGAAGGAAGGAGAGACAGAGGAAGGAGAGAGAGCAGACGGAGAAGGAGTGCTTGGGGTAGGGATGTCCTAGGACAGAAAGCACACCTGATAGCAATGGGGAAGGGGTGGGAGCCAAGGGCGCAGACAAGGAGCCTGGCATGCTTGGACCCGGACATTGAAGTGGTTCCATTCTCCAGGATGCGTAGGACAAGGGGGAAGTGGCCCGGAGGGCTTTGCCATCTGAAGCCTTTGACCAGGCAGGACTTTGCCCGCCCCTCCGATCAGCATCCCAGGCCCCAGTATCCTATCCTGAGGGAGGGGCCGCCAGGGCCAATGGGGACCGAATGTTCTAGGAGTGCAGTGAGTTTCTACTGATCTCGTTTGGTTACTGCAGAGGGCAGCACAGTTCCTGCCTCACGGGGCTTCTGTGACCCCCTCCAAGGGCCATTGTGATGTAGGAGAGAGCACCGACTATCCAATAAACACCACACAGATGCCATCGCCCGCCCTTAACCTGAGTCTCTGCAGTTACCCAGCACACGAGGGGCTCTGGTAAGACCCCTACCCAGAGGTCTAAATTAAAAACCACAAAAATGTGAAACAATATAACTTGATGTAATATATTCCTGTCCCTCTGGTCCCCCTAGCAGGGTGACCCGTCCATTTGTACGTGTCAATACAGCTTGATTACTGCACTTTCAGGGGCTTCGTTCATTTATTCAAGACGCACTCATCGGACTCTTGGTGCAGACCAGCCACCTGTCTCACATGCCATTTTCTCTCCAGCGGGCCTTTGTGTCATTAATGTCTCCATGGCAGAGAGAGAAGCGCTGGTGTTCTCTATTTAAAGAGTGGGAGATAGAAATGGGAAAGCAGGGTCATTAGCTTCTCCGTGGGCCTTCTGACAGATGCCAGTCACGCCTGCCGGCCTCCACCAGACCCAAGGCAGGCTCCATGGCAGATGCCATTGCTGCCCCGGTCCCCCCCGGGCTTCGCTCACCGGCCCGGGAACACGTGTAGCCAGCCCCGTGTCTGACCCATCCCGGGCTTGGGCAGGTAACAGACTGACGCGGAAGCGGATGGTGAGATCAATGTCAGCTCACACCAGGGAAGCTTTTGAATCGGCTCCCTTCATTGGAAAACCCAGGGCTTAAGAGCAGGCCTGAAATCTGCTACGTTTGTTTTGAGATTTGGACAGACTGAGGGTTTGAGAAGAAGTCAGAGAAGGCCATGTGTCCGTGGAGAGAGACCTGGGCAGGCAGCATGGGCCTGACCAAGGAGCAGGCCCCCAAACAGTCCTGGATGTCTTTCAATCTGACCTGTATTCACCTTCGGTACCCATGGCAACTCTAGGAGGCAGTTGCAGGAGCAGAGCCTGGTGGGGAAGCTCGCCTGGGCACAGGTGCGCTTGGAGAAGGCGCCTCTTGGAGGCCAGAGCATGGCTGGGGACTCAGAGGCCCCAGCTAGTGTCCTGACTTCCCAAATGTGGGTTTCTAAGTTCCTTAAACTCTTGGCGCGTTTAGGAAATGAAGCTGTTAGAGCAGATCGGCTCTAGGATCTGTTCCCGAGTGCACGCTACATGATCTTATGAGAACCCCAGAGCACATGGAATCGTTTAATTATCATTACTAAATAGAATAATCCTCAGGTTGCCAAGCATTTGAATGAAAAACGAGGGAAAAAAAAATGGCCCCATTGTCTAAGTCTGTTTTTATAAAGTTCCGTGCCATTTCAGATGATTTGATTTCATTTGACTCTTCCATGTCCGTAACCGGCCGTTGTCAGCTCCTTACGATGCTCCTGGGAACTTGACGTAATCGCTTTCCCCCAGTGAGCAACTCCGGGCTGGGAGGGAAGGGCTCAGCCCCCAGTCTTACAGCCAGACATGGTGAGGCTCGAGCCCAGAGCCCTGACCACTGAACCGCACTGCCAGATCGCTGCCCCGCATCTTGACCTCAGCCTGATGGGTGTTTCAGTGTGGGAGCCGGGGAGAGCCGCCTCTTCACCCATCAGGGCTGAATTTTCCACTTTTCATCTGTCCTTTTGATGTTATAAACAAAGCTAGGAGTTCCTCTCTTCTTGAAGGTGGCACAGAGCGATTGTGGTTGGGGGGGAGGCGGTCAGATCCTGTTCTGAGTTCTGACTCCATGGAAATACTTTAATCTCATTGAGTCAATTCATTATGAGCTTCTGAGACTTTAATCAAGTAAAAAAAAATTTTTTTTGTGTGTTAAGGCAAAACCAAACAAACTATTTTAAAATGAAAAAGAGCCATTCCTAATCAAGTTGACTCCCACTTCCAGCACGTTAGCTGGGAATCTTCGTCGGCCCTTCTCTAATTGTCTAATTAAAGCGATATTAAATTGACACCAGGCAAGTGGGAGCCGAATTGTGTGCTAACAGTTTGGGCAAGCTGAGAAGAAATGTAATTTCTGCGAGTGAGCCAGATGGGAGGAGAGAGCAGGAAGGGATGTGTGCATGCTAATGTGCAGTTTGACGGACTCTCTTTACAAAAATAAACACTTTTGCAGACGTCTAAGGAAAGCAAATGTCACCCATTTCATACAACATAATGCCTACTGGTACGTAGTGAAAACCTTCATTTTCAACTGCATTTTACAATAGGAGTCACATCTAATTAACGCAGAGGAGTTTGCCCCTTTATACTATCACCGCAATATTGGCTGTTAGATGCGAAGAGACTTGAGCTGAACTAAGAGATGCACCCAGCATGGTGTTGGGAGGAAATGGTCCAAGTTCCTTGTTCTGGGACTGGCCAGAGGCCCAGGGGACTGAGCACTGTGCCAGCTTATCACGCTGGCAGAGGCCCCATGCCTACTGGAGACCTCATTCAGAAGGGAACACTGTTCTGCTCGCCTCCTCCACTGGGCCTTGAATGCTTAGTGCCACGCAGAGGGAAGATTTGCTGCACCCCAGCCCTGGACACCCAATAGAATCTTTAGTGGAATCAAGAGTAATAATAGCTCAGGAGCTGTGGGTACCATAGCACTGTACGCACATCCCTACCTAAGGTAGACACAGAAATGTGCCACCCAGGTCCCTCTTCAAGAAAAGACATGGTGCTCCAGCCTTGGGGAGGAGGGGAACAGACAACCCCTTAGGGCAGTGGTTCTCAACCTTCTGGCCCTTTAAATACAGTTCCTCATGTTGTGACCCAACCATAAAATTATTTTCGTTGCTACTTCATAACTGTCATGTTGCTACTGTTATGAATTGTAATGTCAATATCTGATATGCAGGATGGTCTTAGGCGACCCCTGTGAAAGGGTCGTTCGACCACCAAAGGGGTCGCGACCCACAGGTTGAGAACCACTGCCATAGGGCCTGCCACAGCTGCAGGGAAGGGCCTGGTGCAAGGCCACACCCTTCTGGGGGGCAGCCTGTTATCATGTGCCACTCGAGGAAAGAGTCATGGAGTCCCGGCCATGTCACCCCGTTGTGGGATGCTCTGAGGGACAACACTGTCATCAGCGATCCCCCACTGGGTGGGAGAGGCCTTGCCCAGTCTGCATCACAGTTCAGCTTCTTCCTCTGCCCAATCTTGCCGCCTTCTCCTTCCTGCACTGGCATCGATCCCTAACCAACATCCTGCTGTCCACTCTCCCTCTCAGCCTCTGCTTCTGGAGGATCCTGATTGTGGCACTTGTTGCACCCCTGCCTGTGATCTGATTAGCAATGAGATCCTGTAAAATAAAGGAGCCCTGGATTGGCCTCTAGGGAGACTGGTGAGAGCTGAGAATATTTCGTTCTGTTTAGACTCGAGGACCTGGAGCAGGCATGTTAGTGGATGACCCTTACGATCCCTAGACCAATAAGGACCGTGGCTTTGTGTGACCACGCCTCTGTGTAGTCCAAACGGATGTAGCAGGGAGCAAGGATGGGGCTGTCAGCAGGAGCCCTAGCACTCAGGAGTTAAACAGGTTTCTCTGAGCAGAAGCTTCTGAGGACAAAATCAGGTTAATGTCAATAGCCAGGCAATTATTTCTGAGCATATTGAATTAAGCCCCTGGTTCGTGGTTGAAAAGTACCCTGGGTGTTTACATTTTCAAAAACAAACAAAGCCTGTTTCCCTGAGAGGGAAGCAGAGCCCTCCGATGGAACTGAACCTTATGACCCCAGAGCAAACTGTTTTAATAGATGTGGCCATAGACGGTGGCGCCATATTGCACGAATACCAAGAGGCATGCAGGTGAGTTAGGGTGGTGCTGACCTAGAGAGAGAACCTCCATGACCACAAAATGCCCAACACAGAGGTAAGGGGATAGCAGCCTCCCAACTGACCCCGCATAAGCCCACAAGCGTCCTGGGGACCCCTTTTGGAGGAGCCCCAGTTAGGATACAAGATCCAACCACCCATCACACCTGGACGTTTCACCAGAACAAGCTCAGGCCTTCTCTAGAACAGTGAGAAGGAAATGTTATGACTCAGTATTTACATGGAGCTAATTGTTATTTTGGCTTTCGTGGTGGCGTAGGAACATAGCTGATCATGGGGGCCAGAGTGTCTCCACTCCCACTGCTGCGGCAGAGCGTCAGACCCAGGGGCGGAGGAAGCATAACTCAAAACCTGGCAAAACAGGCATTATTAGAAAACATACTGACATCTAGTGATTAGAGGAGAGTGGACCCTAAATTGAAACCAGGAGACAAAAACCACTGTGGACTTTTTCTGCAAACCACAGGGTAGTATGCAATTTCAACTGAACTGAAATGAGCAAGACTTAAACATGGAGGAAGATGAAAGATAACTCATTTAGGGAAGTTCCAGTGGCCCTGATTTGATACTTGATGGTCCATTAGAATTCTTGGAAAGTATAAAAGGAGAAATACGTTGTTGCCAATTTCCAAAGGGTCATCAGGCCAACACATTCTGGCCTGCCTGCTTGGTGGCCATTCTGGGCATGGATCTCAGTTTCCTCAAGGACTCGCCTTAGAGTCACAGAACCCTACAAGGAGGGGAGACTTCAAAATGCTCCCATGCCACAGATGAGGAAACTATGGCATCCTCTAAAAGGGGTGGGGCTTGCCCAAGTCCACACAACGCTCTGGTACCATGCGGGGACCAGGCTTTCTATCTTCTAAGCCGAATTTAGAGTGATGTTTGCTTTAAGTTTTTAATAGACATCATTTTCTGGGTTAAAACATTTCTTTCTCTTCTTAACATACTGAGTCTTATCATGAATGGGTGTTGAATTTTGCCAAATGTTTTCCTCACTTGATCCCATAGGGTTTTCCTCTTTTAATCAGTTAATGTGATGAATTATACTTATGGATTTTCTAAGATCAAACCACCCTTGCATGCCTAGGAAAAACTCAACTTAGTTACGCTCTATTATATTTTTAATACACTGTTGAATTATATTTGCTAATATTTTGTTTAGCAGTTTTGATTGCATGCTCATGAATGAAATGGCTCTGTAATTCTCCTGCCTTGCAGAATGTTGATTTTGGTATTAGGATTATGCTGGCTTCATAGAATTAATTGGGTTATTTGGGGGCATATTTTCTTTTTTTTCAAAAAATAAAAAGAGTTATTCCTTAACGGATTAGTAGAAGTTGCCTGCAGAATCATTTGGGCTTGGTGTTTTCTTGGTGGGAAGATTTTAATTGCTGCATCAATTTATTTAATAGTTTTAAGGCTACTAAACTTATTATTTTTCTTTATTTAGTTCTGGTAATTTATATTTTTCTAAATATTTATGTATTTCCCCCTAAGTTTTCAAAGTTACAGGCAAATAGTTGTTATAGTATTTTGTCAGTCTTTCTAATCTCTTTCTGTGTTTCTGGACTAAATCATGTTCCACTTTTCATTTTTTTATTTAATTTGCATCTTCTTTTGATCAGTCTTGTCAGAGGTTTGCTTATTTTGTTTTGTTCCCCCAACTTTTGGTTTTATTGATCTTTTCCATTTTATCTTTGTATTTTCATTTTCTTGATTTCTGCCCCTAATTTTATTACCTTCTTTTTCTTTTTATGGCTTTATACTATGTTTCTTATTTCTCCAGATAGACACTTAGCCTCTTCATCTTGAAGCTTGCTTCCTTTCTGACATTATTTATGGCTTGTGTTAGAAAATATAACTTACTCAGACTTTGATTAGTTTTGTTTTCTTTATCACTAAGTTCTAAGCATGATTATTCTTTAACAGATACATTTTTAACATCCACATCAACCTCCATGGTAAGAATAAAAATTTAGCAGCCTCTCACATTTTTTGAGCTCCCCATCCATACCTATCATTATTGATATTGTCTAAAATTTTAATCTATGGATAAAGTAGGGATTATTATATATATGTTTTTTTATTTGGTCCTAACTTTTTTTTTTAGATGACTACCAATTTTACCAAAGTATTTGATCCCTTTCAATGTGTGCCTTTGTGAAGAAAACCTTCTGAGGCATTGTATGCCAGAGAATATTTTTATCATGCCTTCATCTATGAATGACAGTTTGGCTCAAAATTAAATTTTGGATTTTAAGTTCTTTTCCTTCAATACTCTAAAAATACGACTTCATTATCTTCTTTCAGTGCTGCTGCATTAAAACCGTGTCATCTGATTCTCATTCCTTCATATGTGGTCTGCACTTTTTCTTTAGGAGTTTTAGAGTTTTCTTCTTGAATCTCACCACAATATATCGAAATAGCATCTCCACCCTTCATGTCTTCTCTTTCAATCTGATTTTTTAAATCTTTTTTGTAATCCTGGGAAATTTACCTCCATTATTTATTTAACTATTCCTTTTGGATGGTTTTAGTCTCTGAGGCTTCTAGGTGGGATCAGGAAAGGGAAGATGAACTCACTGGCAATAATCCTGAGTGTTAACCTGTGCTAATAATTCAAGGTGCAGATAATTGAGACTTCTTCTTCCCCCACTTTGAAAATGAATTGGATGTGAGTACCTTTACCACTAAAAGATCTATGCACTGAAGTATACACTTTCAGCTTTCCTGTCTAAGCCCTCATGGCCAACTCTTACTTTTAAAGTTCTGCCTCTCCCTGGGTGATCTGTGTGTTAAAAGTATGTATAAAGAAGGCACTGATAAACTTAATGTGAGAGGCTGATTTCCAATGAATAATGAGCATTATTTATTTAATTTTTTTGCTTGCTCAGAGACTCTCTTGCTTCTTGGTATAAAATAATTTAAGTTGTGCATTTCAATAAAGAAAGGTAAATTTGTACACAGATATCATCATCAATGTGGATCTTTGAAAAGTCATGGAATATTGACGCCAACAATGTTTTATACATCATACCAGTGTTTGCCATTCCAAAAAATACAGTAAACTGATACAATATATAAACATTTTAGTGCTTATTGTTAAAATTTTACAGGTCTATCCTGTGCTGGCAAAGTTTTAAAAATGTATTTTCCCTATTTACTTATTTTATTCCTGAAATAAAAAACTCAATATTGAGCACATTGAGTTTTCCATCAGGAATTAGTTTTTCTAATGCAAAACTTTTATTTTCAAAGTAAAATAAAATTTCAGAGTTATGAGGAGTATTATTAACTAGAGGCCTGGTGCATGAATTTGTGCATGAGTAGGCTCTTTCCCCCATCCCCTCCATTAGCCCCATGGTCGGCCAGAGGGAAGGACTGCAGGAAGTTGGCTGGCCAGCTGGTGGGGAGGGGCCGGCTGGGGGAAGAGACCATAGCTGGTGGGGGTGGGGAAGGGACTGTGGGAGGTTCGTGGGCTGAGCCCGTGGGAGGTTGGTTGTGGGAGCGCACTGACCACCAGGGGGAAGCTCCTGCTTTGAGCGTCTGACCCCTGGTGGTCAGTGCGCATCATAGTAATTGGTCAACTGGTCGTTCCAGTTGTTTGGTTGTAATAGTCGCTTAGGCATATATATATATATATATATATATATATATATATATATATGCAGATAACTCTGAGAAATACTGCTTATTACTGTTTAGTAAGGGTTTCATATTATCTAGGTTAAAACTCTTCCACTGGTCATCCCTCAGTGTAAGAAAACTTGCTCAGTATCAGTCCTGTATGAAATTCCCCGTTGAATTGTGGGTCTTAGTCAATAGAAAAACCCACTATTCATGCAATAGAACCTGTTAAACACAACTTGCAAAGACAGTTTCTCCTGGTTTAGCTAACAATCTAATTTGTGCATTTTGACAAATAAAATAAGAAACTTCCAATTTAGAAACAGAGATCATCACACGTGTGGACCTCTGGGGAGGAATGGATATTTATTGATAAATTATTGATAGACAGGAAGAAAAGTTATTTCTTCAAACATTCCAAAGAAAGACATCAGTGAAAGAAGGAAAGATATTAGGGACACTTAACCGACAAAGCACAGGACAATTTTGCAAGTTTTTAAAATTTCCATTCAACATGGTTTGGGATGTCCAGCTTGGGGGCAATGATCTGTAGAGAAAAGGACCAAGGCCCAGCCTGCATAATCTGTCTTGATGTTGCCTCAGAACATGCTCAGAAGTCACAAAGGAGAGGAGACTTGGAGTCTTAGATTAGATGTAAGAAGGCCTGGGCCACAACAGGGTACGCTGGACTGTCTGAAAGTCTTTGGCATTTTCACCTTCATATATCTATAATAATAAAAGTGTAATATGCAAATTGACCGAATAGCCGAACGGCAGAATGACCATCTGGACGACCATGCTATGATACGCACTGGCACCAGGCCAGCCAAGGTTGGTGTGATGCGATTGGTCTGGGGTCCCCGCCATCGCAACACAATCGCCCTGCAGAGGGAGGCCCAGACCACCGGCCAGTGGGGTGATCAATCAGGGGGCTCTGTGATTGCCCCAAAGAGGGTGGCCCAGGCAACCCTCTGCGGGACAATTGATTGGGGGTCTCCAAGGAACGGGGGTGTGTGGTGGTGGACATGGGCAGTGCCAGGCCAAGGCAGGTGCAGGCAGGGGGTGGGACCTCGAAGATGGCAACTGGGGGAAGGAAGGCCTACTTTTGCATGAATTTCGTGCATCAGGCCTCTAGTACATATATATATATATATATATATATATATATATATATATATATACCTCATAGATGTCTATATTTCATAGGCTGTCCTTAGTGCTTAAGAGAAATGCTGTTAGCATTTTGTAAATGCAATTCTCCCATGTGTTGGACTGCTCTGTGCATTGCATGATATTTACCATCTCCGTTACCTGCCTACAAAATGCTACCACCCCCACCAGTTATTATAATGACTAAAAATAACTCAGTAGTCTTCAAAAACCCCCAGAGGGCAGTACTTCCTCTGGCTGATCACCATCGGCACCTGATGATCTCTACAGTCTATTTCATCTCCGAGAAGTGTTATTTTCCTCCCTGTGTTATGCATTTTCACTGTACGGGAGAATACGCTGGGGGAAAAGAATCCATTATGCTTTGGAAGGTTTGTGAAATGCCGTTCATTTTTCGTGCCTTGGCCCCACCATCACTGCCACCTGGAAGATTTCTTTGATCTCACCAAACACAGGTGACTCCTCCTCTGGTCTACCCTAGACCCAGCGTATTCCTTTAGTATAGCAGCTGCCATAGTGCTGTCTTACCTGAATCTGTCCTCCCGCTCCACCTCAGGCTGGAGCTCTTTGAGAACACAGACTGTGCCTTATTTATTCTCTGCCTCCAGTAAACAGGGTAATTCTGGCAGATCACAGGCTCTTTATGTTGCAAAATGAATAAATGGATGAGAGGCTAGCTAAGTTGAATCTATTGCATTTTGCACATGAACGTTTTCTCTGCAAAGGGATTTTCATTACATTTTCAGCTTAATGAGCAGAAATGGAGAGCTCATGGTTTAAGTCACACTGATGATAACAATAAAACAACACAAATAATAATAAGGAACATTAAGTAATCATCATAGTATCAGAATAAATATTATTGCCTAACACCTTACTCTGTGCCAAGCACTGTTTAAGCGCTTTGTTTACCTTCTTTCATTTAATCCTCACGGCAGGGCTGGAATGAGGGTAAGGCAAGTCAGGCACCTGGGATACTGAATTTAAGGAGGCTTCACTCTTACCATTGACTAGGCATTTGCGTGACTCTAAGAGTGAGTCTTGGCCTCACCCTAGTCCCAGCCCTGCCCCACAGTAACTATCTTAAATACCTTCATTCTCATTTTATACGTGAAGAAATTAAGCTCAGAGAGCTAAAATAACTTGACCATCCAAATGCGTGGTGATGGAGCTAAGCCTATCCAATGCTAGGGAAGCAACTGCTTTTACCAGGTGCCAGGCTGGGAACTGGCTGGTACTGGTTCTCACTGGATGAGAAAATATGTATAAACATTTTAGCAATTCAGCATTGCCACTAAAACCAAGTCCATAGTCAACTCATTGCTTTGAACGGGATACACCTACAAAACTATCAGCATACCAGGAATTGGGAAAAACAAACAGATAAATTGTGTTTGTTTTTGTTTTGTTTTTTGACCCAGATAGTTTGAGAAGCACTGTATTAGGCAATGGGGATACATGTGTTTTTTAAAATATTTTATTTCTTTGTAGTTACAAGATGAGATGCAAAATAGGATATTGTGGATGGTTACGCATGGAGTTGAAATTCCTTCATTTCCATGGTGATAGTATTTCATGATGTGAATATCTTCCTTTTCTTCTTGATGCATATTTGGGTTGGATGCTTTTTCTTTATGTAGATGATCAAATGCCTTTTATCTCTCATTCTATTAATATGGTGTAGCACATTTATTGGTTTGTGTATGTTGAAATACCTTGGCAACCAGGGATAAATCCCACTTGATCACGGTATATGAGCCTTTTAATCAATGTGCTGTTGAATATTGTTTGCTAGTATTTCCTTGAGAATTTTTGAATCTATTTTTAGTAGGGATCTTGGCCTATGGTTTTCTTTTCTTGTAGTATCCTGATCTGGCTTTGGTATCAAAGTAATGCTGGCCTTGTAAAATAACGTTGGGAGTTTTCCCTCCTCTTCAATATGTTGGAAGAGTCTGAGAAGGGCTGGCATTAATTATCTTTGAAATGTTTTGGAGAATTAACCCATGAAACCATCTGGTCCTGGACTTTTCTTTGTTCGGAGGTTTTTAATTACTGATTCAATCTTCTTAGTCTTTATTGGATTGTTCAGATTTTGTTTATTCATGATTCAGTCTTGGTCGGTTGTAGGTTTTTAAGAATTTATTCATTTCCAGTTTTTCTCTTGTAATTAATTTCTAGTTTCACACCATTGTGGTCAGAAAAGATGCTTGATATAATTTTAACCTTCCTAAATTTTTATGACTTGTTTTATGGCTGAACATATGATCTATCCTGTAGAATATCCCCATGCGCTTGAGAAAAATGTGTATTCTGCTGCTGTTGGATGGAGTGTTCTGTATCTCTTTGTTAGGCTCATATGGTCTACTGTGTAGTTTAAGTCCAATGTTTATTATTGATTTTCTGACTGGAGGATCTATCCATTGTTGAAAGTGGGGTATTGAAGTCCCCCGCTCTATTGTATTGCTGCGCATTTCTCCCTTCAGATCTGTTAATATTTGCTTCATACATTTATGTGCTCCAAGGTTGGGTGGAAATTCTTAAGATTGTATGCCTTCTTTTTCTTCTTCTTTTTTTAAATTTTTGTTAATCCTCACCTGAGGATATTTTTCCATTGATTTTTAGGGAGAGTGGAAGAGAAAGGGAAAGGCAGAGAGAAACACTGATGTGAGAAATACATTGATTGGTTGCCTCATCCATGAGCCCTGACCAGGGCCTGGGCTGGGGAGGAGCCTGCATGTGCCCTTGACCAGAATCAAACCCAGGACCCTTTCGGCCGATGCTCTATCCGCTGAGCCAAGCCAGCTAGGGGGTATGCCTTCTCTTGATTCTGCAAAGCCTGCCTGGCTGCTGACAGCCTGCTGTTTGCTTTCTGCAGGTTGGTACTGAACACTCAAATTTGTGCACTTTCCCCCAGTCCCGCAGAGTGGGGCTAGCTTTCTGTTACATGCTTGCTAGCTGCCTGCAAAGGCTAACTCTTGTGCACACAACAAGCTGGCCATGTGGTGAAGGCCCAAGTGTTGGAGGTACCTATGTGTCAATTGGGGGATCCATAGGAGAGAGGGGCCCAGCAGCTCATGGGTGGGCTTCCTGACGAAGTCCATGAAGCAGTTAGGTCCTCATCTCTTACACACCCTCTGAGAGCCCTGACTGCTGTTCCCCCAGCTGCCTCCTGCCCTCCTCCCCCCAAGTCATGCAGCACACTTCCGTATTCTGGGTGGGGCAAGGGAGAGGTAGTCTCTTTGGTGACATCCCGCACAGCCGAGGAAGGTGGGCTATCACTCACACACCTCCACTTTACCCTATGGAAGAAATATCACGGCCGAGGTCTCTCGGCATGAGCTGTGCCAGCTTAGGGATGGGCAGCATGGGTGAGTGAAACTGTTCCTCTGACCCTCCTCAGGGTCTCTGATCACAGATATTTTTCTCCGACAGTGTGTGAAGCTTCTGTGCTGGACCCCTGCTGCTTGTCTACATTGGTGTTTTTTGGGGGAGAAGATGATAAAAACGTTCTTTCTGCTATATTGCTGATATAACCCCTAAAAACATTTTAAAAGATTTCCATGAACAGAATTTTTAAATTTTAGGGTAGTCAAATTGATCCATCTTATCATAGAGTTAACATTGCATTGTCTTGTTTAAGAAATTATTAACTATATTAAGGCAAATATATTTCCTCTTATATTTTCTTCCAAAAATTTTACAATTTGTTGTTGTTGTTGTTGGCATTGGATCCAAAGGGAGTTGGTATTGGTATATGGTGTGAGGTAGCAATCCCATTTAATTCTTTCATGTGAAAATCTATTTCAGACCCATTTTCCCTCCTTTCCACTCTGTTCTTCCACACCTGCTTTGCTGTATGTGAAAATTCCCTGGATACGTGGGTCTGTTTGTGTGCTCTCCAGTGAGCTTCCCTGTGGGTCTTATTTTCTAAATAATCTTAGAATCAAGATAATGAAATGCTAGTAGCTGGTGCAAAAGGGGCATTTACAGCGACTAAGATTTGATCAAGCATTGTATTGGGCAATTTACATGCATTTTGTCATTTAATCCTGGCAATGCTCCCTGAATTATACATCCTTATCCATACATCACATCTGAGGACACGAAAACTCAGGGAGATGGTGTGATCTACTTAATCTCAATCAGTTTGGAAGTGATGGAGGCTAGGATATGAATCCAAATTTTGTGGGTTTTTTAAATTATACTCTCCCACAAAATCATCCAAATTGAATTAATTCACTACTTCGAGAATTGGAGCAGGAGTAAGATCAATGTAAGAATAATTCTATCATCTAATTTAGTCTTTTCATGTAGTTGGAAAGCAGATTTTGGAACATAGAGTGAAGATGAAATGTGTAAGCATCTGGAGGCTCGTCCTTGGCATTCAGAAATGGGCTGTAGGCCACAGACTCATTCTGCCACCTACCAGCTGGTGGGGTTGGGTAGTCACATGCCACCAGATCTTATCCTCATTGGCCAAAGAAATAAGTAAGGTGGAGCCCATGGCATCATGCGGGAGTGAAAAAGATTGCAATTCAGTTCTGGAACCACTTAATTGTTGTGCATCCTTGCAAATGTACTTTCCCTCTCTAAGCCTTAAATCCCACATCTGTGAAAATGGGAAGAAACCCTACCTTGGATGGCTGTTATCAGAACTGGAACTACCTATTAAATGCCTAGCACAGTGGTCGGCAATCATAGATTACAGCTCTTTCCTCCCTCTTGTCTCCTCCTGGGCCACTTCTCACTTCCACTAATTTTCCAGAGATACTTTCTCCTGTAGGAATATTTGCTTTGCCAGTGACATCCTCAACTCTCTTGGGGACCCACACTACCAAGCTCAGGCCTCCCACTATGAACACACACACACACACACATACACACACACACACACACACACATACACACCAGGCATGTATGGTCTTCTCAGGATGTCCTCAAATGAGAAGCCATCCCTTGCAGGACAGGGAGGAGATGGCAGCTCCTTAGCATGAGCCGTGGCCCAATCACATTTGCTTTCAAACCTTCCATCTTTACTATCTCAGAGGAAGACTGAGGTATAAGGTACCAGAGGGAAATGGGGTATCGGGGGTCCATGCATCCAGCCCACTTCCTATGTTGAGAGGGAAAATCCAGAGAAAGCAAGGGAGGCGCCCAGAGCCACACGGTAACCTATGAGAGACTTCTTACCTGCCCTCTGCTACCGCTACCACAAGCCATCGCTCAACATTCTACTAAAAATTTGACAATTGCCTTCTGATAGGAATCAGGGACCTACAATCACGTGGGGAGATAGGACCTCATACAACATAAATATGCAGAAACATGGAAGCATGACTTACTGACTGAGCAAAACAACTCCCTATTTCTTAGAAAGAATTTCTATATTGTGCAACTTAGGGTGTGCCATTTGGTGGATGGAGAAGGCACTATAATGTCAATAACATTCAAATAACTAGAAACTAGAAAGGGCTGATGCCATTTCTAAGCTGAGTAGTCATGTTTAAGAGCAAAGACTTATGATACATGTTCACAGCACAAACCTTCCTGAAGCCCTTCATGGCAGCCAAGCACATTTTTCGAGTGAGCTGCTATTTACTAGCAACTTGTGGGGAAGCCTCACTAGCATGGCGGCAAAGTAAACAGGAGAAAAGCTTAATAAAGTTTTTATCATATAAAGAATTGGTAACCTGTCAGGAAAATCAGCAAAGAGTATGTCCTCAAAAAGTAATGGAAAAAGTAAGACAATGGCCAATAAACATATAAAAGTGTATTTAAATGTTTCCAATCAATATGTGAAAATATAGGAAAATAATCACTCTTGGAAAAATTGAAGCAACATCAATATGCTTCACACAATAAATAAAAATAGAAGTATTACTTGAATTGACAAGAGCATAATGAGATGGCTATTTACACATATTCACTATAATTAAGAATTAAAATTGGTAAAGCTTTCAGGGAAGCAATTTGGAACTAAGTTTCAAATGATCAATTAGTTCAAATTTGTTGAGCCAGAACCATAATTTCATTTCATTTGTATATCTTAGGAAAATAAAAAGTTATGGACCAGAAAGCTCATTTCAATATTTTTTTCTTTTTCTTTTTACAAATATTTTTTAAATATAGAAAATTTCAAAGAATAGTATGAGATGCAATAATTTACTCATCACAAAAACATTAAAGAAGTGTTGAAAAATAAAAAGAAGTGGTTTGATGAGGTGGTTCGGATTCTGTGTGCTTTTTTTAATTTTAAAATTTCTATTTTTGCTATTCTAACCTTTTGTGTAATAAAATAAGATCTAGCCTGAGTTCATTAATTCTTTTTATTCCTTCACACTTGGGACTGTGGTCAAGAGTCTTCGGGAGATCTAGGTTGAAACACTGGCCCCTTCAGGCCCAGTGTGGCCTTAGCAAGACTTTACCTCTCCAATTCTCACATCCATAGCTGCAAAGTACCAGTAATTATACTGGAGTTGAAGGATTGCTATGAGGTTCGGTCAAGGTCACCTATGTAAAGCCCCTTGTGCCTAGCAGTGACTACATGAGAAGTTCTTTCCTCCCATCCTCCAGTGTAAATCCAGGTGGGGTAGGGAATGAGTCTACTTTGGGGTCTCTCATGGGGATGGGGGGTTGGGGGGGGCTTTGTGACAGCTGTAGGGCTTTCAGCTTGGATTCCAGAGTGGCTCTATCTAGATGAACAGACACTCTTCTTGTTAACATCGCCTCCATTGAGGATGCATGCCTTGAGAACTCAAGAGCTTGGGCTATGTGTTGCTCTGTTCCAAGGGAATTTCCTCGGGACTAGGCAGGGCGCCTTTTTCATTTCTCAGACACCTCTGCCACTGCCTTTCATCTCAGGCCCCAGGAGAAGAGAGTTTGATTGGACCTGTCAACATCTCTAAGGAGGCCACTTAAGAGTCATTTGAAGAATTCCCACACCCAAGCGCATCTCAGTGCAGCTGGGAAGACCCAAGCAACCTTGAATTGCAGGTCCATGTCTGGCCCAAGACTGCTGGCTTTCTTTCTGTTTTTTAAAATATATTTTTTATTGATTTCAGAGAGGATGGGAGAGGGAGAGAGAGAAATAGAAACATCAATGATGAGAGAGAATCATTGATTGGCTGCCTTCTGCACACTGGGGATCGAGCCTGCAACCTGGGCACGTGTCCTGACTGGGAATTGAACCATGACCTTCTGGTTCATAGGTCGACGCTCAACCACTGAGCCACACCGGCCAGGCAAGACTGCTGGCTTTCTCATGAAAAGAGCCTGGTCTGTGTGGGATTGTCCAGGGTTCTCCATGGATGAGTTAGTGGTTTTGAAACTCATTACAGTAATAGAAAAATTCCACACAGACTAATCAGACAGGAAGTTCTTTTCTGCATGAAAATTTATTGCCATTGGTTAAAATATTGATAACTATATAAGGTCTAGAAAATAATATCAAATAACAAACTCTTATTCTGCTCTAGGCATCCTGCTAGAAGCATCACTAACCTCTTATCTAACCTTCTACAAGATGTATGTCACCTCCTTGCAAAATAAGAATTATCATTCCTCATCCATTTAGAGATGAGGAAGCTGAGGTTCCCAGAGGCTGAATGGCTAGCATTCCAGAGGCCACTGGATGGAGGAGGCTTGGTTAAAATGTGCTTTTCAAATCCTGTGCTTTTAAGACATGACTCTAACTGCCTCCCAGTAAACACGAAGATAGTTTGAATGGGGAGAAACACGGGCAGTCACTAATCGTAAGAGCCAAGAAATGGGGGGGAAAAAGCCAATTTCCTCAGGCTGATGTTGAGTTAAAAGGTTCTCGCTGGTATGAGCCACAGTTAAACCAGCACCAATTAGAGTCAAGTGTAATGAAAAATAAATACAGCTGAGCTGTTAGACTAGCTGCTACGGTCCAGCATCTGTCAGCACTTCTATTATACATTGAGTTTTTCAAGGAATTATAAGGGCTGTAAAAATGTGTGCTATGGTGGAACTTGGCAGGGAAAAAAAAGTTTCCATTTGAAAAGCTTTTCAAACATATTTTCTAAAGTTTCCAAAAATTAGGTTTGACACTTTAGTCATGAAGTTAGCAACCATTTAAATAGCCTGACACCTTTTAATCAACCGCTGGAGTGAGAACGGAGGCAGGGGCAGGACACACACCTCTGCGGGGCTTCTGCCTCCCAGCTTGGCCCCTGACGGTGCTGTTGGTCTCTACAGCAGCCGGAAGAGCAGCAACACGGTGCCATGTCCCAGGGGATGGAGGAGGAAGGAGGCTGCCAGAGCCCAGCAGAGACCCTGGTTGCTGATGCTGGGGAGACAGTGCATGTGGTGCACCAGGATGGTCCTCAGAAACCCAGTCCAGACCAGAGCTCAGCTTCATTGAAATGATCTCCAGGCCGGAGGCTGACTACCATCGTGGAGACGTCCTGAGGAAGAGGTTGGAGCTGAGGAGGTGGGGGCCCCAGGAGGCTTTCTTTCAGAAAGTAGGGGTTACATAATCTGGTTGTAGTGAAAGGAAAGTCAGAAGGCCTTGTTTTGGTTTTAAGTGATTAGAAGAACTCTAGACTTTTAGAGAGGAAGCCACTGTGCTGTGGTCTAAGTGTTTGTGTTTCCCTTGAAATTCCTAATTTGAAATCCTAACTCCCAAAGGTGATGGGATTAGCAGGCAGGGCCTTTGCAAGGTAATTATTTCCTGAGGGTGGAGCACTTGTGAATGGGATTAATACTCTTATGAGAAACCCCACAGAGCTCCACCGCCCCTTCCACCCTGAGGGGAGGCAACCAGAAGTCTATGACCCAGAAGAGGGCCTTCAGCCAATCGTGGGCAACTTGACCTTGGTTTTCCAGCCTCCAAAACTGTGAGAATTAAATTCCTGTTGTTTGTAAGTCACCTGGCCTGTTGTATGTTGTTATAGCAGCACAAATGAACTAAGACACATGGTGTGGCCTTCAGCTCTGCCACCATCCTATTTTTGGCCTAATCATCGCCTTCATTAATATGATTCTGAATGGAAGCTGTGGCATCTACACAGGTCACAGATTTGTGGGATAAGGAGATAACGTGTGTAGAAGTACTCTGTAAACTTCAAAGAGCTATGCAAATATCATGAATGATAATCATAACAAATCATCTGCTGATTCTTTCCTACCGATCCTTTCCTAAAAGCCAGGCACTATGAAGGAGAAAAACATCCGTAAGACATGTTGTCCACACACAGAACCCTACAGAGCAGTTGGACCAAAGGGCATATTGACAAATGCCTGTACCCAAAGCAGAGGGGTGAGTTAGGAATCAGTGGGAATGTTGTGGGAAAAGAGCTAAGTTCCATCTAGGTGCCTCACTTCCACTGAATTCCTTCATTGCCCATCAATATGGCCATGCAGGGCTGATGTTGTACAAAGTAGAAACCAAGAGTCTGGAGCTACTGCACCTTCCTGTGTCCCATTTTCCAGTGGGGTCTTCAGAACCATCTAGCAATTATTTAATTTGGGGGATTGCTTCATTTACCACCCCCCCCCCCCCCGAAGAGTGCTTGCACATCTACCTCTCTCATCAAGCTCCTTATCTTACTCCAGCTCTTCACTCTAAGAAAATAATTCTTGCTCACAGCAAATTATGAAGCAAGATCAGCCAATCACGAGTCATGGAAATAACCACTGAAAGTGCAGTGGCCACATGTCCTGAGGACCCAGCACAAGGGAGGCAGTTAGAATACAGTGTCGCAGTCATAATTGAAGGAGAACAGAGTGGCCGGTTGCAGTGCTGATGCCAGAGAACCTGGCACCTCTGCCTGCTGGCTGCTCAGGGGAGCTCCCGAAGCTGTCATACATTGGCTCAGCTACTCCATCAGTCATGTCATCAAACCGCTCCCCAGCCTTGCTGTCAACTGTGCACAATCCCCATGGTTATTTCTAGGGGACGTGATTGGCTGATCTTGCTTCAGAACTTGCCATGACAGACACAGTAACTAAATGTGAAAACCAATAAGCTGGTGGCTCACAAATGCACAGGAGGAAAAGCAGAGGTTTGTTATCTGCCTTCTCAACCTGTTTTCCCTCCGTGAAATGTTTGGTTGGTGTCCTTAAGAAGTGCTACCTGGATTCACATACAAGCTACCATCTGATGTGTAGAGTAGACTTTGGGGGGAATTGATTTTTTTTCACGTATTCATTCTGAATAGTTGAAATATGTACTTATACAGTCTTTTAGGCCTACTTGAGTGATGCTTATGATATTGTAATTATGTGCCAATCCTAGATTTGTTTCTTTCTTTAGGGTTGCCCTGGCTGTATAATAAACGCTGCATCTAGCTTACCTAGCAAAAGCTTGAAACTACGCTAGCATGAACTTCTAAACAGACTTAGTTTTTTTGCACATAACCTTGTACAATCTTGTGACAGAGGCCAGCCATGTAAAATATATATTTGGACTTTTGCATTATAGAATTTTTCTTTTTCTGAATATCCTTGACATTACAGCTGACAAACAACAAATGAACACTGGTGTTGCAGATCTGTTTTCAGAAATCTTTAAAGCTAAAATCACACGCAAGAATTGACTTTGCAGCTACTAATTTTGATACCTTTTGGATCTGTTTAAAAGCAGCAAACCAGTGAGTGCTGCCCTTTGGACATTTAGTTTTATCTTTGGTGAAACACCACCTGGTGTACTCATTGAGCCCATCTCATATGTGACGCACTACAGAGTTGGTATAATTTTATGATATTTATTTCCCTTCGTATTTATTTTCAGCATCTAAATAAATTGCTGCATTGTGCTTTAAAACATTCCTGCTCTATTTCTATTCAAGTTCTTCATTAAGAAAATTGCCACCATTAACCACAATCTCCTTCACCTTCCCATCTTCCCGCCACAGATTTATCTACACCCCTTCTCAGTACCCTTTTTTCTAGTCCCTACATATGGGGCCCTTTATTCTCCTGTGTAAGGACATCTCCCCCTAACCTTTGACTTAGTTTTCCCACTATATTGGCTTCATTAACTTCCCATCCTGCCCACTTGTGTCTTCAATCCTCACTGTATTGCTCTTTTCTCAGATTATCAACGTGCTTAAGCCTCTTCTATACTAAAACATCACCTTCTTTGATTTATATTCCATCTTAGTCCCCAGGTCCTCTCTCTTCCTTCCCTCTCATCCATACTTCTTGAAAGACTATTCTTTTCTCTCTCCTTTCCTACCTTCCATTCACTACTCAACCCTTTTCAATTCAGCCTCTAGTCACTTTCCTTTAACAAAATTCATTTTACTAAGGTTCCCAGTCATGCACTTTTGGCCAAATTCCATGGACATGATCCAGACCTTCTTCATTTACAAAATAGAGAGATTAATATTCATTTCAAAAGGTTGTTTTAAGAATTCATGTGTAAGTATTTAATAAATGGTTTCCCCTTTCTTCCTCTTTCTCTTCCTCCCCCTTATTATTGGTATTGTCACTGATATCATTATGTCAGGGCCTTCCAGTTGTATTTGACACCATCAACCATTTCATTTTGGGGGAAACTCTTAAATTTGATGACATCATATTGTCTTAGTGCCCCTTGTCCTTGACTATTCTTCCTTCCTCACCCCCGACAGGCTTGTCTGTCTTTTTCTTCCCCCAACCAATCGATGTTCCCCAGGAACCTATCTTTGGTCCTTTTCTCGTCTTACTCTTAATGCTTTTCCTGGGCAAACTCCTACATCCTCATGCTGTCCATTGCCATTGACATGCGGATGAACCCCATATATTTATTTTTTAAAAATATGTTTTTATTGATTTGAGAGAGAGAGAGAGAGAGAGAGAGATAGATAGAAATATCATCTGTCAGCTACCTCCTGGATGCCCCCTTCTGGGGATTGAGCCCACAACCCAGATACGTGCCCTGACCAGGAATCCAACAGGTGACCCCTTGGTGCATGGGTCAATGCTCAGCCGCTGAGCAACACTGGCCGGCAACCTGATCTTTTTCATCCAACCCAGGCCTACCCTGAGCTTATGCTGCAGAGCCTGGCACATCTGAGAGGCTGAAAACCTGGCTGGCCTCATTAAAGTCTCAGCCAGCTCCCTCCATCTGTAGTAAAGCCTGGGGCATAGCAGCCTTGACTTGGGCAGGACAGTGTGTGTGTGTGTGTGTGTGTGTGTGTGTGTGTGTGTGTGTGTCAGGGAAAGCTCTAGGCTCTGCTGCCTTCTGTTGGCAAAGTGGGGCCTTGGGCACAGCTGCCAGATGGCAGGTGGCCACCTGGAGAGAAAGGAAAGAATGAAGGAGAGGGAGCGGAGGAGGAGCCGGGGCCGGCACCAGAGGCGATTAAGAAGACTTTCTCAGTGGCATGGAGGCCTTGGTCCCTATCTGTCAGAAATCATCACAGGGGCGCCCTGGGATTTAAAAGACTGAGAGATGAACATGAACGTTTGTTTCCAAGTTCAATTAACAAGGAAAATATCTTACATGTTTAGCTTTCAAATTCCCATAAATGTGGGCAGAATGTTGGCACATGAAAATGCCACATCCCTAAATAAGACAGAGGACAAACATGGAAGGGCTTGGATTCTGCATTTAGACAGATCTAGGTTCAAGTTTTGGCTCCTCTTGCTGACTGTCTGACTTTGGTTAAGTGATTTAACTTTTCTGAGCCTCCGCCATGTGTAAACATGTGACAACAGTTGCTGCAGAGCATTCGCCACTCAGTTCCACATGCAGTAAGAGTTTCAGAAGTCCCTGGCACCGCCTGAAGTGCTAACGTGCCCAGATGACCCAGACGTGCCCTTGCCCTCGAGGGCCTCAGCGAACAGGGGAGGGGACTGGCACACCCGGCAGAGAGGTGCCAGCTTGGATGGATGTGGAAAAACTAGAAGTCAAGCATCTGTCCAGGCTGCTGGCTTGGGAACCAGGAAGATGTTGGGAAGATGGTGAGAACCAGGCTTGGAGCAGAGACGATGGAAATCCAGCTCTGGCCACACAGCGTGGAGGTCCACGGGGAGGTGCTGGGTAGGACCCCAGGGGAGAGCTCGTGGGCGCCGGGAGCAGCACTGGCGTTAGAGAGACATATTTGGAGTCTTCAGGACAGACACGTTCAGTGAGGCCCCAGAATGGATGATAATGCACAGAAAAAGCATATTCAAGAAGATAACGTGACTGCCCCAAAACACCACCATCTGAACAGGGGCCAGCCTTGGCCGCGTGACGCTTCTTGGGACACAAATTGGGGTGGTGTGCTGTGCAAGCCACAATCTTCCCAGGTCCTCTGGCTGCACCGTGTGGGCTGGTCACATCACCTGCTGCCCAGGGCCAGCCCGGGAAAGCGGCCGTCCCCCTGGCGCTGGAGCCCCCGCAGAGTCCTGGCCACGGGTGAGAAGCTCCAGCCCCGTTAGGGCAGAATGGTGCCATCGCTTGTGAAAAGCTCCCCTTTGGGATTCAAAGGCAGATCTTGTTCAGACATTGATTGAACGTGACCACCGAAAAAAGTGCCAGGACTTTTTTTCCGGAGCCACTGGTGCATTTGAAGGCCTTCAAAAGCAGTTTCAATGCTCGGCTCCACCCTAGAGCCACACCCAGGGGTGGCGCTCTGAGGGCAGGCCCGCCCTGAGCCTGATAAATGGGGTGAACGCTGACAGCAGCCTCCGTCGCTCCCAAATGGAGCTCAGTTTAAAGTTCAAGTAATAACTGGATGGTGACTGTTTGTCTCTGACCAACACTCAGCACAAAAAGAGGTTGCACTTTTTTCCCTAAAAGGCAGCCAGTGTGGACAAATATTAGCTCTTGGAAATAAAGGGGAAGTTATTCATTCACTCAGCAGCATTTCCAAGCCATCAATCTTCTGGGGATTTCTATTGCTTTACACATCAAGGTTGTTTATTTGGAGCAATTTCTGAGAGAATAAAAGTACCTTTGGCCTTTATCTGCTGTCATCAAAGCATCCATTAGGGGGCTGGAGCCATGGGAGGCTCAAGGGATTATTCAGAGAGGTTTTCTCAACCGCACAGGAATGCCTCTCTCTCTCCTGCCCGGTGTGACAGGAGTTTAAGCTGTAATCTGGAAGGTTGGGTTTATCATCAGGTGGAGACCATTTGAACAGGGGTTTGTTCAAGGCAAACCTACAGATAAAAGCATGGGAAGTGGCCTGGAGCCAAGGCCTGCTGCCCGGAGAAACCGGGGTTTCTGACAGCCGGTGAGCCTTGGTGTGCCTACGGAGTCCCGGGGTGTCATCTGCCAGCCGGGGCGCCCCGGGGAAGCAGGGAAGAGCTGACTATTTCCCACCCGCCCCATGGTGAATGTCGGCTCCCCTCCGGAAGCCAGAAGTGGGATGAGAAAGAATTGGAAGTATGTGACCCTGTGGGTGAATACATACACACACACACACACACACACTCACACCCTCATCCTCAGCATGTGTGCTCTGTCTGGAACACCTCTCTCCCTCCCTCCCTCTGCTCTTCCCTAAACTGTGCTCTCTTCCATCTTCCAGTGCAGACTTAGGGTTCAGACCTTGGAGACCAGTCCCACCAATGTCAAGTGTGGACGGCACAGAATGGCAAGAAGAACTCCTTTCTGTGGGTGCCCTTGGCTAGTCCTGGCCCTGCTCCCCCAGAGGACTGGGAAACCAGGGCTGGGAACCCTCTGCTGGCTGGACAGTGAAGGGTGACGGGCCTGCTTGCCCAGCCTGGGCGTGGGGACGTGCTCCCCGTGGCCTCCTCCCAAGCTTCGCTCTCAGTGTTCTGCTGTGTCAGCTGAGTGCTTGGGGCTCCCAGAAAAGCCAGGTCAGCAGAAATCTGCACAGGATTGCACACGCACGCACACACATACCACCCCATAGAGACACACACATACACATCATAGAGACAGACAAGCACACACACTATGGAGAGGTACACATGCACCTGACCCATACAACACACAAATACCATGCATACCACACATACCACACTACACATCACACCACACACCACAACATAGAGATACACAGACAACACAGCAACCTCTGCATATACCTCAGGGACAGCTACACACCTATATTTATATCTATGTATCCACACACCACAGACATTTACACAGACACTCACACCACAGGGACAAGCTACACACTCACACACCATAAAGAATATCACACATTCACATATTGCATGAAGATATACACACACACACCACACATGCACCACTAAGATATCTACACACATATCTCAGAGACACCTACATACACCAAACACAACATAAGGATGTTTACACACACACACACACACACACACACACACACACTTGTTACAAAGAGAGAAAACATGCCAAACCTGTGCACATAAACATGAATAGTCACATACAGAGCTTTGCATCCCCTGGGTTTCCACAAATGGACATGTCATGTGTGCACACTTGCACACACCTGGATAGTATAACCCCAGAGAGCCCCCAAGCCAGCTTGTGTTAGAAGCATTTCTGGAATGGCCCAGACCTGGAAGAGAGAAGGGGCAGGTCTGTACCCAGCAGCTCAGCAGGGGAAGGCAGCCAGCGTTGGGGTAGGACCTATCTAGGGCTTGGAGATAGTTAGGACACCAGAGCAGCAGGCCCCAGGTCAGAAGGGGGATACCCCTCCCATGATGGGCACCTGGCAATGACACTGAGACCAGACAGGAAGCAGGGCCGGGAGCCCAGCAGGTGGGCCTCAGCTCAGGCCTTGGGGCTGACTTTCTTTGTGGCCTCGAGCAAGAATCTCCCTGTTATGAGCCTCAGAGTCTCGGTTCATGGAGCTAATGTGAAAAGCAAATGAAGGAAACAGAGATGGAGATGGGGGCTTGGTAGTGGTGCCTGCCCACCTGTGAAGGCCAGGTCCTAAGGGCATGGTGGGTTCTGGCAGCTGGTGAGGCCCCTGCACCCAATGTTTCACACGGTGCATGCTCAGTGTATGTGCGCAGTAAAGGCTTGCTGAATCAGTGAACTGAGTGGCAACTTCTGGTCTAGTCGTTGGCTGGAAATTCTGTAAAAAAGGAAGTGTCCCAAGAAAGTTAAAGTTGGTGCTGTGTGTCATGGGAGAGACATGGAAAGAAAAGGTTATGGAGCTCCAAGGAAGGGAGGTCACCCCTATAGAAAGTCTCCTGGAAGAAGCTGCACTGGGGATGGGTCATGCAGGATGGATGGGCATCTTGCTGTCTACCTTCCACCTGGGGAGCTGTGGCTACTCCATTTCTGGACCTTTGGACCCAGTCATTGTCAGGTGCAGAGATCGGTAGAGTGGCCCTATGAACTTGCTTGGCTCATCCCATTTTCCCTTGGCCAACAGGCCTAGCTCCTGGGGACTGGATGCATCTTCTTATCATCATTTTATCCCCCAATAGAGTGGGCAGGTGCCTCTTGGAAGCCCACACTCTGTTGTGCACACAGCACCGAGACAGCCCACATCACACTGTATTGTGCTCATTCATTGGCTTATGTGCCTGTTTTCCTCTCTAGCCTATGAGCTCCTTGTGGCCAGTGATCGGTCATCTTCATTTCTCTTGGTGCCTGGCCTGCAGGACACAATAGGTCTCCAGGACTTGCTAAGGGTTGAAGGAGGGTGCGAGGCATGTGGACCAGCTGGAAGCTGGTGGAGCTGGGCTCCCTGGATGGATGGCTCCGTTTCCACATGCCTGTTCTCACCCTCACTGGCTCCTGCACATGGGGGTGGGGGCAGGGATGAGACCTGAATGGCAGTTGGTCGAGGAAGTCGAGTTTGGGGAAGCAACTTCATATCCAGACGCGCACACCATTGACCACAACGAGGAACTGTGCTCTTCTTTTGCTGAGAGTTGAAAGCAGATATTTCATAACAAAGCTCCATCTCACAACAACACCTCACTTGGAGAAATGCGTCCTAGTAGATTTTAATTTAAAGAGCAGTTTCCTAAACGAGATGTATTAGTACCACAAGAATTACTCTTACCTTCTTCCCACCTCCTCCTTACGCTTTTCTGAAAATAGGAGGATTATTCACTGAATGACGGAAGTCAGCAGTTCCCCTTAGCTCAGCGTGTGCATTTGTCCTGAGCTCTTACCAAAGCAGGTCTGATGCAGCCAGGGAACATGCCAGACACTCGGCCCCAGTCACTGCTGTTCTCCTGTTGGCTGACAGACGACCTCAGGCACATAGAACAGGTAGTGTCAGGGGAGCAGAGGCCGGTGGGAAGTGTCCGGTGGACCTCAGCTAGGAACTTGACTGCCTGTCAGACTAGCTATGTTCTTCTCTGAACCTCGCTGAACCCATTTTATGATCTGTGAAATGGGACATCTAGCATCTAAATGGGCATGGTGGTGGCAAGCTTTGAAGATATGATATCTGTAATGTCCTTAGCATAGTACTCGGCATATCACAGATGTTGAATAGTAGCTTCTATTATTATTTTATTTGGGTGAACAGTAAGTCTTTGAAATTCATATGGCACTTGGTTCCTGGGACTTATGAAAAAAATAAAAAAGATCATTTGAAGAAGCTGGGAGCTATTTTGTCGCCATTAAAGTCACCACAGACTTTCATTATTTCTCTAAAAGATTAAATTCATATGACAGTGGTCTGTTACATAATTTTTAATAAATACACTGACTTGATCAATTTCAACGTTTAAGCCAGATGTAACTTTTCAGATTCTATTTAGACATAATAGGTGTGTGTTTATGCACAAAGGTATGGGCGTTTATATGTAACAGGATATACTACACATATATCTATGAATATATGTAACACTTATCCTAGCAACTACAGATACTGACTGGACTTAGATAATGGTTGTATCCATTTAGTTCGTATGCCCACTATCTGAATGATACCAATCAGGTTGAATACAATACAAAATATGATCTAGAAACATCAATAAATATGCACATACTAGATAGATATATGTGATTGTGAAAAATATCATTATGTGTCTATTCCAGGTATCGACTGATTTCAGGTGCCCAGGTCTTAGGAGAAACCACTGTGGGAAACATAAATACTGGTCCTGATTTCAGCTGCTGGGGGCCAGCACACCTGAGTGTTACGCAGGGGCAAATTCCAGAGGCCCAGAGCCTCGGTCGTATCATGCGCATTTGATCCGAAGCGGGGCTGTGGTTTGTCAGAACACGATTAGGTCCCGTAACCCTGAGGGTGAGAATCACTTGACCCCGATGGACAACTCTGTGGAGAAACTGGCGATCCACTCAGTGTGGCTGCGAAGTCGCTTCCCTTATCGACTGCACATCTCTCTCTCTGTAATTCCTGGCCGTTTCCTTTTCAACTCTTGTCCTGGAGACTGCAAGAGCAGGTCATGACCTTTCTTTCAGAGGCTCAGCCCCGCAGAAACCATAAAGATAACCACCAGCTCTTCAAAGCGCATCAGATCCCTGGTAATTCCACAGGGGATTTTCCCAGCACTTACAGGGAAGAGGGTTTGGGGAAGCAGCCATTGCAAGGACTGGCCGCGGGTGAGACCACTGCTTGAGGGATGAAAAGGCACTTCAGAGTGACACCTCTGTGGGGGGCACCTCAGGGAGCAGCTCTGGAGGGGAGCTTTCCGGGGCACGAGGCTGGGAGCTGCTTTCTGGGAAGCGTATCGTGGAGGAAAGCCTGTTTCGGGGGCTGAAGGGCCTTTGCCAAGGTTCACTTTGGTGTGGGAATGATTGGAGTGCAGTGGGGGGTTGAGTCTAACCTGAGAACTCAGTTGGAAGAAATTGCAGCCAATCAGCATTTAAGATAAGATACTGCTACACATTATGCATGTATATGTATATATTTGTATGCATACATATCTCCTGTATATCAATAACAGTTTCTATCTTGAGCAACTACTATGTTCTAAGCACTTTAATATTTTTTATCTAATTGAATCCTTGCAAAACCCATTATATCAATCTCAAACCCATTTTCCAGATGTGGGAACTGAGGATTTGAGAGTTTAACTTGCCAATCTCAAAGCTGGGTTTCAGTCCTGGGCCTTCTAATCCCAACATCCAGGGTTTCTACCATTGTCATGGGTAAATATGAGTCCAGCTGTTGAGCGATTGAGTTTAAAACGATGGAGCACTTCCTCATCCCTGCTAATGCTGTTCTGAACGCTTTGCTTTTAAATGACACTATTTCAAATCATGAAAATGCCTGTGCTTTGTGTGGAAATAGGAAGAACATGAGAAGGCTGTTGCTGTTCTCTAAAAGCCACTTAGTTCTGATTGCTAATAATAAGAGCTTTTTATATACCGGTGCTTTTTACAAACGTAATCATATAACGATGCATTCCACAAGTGCTTGTTGCGTCTCTGCTGTGTGCGGTCACCGGGAACTCAGCGGTGAAGTCATTTACAAATGTCCTTGCCTTCCTGTAACTGACACTGAAACGATAAGCGATGAATTACCAGTGACCTTGTTTTTCCGAGGCTGTTTTGCTTGTAGGTGGAGAGAAGTCAACCTGACTTCACTTGGACAGGGACACCTACTGCCTCACTCTCCAGGGAGAAGTGGGTGCCTGGCCTCAGGGACACGGACTCAGGGCACTGCAGAGCCAGACTGTCTTTTCTCCCTGCTCCTCTTGGCCTCTCCTGATGAAAGGGCTCCGTCTGCTTAGTCTGGCCTTTACCATTTTCCCTAAGTCATGCCTACTGCTCTTCCCAGGCCTCGCATTGTTCAATGTCATTTTCAAAGGGGGAATGAGTCAGCCTCTCTCTCTCTCTCTCTCTCTCTCTCTATCTCTCTCTCTCTCTCATTTTAAAACCTGAGAAAAGGCACAGACTGGCCCAGTGTGACTTCACGTGTTTATCCCTACATCTGCTGAAGGTGGGGAGTGAGGCTGAATCTCTAAGAAGATGCCACTCTCCTATGGACACTCAGCACTCCCAGGGAGGACAGTGCTGGGCAGACAATGGTGTCCACCACAAATGGTCATTTCTTTAATACTGTATCACATACAATGGGCTCTTATGGATGGTACCCTACTCCAACTAACTCCGTCAGCCTTGCAGGACAGAAATGACTGTCCTCCTTGGACAGATGAGGAAACCGATGTCAAAGAAGTAGAGCCGGGCCAGAGGTCACAGGTTAAGTCACTGAGTCAGAATTCAAATGCAGCTTTTCTGGATTCAAATTTCAAATCACGAAAGAGACTGAGAGTGCTCCTGGGTTTCCAGAGACAAGCTCAGTCGTGCTTTGTATAATTGTAGGGCAATGTGCTTTCTTGTTAGGATGCCTTGAACACTGTAATCACTATAGCTTTGGTAATAGCTCTCAATTAAAAATTTGTTGGGTCAATAAGAAATATAGTTTCCTGGCCAAGTTAGGTAGCTGATATTTTGTAATTGCATGGTAATTTTAGGTGGTTTGTGGCAAGAAGCATTAACTGCATTTTTCTAAACCTTCCACTTTATCACCGTGGGGAATCAACAGCATCCACCATGGGTTCATGTCAAATATTTTATTTGTTTTCTTCCTGAGTTGTCTTTGCAAACAGGGATAAAATCAGAATTCCAGTAATAGTTCTTTCCTCATCCATCTATTCATCCATCCACACATCCGTCCAAATGCCCCATCTGACATATCCATCCATTACACCATCTATTCATTCAAAAACTTGTTTGGCGCATGCTTGATGCCAGGCACTGAGCTAACTATTGAATGGAATACAGATAATAGAACACGAACCCTTTCTTCACAGTGCTCTTTGTCAAAGTTGGGTGGCATCGCCTGTTAACCACAATTCTAATGCCAAAGGCAACTCTACCAAGGCTACCTACAGTTCTGAGAGTGAGAGAATAAATACCAATGCATAGTAGGTAGCAGAGTGTTTCCAGGCCAAGGAGATCTAGTCATTGATGGTAATTTCATACGGCATTTATACATTACGGGAAAAGGTACCAGTAGAAGGGTCATGGACACAGCAACCCTGGGTTAGAAGAGATGAGTGTCAGAATCCATTTAATATTGTCCAAGTGATATGAGCCCTCAACCTTTGATTCTCTATGGAGACCGCCCTTCTGAGGAAGAGCCCCTGGAGTTCAGGTGCGATATCCGCCCCCAGTCATTCCATGACTCTTCTGAGTATAACCTAATCAAACATGTGTGGACATCATTTTAATTCTAAGGTATCAGGATTCCAGGGTGAACCAGAGTGTGGGGTATGGCAAATAGAGTTTCAAGTACTTTGTCACTTGCATGTGGATATTCCCAATTATCAATAAATGGGTTAATATTTAAATTTATTCATCAGTTATTTGTACTTTTAGTTAATTTGACTCCTTCGCTGAAATTCCTCTAAGTCGAAGTACCCAACATATCAGGGTTAAAACTCTGGAACAAAAACATGCATATGAGATATTGTCCTTTAGAAGTCCAGCATAGAGCCAAGTATTCTATCTAGAAAACATTTCCATCCGCATTTCATGCTCATCTTCATCTCCTTCCCCATCAAAGTGTGGCTGATGCCAGGGTGAATGGAATACCCAGACAAGTGGAGAAGAAGGCATAGCACCTGATGAGATTGAAATGGGCTATAGATGGGAAGTGAAATTTGAGCTGAGCCTTGAATGTGAGTATAAATTTTAATTTATTTTTACTGATTTCAGAGAGAGAAGGGGAGAGGGAGAGATAGAAACATCAATGATGAGAGAGAATCATTGATCGGCTGCCTCCTGCATGCCTCCTATAGGATATTGAGCCTGCAACCCAGGCATGTTCCCTGACTGGGAATAGAACCATGACCTTCTGGTTCATGGGTTGATGCTCAACCACTGAGCCACACAAGCTGGGCTTTTTGACTGGCAAGGAATTTAGGTAACTGCACTCCAGGTTTGAGCAGCATCTCTCTGTATAAGACACTTTTCATTGATCGTCACAGTTTTCTAGATGAGATAACCAAGACTCGGGATACTGCACTGACTCCAAAGACTGCTGGATCATGGCACTGCTGGGGCCTCAACCTAAGTCTTCTGTCTGCAGTTCCCATGTCCTTTCTCCCAAAATGCAAGAGTCTCTTAAGCTTATAGATCTAGAAAAACAAGCCTTAGGTTTAGGATTTGTAAACTAAAGACAACACCATGGTAAATGCTTCTATTACTTTGCTGGAGCTGCCACAACAAAGCACACACACAGGGGCTTAAACACAGAAATGGACTTCCTCATGGTTCTGGAGGCTAGAAGTCCAAGATCGGGTGTCAGCAGGGTCGATGTCTCCCAAGGCCTCTCTCGTTGGCTCGTAGATGGCCATTTCCCCTGTGTGTTCACATGGTCTTCCTTCTATGTGTGTGTCCTAATCTCCTCTTCTTATTAGGACACAGTTATATTTTATAGGCTCCTCCCTAAAACACTCGTTTTAACTTAATTACCTCTTAAAAACCTATTCCCAAACACAACTACATCTGAGGTACTGGGGGTTAGGGCTTCAAGATATGAATATGATGGGTGCGTGCACACAATCAACCATTACAATGCTTAAAACATGTTTATGGCATTAAAAACATCTACTCAACATGGTTAAGGGAATTTTGCGAGGCTCAGTGGAGATACCCCATTCATTTTTTTCCATCCCAGAATGCTTGCTGAATCCTGCGACTGTAGATGTTTGAGTACCTTGGATACAGTACGGCATCGAGCAACATGACAGGGTAGTTGTTATTATTTCCCTCGCACAGAGGAGGAAGGAAGGCTCGGAACGGACATAAAGCTATTTTCCTTGTTGCACCCACAGAGGATGGTGGCACAGGGATTCGAACTGGTGCCAGCCTCATTCTCAGAAAAAAAAAAGCAAGTGAAAAGTAGATGGGATTTAAAAGGCAGTGTATTCTGTTCCTTTCCCACTTGCCCAGCTTTCCCTTGCACTGAAATTATTAAACTACAAGGGGCGGTGTGGGGGGCAGGGCAGAATGCAGATACTATTGCTTTTAGAAAATGAGGCTCCATTGGGCAACCCTTTCTTACCATCTCAGCCGGGGGAGGGAGCCCCTAGCCAGAGGGAATCAAATACTTTTCAAATGTCTCATTAAAATAAAAGGGTGATTCTTGCATTGGTACCACGATAAAGACTACAAAGCAGCAACATGAAAACTCCCCAGTTTCCCCTTCTGAATAGGCCTCCGCTCCAGCCGCAGAATGAATGAGGGGCCACCCCATTATCTGGGAGCCTCAGAGAGTGCAACCCAGGCTTTGATCTGATGGTGTCTAGGAAACTGATAAAAACTCGTTCTGTTTCTAAGCTTTCCAGGCCTGAAACTCTCTTTTCCCTTCGGCGCGCTATAAATGACCCTCTGAAGTGGCTGCGCATTCTTTCACAGCCTTGTGCCCCATCTATTCATAACCACGGTTATCAATTATTATACCAGCTGGAATGTCTGAGGGCCAGGAGGCTGTCAGGAGCTCTAATTGTGGTTCAGGGATAAAAGCAAAAACACACAAATTTTAACCAATCATAATTAACTTATTCTCCAAGTGCAAGGAAAAAAAGAAAGACCCCCCTCCCCTAAACAAAACAACACAAAACCAAGGCTTATGAATCTGTCTCAGCTAATCACTCTTGAAAGCAGGGTGGAGGGGGCGAGGGGCGCTTTTATTGCGATGGTCCCTCCCGATTGGCCTGTGGCGCCAGGTTCCCCAGGAAGGAGCGGGGCCAACTGGCAACCAGAGAAGTGCTCAAATCATTGGGGCTTTTAAAAAAAAAAAAATCTTAAAAACCCTTATTTTTCAAAGTAGTGTGATGTTTTCCAAGCTTCTGACAGAGCTTTGAATAAAGAGGCATCGCTTTCTCATTGAACCCAAACAACCGACGGAGTGGTCCAAAATATTTCATTAAAAAGAAGTTCGGTGGCCGCTCTCACATTAATAAAGGAGGCACGTGTGACCTGGAAGGGGGCCTGAGGGATCCCCTGCCCAGGCACGAGGTCAGGCAGCAGGATAAGCTGGGGAAAGCCTTCACACAAGGCCTGGCACTTAGTAGGTGGTCAAGAGGCCAGCCCCATCCCTGCCCTGCTCTCTTCTCAGACTGGCCAATGGCCAAACGTCTTGGAGGCATCTGGCTGGTGGCAACAACGGCTGAATGGAAGGCCCATGATGTCATGGAAAAAGCACGGCTTTGGAGTGTGACAGGTCTTGGGTTTTAAGCCGCTCTGAGTCTCAGAGTCCTTTCTTTGACAATGGTGATAGCGTGCCCGGTTTGTAGTTAGGGTGGGCCGGGCATTAGGGAAATGGCCCTTAGCCAAGGGCCCGGCACAAGGTAGGTGCTGATAAGTATTTTCTGTGGCTCCTGATGGTTCTCTTGGCATGTGGTGTCCATACCTGTCATTTCTGGCAAGGGGGTGTGGAGGTCGCCTCCTTTCTCCATCTCGTTAGTTAGCCTTTGCACGGAAGCCTTTGGCAATCCTTGCTGGGCCCACAGCTCTGGGGAAGAGCTGGCCTTCTTGGAGCGCACATGCTGGGGAAGCACATCAAAAGGAGACTCACATCAAGAGCGAAGGGGAATGACACGAGGCATGGGATGCTTTCCAGGACAAAGGAAATAAGACAGTGATGAAACGATTAAACAACATCCTTGTTTCCATACAGAGTACCAGCCTCCAGAAATTTATATTTGTATTTTAGCATCACAAAGGCAGCCTGACAAGATGGCATCTGCGTGTGTTTACGTTGTGCTGTGAGATCAAGAGTCCGATTTTATTTGTGACATTTCTTGAGGTAGCCGCAGCCCAGGAGCTTGAAACGTTGATTTGTGAAAGATGTGAGCACATTCTCTTGGTAGTTCTTGCTTACAGGAGCAGACATAACCATGTCCTAAAATGTTTTGCTGAGGATCATTTTCTTAAACACTTTACATCCATGGGAGGGGACGGTATTTGAAGGCCTGCCCTTGGCTGAGTCTTAGTTGAAGAATGGATCGGTCAGGATAATTGTTATTAGCTATCCCAAGGGGCAAACTCTGAAGCTGTAGTGGCTTCTCACAGTAAGGTGACACTCAGGTGACATCGATGGGGTGCACATCTCGTTTGCATCTTGTGGCTGTACTATGGGGACTGTGACTTTCAAGGCTTTTACCGCCTGGCCAGAGAGGGACGGAAGAATTCAAAACAGCTTCAGCCTAGAAGTGATACAAACTACCACGCTGCTCATGCTGACCTGAGTTGTTACTGTGGCCCATACTAGCTGCAAGGGAATCTGGAAAGTGTAGGGAAGCACGTGAAATATTTGCTGAGCAGAAATTGTCTCTGCTCTAGGGAACATTGGAGATGGCACTTTGGCTCTGTGCCAGGACATGGAGAGTGCTCTCAAGAGCAAAGGAGAATGACATTAGGCTGTTGGGATATACATTCCTGAGCAGAGTAGCCCAGGGTATGAGGATGGCCCCCTTAGGAAGAGGATACAGTCTCCAAAGGCCATGGGGACCTTAGCCTGGGGCACTGCCAACAAGCTGGTGTTTGGGGCTGGATGACGCATCGGGTGGAACTTGCTATCCTTGCCACACCACAAGAGCCCCACTACCACCAGCAACAGTGACAAATGGCCACCCATGTAGAAGGCTGGGCAGGCAGGTAGGTGGTGGCCTTAGGTCAATGCAGGTGCCACGGTGACCAATTTCACCCTAGTGGACATGGACATTAGCTACTGGAGCAGCAGAATATTTCCAGATTCTGCTTGAGGAAGGTTTGGAGGGAAAAAGCCAAAAAGCCATCAAGACCAAGGGAAGCTAAGCCTTGGGGGAGGCGGGGTGGGTAAGATATTTTTTATTGGTCACTAAAAAGGCCTGACATAGGCTAGGACTGACAAAATAGATAATTTGCTCCTCTGCAGCGATACCTAAACCAGAAATAATTCTACCACTTTATTTTAATAAAGTAATGTTGGTCGGTTTCTTTTTTTCAAAGCCAGAAGTAGAGAGGAAAAATGAGATCCTACCATGAACACAGCGATGACAGTCTGATAGCGAAGCGACTAATGAGAATTGTGATTGTTGCTCACATAGTGGTTTTCATCTTCACCCATGAGTTAATTTGTTCCTCACCAAGAATCTGTTTTCTCTGCAAGGATTATATTTCCACTATTATATTCGTGTGGGAGCGGAGCTCTTTCAGGAAAGCCTAAGTGATTAGCTTCCAGATGAGCAGCTAATATGTCTCAGGGCTGGAATTCAAATCCAAACCTGGTACTTGCTCTGGTAAACAGGCTGCCTCTCAGACGTAAGCAAGGCCTATGTGACCTGCTGTGGCAGAGGCTGCCCCTCCCCCTCTTCCTCCTCCACCTCCTCTATCACTTCACTATCACCATCAGCAGAAGCATCATCACCACCATCATCATCTTCTTCATCTTAAAGACAATCTCACTGCTCAGCCATAACAGCATCTCACCTCTCAATTTTGTCTCCGGTGGTGCTGGGTTTGCACAGATTCATTCATAAACTGTCATCCACTTCCTAACCAATCATTGTATTTGACACTGAGAAGTCGCTATGCAGTATTAAAAAGGATCCGCAGCATTTCTTCTTGCTTAAGATCTTCTTTCTTGGGGCCCTCTCAAGGGGCATCAGAGAGGACCTAATTTATGAGCACCCAGGGGAAAATGAGTCGGGAGGGTCATATTCATTTGGTATTTGCTCTATCATAAGCAGTCCCTATGCACCTACCCTATCATATGCTGGCCTGGGGATAGATGGTGGTGTAGGAGAGGTGAGTAACTTTCCTTCCCTGCTGTCAGAGTCTACAGTCTACTGCATGCTACACTTCACGGGATCTCTATAGAAATAGGTTCTTGATTTTTATTTCAACTCCAAAGTTTATGAGGCCTGCTACCAAAGTGACTCCATCTTTCAACTCATTGCTGATTTGAATTTAGAGATAAGATTGAGTCTACTGTATCATGAGTATACCCTAGACCAGGGATCAGCAAACTATGGCCCATGCCAAACCACCTGCATTTGGAAATAAAACTGCACTGGAACCTAGCCATGCCCATTCATTTGCATATTTCCTATGGCCACTTTAGTACTATATCAGCAGAATCAAGTAGTAGTAACAGAAAACATGTAGTTCACAAAGCCTAAAATAGTTACTATCTGGCACCGTGGAGAAAAAAATATTCCTGATCCCTATATTCTGCTTTAGAGCCTTTTATTATAAACTACTGTGACCCTATCTAAAGCTACACCCTTCACTGTGCACCATCCACCCTCATCTATTCAAAGATATCAGCCCAGTAATGTCTCTTCATCAGTGTTGATCTCTATTGGGCCTTTCCATCAGAATGAAACATACTGCCATTCCTCCTATCCTAGAAAACAAAAGCAAACCAAATCTTCTCCTGACCCCTCTTATCCCACCAGTTACTGCCCATTTTTCAGTATTTCTTTGCATTGCATCTTTTCAAAAGAATTGCCAACTTTTTCTTAGACTTGCTCTAACTCTGAAACTGCTCTTGTTCGTTTCACTGATGATCTCCAATTTGCCAAATTGAGTGATCAGTTCTTGGCACTTGTCTTGCCTGGTCTCTGGCAGCAGACACATGGGACCACCTCTTCCTCACTCATTTTCTTTACTTGCCTTACAGAGCATGGCCCTCACACCTCATCTACTTCACCTGTTGCTCCTCCTCAGCTCCTCTGATCCCTCTGTTTCTCCCATGGTCTTACCAGGGGAGAGTTCAGAGTTCAGTTCTTAATTTTCTTTTATCCTCTCTTCACTCACTCCCTCGACACTCTTAATCAATCTCATGGCTTTAAATGCAACATATATGCCAAAGTCTCCAGATTTTTATCTCCACCCTGATCTTACTTCTGTCAACTAGACTTGTATATCACTGTCGACTCAATAGATATTCATGGCTTTCCATTAGACACCCCAAGATCAACATAATCAAAACAGAAATCTTAGTACCACCTGCCCTGCCCCCACAGAAATTGAGGCAATACCATCCTCTCATTTGCTTAAGCCCCAAATCTTAGCATCATCCATGGCCCTTCTGCATCCAATCTGTTAGGAAATCATGCCAGTTCTACCCTCTTGCCCCTCCACTGCTACAGGCTGGACTCTAGGTGTCACACCTCACCTGGATGACTACAGTAGTTTCCTAAGTCATTTCTCTGCTTCAACCTTGGCCACTCTCTCCTCTCCATGTCCTCAGTCTATTCTTTACATATTCAGTTACTCATTTAAAAGAGATCAGATTATATTCTCCCTTTCCTTAGTTCCCTCCAACAGTTCCCCATTTCACTCAGAGTAAAAGCCAAAGTCTTTAAAATGTTCTATGGGAAGCTATGTGACCATTCCCTACACATCCTGGACTTGCCTCCCTGACCCCATCTCTGACCCTCTGCAGCCCTCAAATTCTGTTCCAACTGCCCCAGCCTTCTTCAATACCCTGAACACAATGGGTATCCTGATACCACAGGGCTTTTGCACTGGTTGTCTCCTCTGCCTGGAACTCTCTTCCCCTGGATCTGCACCTTTGTTCAAATAGTGCCTGCTCAATGAGGCCTAGTCCAGATACCTTACCTAAAATTTCGAACTACCCCTCCAGCATTCTTTTTCCTCCACCTTTTCCCTCCATAACACTAACCCGTTTCTATACACTATATTCTTCACTTGCTATTTCTGTGGTTGAGTGCCCATCCCCCACCACTAGAATGGAAGCTCTGCTAGGACAGGGATCTTTTCCCCTCTGCTCACTGCTATCCCCTGGACAATAAACAAAGCCTGGATCCATGCAGGCACTCAGCAAATATTTGTCCAAGTACTGAATCATTAACTATGAAGTAGCAATCGATTTAGATGATTAATAGTGTTCTCAACTAAAAAAAACGAAAACACTGGCAGCAAGAGATAGACTTGGGACCGTCAGGAAGAAGGCTGCCCCAGAGCAAGCCAGGATGTTTCAGCTTCCGTGCTGCTGACCAGCAGAAAGAGGTTCCCAGGGCATGTGGCTGAGTGGGGCTCCCTGCATGAGAGGCCTGCATGTCCCAGATAAGAGGGGATCATGTGCAGTGGCCCCGGCTATGATGAGTGCAGGGACTATTTTTACATAACAGAGGGGAAGATAATCCTACAGACGTGATGTAAAGGTCTGAAACATGTTGCCCCATCTCGGGGAGGCTGGCAAGTTATGCTATTTATCCCAAGGGATGCCTCATTCCCAGACAATGTTTAAAAGACTTAGGAATGAATTTGTAGGTTGTTTCTCACCAGGCCAAATGTTCTTGCACTCTCATGGCATTCCATGACCCATCAGTGGATTTGGGAGCTCTTCTAGGGTAGGAAAAGTATGGATTTGGAGTCAGGAGAAATGGTTTTGAGTTACCTCTCCACCACTGCAAAGTTTTCCACCTTGGTCAAATTTCCTAATCTCTCAGTACCTGGATGTGATGTCTTGTTCTGTACCATGGGAATAAAGGTGTCTTCTCTCTCAAGACTGAGCGTAGCATTAAATGAAACAACACACATGCATGCTTTTATCAACTTAAAAACCAATAAAAGGTATTTTTGATCATTATGCATAAAAGCAAAGAATGAGTGAATAATTCATTCAAATTTATGAAGTGTCATTTAGTTAGTACACTCTAAAGCAACCCAAAACTATTTACTGGCCACTTTTATGTTAAACCCAACGTGTGTTCAGCATTGTGAGGGTTAGAAGGTCTGGAGCAAGGTCATTGCCCTTGAGGGAGTGACCAGCTTGCTGTGCAGATGCAGGCACAGAGCAAGGCAGACAGCAGGTACTGAGATTCCCCAGGGCATTGGGGGTGTGCCCTGATCTTCTTCAGTTCAGCTGGTACGTATTGACGTTGCTATGTCCCAGTCCTCAGATAGACTACTTCACGAGCTACAACAACTGAGGAAGTATTTCTAGATGTAGTTTGCCCATGAGGAACCTTAGTCTCCCATAGGTAACGTGAATTTTCCAAGATTATACCATTAGCAAATGGCAGACCCAAGCTCTGAGTTTTTCCAGTTTCAAGCCCTATGGTTCCTCCATGGTCCATCTGTGCCACACATGGTACACATCCTGCTTTACCCATAGGAAGATGCTATTTTAAAAGAGGACATGCCTGTATTGGGAAACCTCACATAGACACACACCTGTTTCCATAAAGGTAACGTCTGCTGTTATGGACTAAATATCTGTGCTCCCTCCCCCCACCCCCCACCAAACCCCCAAATTCATATGTTGAAATCCTAATTCCCAACATGTTGCCTTTGGGAAATAATTAGGTCATGACGGTGGGGTTCTCATGAATGGGATTAATGTCCTTAAAAGAGGGGCCCCAGAGAGCTCTCTGCTCTCTGTCACATGAGGCTACAAAACACAAAAAGTTCATCTGCAACCCAGAAGAGGGCTGTGACCAAACCCCACCGTGCTGGCACCCTGATCTCAGACTTTCAGCCTCTAGAACTGTGGTTTATAATCCACCCAGTCTGGGGGCTTTGACGAACAGACTAAGATATCTGCCAGGAGGGGGAGGGATCAGGGAGGGCTCTCAGTGTCATTGGGAGCCATTGCAGGTCAGTCACCTCACTCGCTTCACAAAGAGCAGCAACCTCATGTTCCAAGTCAAGTAAGAGTATTTGGCAGGAAACAGGTTGGCTAACGTCTGATTACCTGCATGCACTCACAGTGACACACATGCATGGGTGTGAAATGGCTCACATCTAATATTCCTTGTGAAGTGTGAATACGTTGGAGAAGGAGATGAGCGACAAGCAGTGTAGACCAGTGGTCGGCAAACTCATTAGTCAACAAAGCCAAATATCAACAGTACGATTGAAACTTCTTTTGAGAGCCAAATTTTTTAAACTTAAACTGTATAGGTAGGTACACTGTTATTAACTTAATTAGGGTACTCCTAAGGCTTAGGAAGAGCCACACTCAAGGGGCCAAAGAGTCGCATGTGGCTGGCAAGCCGTGGTTTGCCGACCACGGGTCTAGACCAAGCTCTGCCAGCAACAGGTTGTGATTCCCACTCCCTGTGACTCTTCTCACCTGTAAATTGAACTAATTTGTTTGTGGACTCCCTGAGGACAGCTGTGTCTCCCTCTCACACCCCCTCCCTCTATCCTTTTCCTCCTCTCCCTGCCTGTTCTTCCTCTTTCTGTCATCTTCATACAATGATGGGCTGCACACCTACATGGTGCAAGCCTATCAACCAGACAGACATGGTCTCTCTTCTTATGGAGCTTGTAGCCAAAACAGAAAACAAAGGCCAGACAGGCACAGAAGGTGTGATGCGTGCTCTAATCTGGAGAAATACACACACTTCCTGTGACTTCCCAGAGTAGAGGACGATTTTATTCATCTTTGTATTCCCAGTGCTTAACAAGGGGCCTAACACGTAATAGATGCTTAGGAAATGTTGTTTTGACAGACAGCACAAACCAAAGAACAAAGGAATGAGGATGTTGAATTCAAAGAACTCTGAGGTCTGCTAGCTCTTTGATCAAATTTATATGATGATTGTGCTGCAGGTTAGTACCTTTTATAATCCTCAAGGGTCTGCTTCTCTCTTCCTTGGATTTATTCATTCAACAGATATTTGTAAATATTTGTGCCCAGGCACTGTCCTAGGATTCGGTAAATAACATTAAACAGCAGAATCTAAGACCATGCATTCATAGAGTTCACATTTCAGAATCAGAATGGGAAGTAGACCATGAGCAAGCAAGCACAGCCTGTCATACAAATCCAGGCCCTGACATGTTCAAGTAAGATGTCAGAGGGTGACGGGATCTGTCTTCAGGAAGGTTGTCAAGGACGCGTCTTTGAGGAGGGGACCTTTGAGTGGAGACCTGAATGAAGTGGTGCTTTATTACAAATAATCTCTTTGCACCACAAGTTATTGTGAGTCCAATGCTGGCCCTTCCATTTCGTGCCTAAACCTGCCGCTGAGGCTGATAAGGTCTTTGCAGCAGCCCCGCCATGTGGACCTGTCATCTTCATTAGATGAGTGATGGGAATCTTCTCACCTCACAAAGTGTCGCATTGCCAGACATTTAAAACTAGTGGGCTTGCTTTTTATTGAGCTCAAATGTGTCCTCCTTTAACATCCACCCATTAGAATGAGTTTTCTTCCTATGAGCAGAGATTGTTAGGTGTTCATCAAAATCATCATTCTCTCCTTCTAGTACCATACCTGCACTTCATTTCCCAGCCCCTTCGCAGGTAGGTGTGGACACACACACCTGAGTTATACCTGAGGAAATATGGCGGGAACATGTGCCAGCTTGGTCCATGCAATGCTCTGGCATAAGCGCCCTTATATCCACCCCTCCCCCATACTAGTTGAACACAGAAGACAATGAGGGCCTGGGGACAACAGCGACACAATTTGGAAGAAGTTCTGGGCCCCAGAGTGACCAAGTAAAACAGAGGAACCCACGGACTTATTCACTTTCCCAGGACTGTCTACTTGAGCTAGAAACAGCCTTTGACTTTGTTGAGGCAATACCTGTTCAAGTTTAATTCTACAGCTAACTTGAGTTTGGCTTTAATTCTGCAGCAGCAAGTCTAGTAAGTAGGACTAATGCACCCCGGAGCAGTACAATGAATCTCACAGGGATGCGCATAACTTTCCTATATCATACTGCAGACACTGTATTTGCAAACCTGTCCTAATACTTACAATTGATTTATGTAAAACCCATGAGCTCCCAAAGGACAAAATGAGGGAAAATACAACTACATATAAAATCTTTTCTAAAACTATGTTTACAACTTAGAGTATGTGAGTAGGCACATAGTAGGTGGTATAGCAGCAGATGGACAACCAACGTCTGTCCAGTGAGTGAATGGCTGTGCTCTGATGGGCTTTATCCTTCAAGTGGCTGAACAGTAGTGCCCTTTGGCAGGTCTCTTCCTTGTGATTATTTATGGGTCAATGTCTGTGGATGGCAACACAACTCAGAGAGACCTTGAACATTATCCAATGCCAAGGGAACTATCTTATTTCTGGCAAAACAAAGACAGAATAGTAGCTAAAAATGGCTTCCCCCACCTGTTTTTATTTCCATGGAGATTTTAATTATAACATTTGAATAATGCATCCTGTAAAAAAGACTTTGTGGGGAAAACTGCCACAATTCAGCTGGACCTTGAGTCCTAGCATAACCCATCTGTTCTGCCTATAATGTTGGGTGTTGCCTTCCTTCGAAAGGTCTTAGTTGTGGGGACCCGAGATCTGATGTGGAGAGCACACATTTGTTTTCAACATTTCTCAAGCCCTTTGCCAGGCACAGGGATGTGCTCTTCACACACACACACACACACACACACACACACGGCAAATAAACTGCAGACTTCAGTCTCTGAGCTGCTCATCTGGGAAGGGGTGGGCATCAAATGAAAGGGCCGGCGGGGCACGTGGCCCCGCAGGCATCCGGCAGGGAGGATGACGGGCAGCCATGGCCGAGGCAGCGCCTGACCAGATAGGCGCAGGCCCGCGGACGCCCAGAAGGACCCGGGCCGCCCTCCTCGGCCTCCGAGTCACTTTCGGGCCGAGCAGCGGGCGACCCAAGGGCCAGGCGGGGTGGTGGGCGGCCCGCCTCCCGGTGACGCCCACGGCGGCAGGCCTTGCATGGGAGCCGAGTGGCTGGCTTCCCATCCATTAAGGGACCTCCATTTTGTATGGAACCATGTGCTCAGCGAAGGCTCCTTCCCCCTCGGAAGGAGCCTCTGCTAGCCACACCCACCATTTCTCTGGACTAACCAATGGTAATCAAGGGAAGTGCACGCCATCGCTATGACCACATCCTGTGTAATGGGTCACCAGCTCGCACCTGGCCAATCGGCCGGGGGCACGGCCCCCTCTCCCGCCCCTACTCCAACCCTCTATGAAACCCCTGGTTCGAGCAGACTGCTTTCTCTTTGCCACCTGCTGCTGCGTCAGTAAGGAAGGTAGAGGAGCTAAGCCCGGGCTTAAAATAAAAGACTCTTTGCTTTTGCATCGGATTGGATGGCTCCCTGGTGGCTTCTTGGGAATCTTGAAATCTGGGCATAACAGAGCACACATTTGTTTTCAACATTTCTCAAGCCCTTTGCCAGGCACAGGGATGTGCTCTTCACACACACACACACACACACACACACACACACGGCAAATAAACTGCAGACTTCAGTCTCTGAGCTGCTCATCTGGGAAGGGGTGGGCATCATGCCCTTGGGGGGTTCAGGCAGAGCTGCACAGTCACAAGTCTGTGTGCTTTTAAATGTATTCTCTCCCTCTGTTTAAGAAACTTTTATTCTGGACATGGACTAAATTTTAGTTATAGTTGAGGCTATAATGTGGTATCTGCAAAGGTAACAAGTCTTAACTCATTTATTGCTTATATTCAACCCCTCTCCCCACAGATCTAAGGTAGATTACAAAGAGGCAAATAATGGAACAAGATAAAAGATAAAGCCCCATTGATTGTTAAGACAATAAGCTTTGCACAATGAGATGAGTAATGATAATATCCAGGTGTATATCCTAATATTTGTCACTTGTGTGGTAAGACAGTGATTTAGGAAATGAAGACGATTTCCTTAACATGGCAAAGAATATGTTAAAGTCAGCAGCAACTGCAAACATCTAAATGGTGAAATGCTCCGGCATTCTTTCTAAAATCAGGAAAGAATGGCGACGCCCTCTATCACAATGATGACCTACCATCTGTTGGCAGAAGTTTGCATTATGTTTAATCAGCATGACTTATGAAATAGCAGGCATTGTGTTAAGTGTTGGGGACAAAATGGTGTGCACAACTGAATATGGGGCCTGGCCTCACAGAGCTTGCAGCCTGTAAGGGAGGTAGATATTCATTACGTAACCACACACAACATGGACAATTTCATTAGTGGCAAATGCTACAAAGGAGAGCTCCAGGGTGCCGGGAGCATATGTAATTGGGGCATTTGACACAGAGGAAAGGCTTCCCAAAGAGATGAGCACAGAGCACAGGAGGAAAGGGGCCAGGAGTTTACTAAGTGAAGAGGGGGGTGTGGAACAGTGAGGAGAACGGACATGTTGGAGGGGGAGGTGGGAGGCCAGTGGGGTTGGAGTGTGGAGAGGTGGGTGTTGGTGTGAACTGAGGCTGGTGAGATCAGTAAGAACCTACAGTGATTGCAGAGTACAGTAGGGAGAGGTGTGTTTATTATGAGAAACAGAAAGACGCGGGCTGTGTTTATGCATTGAGGTGGCACCATCATTTCATGTTGAGAAGAAGGTCCAGGCAGCAGTAGTGAGAGCAGACTAGGAGGCTGCCAGTGGGAAGGTGGGTGATGTGTGAGGAAGCTATGGTGTCAGTGAGATGAGAGTTAATGTGACCTTGAACAAGAGTGGTAATGGTGATGGGCAGAGAGAGAAGCGGGCAGGTCCAACCAGCACAATAACCCGTGAAGCAGAATTAAGGAAAGAATATTGGGAGGAAGACGCACAATGCCCTCATTGACTGGCAATACAATTATTTACCCAAGGCAACTAAGAAAATCAATGAGTGTTTCTGTTAAATTATTAAGAGACAAATTATCTAATATTATATGAAAATCCTATATTTCAGCAGTAAACAGGTGCTATAAGAAATTAATTTATTTATAAACAAAAAATATAAAATACACAATAGTACCCTTAATAAGGAATGTGTGAAAAACAAAAAGAAAAAACCTGAGCACTTTGTTGACTGTTATAAAAAAAGACCCAAGTGGGTCAGAAAAAAAAAAGATATCTCTTAACAGGAAGATTAGCTATCATGAAGATATCAATTCTTTCAAAACTGATTTATAGGTTGAATAGAGTACCAATGCCAAATAGTCCATAGGATTTAAAATATATTGATAACATAATTTAATTCATGTGGAAATAAATAGCTTAAATTTTTGATGTTTGTTTTAAATTGTTGTTTTTAAGAAAAAGGATGTGGAGGAACTTCCCTCATCCTTAAGATATCAAGCCTTTTGAAGCCATAATCACTTAAGAAATTATGGAACACGGTTCAAGACTCAACTAACATTTTAGTGGAAAGGAGAAAATATGGCTTTGAAACAGATGGGGCAGGGATGGGGTAGGTAACAAATGGGGTTGGGTTTAACATTATGGTTTTAGAAAAAACTTCCATAGGAGTCTTGTTTTGAGCCATGATGGTTGACCAAAATTATCACAGTGGGGAAAAATTCATGAATTTTCTAAGTTTTGAATTTTGTACCAGAGACTCAAACTCATCAAACTTTTTCATGAACTGCTATCAATAATAAAGTCTAAATCTTACTTCAACACTTTTCTTTGCCAATAGAAGGTAAGAAACACCATACTACAAGGGTTTTGTAATATTCCTCCTCAGTTGTAGCTATTGCCCAATTTGGTTATAAAGTGTCATGAGTCTATAAAGTGAATACGTACTTTATCTCCACAGGGTCCCTCAATGTTTTGTCCAATATGCTCTTAATAGTTTTAATTTTATATTTCTAAGTGTTCCCTTGAACAACTGATTCAGAAGTATGAGGGCGTACACACATATTTGGGCATCTTTAATGCACTTAAATGTTGCTCAATGGGAAGAAACACTAGTACATTTTCTCGCTCCACTCTCCGCCTGCCATGACTAATTCACTCCTGTAAAATATTCAGAGTAACATAGCTAAAGAAAATCGCTTAACGTTTATGCATATTTCTGAATGTTTCCAATTTAACTTCAGTTTCCTATGAGACCTACCATTTCTAAATGTGTTTAACTAAGTGATTAAACGCCAAACGTCACCTTGGCCTTGTGAAGGGGAAATGCAGATCACTACAACCATTTAATTCACAAGACTTTTATGAGAATGTGTGGTCAGGCCCTCTGAGATGTGTGGTATACAGGGAGACATGGAGCAGGCCTGTGTCTGTCTTCTAGGACCTCACAGTCTATGAAAAAACAACACACACACACACATACACACACACACACACACAGAGTCAAGGGCTGTGTGAGCCCTCACACTCATACACAGGTCCCCTTGACCAATGTGACCAATGTTCCTTTTTGCCCTTGGGGTTGCTTGTCCTGAATGAAGCTATAGTTTGTTCTGAAAGAAATGACACAACCTGGTGGGAATCAAACCTAAACTCTAGTCTTGGTCTCTGGCACGCCACAACCCATAGAAACAATTCTTTCCAGTCTATAACTGGGTAACCATTAAGTTGTTTGGGGGAGGGGATATTGGCGACATTGGTCACAAGTCCGAATTTAATAGTAATGCTAATTTCTAATTCAATTTAAATGAAAATTAATCTTTCCAAGAGCTCTCACTCTTGAAACTGTAAGGGTAGGGAGAATGCACCACTTATGGTCAGTAGTGATGAGTTTCATTTATCTAAGGCCATTCTCTCCACTGTTCTTGCTCAAGAAAACGTCTGTTTGGGAGAATGAAGAGTACAGACCAGCACTCAAGCATGAGAAAACAATGACATATTTCTGTTCTGGCCCATTTTTTGCATTATCTGGTCATAACAGTAACACCTCCACTTGGAGCTATAAAGAATCAGGAAACGATACATGTCAGCTTTTCACGCCTTCTATTAAAGTCACTGTAATGTATCTTCTTAGTAAAGACCTAGGTAGTTCATCCATTCATAGTAATTCCTTTGAATGGGTTCTCTCTTTCAATTGATTTGGCTTCCACCAGAATAAGGGATACAAGAGATGACGCAAGGTGGAAGCTATCCCGTATGACCTGCACCTAGAAGTCACAGGCAATCATTCCTACCACATTCTGTGTGTTGGAAGTTACTCACTCAGTTCAGCCATACTCAAGGGCAGGGGAATCAATGTCCACCTCTTGATGGGAGAAGTATCAAAGAATTGGTGGGTGTAGTATAAAACCACTGCCACAGAGGAAATGCAACCTGTATCCTGACATCTGAGATGAGTTCACCAGAGAGAAATCATGTTGTCATTTGAGAGCATTAGCACACAAAAGTGACATTCACAATGATAATAGACTCAGATGACTTAAGGGATGGGCGTGGATTGATTGGGATTTAACTAAGGCTCATGAATAAAAGCCTTAATTAGGTTGGTTTCTCGGCTATGGAGAAGAGAGGAGAGAGAGCACCTCCTATGTAGGGTGGTGGGAAGTGGGAAAACTCCCTGCTTAACACTTAACCCCACTAATACACAATAAATACTATGATAATCAAAACAACATTCACCCCTTATTTCTGCTGGCTCTGTGGCCACAGAGCCCCTAGGTCTCTGTTTCAAGGGGAGACAGTTTTTCCCATGGTCAGAATGACAAGCCTTTTTACTAGTGGTCTCATAACAGTTTCCAGGGTTCTAGAGAGAGGCCAGCATTCTTGGGCTTGAAAGACAAGCACAGAGTGGTACCTCGCCTTCCCCCACCCCCACCGCAGCCCCATGAGGGCTTTCAGTCCAAGGCTTCATCCCCAGGAACCTTGAGAGAGCTGGCAAATACTCTAAACAGATAAAAGATAATTGAACAAGGAGTGAGTAGTAAAGGGTGACAAAGTGCTATTTCCATAATAAGCTTATCTGAGTAAACTTTCTCAGAGCCCCAAGTTCCCGGGCAGGGTGTGGATTTGGCAATAGTAAAGAAACAGGCCACGCCAGGAATGTCTGGGGAGCTAATGAATGGCCCTGAAGTGGCTGACGTTCCTATCTCTGCTTTGGATCCCTGCCACCTTGACGCTAATGTCAGCCGGTGTTTAATTGGCAAACAGGGCTTCAAAGGGTTGCTGGGCCCTGCTCCCAGGGCCCGGGGCCTGTTAATGTTTAATTGTCATGTACAAGGGCCCACTCGCTCTTGGTGGATTTGGGCGTTTTATGACACTTTGAAAAAAGCAATATTATGAGTCTCCTTGCTCCACGGATATTTTTACAGACATGCCTGGAGTCACATGTCACTTAACCTACACTGTGAGTAAGGAGCAAACGCACCGAGTACTTGGGCAGGGGTAGAATGAGGCACCTTCAAGTGGAAGTTCTCCATTTTACTGCCTTTGCCCCAAATTCAATAAGGATCAGGGAACATCTGGAGCAGCAACAGCAAAAACAAAACAAAACAACTTAGGAGCTGGGATTTGGGGAGACAAGGAAAAGTCACAGACGTGTAATAGAAGTGTAATGGCTTCATGGCAATATGTTACAATCCGCCATTGCCTGGTGATGGTGCCTGCTCTCCTTGAAGCTGCTTGCTGCTTGGTTACTCATGGCACTGCTAGACACGCAAAGGGGGTGTTTGTGTGTGTGATCTCTCTTTTGAAAAAGTCTATATGCTTTATATTGTTCATGTAATTTAAAAAGTCAAAAGAGACCGTCTTAACAAAACTAGGTAACCTTCATCTACCTGGGAAAGAAGAAGGAATAATAGAAGACTAATACTTTACTCCCTGAAACTACATTGTGGTGAGAGAGTAGCTTCCAACTTCCTGACATTTGAAAAGCACTACTTTGAATTGCATATGCATGCTTTTTTTGAATATTCAACTCCGTTCCATTTAATTGAGTGCTTACTAAGTGTTCATATCAAATAATCTCTTTGCTTTTGAATCAGTGGCTTTTATAGAGACAGTGTCTTAGGTTTTATTCTGGAAATGGATCAGTTTGTGTTTTAATTATCCTTTTGATGAGCATGAATATCTCTCCAAGGAAGGAATGTAAAGAAAAATATCTAATTACACCACTTATATCAGAATGGCAAAGTGCATATTTATCTTGTTTGTTAATTATGTATGTCACAGCTGAAGACCAAACACCAGCTAATGTCGACATTAGCCAGAAGGGTCCTGGTAAACATCAAGAACGAGGTGAGTCCTAAATAAAAAACAACCAGCAAGTGGAAAGCATGTATAGCTTTTATATGTTTAGACGAAATCAAAATCTCTTTGTTCTCGCCTTTTGCCCATTCTGCATTCTAAACATGGTCAGATTGCCAACTCCCGGATCTCTGAGAAGCCATCTTTACCAGCAGGGCCACCACTATGAACATGTTTCAGGGTTGCCCAGCATGTGGCCAGGTTTTCAAGGCAATGAGGCAGACACTTAAAGTCTTCCAAAGGACTTCATCTCTTTCCTCTAGTTCTCTCCTTTGCCAAAAGGTAAGCAGATGGCCCCTTCCAATGAGAGGGAGCACCTTGAAGTTCAATCACACCCAGTGTTCTCAGCCCCAGAGTTCCCGCCTCCTATGAATGTAAATCCAGGAGTAAACTATTGTGCACAATGCATGCTCTCTCCAAATCCATGCGAACACTTAATCAGCTTAGAGCCCTAAAATATTATGTGATTCCTTTCTTAATAGCAACGAGAAGTGGTAAAGACGAGAGGCCTTTATTCACACTTTATCAGCTATTTTAAATTGAGGGGTGTATTGTCCTCTGGATAGAGTTACAGGCACACCCATTATGCACCTCACTCCTATTATCATTAACGGTGGTGAGTGCGTGCACACACAAGCACAGCACTCTGAGGTTTACACAAGAGGCCACTCTCTTCCTCCTATTATTAAAATTCCTGCTCCACGTTTCTTAAATATCTGCAAAGTGAAACACAGCCTTATTCGGGATTTCAAGACTATCTGGGTATATGTTTCTGAAAGGAAATTGGATTGTTACATTACAAAGGTTTGCAAATTTACTTTATGATAGCAAATGATCATGACCGCTGCTCACCCCCTAGGAATCTCTCCAGGGGGGTGGGGGGGGGGGCTAGGGCTAGGCATGGGGAGTCATTCATTCCAGGTTTCCCATGCCAACACAGTGTTAAGTCTCTGTTAGCAAGGAATTAGAATCTTTAGCCTGCTGACTCTTTTCTCGTAATGTTAGCAGAGCCCAGATTAATGTGTGCGAAAGATAGAGAAATGGGCAAAGAAACCCTTTTTCCATTTATGGGGAAGAGGCTATTATCTATCCATTTGTCCATGCATCCATCTATCCATCCATTCTTTTGCTCAATATACGTATGTATTGAATACCTACTGTGTGCCAGGCAGTGTGCTAGACTATGAGGACATAATATGGAAGAGGATAGATTAGGTCTTTGCTCCTAGGAAACTCACAGTTTAGTGGAAAGATAGAAATTAAACAACTAGTTGCAGTCAGCTCTGTTCCTGCTATACCAAAGAAGCACAGGGAGCCATGAAGAACCTGAGTGAGTGGAGGGGAGAGAGGCAGGAGAGGTGCCTGGAGGAATAAATGCATGATCTTCCCTCTGAAGGAAAGGCAAAAGTCATCACAGGAGATGGCTGAGAAAGTGCTGGCCAGGTTGAAGGGACAACATGTGCAAAGGCCCTGAGGCAAGCAGGATTCAAATTCTGGCCCTGCAACTCAATAAATAGCAGTAACAATGAGTGGTCCTTCCTTCTGAAACACTGTATAGAATGTGCATTTACGCTCTTTCCTCTGCTCAAAAGGACATGGAATGAGCGTTCCCATTTGTGATGGAACTGAAACTGGACTCCAGCCAAGTAAACTCTTAGGGTTTGAATTATAACTAGCAGAATCCCCAACAACTTATCCTACCCACCCCATCCTCAAACAAAGGGCAATCATCTTTGTAATTCCTCCACACGGGTCAACTTCTGGGGGGTGGGCCTTGTGCTCCTCCAATGATCTGTGATGAAAGACCAGATTTTGGGAAATTCCATTGTGAGCTGATACTTTTATAAAATAAAACAAAAAATGAGTTACTAGAAAAATGATCATGCACTTTGATATCATGATCATATCAACTATAATACAATCTTCTAGATGCTTACTTTCAATTTCTGTACTTATCTTATTGTAGATAGATAACAATTTGCAGAATAGACCTCTCCTGACAGACCAGGACTTTCCCTAAATTTTAAATATTGCCTCACTAACCTCCAGCCAGCCTATCATTCAGAACTGTATCAACAATTCTTACAATTATTTACATTTCTGACTGGGCCACCTCTTGGGCAAAAGGTTTCCCTGTATTAGTCTCCCACAGGAAGAAGCAGGATTTCCTTTTATAAACTTGACTTTCTAAACCCTAAGGGGCACATCCCTTAAGTCCTGGTACTTCCATGGCTGGCAGGATAACCCCGGGGGCACCTGTTTCATGCCTCTTTTTCTAAAAACTTCAGTGTTAATGCAAGAAGTAGGAGTCTAAAACCAGCAGGTGTGGCAGGCTGGAACTTCTGGCCTGGGGCGTCTCAGCCTTCACCTAAGGGCTGAAGGACCAAGAAGGTCAGAAGAGGAGGCATGTGTAGTCTTGTGCTCTGGATGGGCTTTGACTCTAAGAAAGGGGGGTAGCGGGTGGGTCTTGTGGCCCTGCTGATGGATGGGGAGAAAGGCAAGTGAAGGAAAGAGATTGACCATGAGACAGAAGTGGGGAGAGGCCTGCAGGGCAGAGCTCACGTTGGGCAGATGGGCTGTGGCTTCTTCAGGATGAGTAGCTGGAATCCAGCCACTGGGAAGTCAGGGCCACAGATAGAAAGTGGTCCTTGAGCACTCTGAGCAGAAGGAACCCAAGAGATAAAAACTCAACTCCAGGCCTCTCCTCCTTCTTCTAGGGGTTTAGAGAAACTTGATGCTTAGCTGTCATCTCTTCTAACTTCTCATTCTACACTCTTCCCCTAGATTATCTTGCTAACTCACAGGACTTCAGTTACTTTATCAAAACCCAACTGAGGAGCCGAGTACAGGTGGGACGGTGATGAAGGAGGCTCTCTGTTCAGCAGTGACCATCTTCTAAAAGTGGCTGCATCTACTATCGAAAGCCCTGCCTCGATCCTTCAGACTCAGCTACCTCATTTGTAAAATGGAGGTAATAATAATATCCTTCTTTTAGGACTGTTATAAGGGACAGATTAAAATAATGTGCAGGAATCAACTTTGTAAACGATAGACTCCAGCGTACTAGTCAGCTAGGGCTGCCATGACAACAGACCACGGGCTGGGGGGCTTAACTAACAGAATTCATTTTCTCACAGTTCTGGAGGAGGGCGTGCAAGACCGGGTGCCGACAGGGTTGGTTTCTGGTGAGACCTCTTTCCAGGGCTTGCAGAGAGCTGCCTGCTTGCTATGTTCCCACGTGGCTTTTTCTCTGTGTGTGCACATCCCTGGTGGCTCCCCCGTCTTCTGACAAGGGCACCTGTGCTATTGGATTAGGAATCTCATTTAACCTTGATTATTTCCTAAAAGCGCTATCTCCAAATAGTCTCATAATACGTTAGGGCTTTAACATATGAATTGTTGAGTTAGAGGGCACAATTCAGTTTAGGATAACCAGCACTTATGCTAAACAGTACTATTATAATGCTCCGTGCTCACCTCAAAAACAAACATGCATCAGCCATGAAATTTTTCAAAAGTGAAGTCTTAGGAAATGTTTCATTAGTAGGAGCATTTCCAAAGTAAAGTTAGAATGTGTCCTTTTACCTTCTCTTTATCTACCCACATTCCAGCTACACTTCTCTGCTCCCAAAGCAGTATCAGATTGTCCCGTGGAGGAGTTACCCAATGGTGAACCACGTCTCCAGGGAAAGAGCTGGCCCTGGTCGGAGCACCGAGATTTCCTGGATCCCTGGACCTTTTGGAGTTTTTCTCCCATCAACTTCTCATTTGGAGTTCTGCCTTTGGAATGGAGCAGTTTATGCATTCAGGTCAGCATAACTGACTGACTTAGAACAACCCTGTCTACCTGAAAGCTTGCCCAGTATTGAAAGACTCAAATGTAAAGTCACTTTTTAAAAAATAGATATTTTTATTGATTTCAAATAAGAAGGGTGAGGGAGAGAGAGATAGAAACATCAATGATGAGAGAGAATTATTGATTGGCTGCTTCCTGCACACCCCCCCTCTCCGCCCCCCGCACTGGGGATCGAGCCTACAACCTGGGCATGTGCCCGTGAACAGAATTGAACCTCGGGACCCTTCAGTCCACAGGCAGATGCTTTATCTACTGAGCCAAACCAGCTAGGGCTAAAGTCACACTTTATTCAAGAGAAATGCCATTTTGAGTAATTTCTTTTAGGAGCTATTTCATGGGGCATTCACGGAGCCATGGGCTACAGAAGAGAGACCAACATGGCAGACTTCTGAGGATGGGAGAAACCTTGTAGAGGACATGAGTCTAAACAGATCATCACTCTTGTTCAGGATATAAGAAATGAGTCCGAGGCTCCCAGGCAGCACACCGCAGCAGAAATGGAACCAAAGAGCCTATTTTGAAGGATAGCTATTGATTGAACTAAGCTTTTTGTAGTTTCAATGCTTCTTTTTGCCTTAAACTACTTCTGATGAAAAATGAAGTTTATAGACCTAAAAAGAAACAAATGATGTGTCATGTTTTCTTGGGGTTGCTTGGTCTATGTCATGGGCAAGGTGGATTTAAGGATGGATGGAGAGAGGTCAAGTGTCTCAACCTAGAATGGGGATTCAGTGGGGATGGGAGCTGGAAACAGCTGAGTAGGGAGCCAACCCTCCCTGTGCTGGGGGTGGAGGGATGCTGCTCTAGTTTAATTGGCTTCCTTTTGTTCTTCTCAACTATTGTTACCATTTTTCCTTTTTGTTCCTGTAGGTATAGTTGTTCATTTACTTAAAGTCAATAACAGAACAGACAGTTCTGGGCACGGCAAATGCGGAGATCAGTGGGAGATGTTAAGGAACTTGAAATCTGCATCCATCAGCCATGGGTGCCAGCTTTGGTTTATTCAGCTTATTTATTATGATGATTATTGTTTTAGCTTCTTAAATATGTCATTGAGTACACAGTTCTATGCTCTACCAACCACAGCCTTGGTCCAACTTGAAGCTCTGGTTGGGTTAAAATGGTTACCAGTAGTAAATGAGCCTCTCATGTACTTGTCCACACTCATGGGAAGGAGAGAAAGCCTCTCCTCACATCATAAAACATGCATAAGCCTGGCCCACTGACTATTGTCAGTGCAATGCCATCTTGTGATGGGTTTAAGACTGGGCTCCAGTCCTGGCTGGTGTGGCTCAGGTGGTTGAGTGTCGTCCAGTGCACCAAAAGGTTGCCCATGTTGGGGGTTCAACCCATCCTTTGGTCTGGGTGCATGCAGGAGGCAACTGATTGATGTTTCTCTCTCTCTCCCTCTTCCTTCCTCTCTCTCTAAAAATCAATAAAAATATTTTTAAAAAAAAGACTGAGCTCTTGCTCCAAGCTCTTGAAAGGGCCGGAGGTACCAGGATTGACTTAAACTAACCAGAATTCTCAGAGGAGCATGGAGCCACATTGCTGGTCCCGGGTGGGAAGCGGGAATTGTGCTCTGGAGGTAACCAAGACACAGACCAGACTAGGACTAATTCTTCCTGTCACTTTAATTAATTTGACTTGAAACTGGCATGTACATAAGTTTGACAAAAATCAAATAGGGCTAACATATTTATGATGATAAAACAACTAGCAGTCTTCCTTTCCCTAACCACGGTCTCAAGCCTCAGAGGCAATGATTACAAGTATTTTAGCTGTTGCCCTTTGGACACAGACCTAGTCTTGTCTGAAATAACACACTATACCAATTTTTCCCATTGAACACCTTTAAAGGTTATCTGTTACATTTCTCCACTAGCAAGTGAGGATTTATCACCTTCTCCACCCTCTTCCCTCCCTCCAGTCCAGGGTCAGGGGTCTGCACATTACTAACTGTCGGCCAAATGCAACCAGCAACCTGTTTTGCCATGGCCTCTGCGGTGAGAATGGTTTTTACATTTTTAAAGAGTTCTATACATAAATATGCTAAAGAGTCTGTATGTGGCCCACAAAACCTAAAATATTATCTTGTCCTTTACAGAAAAAGTTTGTCAACTTTTTGCTCTACCTTCCTGACATAGTAGTGTAAAATTTTAGCAAAGCCAGCAATACTTTTTTTACATTGTTATGATTTAGTAAATATTGTTTATTACTTGTACAATTTTTAAAAGTCTGGTGTTAATAACTGCACTGCTTCCTCACCAGTCCAGTGTTTCATTTCTACTCAGTCTTTGCCAGCCTCTGTGTATCAAGTGTCTGTTACCATTATTTCTAAAATCCCAAGAATATCATGTGTTTCAGGCTGGATGTTTGTGTTCCCTCAAAATCCATATGTTGAGGTCCTTATCTCCACTGTGATGGTATCTGGGTGAGGGGCCTTCAGAAGGTAATTAGGTCATGAGTGTGGAACCCTCATGAATAGAATTAATGACATTGAAAGAACAGAAAGAGGGAGGTAATCTCCCTCTACTGTGCAACTTTTTAAATTCTACTTTATCCACAAACAATTTGTTGTAATCCATTGTCTGTTTAATACTTCCTCTCTTGTTCTCTTTGGCATTGTGGGTTTATACTTTTTTAATTAATTATCATTTTTGTTGGACAAGAGTAAATCAGAACATATGGTCAATATGTCATGCTTTATTACAGGTCCAAGTTAAGCTAAGATAGCTAGAATGTTGAGTGTAAGGAAAGAGACGGGAAGTGTATGCTCTGAGCGATGCAAGGAATTCCTTCTGGTGACAATCATGGAAGATTTCATGGGAAAGGGATAATTGAGCTCAGCTTGAAGGACTGCTAGTAATCGGACAGGTGGGTATGCAGTATGTGAAAGCCATTCTGGCAGTGGGGAGAGCAAGAACAAAAGCCCTTTGGGTGGGAATGTATGGGGGACTCAGAGAACAGCATACTTTAATCATTATCTGGTTTGCCTAAGGCCTTCGTTGCTCATTCCAGGAAGGGGCAGGGCAGAAAGAGAAGATGGGACTTAAAAAAGCCTTTTGAATGACAGGAAGGAAAGAGGTGGCTTATTTTTCAAGGAAGACTAATCCGGTACGTCTAAGAAGTGAGTTGGTAGGGAATAGTTCATAGTAATTGTGTTCAGAAATGGTGGTGTTTGCAATCTTGTGATTTACAAGAAATATATATTTTGTCATTCAGATGATCAAAATATCAGCCATAAGTGATGGGTCCAGAAATGGAACCCTGGCTTGTTTGAGATTATAGTCTCAACCACGAATATATATTGTGTTCCATTTTTGGGAGAGCAGTGGTGTGTGAGATGCCCCGAACACGCACCTACACTCAAGTGTAAACCCATCTCAATCTCTGCCCTGGGTCAACCCTATAGGGGGGTATCTGGGTGTAAACCAGGGAAACTCCAGTCCCTAGATCTGAGAAAAACGTCACCAAAATGACCAAGGATTTCACTCAAAGCCCTTTCCCCATACACAGAACATAAAAGAAGATCAGAGAAATGAGGACTTTCTCCCTATAACCCGAAGCTCAGAGTTGGTTAAAGAAATTGATGGATCAGGGGCCCCTGGCCCCTGAGGTTTATTAAATCAGTCAGTGAGCCGATCCACACTGTAGGCACCTCCAACAGAGGCCACAAACCACGAGGCTGAGACCCCACTGATCTCCCTGTTTCCGAATGCCCTCCTCCCCCAGGACAGACCAACCCTGTGGCTTCAGAAAGAGTTATGAGTGTCAGCATCCTGTAGTGAAAGGAACAGGCATCTTCCCCCAGTTAACTGTCCTTGACACACTGAACGCATGATTCATGATTCATGATTCATGAGAACTATTTCTTTTTCAGAGGGACCCTTTGGCTCTGCTTTGGTCCCAGGAATAAATTGGCCACAATTAACTCCCTTGAAGAAGTGGTTTCCCCACCACATAACTCTTCCTTCCGAGGACAATGGCTTTGCTCAGTGTGGTAAAGGGGAAGTTTAACCAAAGGAACAACTAAGCCCACACTGATAAAACATCATTGTTATCAAGGCCCTGCCAGGCATGAGGGCTGAAGCACCCTTGCTTTGTGGGGGCTTTAAGAATAACCTTTGAATATGGTTCCCAACTGCCCCTCTGCATGGACGTGCCATGTTATGTTAGATAGTCATTTAAATTATTTAGCTATCAGTAGTAGTAGATACATTTAATTGAATTTTCAGAGTTTTCTCCTCCTTTTTCTTTTTACAGAATTTTGGAACATCTTAGAAACCACATCTAGAACATTACAGCTAAGGATAGAGTTATCCTCTGCAATGCTGGGATGCTCTCTGCATCCTCCCAGCAAAGCTTCTCCACATTGTCTAGAGTTTAGGGTCTGAGTGAGAGGCATGGGTAAGAGGTAAGGCCCAAACTGCATGCTCCTCCTTCCTCTTTTCCTTCACTCAGAGAATCGATGCATTGCCCATCCTCTTCTTGGTGTCATCCTTGAGTTCTCTTGCTCCCTTGTCGCATCTCCATACATCTCCAGGTCATCAAATTATCCTCTGAAGTCTACCTCCTAAATATTCTGTCTGTCACCTCCCCTCTGCCTCTACCTTCATTCCATCATCATGCCTAGAGTACCATGGCAGCTTCCTAACCTTCATCTTCCTGTTTTCAGACTCACCTCTTTTATTCAATTTCCATTTTATAGCATAAACATTCTAAAGCACAAATGTTATCCAATCGGTCCTGTTGTTGAAACATCTTTCATTGGTGTCTCATTCCCTAACTCGGTAAACCATGCCCTCCACAGTCTGGTCTCAAGCCCTGAGTTATCATTGCTCTCTACCATGCTACCTGCATTCCAGCTGTGTACCATGCCATTGACTTGTTTGCAGACTTTTCTTCAAAATGTTCCATGCTCATTTTCCTTTCATTTTTTAATGCCTAATCGTTCCTTTCCGACAAAGCCTTGTTTCTAGGCTTATAACTCAGTTCCTAAATCATATGAAGAACTCATCACACCCTTTCCTAATTCTCTTATAAACCTGTTGTCACTATGTCTTTATATATCTATCTACCCTATTAGACTAAGAGCTCCTTGAGGGTCAGGGATCATATCCTATCACTGAATCTCCACCCTAGCATCTCCACAGAGTTCTGAGTTCCACAGTAGTTCAGCCATGTTCCTTCCCCCCACCCAGGTCATGACTGTCTCAGTTATTTATGAGCCATGGCATTTCCCTCACTGGAAAGTTGAAGGGCACTCAGACAGGTAATGGCCATTATTCAAACATGACTGGCTTACTGCCAACATAATTCCATTAAAGGTTAAAACATGCACATTGTTTTAGAATCTGGAAACAAGCCTTCCTAGATGAAGCATCTAATTCTGGTCACAGTAGCTCTCCAGGGAGCCACTTCCACTCATTCACAATCGGGCTGCAAGATATAAACCTGCTTTCCCTCTTTAACCACAACCCTCTCCCAGTGGTCCAGAGAGCCCCAGATATATGTGGGAATGGCAAACACTGTTAGAATCAACTGGTAAATATGGGAAAGGGAGATGGAATCAGCATATTGAGATGCATTTCAGAAATTAACATATGCTGTGGATCTAAGAACAAAGTACTTGGAGTGAAACCCACACTGGGTAGAGGAGGTTAGGGATGGGTTGTCTATGACTAAGGTGCATCCTTTGGTCATCATCGACATAAGGTGATTAAGGTTGTTCTCCCACCACAGCTGTCCCTTTCTCTCTACTCCTCTTTAGATTCTCTTGTGTACTCTTTGTTCCATCCTCTTCTCAGTCTCTCAGCCCTCAGAGGCATGCCAGCTCCTTGTCCAGAGACTGAGTGAATGAGGAGTGATTACCACCACCTCTAGGCAATGTAGCGAGAGGTGGAAGAAGCTGAGGGTAGGAAGGGGAGCCCACTTAGCCAAGACTCATTTGTAAGGCTTTTAGAAACTTGACTCACAAAGACAAGTGATTGACTGATACCCTGAAAAAATCAGCCCTTGCTGCTACAGGAAGACAGATCTCCTTCTGACTGGAAGAACCTCAGATAATTCCTTCCCTCTGATCAGATCTTAGTGACCTCATCCATGGAATGGAGAGATGCTGTTTGTCTTCTGAAGGCTGCTTGCAGTTGGTAAAAATGTTGGCTGATTCCTGGTATCTGTTTGGTTGGACTGAAAGCAAGAAAAGGATCTGGTTTGGTTAAGGACTTCTGCACTGAGGTGTGTAAATTGTGCTCTGCTCAACTTTAGAAAATGCCATTTGCTTCAACTCTCTAAGGTGGTAATCACATGAACTCTGGTGTGATTAGAGCCCCAAGGGCTGAGCAGTGCCCAAGTTCCATGATGGAGAGCAGTAGCTCTGCCCAGGGAGAGACTCAGTATGCCAGAGCAATCTTGAACCTCCTATAACATAACTCCCAGGGTTCAGTCAGCTGAGCTTGATTTCTGGTTGGAAAGGAGATATATATATATATATATATATATATATATATATATATATATTCAGGACTCATGTTTGACAAAAGATATTTTTCTGGGAGACCCCAAGAGCTGATCTTACTGGTGTGTGTAACAACATCCAAACAATCCGGACAATTTAAAGAGATGTTCCATTGGGATTTTCTTTTTTTGGGGGGGGGGGGCTGTTAGCTTGAGGAGTAGGAACCCTAATTATTTAGTATTTTGGGAGCATCAGAGCTCATTGATAACAAGGCTATACCACCGCATGAAGTGTGCAGGTACAGGGATACCATGCACCAGACCTGCACCCTCTCCCAAGCTGGGCAGTTACTGGTCTTGCCTCTGAGTCTAGAGAGCCTCAGAAAGCTGAGCAGGGGAAGCCAGGTTGCTTTGGACACATATCTCTTAGCCTAAATGTGTCCATAACGGAGTGTCTTCTCCTGGCCTGGCTTTCACTCGGGTCCCTGCCCAGGTCCTTCTGCTCTGCCCATCTGAACCTCTGCCTTTTCTCAGTTTGAACAACCTCTGTGTGATCCTAGCTTCTCTCATGGCTCCAATTACAAGACCGTCCTACACTAATGATTTCCACAGCCGGCCTTATCTCTCCCTCCAGCTCAGATGTCCCCTCTGAGCTCCAGATCTACACTTCTAATCATCCCATGGCAGCTCTCGGATGGGCCATACATCCTCAAGCCTCATTCCCCAAACTCACTCTGTTGGCAGACATGGCTTTCTTGTTCTCCGCCCATTTCTGAACAACTGGTTCTAAACTTGGAGGTAGACTAATAAAAGAGACATTGTTACTGTTGACTCTTAAAACCCCACTCCTCTCCATTTCACCAATGGGGAAAATGAGACCTGGGGCCGATATGCACTGAGCCCAGAGGGTAAAAGTCTCCTATGAGTTCATTCATGGTAAGTAACAGAGTTGTTACCTAACCTTACATTTTTATGAAGCCCAAACCTATGATCTTTTAGTGAAGAATTTCTGAAAAATGTAGACTGAAGTTAGAATAATTCATTTAACCATATTAGCATTTAACACAAGGCCATTTTTCAGGAGCTCTGAAATGACTGGGGATGAAAGACAGGTTTAAGCATCAGTTGCAATCATCATTACCATGCCCCCCTGGGTCTTGAATAATAAGTTACTGCCTCCAACCACCAACCCAGCCAAGCAGCCTCCAGGATTTTGCCTTTCAGGTGTGTAAAGAAAGGTCTCACCAATAAGAAAAGTTTCCTCCCACCGATACTTAAACTTTCTGCCCAATACTTCACATAGAAATGTCAAGGAAGGGTGTTGTCGGAGGTAAATGGCATTTCTTTATGATGAACCAAAGGTTTGCCAGAGGATATTTTAAAAAGACTCAAGACATATCTCTTTTGTACTTCAAAAGCCATTTGGTCGCGGGTCCAACAGGCCAAGTGGTTATTAGGGTCCCACGTGGGAAAAGGCGGGTGAGGCCGGAATGTGCCCAGAAACATGAAACCCCATCCGCACAGCCCCGCTTGCCCCGCTGCTCTGGCGAGGCTAATTGGAGGAGAGCAACCTTTTTTTTTTGAGAAAGGAAAGAAACTTCTGGATTTGAAGCAGATGTCTGGACCTTGCCAAATCTACAATGCAGGCTTTTAAAGAAAATATTGCAATAATTATGAGTCCGGTTTGAAGTCGATGTGTTGCTGTAAAAATTAAGGATGTTTATAACTGTGGGAAGGTTCTCTTTAAAAAACCCAATTCTGATTCCAATTTGCTCGCAAATTGCATCCTGGCCCCATGGAAGGAGGGAGTGATCAGGGGACTGTTTAATAGATCAGGATCCTCAGCGCCCCACAAAGAGGCGGATATTCATTGCTGTTTCTGAAACGTTAAGTGTGAATTCTCCTGTGGCATCTAGCGCTCGTTTGTGGAGGTTTTATAACCCCAAAAGATAGTTTGAGATGAGGAAGCAAACAGAATGTTTTCTCAGTGGTATGAAAAAATAAAATTAAAATTAAAAAATAAATCCAAAACAGAAAGAGAAGACTTGGCTTCCCTTGTGTGGTCCCTGGAAAGGGAGATCTAGTGTTTGCTAAAATTACCCCAGTCCCTCAGATATTGGTTAGTCATGAAACACTGTATTCTACTGAGTGTTAGGTTATCCAGGGACAAGAAATTACACAATCTATGGACTGAGTTTCCATGCAGTTGTGGATAGTTATTAACTATAGGAAAAAAACAGTTTGACATGCACGTACCAGAAAGGGAACAGGAGACGTACGTGTATCAATCAGTCTGGAGTAAGACTAAGCACGAACTGCGATGTGAAGAGGAATTGGAATTAGATAGACCTGAGTGCAAACCAGCTTTGATTACTTAGTCTTGTGGCCATAAAATTTTTGAACCTACATTACTCTCCTATATTAGGGATAATAACATCTACTGTTCCTTGATGTTTTGAGAATTGATTTTGATAGCATATGTCAAACATGGGAAGGGCATGGGCACTCTGTAGAAACATAAAAAATGATCTCTCTCTCTCTCTCTCTCTCTCTCTCTCTCTCTCTCTTCATGCTGCTTTATTTTCCAGGCGCTGGTCTATATTCACATGTCAGTAGGTCAATGTCATTGTTGGGGCAATAAGCTTATTGCAGTACAAGAGGGGAAGGCAAGCCAACTGCCAACTATGTTATAGTCAACTAACCATTCCCCAATATTCATTCTTCTTTTTAATAACAGAACACCCAAGGTCCATTTGGGCATAGGATTGTTCAACTAGAGGGTGCATTTCCCCACTTCTCTTACAGTGAGGTATGCCATACGACTAGATTCTGTCCAAAAAGTCATACGTGGGAGTGATGGTGTGTGATATGTGCAATTTCTGTGTGTCATTTGCCTTTCTATTCTCTGATGGGCAAGACATGTAGACATAGTAGTGAGTCCATTTTACCCTATAGATAAAGGCAGCACTTCCATGGATGGAGGGACACAAGGAACAAGGAGCCTGGGTCTTCGAGTAACTTTGTGGAGCAGAGCTTCCTGTGCCTCTGAGATTACCTACCACTTCAGACCGGTCCATGAGAGAAAACATGAAAACTATTTTGCTTCAGTAATTTTTATCTTGCTCATGTATATATATAAAAGCCTAAGTGACCATTACAACGGAATGACCGGAATAACCAGAACGACCAGAATGACCGGTCACTATGACGTGCACTGACCACCAGGGGGTTGATGCTCAACGCAGGAGCTGCCCCCAGCCTGCAGGCTCCAATCGCCAATGGAACCTGCCGGCCAAACTCCCGGTCCCTCCCCCTGGCCAGCCCCGGGCTGGTGGGTGGTAGCGGATGCAGGTGGCGAGGGGAGGAGGAGGCAGGGAGGTGGGGTAGCGGGGAACCTGATCCTGATCGGCCCTGATCGCAGGCCAGGCCTAGGGACCCCACCCATGCACGACTTTTATGCACCGGGCCTCTAGTTGTTAAAGAACATGCACCTATATCCTGACCACTACAGAAATGTATCATTCTTGTGTGCTAAAACACAGATTAGAAGAGCAGCTCGATAATTTTGTTTTTGATTTTGGGGTGTTTTTTTTTAAGCCAATTTAATATGTAAAACATAGTATCTCACTTTTTTATTTGGGTTTCTTTGTTTACCACTTTCAATGTAAAAGTATAAAGGTGCTATTTCTTTTGGTTGCAGAAGGTTTGAAAGCATTTCATTAAATTAAATAATTACGTTTCACTATTAAAAAAATAAAACCATTTAGGTCATGTCAGTGGTTCAGAGACTTCACTAGCTCCCCATTGTTCTCCAGTGAATTGCTTTTAGGGCACTGCAGGTGTGGCTGGGGACTGCATTAAGAATGGCCAGTGCTGAAGCAGAGGGGACAGTGGTCTGGCTGCAGTGGTAGGGAAGGGCTTGAAGAAAGGGAGATCAGTTTGGAGAGGTGGATTGAGACCACTTATGAGGGGCCTTATTTGATTCTTGAGCCAAGTACAGATTGTTAGGCTTAGGAAGAAATTCTTGGGATGTTCACCTAGCCTGGCTGGATGCTAGACGATGCAGTTTGATTTATCTATCATTAGAGATTCATTTTTTAGAGGTCCCTTTTGAATATGAAAACAAACATTGAATAGGCACTGAGCATATATTCTTCAAGACCCTCCTCAAATGCCACCTGATTCTTAAGACGCCCCTCATTGCTCTGACGTATCTTTTTTTTTAAAATATATATTTTATTGATTTTTTACAGAGAGGAAGGGAGAGGGATAGAGAGTTAGAAACATCAATGAGAGAGAAAGATCAATCAGCTGCTTCCTGCACACCCCAAACTGGGGATGTGCCCGCAACCAAGGTGCATGCCCCTGGCCGGAATCGAACCTGGGACCCTTCAGTCCACAGGCCGACGCTCTAGCCACTGAGCCAAACTGGTTAGGGCTGCTCTGACGTATCTTAATTAGTCGAATTATGAGTTCTTCTATGCTCCAAAACATTGAATTACTTATTCATTTATGCAGAGTTCGTTAAGTTAACGTCTTATTGAGCACTTACTATGTGCCTGGTCTGTGGTAGCTACTGAGAATACAGATACACATAAAAATTGACCCTTATTGTGACGGAGTTTGCAGTCTAGAATCTGTCATTGTTAGTGACTGGGCCTCTCCTCTGGAGGGTTCTTTGGAAAGTACTGGAAATAGAGAGACAGCCTTTGTCCTCATGAAGCCAATGATCCCCAATCACTACTAAGTAAGGTCCTCCTTTAGTTCAGTCTTACAATTATAGATTGTTGTGTTGTTCACTCGGAACAATTACTAGACAGTTAGTTCTTTGAGAGTGGAAACTGTTGAATTTATCTCTAGTCCTCACCCTCCTCACAGCAAATATTTCTTACCCTGTGTACAGTATATACTCTACAAATATCTGTTAAAATTAAAGCTATGCAGTTAAAAACATCCCTTAAAAATCAGGCATATCTATTCTTCAAAACCAAAGGTACGTGTGGGGCCATTTTTAATGTCTTAATCATCATTAGTCACCATCAAATGAATTATTACCAAGGGAACCATTTTAAAACACGAAACAATGGTGTCTGCTTTGGTGCTCTTCCTCACCTCTTCTCTGCTAATCCTCAGAGATGGGGTAATTCCTGCTCAGTGTTTTCCAGATACACTTTCCTTGTAACTGGTAAAACTCAAGTGGTTTTTATATTTCATTTACGAGGTAGTAACTGTGTAAGCGGTTTTTACACTTCATTTATAAAGCAGCCACTGAGCTACATGTGTACAAGTTACTTTCAACTAATTTTTTCAAAATAACTTCAATGCTCAGTACCAAAATCCATATTTGCATAGAAGAGAGCCAAATCACCTCTCAAGGTACTTTTTTCATCTGAGCTAATTTTGTTTAGAGGAGGATAAAACTAGTTTGGGAGACAAGTCCTTAAAATGCATTCCCACATCCTAAAATATACCAACCAAAAGAATACATTAATTATTTCAACAGAGAGAATAAAGTCTAATATATAGTGACACATACAGGCCAGAGCAACACGGTCAATATATACTATTTTGATCCAAACTCCCAGCCAATAAAGAGAAAATTGAAAAACAAATCTTAAAGATGGAGTGTAAGGGAACCCTTAAAATATTCTCCAGTGCCCACCCCCAAATGTCCCAGATAAAGTATCAAATAGAAACACGTGCCCACTACCAACCTCAGTTAAGCACGGTGCCTCCAGCAATTACCCAAAATATGGAAACCAATGACCTAACATAGCTTTTTATTGGTGATTTAAAAAGAAAATTCAGGGTTTATTTCAGTTGGAAGGGGGATAAAAGTCAAAATAACTGTCTCATTAAAGAAGTACTCAATGGTCTTCTTTAACTCTGGGCCTTAAGGCCTTTTGCTAGACGATTAAAAGGACCTTTTAACTGGCCTCCCTGCCTCCCGCTCTCCTACATAATCCCTCCTGAATATTGAGACCAGCATGAGCTGTCTAAATTGCAAATGTGACATTCTTACTCCTCTACTTAAGATTTTCTAAAACTCCTCATCACTTTCCATTTTTATAAAATGGCATATACACGTGATTTCCAAGTACAGGCCCAGGGACCAGTGCTGGTCCATTTGTTAAGTTTTCACTGGTCCATGGCTAACTGAGACCGAAGAAGGGCTTACTAGGTGGATTGATTTTCTTTTCAATAGCTTTCTTTGGGAACACTTCTCTCAGGACACACTCTCAAGAAGGGGCTAATTGTTTTTAGTGCTACTTTGCCTCTTTTGGTTAATGGGCTTTGAGGAATCTGATAAAGCATAATGGAACCTATGACCTCAGAAAACTGCACTTGAACCCATAGGCTCCCCATTTGACTATTTTCTGGGTCTTGGACCCCTGGTTAGTGGCCCCTCCCATAGACTGACCATGAGAGAGTGGATGGGTTTGAGAATGAGAACCGGAAGGCCAGAGCAGACTTCCTGGCAGTCACTTGGGAAGTCGAAAAGGGATTATTGCTGCCTTCTCATAAGATTCCCTGCCCCACCCTTAGATATTGCTACTCACTTCCCAGTGAAGTGCACATAGAATGAAAGAAGGTCTGAGTCAGGGATTAACAAAGGACTGAGGTCCCTGAAGTCAATGGGATTCGGACTCCTACAGGTTTGGTGCTGCAATGACCTCAGCCCCTTGCAAGGTCCTCCCCTGAAGCCATCTGACTCCCAGGCTTCTAGGAATTCACAGTTTCCTAGTTCACTTCTTCTTACCTTGTTCCCCCACTTAGGTCACACAGGGACCAGAGGGGCTGGAGTGGGAGAAATGCCTTCCCCACAGGTGTGATAAGGCTCTAGGCCAGCGGTTCTCAACCTGTGGGTCGCGACCCCTTTGGCGGTTGAATGACCCTTTCACAGGGGTCACCTAAGACCATCCTGCATATCAGATATTTACATTACGATTCATAACAGTGGCAACATTACAGTTATGAAGTAGCAACGAAAATAATTTTATGGTTGGGTCACAACATGAGGAACTGTATTTAAAGGGCCAGAAGGTTGAGAACCACTGCTCTAGACAGTCTGGCTATTTAAAAACAGTCACTTTCCCTACCTCCTGCCAGAGCCAAATGGGATCTTCCTTGGCTCTTCATTGTGAGAACCTGGTGGGGATCCCGGCGGTAAACACCAATACTATCCCACAATGCAACTCTGCCTGACAGTTGCCAACAGAAATAGCTTCCCATCTGAGAGACTGAACTTCAAGGCTCCTTGATCCCCAACAGGGATAAGTCTTTTCTGGAGTTTAAGGAGAAAGTGTCAGGGCAGAGAAATGAAATCTGACAAGTAGATGGGGCCCAGCTAGGGGAAGGACTGTGGGCTTTCTTCGATGCCCATTCTACGGTCAGTGGGGATCCCCCTAGGAAAGGGGTGAAAGAGAGTTTCAGATTTGCATTTCCAGAAGGTCACTCCAGGCAGGGGGGTTTGAGGAGAATGAGTTGGAAGCCTGATGCAGTCATTGAGGGCAGAGGTAGAGAGGGGCAGACAGAGTGGAAATGGGGAGAGTTGAAGCATCCAAGGAAAGTGAAGGAGCAGCCTCTTTGATGATTGACGGTGGGAGGTGGCAGAAAAGGCACGGAGTCAGGACAAGCCCAGCCTGTGGCAGCTCCAGAGCCCCCAAAACTCCTCCCAGAAGTGCTCCGTGGAGCCTCCACCCCAGCACAGCTGGTCCTTGTCTTTATACGAGGAGGTGAAGAAGGATGTCATGGAGGTAGGTGCCTTCACACTCCCTTTATCCACCATCAAGCACAAGCATCAACGTGTTGGCAGGTAATTACTGAGTACAGTCTAGTCAGATTCTAATCACACTTATTTGAAATTCTTAACATGGGAACAGTCCTGTTACACGAGGAAAGACTGGCAAAATATAAAAGAACCCGGTTTATATGACTAACCTGAATGTGCCAATTAAGCTAACTAGCAGAGGCTTATGCAATTGTTTTGCATCTGGGAAGTCTGCAGACAGAAATGGACTCAGCAGAACAGAAAGAGTTCATACAGCACAGGCTGGGCTAACGTTAGGCCAACTGGGCATTCAAGGCGAATGTCCTGGCATCACAGTTCTCAGAACAGCACAACCTGCCAACCACAGTCTGGACCAGCTCCCTGCCTTCAGAAGAGGCCACCACCATTTAACTGATGCAACCACTGAATCACTTGGTTCTCCTAGAACCAAGCATTTCAATTATTGCACAGCCCTCAGGAAAGCCCCTTCTTAAAGATAAAGAATAAGGATATAATCTCATTTTAAGGTAAACCTTTAGTCTATTCACTTGGCCTCTCTGCATTGATATTAAAAGATGAATGGTAAAATGACTATGGCGGTTGGATAAAGGTTGGGAAGTTGGAAGATAGATAAGAAGGTGAAGAGGCTAAGGAGTCCTTTTCTCTTTGGGCTCCTCTCACCAAGCATGGTACCCGAGGCATAACAGGCAGCAGATAAAGAGTTTTCACATGAACTATTTGCTATGTCAGACCTGCACTTCAATAGGCTTTGGCCACCATTTGCATAGTCTCAATCATAATCAGCTGTCTATGAAAATATAGCCACACTTTCAACAGCTCTGGGTCAAGGTTGGTGTAAGAAAAAGCAGTGGCGGATGTTTGATTTTTGCCCTGAGGCTGGGCCCAAGTAAAGAGAAAATTATGAGGTAGGGGAGCATGCAATTCACTTTAGAAAATCTCTAGCCAGATTGGCGAACATGTTTTAAGTTATTGATGTTTAAAGGGATGAGCATGATGCATCTGGAAATGTCTTTAAAGTAGAAGTGCTCATTCCCTGATCATGCCAGGTAAATAGGCATCAGGTTATTAGGAAAATGTTCTGTGGACAACGGAGTCTTGCCACGGGTCTACATCCACAGCAGGTGCTATGTCCCTGACCTTTTGCCTAGTGGTTGCAATGACACTCACGTTAAATGGGGTTCAAAGCCACAGAAGACTGTTCCATAGAACCAGAGAGGCTCTCTCTCCATCCACCCAAATTCCACGCCTGCTCTGGAATACTCAGCCCAGTCCAGGGAACTTCAGGAGCCACCAGTATATCCCCGTTGGCTATTGATAAACTCTCCAAGCTGCTCCGCCCAGAATTTGGGGCCTCCAGACCAGATCTCCTCTCTGCCTTGGCTCACCCTTTCCCCTGACTCTACATAATACCTCTTTTATTTCTCTCTGCATTTGAATCATTGCATTGCTTCATTGTTGAAGCCATTTCTAGAGGAGGTCTCTGTGGACATCCTCCCCAACACAGTGAGGCAGCTTCCTTTATGCCATATTTGTCTACACGTTTACAAATGGTGCCTGTCCTTCTATCTCCGCAGACAGAGAGCTGTGTGGGATCAAAGGAGAGAGACGTGATTCCTGGGGGGGGGGACTGTGAAGGTGCACTTTGTGAGATGGACAAGTTGCCCGTATGGACTAAGGAACGGGATGGGCTGAGAGCATTCCGAGTCGGGGAAATACTGCGAAGACAGGTCTGGGTGTGGATTGTAGACGGGGAAGCACATTTTAAGTCAAGTAGACAGCATATGCAAGGGGCACAGAGGGGAGAATACCTCCTGAGGCAGTGATTCTCAACCTGTGGGTCGCGACCCCTTTGGGGGTTGAACGACCCTTTCACAGGGGTCACCTAAATACATCCTGCATATCAGATATTTACATTACGATTCATAACAGTAGCAAAATTACAGTTATGAAGTAGCAACGAAAATTTTATGGTTGGGGGTCGCCACAACATGAGGAACTGTATTAAAGGGTTGCGGCATTAGGAAGGTTGAGAACCACTGTCCTAAGGAAAGGTGAAACCTTGTAATTGCTGTAAGATGGCAAACCAAACTAACACCCAGACCCTCCCAAGTCAGAAAGAGCTGAAAAGCTACGTGGTAGTCTATCCGTGAATGTTTCTGGTTGGCCCATGTTTGCTTTCCTACAACCTTGTACCTGCGGTGCTCAGATACACAGGACGGGTCCCTCCTGGATGTTCCGGAGGCCAACATGCCTTCCACAGTATTGCTCACGTCCAGGCTTCCTGTATTGCAATCGGTGACTGCCACTCCTCTGGTCCCCAGCACCCCCTTCCACCCTGGCCTCTGCATTCTTCATTGGCTGATTTATCAGAGTGATTTATAGAATGAGGCAGATTTATCCCTACATTCATAACCCATCCGCTTAAGTCAGTGAGGGGGGGAGGGAGGTGGGCACACTTCTGTCAGCCGGGACGGTCACAGGATGGATCCGAGGGAGTGCGCTCCCATCCAGCCTCATTTTTGCTCCCCCAACCTCCCTCTGGGCCTTTGATCCCTAAAGCAAGCATCCCTTATGCTGAAACACTGGGCCTTGAGGGGGAGTTCCACAGAATACATTCTATCAGGAAGATTTTACTTACGAGTACAGAAGCCCAAGGAAGACTCTGAATCAGCTGCTGGAGAACCTGGCGTCCATCGACATGGAGAAGTGATGTTTCAGGAGGACGTGCCGCTGGCCGGGAACCTGCACAGAAGAGGAGACTTGTCGGTGTGCCTCTGTAGGGGGGAGCTGGGACCCGTGGGGTGGGAGTTACATTGAGACAGATTCTGATCCAATTTAAAGAAGACATTTCTGGGGGAATAGCCATTCAAATGGACAGGGGCTGCCGTATGAGAAAGTGTGCTCCCAGCCACTGAGTGGACACGAGGCCAGGCTGGCCGACCGCCTTAAGCGTTTATTCAGTCAAGAATGAATTAATAATTCTGTAACACTTAACTGAGCAACTCTTCTGGCCTCACAGTGTTCTTGGCAATGGTGGCACAGTGGCATATAAACCACATTCCTTGCCTTTGAGGCATGTGTGGCCCAGCAAAGAGGTGGTGACCGTGCCAGGCATGTTGTGTAGGGACTGATATTGGTGGGGAGAGCAGGTTATTCACAGTGACCATTACTGGTGCTTCCTGCATTCATTATCCTTCCAGAGTCTCTATTTCTACTCTTTTTTTTTCAATTTGAAGTCCATTTCATCTGTGCCTCCTTCGGGCCTTCAGAAGCCCAGATAGAGACAGACGGGGAGTGCAGGGCCCTGGGTAGAGGCATGCCAGATGGCCCGTGGTCCGTGTTCCTTGTTCCTTATCAGAGCTCTCATCTTCAGTAGATCTGAGTGGAAGGCAGGAGTCAGGCAGTGCTACTAAAGGGCAGAGGGCATTCTTAGTGCAAATGACCATGTGAGCAGAGAGAGGTCCAAGGAGAAAGGAGAACAGCCTGCCTCAGGGGAGGGCTTGCGTGGAAGGTAAAGGTCTTGGGGGTGGGGGCCACACAGGAAGGATGTGCATCGCTAGCATCCGTATCCCTAGGCCAGCTGGGGTGTAGGAAACAATGCATTTCACTTCGCCACTGTAGATAAAATTTCCCCCTTGGATTGTTTGCTTGTAAATATACCTCCCCGTTATTGTGAGAATAGCAAACACCACGCAGGTCACAGTCATTACCCAACAGGCTAACCAATAATTACACCTGGTAACAATGCCCTAAAACGCAGTGGTGAGACGGCAATGGACAGAATGATTTGGGGACACGATTAACGAGTGATCTAGAAACAGAACTGCTCACCAAAACGAACAGACATGTGCGCACACAGTTCACCTGATGAAGTCAGCGTGCCGGGGGCTGTTGTGCAAACCTGCCTTCCCACTTGTCACCCGTTTGCAGGTGCAGGCACGGTCTTCACGGTGCAATGCCCGACGCAGGGGAGTATTGCCAAGGGAAATGCTCTTGGCACCAAAGCAGCCTGCCCAGTTGGCGCATTTGGCCCGATCTGGGCTCAGTTGAAATGAAAGCCGGTGCTACATGTCAGCTGCACAGACACAGGGCCAGCACCCCTGCTGTCATCTGTGGAAGCCACCTTTCCCCTCCAAGACATCAAAGGGGAGAAGCAGCCTATTCCTCACTTTAGAGTCAGAAGCAGCAGCTGAAAGTAGGAGTATTAACAAATCTCCAGGGAAATACCAGTTCATGGCTAGCAAGAGACCCAAAGACCACCCAAATCCAATGAACAAGAAGCAAACTTATCAACACAGAGGATGCCTGGTGCTTCTCTTCTCTGCCTGTATTACCTTCCTCACCCCCTTGTCACCTGTCTAGCTTCTACTCTAAGTCTATGCCGTGAACCCTTTTTCTAAGAAACCATCTATGACCCTTGCACACCCCATCCTTTTGCAAAGGCAGGGTCTCACAATGCTCTGTGACTATCACGGCTGCATTTTGGCTCATAAAGAAATAACTTATTTTTGTGGTTGCTTTTCAATTTCCAGTGAGGTTTCACTCCATGTTGTTTTGTTTTTTAAATTAAGATTATGTCTGAGTCATCTCTTTCATTCCTAACATCTAGTAGTGTGTCCAGCACATAGATGTTAAAGAAATGTTTGCTGGGTCCATGAATGAATGAAAGAATGAAAATGGTTAGAGCAATTCTCCGGGGCTCTCTGCTTGTGCCATTTCAGAGGGCCGGTGCACACGCATGTCCAGAACACCTCGCCAGCACAGATTTTCCTCCCCTGGTGGCGATTTCATTGCTTTTCACAGCGAGCTCCATTCTACCGCACTGAGCAGACGGAAGAATTGGAGATGCCTTGCCCCAGGACCCCCAGGAACCAGGGGCTGGCAGGAGCCTCTGCGGCTGGTCCAGCTAATGCTGGTGGACAACTCTGCCTGCAGTGACAGCGAGGCCACCCAGGCGGCCGTCTGATGTGGCCAGGGCAGACCTGAGCCTGGGTGGTCAGCCTCTCCGGCTGGCCGAGGTGTGGGTGTGCAGAATCCGCCTCTCGCCCACACAGCCCAGGATGCCGGGTCTGGCCCGGAGGCCATCTCAGGAGAAGGCAAGCCCACTCTTCCTGGGAGACCGGGCTGTTCAGGCCTTTCTAGCTTTTCCAAGACATCAGAGGCGCAGCCAGAAGTTGACTCCAGCACTGAAGTGGAAAAAAGTGGCCTCAGAGAACTGACAGGCCCCTTTACGGGTGAGGAAACTGACCTTAGAAAGGGGATCTTGTCTGGTCACTCACTCAGCAAGTGAGCTTCATGGTGTCTAACTTTGCATTGCAAGAGAAAGGAGGATGCGCACCTAGGCCTATGTGGCCATCACACCCGTCCTGGGAGGTCACACTGTCACATGCTCCCAGCTGTCTCCTCCCTCACTCCACCTCCTCCCACTACTGTCCACCATGCTGCCTTATTGTCTGTGTACCTACCTTACATACAGGTAGGTTCACATTACACGGGTCACATGTTGAGAGGCTAGCTTGTGACCAAGTTAAGAGACAGATGGTGAAGCCAGATGCCCTGGGTTGGGGTGCTTCTCAGCTCTACCACTCACGAGCTCTGTGGCCTTAGACAACTTACTTAGCCCCTTTTGTGCCTCAATTTCCTAAATTTTTTAAAAATGTTTTTATTTTTTTCAGAGAGAGGAAATGAGAGGGAGAGAGAGAAACATCAATGAAGAGAAAGAATCATTGGTTGGCTGCTTTCTACACGCCCCCTACTGGGGATCAAGCCAGAAACCCGGGCATGTACCCTGGCTGGGAATCAAACTGTGACCTCCTGGTTCGTGGACCAATACTCAACCACTGAACCACACTGGCAAGGCTCCTGAACTTTTTAATTGGGTAATAATTATACCCATCTCATAGGGTTGCTATGTTAGCCATGGCCACCTGTAGTTGAAAACCTACTGTGTGTGAGGACCTTTGCATACATATCAAGCTAATCTTAAATACCACGCTGCAAAGCACACTGTATTATGATGCATGACTTACACGGATACACCCCAGGCTCCACCTCAGGCTGGTGAAACCTCAAATCTGAAGCTTCTTCCCTTGTCCCCAGTTTCCTTGGGAAGTTCTAATTAACATCGATTGTCCAGGAGTGATTATGAATATCCCTCTTTCACTTTCACAAATGTCCTGGTTTGGACAATAAACTATATGGTTGGCCAACTTGCTCCACAAAGCTTCTCTGAGAAGTAGACTCTGCCTTTCTCTAAAAGGCATATTTGCCTGGAGGATTTGGCTGGAGAGCCATAGGTGGTCAGGCAAATTGCCTTGGTTTGGTAAATAGATTGAACATTTTGATTTACTGATGGAATTTGGGGCCAGTTAGGAAGAAAAACAGGAAGAAAACACAGTCTCCTCTTCTTTATTTTTGCAAGTTTTACCCAAAATGCTTCTATAATCCCCTGGCCTTTTTGCAAATTACTGTGGGACTTAGAGAGCTGTTTTATGATGGTTTGGGGGTTGTCCACCCTTACCCGAGATATTCTCTGTCTGTGACATTTCATAGGTGAGGCCACACAGTATGTAGGGTGGTAAGTTCAGAAGATTTTTCTATGGACCTTTACTTATTTTTATGTTTGGAGCTCCAATCCCTTAATAACAAGAAAATATTGGCATTGAATAGAGAAGCATAAAGCAACAACAACAATAATAACAGAAGAATCACAGAGAAACAAAACAAAACAAACAACAACAACAAACAAGTATAAACAAAGTCTGCCCTGTTTTGAAGTCAACGTGGAAAACCATTCTTGGAAGAGAAAGCATGTCCATACCGAAAAGGCTCAAGAAAAACAGCTGGGATTGCATGAACGCAATCTTAAATACCACGCTGGCAACTTCGATGCCATCACCTTGTTTGTCACCTAGATTTGCACTTACTTCTCTTAGAACCCAAAGGTAAGCCAGTCCTTACTGACACCTTCCCCACACTCACACACAGCAGATTCCCAGCCATCTCCAATTCTTTTATATATATTGATTTCAGAGAGAAAGGAAGAGGGAGACAGAGATAGAAACATCAATGATGAGAGACAATCATTGATTGGCTGCCTCCTGTATACCCCTCACTGGGGATCGAGCCTGCAACCCGGGCATGTGCCCTGACCAGGAATAGAATCTTGACCTCCTTGTTCATAGGTGGACACGCAACCACTGAGCCAGGCCTGCCAGGCTCCAATTCTTGATCTATGACCTTGGACAAGTCATTCTCCATCTGTCTGCCTCAGGAGCTACTCTGTAAATGGGAGGATTGAACAAGCTGATTTCCAAGACCTTTCATGCTCTAAGTCACCACGACTCTAATATTTATATTAACTTCTACCTTTTATTTGGCCAAGTCACTCTTAACGTCATTGCAATGGGAAATCTGTCAAAATAAACAAGTTAATAACTGACTAGGTTATTCTGCTCATTGCAGCCAGCCTTGAAGTTATTGATCTTCCATTCTCATATTCTTTGTGCTCTTTTATCACCGCATGGAAATCTGAAATCTTGCTTTAAGTCGTAACATCTCTTAATGATATGTATGAAACAACAGTCATCGTCTCAAATCCTTTGGTAGAATTAGGTGGGAGAGGGCGGGGGGAACAAGATAGGAATATTATCATCTTTGCATTAATTGCTGTGCTTTATTTTAATGTGTTATTTTCAGGAACGAAAATCTGATTTATTTATGCATTATATACTCATTATGGCTCAGGTAGGAAATCAAACCTGTTGGCTCCTTTGGCCTAATCTAGGCTCAGTTGAAATGCAAGCCTGATGCTAAGGATAAACATATAAATAATCCTACTCCCTTGCTGTCTAAGGGCACTGTTGTCTGAAAAACACTGGGGGTGAAAGTCCTTAGTTGGCACTAAAGGATTTTACTCATTTTACTAAAAATAAGGTGCTGGGGGAAGATCATTGAAACGGTGCTAGAAATAGATTTTAAAATACAATAAATAAAACTTCTAGGGAAAAAATCTTCACTTTCTAAACTACTTGTGTCCAAGTTAACCCTTTGATCGCTGAGGTGTCCTCCTCCCGTTGTTCAGGAAAAACTCTGCAGCAGGTTTTCACACTGGTGACCTGTTTTTACACTGTTTGAACCAATTGTAACTGTAACCAACTGTAACTGTAATCAACTGTACGTTTAGTCTTTCTTTAAAAATTTTGCTTGTCTTAGCAAACATGCCTTGGTAACCTCCTGGCTTTTTTCACAAATGACTGTGGAGCCTGCAAACCTGCTTTGGTGACTATCAGTCCGCCTGCCCTTACACTGGGATGTTCTCACTGTGCAGCACCTCATAGATCAGACCACGTGACCTGGACAGAGAGAAAGAGTGGTCAGAAATGATGTTTATCATCTTCTCTTACTTGAGAGAACTGAGAAAACCTCAAAGAATAAAAGGAAAATCATGAGTTTTAACATTTTGACGTACAATTATAAGCCAATATCAGTGCTAATCATATGTTGGCAAGAGATTGAGAGTATCTGATCACATGTGACTGAGTAGAATTAAGGAGACTGCTCCCTCTTCCCATCTCTATCTCCTCACCTCCCCCCGAAAAACCCCAATATCTTCAGGGGTGCTAAGTCAATGCCATGAGCCTATGGGTGAGGCAAGTTCCAGGGGCACCTCCTGCACCAGTCGCAGCAGGAGGCGTGTGGGGATGTGCAAGTTGAGATCTGTGGATAATTAAACCGGAGAAAAGATCCAAATGGGCTGTCAAAACAAGGAGGGCCTGGGGCTCATGTGAGGAATCAGATAACAGAATCAAAGTGTGGGAGAGACTGTGAGACTGAGCGAGGGCAGCAGGAGGAAGGAACTTGTGGAGGAGGTTCTCTGGGTGACTGTCAGAGGCAGGGCACCATGGAGCCTGGCTGGGAGCCTGTGATTGAGAAGGTGTGGGCTGGAGCCATTGGAAGGCTTAGGGATGAAGCCAACCCATGATCTTTTCCCCTTAGTTCTTTTCAATTGCTCACTTTTACTTCCTTACCCTGCCCCCTGCCCCACCCTGTGAACCTTCCCTTCCCACACCCTTTCCTCTCCCCACTGGAACTCTGATCTAACTTAGGTTTCCTAGTATTACAGACCTGATGATCTTACTGTCCTAGGGCCCAGTATCAGTGCATCCTGTGCCTGAGGGATGGAGGGTATAGGTGGGGGGAGATGGAGAATATCATCATAGCTAAGGCTCATTTCTAAAGGAGCTCTTCTCCCTGGATCCCCAAGATCCACGTTGAACACCCCCAAGTCCCTGAGTTGCTAAACATCCTGCTGGTGATGTTCTTCCAGAGGCCGAGTGTGATGTGGCAGACCACACACAGGGCTTCCAGCCCAGGTCTTCTGGCTTCAAGTGCAAAGTTCTGTCCCCAACACTGTACTTGAAATCTTGACTGGGCACGTGTGCTAACACGCCCAGGCACCCAGGAGCGACAGAAGATGGAGAGTCCTTTTCTTTAAGCAAAATATTACATAGTAAGTGAGATGGCACCAACACCCAATGCAATGAGAGAACAACACAGATGCCGCACAAACCTTACAAGGTCACCTGAATGTGATCTGGCCTATAGGTGCTGGGAAAATCCAGAGGGGCAGGGCGGGAGGGTGCGGGAGAGGCTCATCTTTGGAGCCAAGATACAGAATCCAGGACAAAGTTCCACATGCAAATGATAATGATAAAATAATCATCACACAGATAATAATATAACTATTTTGAGAGTCTAGTACAGCGGTTTTCAACCTGTGGGTCGCGACCCCTTTGGCGGTCGAACGACCCTTTCACAGGGGTCGCCTAAGACCATCCTGCATATCAGATATTTACATTACGATTCATAACAGTAGCAACATTACAGTTATGAAGTAGCAACGAAAATAATTTTATGGTTGGGTCACAACATGAGGAACTGTTTTTAAAGGGCCAGAAGGTTAAGAACCACTGGTCTAGTATATGTTAGGAATTGTACTAGGTGCTTTACTTTGGATTGTTTTAAATCCTCACACAGATCCACAAGGTAAGAAGTTTTTAGTCATATTGTATAGATGACATTGAAGCTCAGATTATGATTCTGACCAATGTCACATAGGCGGTACTAGGTAGAGCATTGGATTTGTCCCAAATCTGCCTGTTACTGATACTCCTGATGCTTTTTCCTTTGTATTACAGTGTCTCAAGCCGGCAATGAAATCTTAGTCCAAACTCCTCCATTGAATAAAGTGAAAGGGGGTCAGTCTTTCAACTGGGCCAGTCCTCTGAATTTCAAGTTATTTGCTTTGCTTCCTCAGTTCATTTATTTAAAAAAAAACATGGCCACAAAGCAGCCCACAAATAGAATTCTTAACCAGAAAGTAAATTGAAGACAGGAGTCTCTGGAATGTCTTTGTGTGTCTTATTTCCAACTCCTTTACTGGGCTCAAAATAACCTATTAAACCATGTGGTCAGAATAAATTGACAGAAATATTTATTCTTTTAATTTCCATTCTAAATCTTTCATCATTCTTATTGACTTGTTTACTTAAGAATATAAGTTTAATTACTAAGTGACATAGTCATTATTAATTCCATTTGTTTTTGTAAAAGAAAGCACTTCTTCAACAGGAACCTAAGCTTCCCATGCCCGGCAGTTGGCCGCCTCCATTTCAGCTGCGGAAGATTTTGCTTTTCCAGGGAGAGCGTCTGCGCACAGCAGCAGGGGCACCTTTGCTCTGAGTCAGCCTTGGGGCTTCCGCAGCTGACCTTGTTCAGTTTGCTCTGACCAGCGAGGGTTTTGTGATGCTGCTTTTGGAGATGTCATCGAAGTATGAAAGTCACGGGGACAATGTGTCTAAGAGGAATGGGGAGAATGGTGTGTGATCTGAGTGTGTGTGTGTGTGTGTGTGAGAGAGAGAGAGAGAGAGAGAGAGAGAGAGAGAGAGAGAGAGAGAGAGATTTCATGGCTTGCTTTCTTTGGAGGTGATGCTTGTCTGGACCCAGATTTTATCTTCACATATAGCACTCACTCATCTGCTTCTTCCGCACATCCTTTAGATCGGGGTACTGTTTGCATCTTCCAACTCTGCTTACTGCATATTCCCAGACACATAGTTCATAGCAGGAGACGGCCTCCTGGAGTCAGTAAAGTTAGATGTCTTTCTCACACAGCTCCAGACTCATCAGCTGAAAATATCTATTTCCTCTTAGACCGAACAGAAGGCTGCAGGACATAGCCAATATTTCTCTGAATTTTTATATCACCATCTCTAAGGCTATAGATTTGAGGGTACATGATCATCTTTCTTTTTAAGTTTTTTAATTTTTTGTTAATCTTCACCCGAGGATGTTTTTCCATTGATTTTTAGAGAGAGTGGAAGGGAGGGGGAGAGACACAGAGAGAGAAATATCAATGTGAGAGAGGCCCATCAATTGGTTGCCTCCAGCACACACCCTGGCCAGGGCTGGGGATTGAGCCTGCAACCCAGCTATGTGCCCTTGATCAGAATCGAACCCAGGACTCTTGAGTCTGTGGGCCGATGCTCTATCCACTGAGCCAAACCAGCTAGGACTCATCTTTCCAGAGTAAGTGTGACTTAGTTTTTGTCACAAACGTTTTTCCAACGCAAAACCAGAGATCTCTAACTTCTCAGCCTGACCTAAAAGAGTCTTATCATTATTCTTTACTCACTCCAACAGCTGAGCCAACTTCTCATTTTAGAGTCTGTTATTTTAAGAACTCCCACTTCTTGCTGCCTGATTCTATACCAGTTAGGATTCTTTGGGAGCTTGATTCTCCTCCCTTCGTCTCCCAGTAAATACAACACCTTCTGTTTATTTTAAATAGTTTGTAACATCCCCTTTATTATTCTTTGATTGAATCCACAGAGAGTTTAAGGCACCTATCATATAACCAAGAAAATATGTCCTGCCCTACCAGCATAGTTGAGAAATAAAAAGAAAATACTTTACAATGTAAAGATGAAGGACTTGTCAGAATTTGGACCATCAGATAGAATTGCCATGAAGGTGACAGCTACAAATGCAGACTAATAAAGGAGTATTGTGTTGACAACTCATGCCCCATAGTGCCACTGTCATTGGTAACAGATTTTCTGAAAAGGTGAACAAATCTCGAAAGAGTTTCAAACTCTTCCCTCAATTTAAACAATAGGAAATTCAGTGTGTATTAAAACCAGACAAAAATTTTAAATACTTTGTGTAAAATGGAGTTAGGCTCTAGGTTCAAACAATATTAAATAAGTTGTCATCTACTTGGAATCCCAATAGATCATTGAAAAAATGTGCAGGATGAGGGAAGATTCTTGGTCATGCAAGCTTATCTCACAAGCTCTAGCTTCCTTAGTTTCCTTACGTTAAGTGCCAGGCTCCACTGCCAATGACTTGGACAACAAAAACATCCTTACAACTTTCCAAAAGGCACCCATTGAGAAACAGCTGGAGGTCAACTCAAACAGACTTACATTTGAAGGGGGGTTTGTTTAAAGAAAACCTAGCTGATCATAATAAGCAGGCAGAATTGGAGGGAATTCAGTTCTCTTTGCAAGAGTTTCAACCTCCAACTAGCAGCAAGATGGTTGCTGTAGTTCTGGGATGCTTAGCTGCACAGAACCTCACCCAGAGGGAGAGAAATACCTTATGTTCTGGTGGCTCTTTATAATGAAGAAGCTACTATCCCAGAAGCACTGGGACTTATCCCTTAGGCCCCATTGGACCAAGTTGTAGCCTCACAACTCCTAAACCAATCAGTAGAGTTCCTCTAACCTATCTGGAATTGGGAGTGGAGTTAGCTTTTTTTGAAATAGAGAAGTGAAGGGAGAATGTGTAGGTATGTGAATAAAAATTAGGGAGGAAGGAAGAAATGAAGTCTGGGTAAGAAATCAAAAACGTCTCCTGCATATTTGTAGGGTTGAGAATTTATTTTATTCAGGGAGATTCCAGGTTTGTTTATGCCTTGAATGACCACCTGGGCCAGACGTTATACATAGGTGGTATGTGATGGATTCCAAAGGCATAGTTGGAGTAGCTGAGAATGGGATTTGGGAGCCCCAGAAAGGAGGGGGCGGGCACCACAAGTCCGGACCAGCTGCCTCGTTAAAGGATCAAAGCTCTGAGAGCTCCCTCTGCCAAAGCTCTTGCAGCCTGTGACAGGAACCCAGTGAACGATGGGTGTGAGTGGAAACTGAAAGAGACCCCTTGATGATTTCCTGGGGAAACTCACCTGTTTGGCAATGAATCTGCTCTGCAAGTTTTCTATCCTGCATCCACATGTCCTAGTCAACCCCACACTCCCAGGGAAACATGATGGTTGTGAAATTGGAAAGCAGCTTTTGGCATATGCAGGCAACTCAAGTTCAAAATGAGAGGTTATGCAGTACTGCTTGGCACCCATATCACCCTTTTGGATGCCTTCCTCCCCTTTGCCCTGCTCTCAGGCACTTCTCTAGTCCTGACATTCTACCTACATACTGCCTCACTACCCAGCTCATCACTACTTTTACTGCCTTTGTATCTCTTGCTCTCCTCTGCATCCCCACCTCTCGACAACTGCCTTCAGCCTTTCCCTCCTCTTCCTCCTGCTTGTCACAATCAGCTAGGTTTTCCTGAAACAAAACTCTTACTCCCTCTGCTCAAACACTTTCAGCACATGTGTCCATTGCCTACCGAATTACATACAAATTCTCATCTTGGATGTCCACATTCTGGGACAAACCCAAAGAACTCTAAGAGCTGGTTAGCATTTTGGCAAACACGTATTGCTCTGCACCAAGCATTGGACAAGGTGTAAGAACTGCTGAAAGAATTTTTCATTACTTCCTTTCTTATATTTTTCAAGCCAAGTATTTTCCGTCCATCAAAATGTGTGAACTATGGACTCTTCGTGACGAACTTGGGTTGTGTTTCTCTCGTCACATATCCTAGTATTAAGGTCATTGTAGTCCATTGATATTCCAGCACTCTGTACAGTACTGGGAGTCAGTCATTGTTTAATTTCCTCATCTCCCTCGGATGATCCTATTGCCTTTGTGGTCAGAGGTGTATATTCTTTGAGTATCTCCCGCAGTTCTGGAACTAGCACAATGTGTACCACTCTTTGGGTCTCCACCCCATTGAAAGCAGAAGAAACTGACAATCCTCACAGTGATTGGGTAATTTTCAGTAAATCACTTTTCAACATTGATGTAGACTCTCCAATGCTTAACTATTTTTTGGGGGGCGGGGGGGGGGGCTTTCATACTATTTTTTTCCTCATTGCAGATTTGGAACCCATAATGTTACCAGTCTTAACAACTGTTAATATTTTGCTATGTGTCCTTCAAGTCCTTGATCCTGATTAAAGTTTATACTTCAGAAATTGCATAAAGAATAAACATTTTTTTACTTTTCTTTCTTTTTTCTTTTTAATCCTCACCCATTGATTTTTAGAGAGAGTAAAAAGAGTGAGAGAAAGACAAAGAGAAATATCAATGTGAGAGAGACCATCAATTGGTTGCCTCCTGCATATGCCCTGACCAGGGCCTGGGCCAGGGAGGAGCCTACCACCCAACCAAAATAGAACTCGGGATCCTTCAGTCCACAGTCCGATGCTCTATCCACTGAGCAAAACTGGCTAGGGCTTTACCTTGCTTACTTTACTTGACATTTTATTATCTTTTTCTGTCAGGAATATTTCCCAGGAGTATTTTACTCACTGTCCTTCTTGCTACCATAAACAACAGTGTAATGAACATCTTTGTATACAAACCTTTCTTACCATTGTGGGTGTTTCCTAAAGATATCATTCCAGAATTGGGATTGCTGGGGCAAAAGGGTATAAGCACTTTATGATTCTAAATTCCTGCCTTGGCTTTACTTTTAAATATATATATATATATATATATGTAAAGGGAATGCATGAGTGAAGGCGACTGCTTAGTAGAGATCTGAGGGGGAGTCTCCAAATCCTGCCATCCAGGACTAATTTATTTCATGACTATGGTAATGTTTGCCTTTGCCTTCTTCTCAGTTTCAAGAAAAAAACACAAGTTGTTGAAATCGGATTCAGAGCCAACCTCTCCCTCTCACTTATAAAGTATGCTTTCTTGATGTGACAGGCTGAGAACTTTAAATCTCTCTCTGGGAAAACAAGCAATGAAATTGGAGATGGTGGGACCCCAGACCCAGAGTCATCTCTGAATGAATGTGTTTTTCCAGTGCATTGGGGGGGCTGAAACCCCTAACAAAATAAAATCAAGACCAATCCCACACAATTCCGTTTCTTAGCAATAAAGACCTCATTTCTCTACTCCTGGGGTAGATATGTGCAGATGCAAAACACAGACAGACTCTCCTTGCCCTGAGTTATAAAACCGTGATTTCTATTGAAGGTCATTTTCCTTAGAGGGAAAAAAAAAAGACTGGTACTTGGCAGGGAGGCCATTGAGGTTGGTGCATCTCTGCCAAGAACCTTCGATATGGGCGGCCTGGGAGAGCTTCCACCTCACCCCAAAGCAGGTCACGGTCCTGGTTACTGAGGGAGGGAGAAGGAGCAAGGTCAGAGTTGGAATAAAATGAAAGAGAGAAGGTTATTCTCTGAATCTTCTGAATTCTAAAGCTAGAACCCTCCTAAATGATTTTTTAAAAATTAATAAAAAGCAATTGGACCCTTGATGTGGGTATCTTAGTCTATACCAGCGGTTCTCAACCTGTGGGTCACTGGGGGTCGAACGACCCTTTCACAGGGGCCACCTAAGACCATCGGAAAACACATATATACTTACATATTGTTTTTGTGATTAATCACTATGCTTTAATTATGTTCAATTTGTAACAATGAAAATACATCCTGCATATCAGATATTTACATTAGGATTCATAACAGTAGCAAAATTACAGTTATGAAGTAGCAACGAAAATAATTTTATGGTTGGGGGTCACCATAACATGAGGAACTGTATTAAAGGGTCGCGGCATTAGGAAGGTTGAGAACCACTGGTCTACACAATCCCCCACACAGAACCTCTCCATTCTAAAAATGGGCTGTTTGATGGGGAGAATGAGCACTGTCCAAGATTTGTGGGAGGAGCCGGGCAGCTTGGTAACCTCTCTCAAGCTAAGCTTCTTCAACTAACTAAGGAGCAAGAGTAGGAAAGAAGCCCCCTTCCCCACCCACCACTGGGCAGGGCGCTTGATGGGAAGGGAGGGTCTGGTGGCAGTGACGATCCTTTTATCCTGTCAGAAGTCTCGAGAAAGGCCATGCAGGAGTCCCTGGTTCCGGTCTAGCGTTAGATTTTGATATGCTTTTATCTCCCACACATCTCTTGTCGATGGCCCCACAAACACCACAAATTCAACATGTCCAAAGCTGAACTTTGCTCTTAGGATGGCTTCTCCTCTTGTCCTTTCCTCAGTTACTGGCTTTATGAGGCACCTCTTTAACCAACTCAGAAGCCGCTGCCTACCTCCTCCCTATGCCATGCAGCTGTCAGTTCTCTCTGCCCAATATCCTTGTCTTCTCCTCTACTCCCAGGCACCCAAATCTAGTCTGGGTGATTTCTTGCTCTTGCTAAAATCCTCTAGTTGGTTTCCCTTTCCCAGTCTCTTTCTCGCCTTCCTTGCCCTATTCTTGATTCTGCCCTCACTCTCCCACACCAGGGCCAGAATGATCTCCCTGGACAATCTTATCAGGTTACTCCTCTGCTTAAACCATTTTAAAGGTTTCCTGATGTTTCCAGGATGACGGTCAAGCCTCTTGGCACAGCCCTCCCTTGGTTCCACAGGTCTTCCACATCGCACCTCACTTTCTAGACTTTGCACATAATATATTCTCCAAATATATCAGACTATTTGAAATCTCCATCCTTTAAAACAGGTACTGCTTCTGCCTGGAATGCCCTTCTTTCATACACATTTACTCAAATCCACTGCCAGACTCATCCAAAATGTCAATGACGTGCTCTATCTGATCGCAAAGCAGCCTTCGGCATCAACTCGTGTTGTAATGATTGGTCTCTATGTCTAACATGTGAACTCCTTGAAGATAGAAAGCATCTTTTCCCCATCTGCATCTCCCAAGAGCCTCAAATGGTCCTAGGCATGTAATACGTATTTAGTATGTGGAATGAAAGAATAAATAACATAAACAGTGGAGAAGATTTCAGCACTCTGGGCTAGCTCTCTGTCTAAACTACAGTAGTTGAGCCTTAATTTATCTGTAGGAGAATAGAATGTCTTCCTGTTTTATAGGTGTTCAAAGGCTGAGAATAGTGTGTGTAGGTATGTTTATAAGTATGTGTGTAGGCATGTGTTTGTGTACACATACACACGTGTGAATGTGTCTTAGTCTGGTTGATTATGGGCATTGTCACCTGGGGGATATTCTGATGCTCGGGTATTTAGGAAATAGAAATCAATGTTCCATGCGAAGTGAACTCCCTATGGAACTGTGACATTTTCTAGGAAATGCAATCACATCTACATACAGTAGATTCAGAATGAAGAATCTTGGTTTTTAACTTGAGTCCATAGATGAACGTGGTACCAATTCGCAGCTTCTTTAGAAGGGGTCTTGCCTATTATATAAATTGATATTTAGGCCCCCAAGGTGACTTCCTAAAACTGTGTATTTAACAATTCAATTAGTCACTCCCAAGTACAGCATTCTATTTGATTATTTTTCAGTATCTGTTGGTAATCAAGATAATGGATGTTTTTGTGGAGTAAATTGGCTTCCTTATTTCATGTCTGTTTCTTGATGTCATTGCCCAGCAAATAAATGGTGAAGGGTGTCGCTATAAATAGCCTGATGTCTGGCAGAGGAAAAAATAGCTGCGTTTTCTGACAGTGCAGATTTCACACAGTTTTAATTACCACAAACGTTCACTTCTATCTCCGAGAGCTGGGCAGGAAGCTGGGAATAACCGAACATTTTGTAGCTGCGGCTGAAATGACAAGCCTGGGATGTGGCCCCACGCCCATGTGGCCAGGGTCCCTGCAACATCCTCTGGGAACTCAATGTCCACAAGGTGAATGTGGATCCACTGGGAATCAACCAGGTATGACTGGGAACAGATTCTTGCTATTTTTGTTATCACAACTTTGCAGAAAAGGAGAGACACCTATCTCCCTATAATAAACATCTTAAATCTCAAAACAACACCCAAAACAAAATAAAAGGCCAGAGTGTTGAAATGCTACTATTCAGGTGGACACCTACACATGTGGAAAGTTCACAATTTAGTCAGTGTTAGAGGAATAACAGGGCTAAGGCTACCTGAAGATATTCTCTGGATGCTAGACTGTTTCCCTGCACTGAGCACGCAGAGCTTTCTCTCAGGTGGCCAGGATCTTCTTCCCATTTCCTCCACAATCACCTGTCCTCCCTCAGAGCTTTCCCACTCTGCCCCATTTCCTGACCCGCCTCTTCTTTTCCCTGAACTCTGGACACTCCCTGGCTCTCCTGAAATCCCATTTCAACATGAGAATGGTGTGAAAATGGATTTGTTCCAACACTAGGGATCCTATTCAGGGATTTTGGTTGATCTTGAATTTGGGTGAGAAATCTCTGGCTCAGACCCAGAAATCTCTACAATACTTTGTAGTAATGGAAAAAGCATGCACTGGCACGGGCATTTGTAGTTTGTGCCAACGTTTCTTCTGCTTATTCCCGTGTGAGGGTAAATCCCATTGGGTTTAGACTCAATAAAATTGGAAACAATAGTATCTTCTAATTACTCAGAGGAGTTTTAAGGCTTAAATAGGTGGTGGAGAAGGCACAGTCTTCACTTCCCATAGTGATAAAGATGTAATTTTTTACAAAGGGTAGGAGGTATGTCTCCAAGGCTTAGAAAAGGCCCAGTTTGGTTTGGCAAGGATCAAAAGATCCAGACAGTGTTACCACTCCATAGAATGACGGGAAGTGGCCCTTCTCACCTATCACAGGATAAGCATATTATGAATATTAATTGATTGAGCAAATGAATGTCCAAAACTAAATGAATGGCTCAAAAGGGTGCAGTGCAGATTGAAAATCAACATTACTGCCCAGCCGGCATGACTCAGTGGTTGAGCGTCAACCTATGAACCAGGAGGTCATGGTTCAATTCCTGGTCAGGGCACATGCCTGGGTTGCAGACTTGGTCCCCAGTAGGGGGTGTGCAGGAGGCAGCTGATCAATTATCCTCTCTCATCATTTATGTTTCTATCTCTCTCTCCCTCTCCCTTCCTCTCTGAAATCAATAAAAATATATTTTTTTAAAAACCAACATTACTTAAAATTTAATTGAGAGTACACTTCATAAAATCATGCAGTGTCCTGGCAGCCAAAAGCCACACCATAATAGCATGTTTCAGTACCAAAGAGATATCCATGCAAAGGAAAGTGCTCAATAGTCCTGCTCGGCTCTGTGTTTATCAAGAAGCTTACATGTCATGGTTAACATGTTGTAGCAGACATGTTCGAAGCGGTCCCAGAGGAAAACCCTAAGGCTATGTTGGTGGAAGTTACAGTCAAACAGACATCAGTTTGGTATAAAGAACTGTATATAGAACTCAATAGTCAAAGGGGTGGACTGTGTTCCTTATCAAATTGCCTTAGTCCTAAATTTCCTTTTTCCCTTGCCCTTCAAAAATAGAGCTGGGCCCTTTAATTATTTTCCCTTTGCCAGCTAACAATGGAAATGGATGTGAAGCTTTGTCCTCAAGAACAGTGGAGAGACAGTGAAGAAGAACAGCTTTGCTTCTGGTTTCAGTGAGTTTGCTAGGCAGGCTCATTCCATGCAGTTTCCCCAGCTCTGACCTCCTGCAGCGTTGCGACTTCCGCAGCATCAGGCTTTTGCAGAATGCATGGCTTCTGCAGTGCATGGGGGCCAGCCGCAGCTGGTGGCACTCAGCCTCGGGTGGCTTTATAGCAAAGTACCTCTAGTGAAGCACCTCCCCATGAATCCTAGAGGGCGGTTTTCCAACAAGTGTCACTGGCATGGCACCAAAGTGACTTCTCTTACAGCCCAGGAGCCCTGAACGCTCCAATAATATCTGGACTTCAGCCCTGGGCAACCCCATTCTTAGGTGCTGTATCTCAGTTCTATGCTTAGTGGCTGCTCCTTCTATCTGCTATTTCTATATTCTTTGGTGTTCACTTTATTTCTTACTAGCAAATCTCTCATTACGAATTCCTTATATTAGATTGTCTCTGTTCAAGTTACTCTGTGGTTTTGCTTTACTGATTGGACCCTGACTCATATACCCAGCAACTGCAGGGGGTCCTGAGAAGTGGGTAGAATTTAGGTAAGCATAGAGGAAAGAGAATGAGTACTCAAGGCAGAATGAAGGCATTAAGCTCAAATTTTCAAGGTTTATATTATTTTGTAAGAATGAGAAACTAGCAATAAATACACTTAATCCGATTATAAATTCCTTGAGGCAAAGACTGTCTGATTCTTCCACAAGACCTATAATCTTGCAGTGCTTGATGAGAAAACAAACTCTCTGAACATTGACTCCTCAATCCCAATCATAACAGCTTGGGGAAGAGAGACCAGTCCTCACTGCATTATCTTGCAAATAATAGTAATATTGATAATAAAATATACTATTAGAAAAATACTTTGAATAAAATGATATAACAAGCTTTGTATGAATGAGAAAAGACTTAAAACCTCTACAAGATAAATATTATTATATCTGAAGCTCAGAGAGGTTATGTAACTTGCTGCCATTCACATAACTATTAAGTGGCCATGCCAGGACTTAAAGTAATGGGGCCCCAGGACCCTTCTCTTGCTCACAGCACGCTGTTCCTTCCAAATATGCTGCGAGTTGTGATTACACACCATAACAATCAAGATCTCCTCCAGTACTCTAAGGCCGTGGTAGGCAAACTGCGGCTCGTGAGCCACATGCGGCTCTTTGGCCCCTTGAGTGTGGCTCTTTCACAAAATACCACGTGCGGGCATGCGTACAGTGCGATTGAAACTTCGTGGCCCATGCGTATAAGTCGGTTTTCGGCCTGGGCGAGTCTATTTTGAAGAAGTACTGTTGATTTTGGCTCTGTTGACTAATGAGTTTGCCAACCACTGCTCTAGGGGAACAAAAGATGGGGCTCTTTATTCATTAAAGAAGGAAACTCTCTATAAATTCAGAAAACTTCTGTTGAAGGTAAGGAAAAGGAGGGGCTTCAGAACTCTCCTGTTTCAAATATTGGGAATTCAAATGTTCTGTATATTCACTGATACACTTGCTTTTGAGGAGTTGTATGTCCCCGGGTTTCTATGCTTCCTACTTCCTTTTTAATCCCCATCCTTAAGGCGTTGTGGTTTTAAGTACTTGGGTCCCATCACAGAAATTCAGAGAGCAGTAGGCAGGGCCCTTGTTTGGAACAAAGGTTCTTTCTAGATCCCTGAAACGACCTCTTCTCATTACATTCATGACCTGCTCTGATTCCCTCGCCACACAGAGAAGTATTTGGGAACCCATGTTGGCCTATACCCAAGTTTTTTATTTCTACATAATGTGCTTTTATTCTGGAGAATTAGGGATCTAGGACCCATATTCTGCTACATGGATATTAATGCTCCACAGGACCCCACATTGGCTAATAATACTTTTAAAATGTTTTGACCTATAAAATCCTGCACAGATGGTTTCTTCTGCCTGGAATGTTTCTTTGTCCCCTTTTTCTCATCCTGCAAGACTATCTACTCAAATAGGATGCCTTTGTGAGGCCTTTGCCCGCCTCTTAGAAGCCTTAGAGTTCCCCGCTATGCTCCCAGAGCACAGGCTACCATCTCTCTGCTAGAACGTGTTATGTTACTCTGGGACTGAGACATGCTTGCCTTCCCTCCAGATGAGGAGCTCTTGGAAGGCAGATGGCGATCGCAAATCCATACTTGTAATCCCACAGTCTGCTGTAATCACTAGGGTTGAGTAGCTGCTCAATTTATGGCATAACTAAATAGATAAATAAGTGAACGGATTGGGGCCTCTCGCAATCCATGGCGGATATGTGGGCAAATCATCTTTGAAATGAGTCAATGACAATGGTTCCTTCCAATTCTGTCATCTTATAGATATGAAATCCAGTAATGATTTTTATCTGGATCCCTGAGTTTGACTAAGAAACTTTAACAAATCCAAAAAGTTTTTTTTTTTTTAATTATTTTAAGCATTTTAAACAACCTCAACTCCAGATCTCTCAGGTAGAGAGGTTCTGTTTCTCTCCCCTTGAGAAGACCCATGGGCTCATATGCTAATAAAATTCCTCTGTCTATGGCAAAGAGTCCACTGTATAGATAAAAGAAAAGTCGCATTAACTAGTTAAGTATCTTTGGGGTATCACATCATTAACCACAGTTCTGATACCAACCTATCTGAGACTGGGGGAAAAATTGACTCATTTGATACTGTTATAAACACCTGTAACACATCTTCGCCATTCTCATTGAGAAGGTTGTAGAGACCAGCTGCCTCTCTTGCTGCCCTTGTTTAGAGTTGGTATAGAAAGCTTTAACCTATAAAATCCAGCTGAAGCCCTCTCTTTTTTGTAAGATTCCCAAGCCTAGGAGAACAGAGAAGAAACGTCTCTCCTAAGAGCTGTAGGTTTGATATTTGCATACAAAGCCAAATTATAATTGTATAAGGCATGAAATTAGAAGGGAAGCTGCATTCCCAGGGAGATTGCTCTATGTCATCATACCTAGAGCAGCCTTACTATCCTATAAGTCCAGGGACCTTGAGCACAATTAAATAACATCTCTGAAGATTTTCTATTGATGAGAGAAGATCACCATTTTGGTTCCTTCCTCATTTTGAGACCTGTAATGCATTATTTTCATCTTAACCTCATTGAACTATGAAATCATCCATTTCTGGGAAGCACAGGGTTTCTTTGTGTTTGATCAAGAAGTTAAATGTACAGTTCATATTACAATCCCATTATCCAGGAGGGGATGATCTGCTATTGAATTAGAGCCTGTGGTAACAGTCTCCTCTCCTTTCCAGATGCCAAGCATAGCACGACTCCAGATTATTGGTTGATCAATGCCAAGGGAGGCAACGCCCCCATCTGGCCGGAGAGCAGAAGCAAGATGAAAATAGTGATAAAGAAATTAGGGTATATTTGTTGACTTCTCTTTAGAGATGAAGAAATAGGATCAGAGAAGTTACGTAGCCAACCCCAAGTTACAAAGCTAATAAGTCTGGTTCTAAAGTCTATACTTTTCTTTGTGTGTGTGTGGGGGGGAGGCGGGGGGGTGACCAATGAAATACAGACTACATTTAAAAATAGAAAGTCCTAGATATTTTTCTGTTCAAGTCCACTCATTTCAAAGAAGAAAATGGAGGTGAAAGATGAATTGCTCAGTCATAAACCAAAGTGGCAGTAGAGGCAGATTTAGGGAGTGTCTCTCTGGCCTCAGCACCTTGGTCTGTGTAGAGCACCCTCGGGGAAGCCTGGCACATATTTAGGGGAAGAGTACATGGCAAAGCTGCAGTTGATATCTAGCTTTGGCATTCATCAACTATTTGACTGATTTATCAATATTTCATCAATGAGGAACATCAGGCTTAGGACAGACAATGACCACAATGTATTCATTTTATGACAAGTAAGCTGAGGTGATGTACGTTATGCCGGGTTCAATATATGTTATCATGGTTCAATAAATGTTATGTCCCCTCTTCTTGGAATAGGGCCATTTAATTTTCAACATTGTAATCATTTAAAAAACCAGTTCATGCACATGAAAAAAATGTAAAGGTGCAGAAACTTAATGGAAGGAAATGGTCATTCTCTGCCTAAGTCCATTCCCAAGTGTTAATTATTTTTAACCTTTTATTTCTGTCATTCTTAGTTAGTGACATAATTCTAAATATTATAATCATAGTTCTATTTATTTATTTATTTGTTTATGCACTTGGTTGTTTTAAATGATAAACTTCTATTTCTTATTCCACCAACTGTTAGCAGAGTCTCTGTACTCATGTGATAGCAGGAAAAATTGTCACCCTCTGTCCTTCATCCATTTAATACTTTCCAAGGTCCAACATGGCAGCTCTACAGTGACTTTTACATTGTCCAGGTTTGCAGAATAAATGCATTCTGTTACTATGATTAAGTCTTTAGTTTATATCTATTGGGTGATTCTATACATGAAAACCAATAAATACTTGATCATATTAATATTATTCACTGTTAGACCTAGGGGTATATCTAGACCAATAAAAAAAAAAGAAAGAAAATAGAATGCTTTATCCCTAATATGGTATATTCAAAGAGATCCAAGCAATATATTCAGAGTAGTTCTTTCTTCTTTTACCTCATTAAATACCCCAAATCATCTCATATTTTAGTTTGCTTTATGTTTCATTCTTAAATTTGTAGTATGATTTTGTATTTCTCATGGTGTTCCCAATAGCACATTTCTCGGTTATCAAAAATCCATTTGCTTTCATTGCAATATCTGTAACAATATGCATATCTTAATCAATCATATTAGTTGTTTAATGATCTCATTTGAGCCAATTGCTTTTCCAACCGGCTGCTTTTCAGTCTGATAGAGATTTTATTTGTTTGTTTATTTATTTATTTACTCCCAGACTAGTTTCACTGTTTCTTGAATCTCATATCTTTTTTCTTTAGTGTATATGTGCTTATTATTTTGCTGCAATACCTCAAACATTTTATCTTCAGAAATAGTGAATGAAAAGTAACTTTCTGAGTTCTTGCATAAAGAACAATGCCTTTATGCCCTAATATTTAAGGGCTTCTCCATTTGCCCCTAATGTTGCTGATGAGAAGTATGTTGATAATCTGATTATTATTATCTATTTTTGTTAATTTTTTTTTAGTTTTTTGTTTGGTTTCTCTCTCTCTCTCTCTCTCTCTCTCTCTCTCTCTCTCTCTCTTAGTATATAGGCTTGTCTTTTATTCTCAATAGGCAGAACTTTCTTAAGGATGTGTGCATTGAAATGTGGATTATGTCTCACTCATTCTGCTTCTTGATCTATCGTGGTCCTTGAATGGTAAAACTTGGTAGTCTTCCACTCTGGAAAATTTTATTCTATTATTTATTAGATAACTTTTTTATTTCCTCTGTTCTTTTTTACCCTGCAACACCTATCCGTTGGATTTTGAATATCTTTAATGGGTCTTCCATGTTTGTTTTTTTGTTACATTTCTCTTTCATTTACCTGCTTTAATTTTTGTACTCCTTTCTGGGAGATAGCCCTGACTTTAGCTTTCATACTTTATATTGATTTGGAGGGAGGCAATTATGGTTGTTTATAAAATTCACATAAGTGTTTCTTATTCTCCATGTGTTTTTCCTTTGGTGAGTCCCATGTTACAATAATTTTAACATTATCTAAAATCTCCCTAAGAATAATCATGGTACTCTTGCATTCTCTTTGTCCTAGATTAACTCTTCTTCTTCTTTTTGTTTTGAAATTAAATTTATTGGGGTGACATTGGTCGACATGATCATATAGGTTTCAGGTCTCTGCTTCCTCTTTTGGAGCTGACTTATTCCCATTTCTTGTCTTGCTTCCCTCCCCTCTCCTGAAATGTAGGGCAAATCTCAGGCATCCATTCATATTTATGAATGAAGAATTACTTGACTAGTACAGATAGCTGTCGTGAGTTTCCTCCAATCTTTGCTGCCTTGTTGGCCAAGCAAGCCTTTCTCCTGAATGGAAGGACTGATGGTGAACTATGTGTGAGTGCATGAGTTTGTGTTGATTGGCAAGGTTCAGATTGGAATTTGTAAGCAGACAGCCTTGCTTGCACCTTTCCACCTGCCCTCATCAGTTTGCCAAATCAGAAGGGTTTCACTCTGAGGCCAGCTCTAACACTTGGCACCTAGGACTTCCGTCAGCAAATGTCAGCTTCTTAGAATGGAGTGTTCTCTGCCTAGAGGCAAGTAACTACAGGTTGCTGTGTATAGGGAGAGAGGATTGAGTAGTTCAGCTATATCATGAAGAGTCTTTTATTAAATAGCATAGAAATGACTCATTAATTATTGGCTTTCCTTACCTACAGACTTCCAATCTGGAACCTGTGTAGGACTTTGTTAATACACAGCTTCCCCCTGCTGCAAACTTTTCCTCCTCAGTTCCAATCATCCACTTTCTCCACTCTAGGTTCCCATGCATTTGATTTAATGTACTTGTCATCTTTTAGAGATTGGTTAAACTTCCTGGCATGCTGGCGTCCCTATTTCTCTTCTCTACATTTCCATGATTTTATGCACTGCTGTTTATTTCTTTTGTCATTTCAGTGGAAATTGGAAAGAAAGAGTTGCTAAATATATATGTTCAGGTCTTCATCATGAATCACAAACCCCAACCAGTTGAACATACTAGAAACTTTTGCAAGGATTATATGAAGTCTTTGACATTTTCTCTAGTTTATCACAAGGAAAGAAAATTTTAAATAAAGCTTCTATTATTTAACCTGAAATTAATACTATACTTGGGTAAGACCTAAAATGTAATTCTGAAACCATTTCTGAGTATAAACTAGTAAGACCAATTTAAACCTCTGATTTTAAAAAATAGAGGATGAGGTATAGAAGACAAAGAACCCAGCACAGGTAAATAGTTCTCATTCTCTCTCTCTCTCTCTCTCTCTCTCTCTCTCTCTCTCTCTCCCCTCTCTCCCAGTGGCTGACAGCACCCTCTAAACCATGGCACATATGTCCAAACCCACTTCTTTTGCTGCACAGATTTGTAGTCTGACATGGCTATCCTTATCTTACTGGCAAAGGCCCATGGCAATTAAAATGACATCGGAAATCTTCTGATCTGCCATTGTATAATGGAAAATTCAGATTAAGGAAAGATTATGCTAATGAGGAAGAAGATCTTAAAGTGGGAAGAGCTGTTTGAAGACAGCTTGTTCCGTTCTCCGACTGACATATACTTTCTGTCTGTAATATCCTGCCTAATGGTCTTTTTTTGATCATCTCTAGTAACGAGAAACTTGCAGCCTCCAGAGGCAGCATTTTTTATCTGTACACGGTGCTGTTAAAAGGCCTTTAAATGTAACCCTGATCTGGCTCTATGTACCTCCCAGTGTGTTCACCAGCTGTGCTCTCTGCAACGGATAGCACAAATCGGAGCAAGCGTCATATGGAAGAGGAGTTTGATATTTCGTACGTTTAACAAGACAGGTAAGAAAGAGATCTATTTAATGTCAGAGGCAGTTGTCACTTCCCTGTCTAAAGATGCTGGCATTCCTCAAGCGGCCTTTACAAAGAGCAAGCCTGTTAAGCAAAAGCTTTAAAAATAATTCCATTACCCACTTTACAAAGACAGAGTGACAGCCGATCATTAGAAGAAGAAAGTCTTCACGGATGATGCACAACTTGCAAAGACTGTGATTTCACCCATTATCAAAGGAAATAGACAATCACTTCCCACCAGGATTAGCGGCCTTTGCTGGTGGCTCATATCATTCCTATGGCTTCGGTGTAGAAATGAGATTCATTGCACGTCTCCCCCACACTGTTAAAGAAAGTCTATGAACACAGAGAATTTGGTTGTCGGCAAATACCTGAAACTTCCACCACCTCGGATTGTCTGTAAAGAGAGGAATAGAAGGTGCAGGAGCATGGGTAGCCCACACTGTGGGTTCTGAAACAAATGTGCCTGGAAAGCGGTGGGTCTGAATGCTTCCCTCCCCAGGGGTTCACCTGAAATGCCTAAGCAAGGTCCACAGACCACAGAGCTGGGAGGTCCTTAGTCATCACCTCCAATCCCCTCATCAAATAGATAGGAAGACAGCTGGGAGGGGAGGGGGGAGAAGGGGAGTGAGAAGTCAGTAGCAGAGAAAATACTGGAATCTGAGACTGTTTTCCTGGTCGAGAATTTTTTTCTCTATCCTTTACTCTTCTGTTATCGCCTGTGGCTCTTTGTGACCTGGCCCCAGCCCCCATCTGAGCCCCTCTTCTGGAGCTGTCCCCCTTGTTCCTCCTGCTCCGGCCACATGGCATCTTGCTATTCTTCAAACACTCGGAGCAGACTCCCTTCTTGGGGTCTTGGCACTTTCTATCAGTCCACCAGGCATAGTCTTTCCCCTCATAGCTGCATGGACCTCTTCCTTCATTTAGGTCTCTGTCCCTATGTCACCTCCTCAGGGAGGCCTTCCCTGATCATTGTGTCTAAAATAGGATTCCCTGTCACTCTCGGGTTCCTTCTGATTTATTTTTCTTCACAGCATTTACCGGTATCCTGACATATTTAATATCAAGATATTGCTAGGTATCAATAGGTTTGGTAGGTAGGTAGATATATCTTTTTCCAATAAATGTAAGTTCTAAGAGGATGGGGATTTTGTGTTTATACACTACTATGTCCCCAGCATCTAGTGGGTACAAGTTAATATTTCTGAAGACCTCGTTAAATAACCCCTTTGGAAGTGTTCGATGCTATTTACAAGGTGAATCAATTGATAGTTCAGGTGGCACAAGACACCCCTCCAACTACTGAGAGCTTAATTCAGAATCTCATCCTACCAAAGGCAATATGAGACTGTTTTCAATTCCTAGTTCAACTCAAATATTCATGGAGTCCAATACACTCAACAAATGTTTATTAACTTAACTAGCAGATACAGTAACTTATTTTAAAGGCACACTTTTGTAGTAGAAGAAGCACAGATGTCTGGATGATGGGAGACCCAGAAAGCAAATCCCCGCTCTACCATCAGCTGGATCAGTGTAGGCAAGTCTCCTACACCATCTCTATCTTCAATTAATCACCAAGTAATCAATGATGAAGGGAAAACAGATCAGTTCTAAGAGAGCTTCCAACTCTGACATCCTAGAATGTCATAAAATATTCTCTTAAGTTACTTTCTTCTTGTAACTGGTTAGTATTAATTGATTTTAGAAGTACCACTGCACTTGCAGGCCTTTAGAAAATTTGTCCTTTACCACAGCAATGGCTAAGGGCTTTTCAAGCAGCCAACACGCCAAGCCACAATTAGACTCCATTTATCCGCAGGTCTATTTCCCAGCAATCTGACTCACTCAGGACCTTTTGATCCTGAACTCATCAAAAGAGTCCCCCGGGTCCCCACAAGAGCTGCCAGAGAGCCCCAGCATGAGAGGCTACATGCATTGCTTCTTATACCCTCTTTCCAAGCCTTGTAGAGTGGAGATTCTTGTTCTCCATCCATTACTCAAATGTGCTGTTTCCTCTACTGGAAATCGTCTTTCCTGCCTATTCTTGCTTGTAAACCCTCTATATTTTTCAAACTCATCTCAAATGTTCACTACCCTGAGCAGCTATTTCAGACTCCAACTGCCCGATGAGTTTGTTGTCCCATCTTCTATGCTGTCACCCTAAGTCGCACATGCCTTCATGACAGCCTTTGCCATTCTGCACCATGGCTATGCTTGTGGAGGGTTTAAGCTTGTCAAGATCAGTGCCGTGCTTTATTTACCCTATTCCTAGGATGGAGCCTGGCATCGAGTCGGTATGCAGGAAGTGTTTTCTGGAGACCTCTAACAATCTGGCTTCCTGAACCTCAGCAAAAGAAACATGGTACTCTGAAAGGGAATGGTTGGAGAAGGCATTCAGGAGATGCAGATGCCAGGCCCCTAAGCAAAATCACAGGTGACAGTGCATGACCCTGAGGGAGGAGTCAGAAAGACCTAAAACCACATACAGAGCTGTGATACTGCTCAGGATGCTAATGGGTCTTCGGAGTGACATCTCTGAGTGATTGTGAAACGACACAGTTCTGTATGGCAGATGGGAATTCAGAATTTCTGGAAATGTCAAATACATTTCAGAAAGATGTCTATTAAAAAGAGCTTACTATTCCTGTTTGGTGCTTGACAGTCGCAACTTCAGTTATCTGGAAAAGGCCAAGATGCAGAGGAATGAGACATTTTCTCAAATCGTACTCTGATAAGATTGATTAAATGTCATCATGTGCCCAGTACGGTACATTTGGACAATGAAGAACCAAAGAATGGACTCATGGAAACAAAGAGACAAAACTGTCACAGCTACAATGGTCCACATGCAAGTTAGCACCCAACTGGCCCACATCGTGAGGGTTATAGGCCCTTATGGAGGGAGGAGAGGTCAGGAGTCAGGCCAGGCTGCTAGAGATGGAGAAGGGAGGCTTCCTACAGGAGATGGGACTTGGACCAACCCTTATAGATTGGGGAGGATTGAGATTAGTAATGAGGAAGAGAAAGTTCTCCAGCTGGGTTGGAATGAGCAAGAGAAAGTAAGACCAGTAGAGTTTGTTAGTGTATACTTGTAATACAAAAGATGGTGTGTATATAACTAGTAGTAGAAAAAACTTGGACAGATAGGAGAAAAAGTAGAGAAGGAAAACATTTACAATATATAAGTATATTGCTTATTTCATCTACAAAGCTATATGCACTTTGCATGTTTGATCTGGTATTTATTGAAGACATTTGGAAGTCACATAGATGCTGTGTAAGACCCAGACCTGACCTTGAGCTCTGCTTTAGGAAGACTAATTCTGATGTGTGTATAAGATAGAACAGGAATAGCCTTAAAAGGCAGTGGCAGTGGCTGTAGTAATCCAGGTGAGAAATTGTATGGGACTATAAAAACAGATTGTTGCATTAGGGATGGTGAAGAAGCAAAAATCACAAGGGATGTTTGGGAAGAAAATATAATAGGGGTTTGGTGACAAGTTTTTGTTATTTAGTCACTTCATTCACTCAGTTCCTGTTACATAACTCTTTCAGCCAGACTCTGTAGCATCCATAAAAGGATGTAAGCATTGTGATACATTGCATTTGTTTTGTCCTCCCAGGAGACAGACATAGTAAGAAGTCTGTATACGTCGTGGCATTTAATGTTCAGAAGGTCCCCATAAATAGGTATGGTCATTCCCACCCTACAGTTACAGAACTTGGAGCTCCAAGACAGGATAAACAACTTGCTCAAGTCACACAGCTAGGCTGAGCTGGGGTGAAGGTGTGTGGATTCTAAGTCTGACTCTTTCTGCTGGAGCAGAGATGACAAGGTTGTGGCTTATGTGGGGGACAGATATGATGGGAAGTTGTAACAGAGGCACACCCAGAGCCTCTGAAAATGAAAGAAAAAGTCAAAGGAGAAAGAAAATCCCAAGGAGTTTAAGCTGTTGACTCTGAAGACGTTTGTTTGCCACCAACTCCGCCAGATGAAGAGGTCATTTGGCAAGTGCTCTGGGCTGGACCTCCAAATGTTGGGAGGGGCAAATCCTGTTTCACCATGACCTTGGGCAATTGACTTCCCCTCAGTGGGTCTGAATTTTCTCATCTATCAGGAGTATTTGACTAAATGTTTCCCAAAGTCCATTCCTTCTCTATGCTGGTGGAAGCACAAGGGGAAACTGACTTTGAGAACAATGATAAGTGAATAGGGTTGGCCTTTTTTTATCTTCTTTCCCCCTCCCCATGAGATGTTTCTTTCAAGTCTCCCATTTCATCCCTAAAATGTGAGCCACTGACTCAAAAGATTGGGGTCTCAGAAGGATGACTATGAGGAATCTGGTTGGGAACCTAGACTGGTCCTTTATCTCTGTGGCACATGACATCTCTCACATTTCCCTGGAGTTTGGGGTATCGGACACCCACTCACTTTATCTGACTAGAGAGAGGCACAGCTGTAGATGACAGGATGCCCATGGATAAAGAACACAGCCTGAACTCTGCTCTCAGCACCGAGAATGGGGGATGGGTGAGTCAGGAGGTGAGGATGGGGTAGAAATGGATGAGGAAAGAGCACACACTTCTCCCAGCTGACACACTGCGCCTTTCAGCCAGGACTCCATGTGGGTGAACAAGAAAGCTGAATACCCAGCCATCGCCAGGGGCTGAGCTATTATACACGTCTAGGCAAAAGCAAAATTGGGGCAGAGAACGGACTTCTGTTCAGGCAGGACTTTCAAAGGGTTTGGTGCCCACACTGATAGTTTCTGTTGGCACAAACGAAGCCTGTTCAGTTGAAACTGAACCTGTTCATAAACTCTGCTTCCTCCTACCCACTTTCTCCATCTCTTTCCTTATACTTTGCTGAACAATACCAAAAAATAGTATACTTTTTGCTCAAATTCCGGTGAAAATTCATTAGACCTTGACAGTGTGTACTTAAACCAGATTATAAGCTGATTGTTAAATTTTTAGAAATGTTTGAGCTGGTTGTTAAACCCAGCCATTATAAAAAATTAATTTATATATCTTAATTAAATGAATTACAGTAAACAATAGTAATATTCAAAATCATTACTTCCTAATTATTCTACTACATTTTATTATTGTCTATGCTCTTGAGGTTTCTTACATTGATCATATCTGTGTAGTGAAAATACTATATAATGCTGTGCACATAATTTTTTCAATGCCATGTTCAGTGACATTTTCTTGATAGCTCTAAATTGGTCATGATTGGAAATATGTACACCATAGAAATCTGCAAACATCCCAAATCAAGGCTTGATTTATTGATTTGTTGATCATCTAGACATAAGAGAGTGATGAATAAAATGTTAATAATGTAAATTGAACTTAAAAGTGTGCCACAGCTATAGCCATTATGTTGTGAATAGCACAAAAATAGGAATATATTATTTTAGTATTCAAAAATAATCATCTGAGTCAGCAAAATGTTGCTCGTGTCATTGACAAACAAGTGAAATTCCAACACATGCTTTCATTATTTCACATTCATCTTACTCATCAACTAAAATGAAAATATCAACTAACATTCATGCCTAAACCACAGGCATTATTCATCAATAGCTATCCTAGGTTGGCAACAGATGTAAGAGTCTTTAAAAAAAATCAATGAAAGCATTCTGTGAAAATCAGTTGGCTATGTGGAATTTGCAATAAAGAATATTTTATTTATTATCATTTGTAAATTGTGTATGATGATTTTATATTAGTAAATTTTATAATCAACTTATGTATAGATGTATATGTATACATATTTATATATTATTATTATTATTATTATTATTTTCTCCCTGGATTGCTGGTTGGTAAATATTTACCTGCCTGCCACTAGCTCTTGAGGTCATCATTTGACTGCTAGGAAAATGGACTCCATATTTATACACCATGCCACCATTTTTTACTTTGAACCCAAACAGCAGTCAGCCCAGAGTAAAAACACTAGTTAAGCGACTTGGAGCCTATATCAAGATTCTATAATGTTATTAGATTATATTAAAGTACTCTATCATGTTTCTCTCCAGTGCTTCTATTAACTGCCTAAGACAGTCATTCACTCCTTATTTCCAAATAAAAATTTCGACCACAATCTTTGACACTGAGGACGCCTAGCAGGGTAGAAACAAGGCACGCAGTAGGAGCTAGAGGCTGGCGCTCAGGGAGGAGGGAATGAGCTGGGAGCTTTCTCCTCTGAAAGGTTGGGGTGTCCTGGGAGTGAATTCCATGCCAGAACAAGCGGTGGACATTTCTAAAGGCTAGACTCCTGGCAGCCCACTTGTACCAACCTCTCTGGGCATGCACTGAGCACTCTATAAATGCAGAGTCCACAGGAGTCAGTACAAGCCTGATCAGACAACAGCAGCTACTGTGTATGAAGAACATGCTCTGTGTCTTACTCAGTGCTTCATATCCATTGACTTTCACCTTTAAATGGACTGTAGGGATGGGGTGGAGGGGTAACGGGCCACCAGGTGGTCTCGTGGCCCTTCTATAGCGCTTGTGTGGATGGGAAAATTGAATTGTTAGAAGAGGCTTCCTCCAGATCCCTCGACAATATTCAGATCCACATTTGCTGATTCCCAAGCTCTCTGCCTCATGTCGCCTGGAGAGTAAACGTGGTAGGAAGTGTGTGTTACTGCAAAGCTGCTCCAGCAACACAGGCTCTTCCAACCTCCACCTCTACAAATGGGAGGCTGGAGTCTTGGGGAGGAGAATTAACCAGTTAGAAAGTGGGCTGGGGGTGGGGTGCAAATCCAGTCTGACTCCAGGCTGTTCTTTCCTCCCAGCACCCCATACTGCTTTACCTGGGGTAAGTGCTGTGAAGAGCTGAGAATAGCGACCCCAGAAAGTCAATGTAAAATAAGGGAATCATGAGAGGGGCTTTGACACCAAGTTCACTGGCCCTCAGTGAGCAGTAACAATGCTCTGAGCTGCCATGGGGACTCAGGCATGTCTCGGAGCTAGGTCCTCCCTGGAGTGCCTCCTGTCACCATCCTGTCCCTGTCTAGCCCACCATGGGCTCCTCCTGCAGGACCCTGTCTCATTCATCTCGGGGTCCTCAGCCCAGCACTGCCTGGGCGTGTGTAGGAGGCAGGGAAGGTTGGCTGAGTGTGGAAGGAACCAGGCAAGCAGGTGCGCGCCCCCATCTTACAGGTGGGGAGAGCGAAGCTCACAGCCAGGGCCTCTTTCCCGGAGTCCCAGGTCATGTCCCTCCCAGCCCAGAATCTGGGGGTGAATCATCAATGAAGGAGTGACAAGCTGGGCTGGCGAATGGCATGAAGGGGCTTTCCAAAACGCCACCTCCACAGAGGTTTGCCTGAAAGAGGGGCTCAGGCCCAGCTCCTCAGAGAAGCCCTGGCGAGCCAGCCCACCTGTTTCCCTGGAGGGGCCGGTGGAGGGGTGATGGGGTGGGGTGGGCAGGCATGGACCCGACCCCCAGGCCCCGGGCGCGCCCACAGGCAGCCGCTGGGCTCTCTCTTCTCAGCAGCCGCAGCTCTGCATTGCAGGGTCCCCGCCAGCCGCCCGCCGGTCCTGCCTTTGTCCGGCCCACCTTCTGCAGAGCCACCTCGCAGGGCTGCAGGCAGGCGCTGCACTGCCCGGTGCACCAGCACCATCTAGGGGCGGCCCGGGAGCCGGGGTGGCATGGGAAACCGGAGAGCCTGGCACAGACACCCGTGGGTCACAGCGGGTCCCTGTGCAGGTCGATGCCCCAGCTCTGGCCTGGGCTTTCCTGACAGGGGAGGACATTTACTCCCCCATCATGCTTGGTCATCCCCGTAGCCACTGGCAGGCCAGGAGGGAAACTGAGGCTCCCAGAGGTTAACTTGTCCAACGTAGACAGCATCTGGGCGGAGCAGAGGATCCAAGGCAGGCGCCTCTGAGGCAGATCTGCCCACTGAGCTCCAGGCTGCACTGCGGGGAGGGCAGGTCCCGGACATGCAGGGCTGTGGGGAGGCTTATATTGCTGGTTCCTTGTCTCCTGCCAGCTACTCTGTGTGATTTTGGCTCAGCCATGGTCCCTCTCTGAGACTCTCTTGAGCAACCTTAGGGAACATCCCAGGTCCTTCCTTTGTCCCTACTCACAGGATGTGCCTGTCAATCCTGGGAAAGGTTCTCAAAAGTCACCCTGAGCAGTAAGTCAGAGCCTGTTAGTCACAGTGACGACCAAGAAGAAAGGAAGGACAGCTGAAAACAGCCAGCTCCATAAACATGCCAAATTACCATTCCTCAGACACACAGCTGCAGGGCCTCTGGCCAGAGGCAACCTCCTTCAGACCACAGCTTTGAGGCCTGCCGCCGTGTGATTATGTCCATTTTACAGCTGAGAAAACCAAGTCAGGAGGAGCCACAGACGTGTTCTCGGAGTTGCAGTCCCTGGTGAACCAAGGCTGAGGTCACTGTCTGCTGCTCAGGGCCCCCTCCCCAGCAGGCAGCACCCCGCAAGCACTCTGGGGGGGCCTAGAAGCACAAGGCCCCCTCAGTCCCCACCGGGAGTGGTGCCCTGAGGACACTGAATCCGGAGGAAGGACGGCAGTGGGAGGGTTTGGTCTGGAAAAGAGACGATCCAGAGAAACACGAAGACTCTCTAAATAGCAGACGAGCTGACATGGATGTGTAGGCGGAGGCATGAGACAGAGAAGAGAGTGAGGAGGAGGGCGAGGGCGGACTGATGGGCTTTCAGATACAGACCTGAGCCGGCCGAAGCCCACTGCCCAGAGGCATGGGCCACAGTTTCTCCCTGAGCTGCCCCGGGTCCGCCCAGCTCCCCGAGGCTGCAGCCCTGCTGCTCCGGCTCCTCTGGCACCTGTTACCTTATTCTCAAAGGTGTCCTGGCAATAGACCCCTGGCTTCCAACAGTGGGCACCACTTGGGAAACCATCTTTGCCCCCAACCCCTGTGAAGGCAGGTGTGTTTTTAAATAAATATATATATTTATTGATTTCAGAGAGGAAGGGAGAGGGAGAGAGAGAAACATCAATGATGAGAGAGAATCATTGATCGGCTGCCTCCTGAATGCCCCCCTTCACTGAGGATCGAGCCTGAAACCCAGGCATATGCCCTGACTGGGAATCAAACCATGACCTCCTGGTTCATAGGTTGATGCTCAACCACGGAGCCACGCAGGTGTGTTTTGATGTGCGGTAGAGCTTAGACCCCCCGCCTGGGAACCGCTGGCCTTCCTAACTATTCCCCATCACTTCAGGGAACCAGTCCATCTATTTCTTTCCAAGAGCTTCGCGGATGCAGCCCTCAGTCATTTGTCCTTTCTTAGAACCATGGCTCGGGGGAGAGTCTTGTTCCCCATGCACTGGGACCGCTGAGACCCTGGACTGTCTTTTTCCTTCTCTGCCCTGCATAGCCCACTCCTACCCCAGCACGATGCTGACAACAAGAGAGAGTTTTCTAGAAACACGATTGAAGTGCTAGTATTATCCTTATCGGCTCCAACCCCTTCCTGCCATCTGCTGTCACTCTGGGGGGTTTCTGCCCCAGACAGTGGCTGAGGGTCTGTGCCATGCCAGACCCAGGTGGCACCCTGGCAGCTTCCCCCCACACACCAGATTGCGTTAGCCCCGCTGCACATGTACCTGGTAGGGACCATGTCACCAGCTTGCAAATGGATACAGTCAAATATTTGTAATTTTCCCAGTTCATCTTCCAAACCCCATTCACTCAGCTTCCCAGGAAATTCTTCCTCTCCCTCCCAAGGCCAGCCCCTCCCCCTCCTCCAGCGTCCACTGGCACGTCAAGGACCCGGAGGTCTTGAGCTGTCCCTTGATCAGGCCCAAGGAACCTGTCCTGCTTTCAATCCCAGAGGAAGAGGGAGGTGGAGTCTGGGCAGCAGCACAGGGGACCTCAGTGGGAACCTGGCCTTGGACAGACTGATGGAGCCCCTTCCACTGTTCCTACAGTGCCCTTACTTGACCTGCGTCCTGCCCAGCCTCTTGCTCCCGGTCACAGCTTCTGCGGTTTTTAGTCACACCCTCAGCCATCCTCTGTGCCACCAAAGCTGGGTCTGCAGGGGCTCCCGTCATCCATTCCCAGCCACGTGGGTGCAACACCCCACCTTTCCCTCGCAATGCCCCTGGCGCTGAGCCCGACCCACCCACACCCCTCTGCCCTCCTGATAGGGGGCTGCATTCTTCCAGCGATGGCCCAGCTACAGAGGCTCTCAAAGAAGGAGCTAAGATCTCAGCTTCTTTCTTTTCAGAAGCCCCTGTGCAAACCTGCCCACTGCTTTCCCACTAATCAGCTCCCTAACCAAGGGCATCAGAAGGCGCTGGCTGTTCAACAAGGCCGAAAAAGCCCATAATGCCCTTCTCCTCCCAGAGCCCTGGCCTGCTTACCTGAATTTTACCTAACGTAAGGCAGTTACTTGGCTGACTGGGCAGAGATTTGCTGAAGCATCTAAATAGAGACGACCTGACTTTCCTCTCACCAACATAAACCAACAAACAAGGGGCCCTGTTCCCATGGACAGCCCGTCACCGCAGACACCCTGTCACCGCAGACACCTGTCACCACAGACAGGGACGCTGCCAGGCAGCCCCGCTGAGCGTTCTGTGCACAGGCACACAGCTAAAGCGTGGGAGAGCTGACATTCCAATCCAGGTCTGCCTATGCCCCAAACCTGGGCTTTTTCCATTATTCTTTCCAGTGGGAATATTTAGCTGTCTCAAGCACCTGCAACCTATTGGTTATCTGGTATTTTGACTGTCAAATACTATTTAAAAGGCAGCTTCCTGTCCCTCTCCGTCCCTCCCAACCTCTGGTTAAAGTACCTTGGAGTCAATGGATCTGTTTTTGCTCTCTGATCCCCAAGCGAAGTGTGTGGTGTCTGGTGGGCATCACATCACACTGGCTGATCAGGTGGGCAAAACGATGCCCTCGGTCAGACCCGCGCCAGCACGCCAGGCTATGCCAGTGAGCCTGCTGTGACCTGGGCCTTCCTTCTCTGTGTACTGACGGGTCCAATGGGGAAACGTGTCCAATCTCTGCTTTGCAGTGTCCACATCTCTGTGGGGTGAATGGGCAAAACATGCCAGGTCTTGCCAAGAAACAAAAACCTGGGCAGAGACTAAAGGTCATATGCAATTAGAGCTTAAGGGGTTCCAAGAAGGCACGTGGCTCAGCCCTTCCACTATGCAGGTGACAAGCCTGGTGCTTGGGGAGGAGATGACTTCCCATGGCCATACAGACCTGAAGGAGCGAGGATTAGAACAAAGAGATGATCTGTGTCCGAAAGCTTCGTCCAGCAAGCATTGCTTTCAGATCCTGTCTTTTCAGTGCATTGTCACTGAAACATCTGTAGGGTACAAACTGCTATCCCTAACTTGTAAATGTGATCCTGGGCCCCCGGTCGGTGAAATGCCTTGCTCGGGGTCCCTCAGTTGCAGTGGAGGCAGAATGATGACCCAGATCTCGTAACAAGGAGGTGTTTATTCCTGCTGCTTCTCCAGGCCAGGAGGAAGGTGCTAAGCAGGTTGTCAACCTTGCAGGTGAGCTGCTTTCTGACTCTTTCTTTCTGGGCAAAGAGAGGGACATTTGGGTACTACTCCACAGGTGCTGAGCCTCGGGCGCGGAGGCTGCCCGGTGCTGGGGTGGAGGATTCAGAGAAGACGAATTTGAGCAGTCACGTATTGAGCCTTCCTTCGTGTTCCTTTGGGGAAGGGTCATCCTTGCTTGGTTGACGTAGAACAGATGATGTCCTGATCTCAGGTGGCAGTCCCAGAGAGTCATGGCCGAGCCTGGTGTCTCTTGAGCAAGGCAGGATGTGTGAACTTCAGACATACGTGTGCCCTGTCATCTTAGTCCCTCTATTGACTGCCCAGAAGTGAGTCTAATGAAGACAGAATGTCTGCTGTAAACAAATCATTATCTGTGATCAAGGCAGTGTAAACAGGGCCCTGCCTGGGAGCAGGCTCTGTCTCTCTCTACCACAGACACGGAACACGCTGGCTCTGGGGACCTGCCGCAGTCTGGAGTCAATAACGAAACTTCCTGGATCTTGGGGGGAAGACCCCAAACCAGACACGCCAAGGGCTCTGAGAGTGTCTTCCGCGTCGGATCTTATTGCAAAGGTTGGAAAGATGGAATCCAAGTGGGAATAGGTGAGCTTTGTTAAAAAATAATTTCAACGGTCTTAAGTGCTTAAAATGCTGATCTATAAAGGGTTGAAAATATATCGCAGAAGCATTTGCTACAAGAATACTTTTGAATGATAGGACCTGCGTGGGATTCAATTTACTTAATCTTACTTAGATCAACATTTTTCTTTCTCTATGCCTTTAGACAAGTAATTAGAACCTCTTGATTCTTCATTTATAATGCATACTCTACTTTGTATTTATAATACATACTGTATAAATTTTATTTGGTTTGTAGGGGTTACATTTATATGTCTAGCATATCAGTCCTTAACAGATAGTAGCTCTTATAATAATTATTATAATTATCACTATTTCTATCATTCTCACCATTTAATTACCACTGTGTAAACTGAAGGGCAAGTGTATGTTCTAATTAATAAGGGAACAGTGGATATCTCTTATTGATTATAAACTAAGAGCCAGTTCTTATACTTGGTGCTAAGGTCTGTCAATTGAACCTGGGCGGGCTTTACTGCGATGGCCCCGAATCCTCTCTACCTGAGAGCCCAGGGCCTGCCCATTTCCTCCTAATGGACCACATTCCTGCCTCCTCCTGTGGTGTCTGTGCCCATCGGCCGCATCCCACCACGCCCACCTGTGCCCAAGCGACCACCCCTCTTCTCTGGATGACTGTGGTAGTGTCTTAACTTCTTTCTTCCCTTCCCTTTCCTTCTTTTCTCTTGCCCACAGGCTAGTCTCACTGAAGAAGTCAGAGTGTTCTTTTAAAAACGCCATGTATAGCCCTAACCAGTTTGGCTCAGTGGATAGAGCATCGGCCTACGGACTGAAGGGTCCCGGGTTCAATTCCAGTCAGGGGCATGTACATTGGTTTCGGGCACATCCCCAGTAGGAGGTGTGCAGGAGGCAGCTGATTGATGTTTCTCTCTCATCGATGTTTCTAGCTCTCTATCCCTCTCCCTTCCTCTCTGTAGAAAATCAATAAAATATATTTTAAAACAAACAAACAAACAAAACCGCCATGTATAATATGTCATTCCTGTGCTGGAAACTCTACGGTGACCCACCATGCCACTCAGGGTGGAAGCCCAAATCCTCATCATGTCCAATAAGGCCACTGGATCGTCCCCTGCTCAGGATCTGGTGCTCAGCTCTTTGATCACCTGTCCTCATGCTCACCTTCTAACACCCCTGCGGGTCAGGGGTGGGGGCCGTGAGCTGCCTCTGCCCCTCCCTGTCACTCATTTCTTGTAACTCCATCCAGGGCGCTTCAATTTAACAACATTGAATTCCCTGCCGCCTCCCACAGGAGACAGTGGGGCGGGCTGGAGGCTGGGCATGTTAAGAAACACTAGTCTGTTCATTAAGGATTTCCTAGTCTGCTTCTACCTGAAGCCAAACATCTGGATGGAATATGCAAAAGCCAGACCACATATTTGGGTGTTCTTCACATGTGAGTTTTTGCCAGCAGAATGCAGACCATCTGGTGGCTGTTGCTGCTTCACTTTTTATCCTTGCGTTAAGGTTCAGTTACTTTCAATCCAACAAACATTTGTTTACACCAACTTTTTGCTAGACCCCCCTGGTGGCATGGGATATAGAGATGAATGAACCCCCCTGGAGGAACTGCCAGGCTAAAGGGATGGGTGACAAGGTCACAATTAATTCGACCTAAGACAAAAGAGTCACATGAAGGTTCCAGATCCGGATCCACGGGCCACTTCACGATGGGGTTCCTGACAGCAAATCACAGGCAAGCATTGAACTTGACTTTGGAAGTCTTAATCTGACAAGGCCAATGAGATTCATCTTAGTTTGTTCTCCCCTACAACCTACCCCAAACCCCTAAACCCACATGGCGGCCAATCACCAAGTACTCTAGATTATTCTTCTGCTACCCCTTTCCCATCCCCGGAGCTCTGCCCCCACCAGCCTGATCTCCTTCCCTGAGTTTCCCATGTCACCCCTTCTCAGCTGACAACTCATGATGTCAACTTGACAAATGACTATCTCTTCCCAGGTCAAGCCTGCCCGGTCATCTGAAAATCAGGTGCTGTCCATGACACAGGCTCATGAAACACTTCCCATCTCATTTGCCCCTCTTCTCTTTTGGGAGTCAAGCCAGATTCTTTACTCCTTCCAGGGTCCAGTCCACATCGTCCTGATGCCTCCCCTTCCTTCCTGACTTTTGCTCTGTATGGAAGGTATCTCCATTTGTGCACATGTTACCTGTCCTTCATACTTAGCTCAAGTGCCATCTCCTATGGGAAGCCTTCCCTGATTCTTCCAGGATAAAGATACCTTTCTTTTCTCTAAATCCCCTGAAGACTTCTGTTTGTGGAAGCATTGTGGCAAGAGTGGAAGCTTGAGCTAAAACAGGCGTGGGCTTGAAATTTGATGAAGCCACTGAACAGCCAGGGTGCTCTTAGGGAGTGGACCTCTGGAAGCCTCAGTTTTCATATCCATGAAATGGGAAATAATCACACCTCCTATATTCGCTGTGAGGATGCGAGAGAATATATGCAAAGCCCTTAGCACATGGCCCATAGTAGGTGATTGACAAAGGGTAGTTTTCGTTATCAATGATGGCCATTGTTATGCACTGTCTGTAAGTTATGCGGGTATTATCCAAAGCTCCTGCCTGAGAGACCCCCAGTCCATCTCACAGGGGGGCTACCTCAGGGCCTGGCCCTGGTGGGGGATGGACAATGACCACACTTAATCTAGGGAGAGGGGGTGCATTGGGGCAGCTGGGGGCACAGCACGGTCACAGGGAGCAGCAGGCCCAGGGCCCACACTATCAAAGGGCTGAGGTCCCACGAGGACCAACTTGTTTCATGAAAACAAAGGCCAGGGTTCCCTTGAAAATCCCACTTTTCCCCAGATTTCCCTCTCGGCTGCTTCTGTGGCCACACATGTTTCCGATGAACCCGCATTCAAATGAATTTCGGCCGACAAATAACTCAATGCAGCTCTTTGGTGGGAGAGAATTCCTTCGGGATGAGGTCATGGTTTGGCTACAGTAAAATTAAAAATAACCCAGAACCCCCGGCCGCCCAGCCTGGCATCCACCCAGGACAGTGCATTTGGGAACCATTAGCGGGTTTATCGGGGGAACGTATCGCAGAAAACCTGCTTCTGTTTATAGACCATTTTATTATTCTGTTTTGACATTTCCCTTTTTTCTTCAACCTTTTTCCCCCCCTTAAGCAAATATCTATTAGACTGAGTTGAAATGTGATCCAACCAAATACACTCTTTCTTAACTCCAGGCTAAAGCAGGTCTGACTAGAAGCAGAAAAGCTTAAGTGAGAAGTTATGATTTACTTTCTTTCTAAAGGGAAACAGTGTCAGAGGAGAGTTTTATGTGACAAGGGCACTTTTGGAGCACAGAGCAGGGGCTGGCAGCTGGCACAGACCTCGCCTGGGAAAGCGCTGGTATTTAGAAGGCTGGGCACAACCTTGGTCGGCATCACCCCCTGCCCCCAGGCCCCCAGGCCAACCCTGAATCACGTGCAGAACCAGAGCCGGTCCCAAGAAGGTCAAATCCCCAGATTGGATTGTAAGTTTATGGATGGTCAGATCAGGCGAGGAACTTAGAGCTCATACACTCCCTTCCACGCCCATTATCTTACTGTCAGGTAAACTGAGGCCCCTAAGGATGCAGTGACTTGCCCACAGTAACTACACTGGAACATGGTGCTAGAGGGAGTGGGCCTTGGACTGGAGCTCAGAAGGCATGAGTTGGAGAACCAGTTCTGCCACATGATCCTAAGCAAGAGACTTGATTTTATTGAACCTTGAGTCCATCATCTGTAATATGGGATAACAATCTGTGTCTTGCCTATAGCACACAGTTATGAAAGGATCCAGTGAAGAGCAAATATTGACCAAGTCACTCTCTGTGCTATGCTCCCTGCTAAGCCTTCACACAACCATCAGCTACTCACAGCAACCCTGCCAATTAGATGCCCAAATGGTCCCATCCTGAAGATGGGGATGCTGAGTGAGGCGCAAAGAGGCTCAGCAACACGACCGAAGTTGCACAGATGGAGGATGGCAGAGGCTGGAACTGAACCTAGAGTGTCCGAGGCCAGAGTCTGTGCAGGTAACTCTGATAGGATTGGGTCTCTGTAACCAATTAAAGGAGAACCCAGATGCGAAGGTGAAAGGTGAGATCTGGGCTGAGCCAGAACAGAGACCTGGGTCTCCTGCCTTCTGCTCTGTGTCCTTTTCCAGGACCCTGGGCAGCCCCAACTTCTGGAGGGGGAAGGCGGCCAGGCTGCTTTCTTGCCCTTTTTGTCCAGCCTGGAGCAACAGATTAAACTATGAAATGGAAGGATGGTTTGAATTCTCTTTAAATGCATCAAAGTCCAGACCTGAAAGGAATGTGTGCTGGGAGGGTTCGGCTAGGAGAGGCGGGCCTTCCCTGAAGGTTGACACACATAACAGCATTTCACGGGCATGGCTGTGAGGCTGTGAGGTCCCCTCTGCCCTTGCATTTGCCCCCCTACTCTCCCCCTCCTTCCCTTCCACTGCTGATTGGTCTGAGGCAGGACTACCTCTGGCTGCCTCTTCACAAGCCCTGCCTGATCCAATGGCCTGCCCCAACTTCCTCTTTAATCTCCGTGTTTGCCTCCCATTGGTCTCCATGTTCCAGCTCTACTTGTGTGTGTGTGTGTGTGTGTGTGTGTGAATGTGTGTGAGTGTGTGTGTATCAGTGTGTGTGAGTGAATGTGTGTTTATGAGTGTGAGAGTGTGTGTATGAGTGTGTATGTATGAGTGTGTATGAATGTGTGTGAGTGAATGTGTTTGTGTGTATGGGTGAGTGAGTGTGTGTGTGAGTGTGTGTGAATGTGTGTGTGAATGTGTGTGTATCAGTGTGTGTGAGTGAATATGTGTATATGAGCGTGAGAGTGTGTGTATGAGTGTGTATGTATGAGTGTGTATGAATGTGTGAGTGAATGTGTTTGTGTGTATGGGTGAGTGTGTGTGTGTGTGTGTGTGTGTGTGGCCCCTGCCCAAAATGTTCTGTCTTCCACTCTTTGCCCATCTAACAGTTCACCCTTCAGGTCCTGGTCCAAGTGTCCTTCCTCAACACAACCTCCCTGACCCTCCAGCTTCATTCCTCTCCCCTGAGTCTCCCTACGTCTCCCAGGGAACCGCTGCTTTTTTTTTGTGTGCCCTGCTTACAATTCTGTGCTCACACATGTATTCATTTTTTAAATCTCTCTTTATCTAGACTGGAGCTCAACAAACTTCCTATTAATGTAATAAGCTGTTTATCACAACCCACATGGCCTATGAGTTTAAATGATTTTTACATTGTAAATGGCTATATGAGCACCTTCCTAACGTCCTTGGTTTTGCTACTTTGCCCCGCAACATCCAAAATATTATTTTTTATATTTACCTTTTAAGATAAAGTTTGCCAACCCCATTCTTGAGTGTAAGCTCCATGAGAGCCCAGAGCGTGTCCCTTTACCCGCTCTACATACCAGTGCCTCACTCAGGGCCTGACACAGAGGTGGGAGTTCAATAAATGTCAGTCTATGGAAATTGTCTCCCTTTCAGCCAGGCCCCCAGGGGAAGGCAGTAGCTCAGTAGGGAGAATTAATATTGCATCCAGAAATCTCATTTGAACTCCAACTCTCCTGTTTATTGGCTGTAATATTCTGGTAAGTTTATACCCATTCCAGAGCTTGGAATGTAATGGAAAGTAAATACAAGTTTGACTAAAGGAATGGAGAGTGGATCCAAAACATAGATCTGGAAGTAAATGAATGTTAAGGTAAAAAACAGGACATATTTTAGCCGACAATAATGAACATATTAAAAATCAATGTCCAAGAGTTAATTGACCAGTGTTTCTTTAAAGATCCAAGCTCCCGTGGCTGGAGTGTGCAGACATTGGCAATGACCCTCTCCTAGGAGTGTAATAGAAGGGCATTTCTGAATGGCACGGAACCCCGGGAACACATGCCATACTGTCACAATCTGGATTTATGCTGATTAAGCTGTGAGATTTATATGTGTGCTGGTCACCTGGGGTTGCCTTTCTCCACATATCACAGCAGGGAAAGGAGGACTTCCTTTGTTCATGGGTCTATGTGTGAATTTCATGGAAATTATAATGCTGATATATCAGCACTTCAAGCTTTTTTCTTAAGGGAAGCACAGACTTGTAAGAAGAAAGAAGAGAAGACACAGAAACCCGGGTGAATGCCACCAGGCTAAATTGAATTTGTCATGAATAATAAAATAAAGATAAAATATGCCTTATTATTTGCAAATTTTAACTAAATCTATTAGCAACATTTAATTATAGCTATAAAAGTTGTCATCAAAGTGGCCTGCTCTAATATGAACATCAAAAAAGTAGACAATGAAATCTTCATTAGTTAATTGAAATTTCTTCATTTAATGAAGTGTCATTCTGATAGATTATGTAAAATAAATGATATGCACTGTAGTTTACAAATGAAATGGTGACAGTAAAAATGGTTCAAAAGAATAACATTGTGCCTCTGCTTTGTTCATTCATTCATTCATTTATTCAATGCCCTCACTCTTGTATAACATAGCACACAACACACATGCTGGCCAATGTCAGCGATGGCAGTATCCAAGACAAGGGATGGAACTCAGTAGACATTTCTGTGTGCACAGACAACCAACTAGCCAGCTCTCAGCCATCACACACCCGGAGGAAGAAACACTCAGTGCCAAAAACACTTGCATTTTACTCAGGATAAAAGGTGTCATCTACAAGGTTATTGCTGTAATGGGACATTACAGACAGTATCTTACATCTGTGGGTGAATTGCTCAGGGGAGATGCCAATGACTGTGTTAGGTTGAGGCTAGGATGAAAGATTGAGGATGATTAGATGCCTGTCTCTCCCACTACTGCATGGCCCTCATCCATCCTTCATAGATTGCAAAGTGAGTTTAGAAACTTCATTAACTGATAGAAGTCCCAGGATAGCGCTTGCTGCAAGTGAATGCAGTAACACTGGCTGTTGGAGGAGAGTGGGCCAAGCCCAGGAAGCATTATTCTGACCTTGGGATGTAAGCTAGCAGGTCCAGATTCACCTGGTAGAAGGTTCCCTTTCCCCTCCCATGCACACCTGTGCTTTTGAGTGATAGTTGTACACACCAGCTGAGCTGATATCTATCCTGGATCCTGTCTCCCGATGATTAGAGATTGAGGTCACCATCTCCCAACCCTCTATTTGTACCTCCTCACAACTTCCTGAAGCCACCTCTTCCCTTGCTCTGTGTCCTATGAGTCTCTAGATTGTGGAGGCCCAAGTCCCCAAGATCCAGTTCTGGGTTTTCTTAGGGCCATCACAGCTGCCCCAAACTAGCATGTTGAGGAGAACCCCAGGAGGTGTGTGATGGGAACCATGCAGGCTTAGAAAGAAGCAATCCCTCACTTCCCATGAACACCAGGGTGATGGGGCACTAAGCCTGGTTTCCTAACAGACAGGCTCAGCTGCCTGGTTTAGAATCCCAGAACTGCCCCTCACAGCCCTAAGAACTGGGAGAATTTACTTAATATCTTTGTGCCTTGGTTTTCCCTTCTGCAAAAATGTGTTTGTTTGTTTGTTTTTAAAAAATAGTACGTATCACATAGAAAAGTTAATATGCATAATCACTTACTTGGTCTAGCTGCTGGCAAGTTCCGTATAAGCATGTATACTTATTTGTATCCTTACTAGCAATGGCTGGTTTCCTCTCTCCCGTCTATTTTTCCAGGTCATCCTCCCACCCAGCGGTCAGTTGAAGGTGTTTCCATGGCTTGCTACACCCCTAATATCTTTTCACCTTGTCCAACCTTTCCTCTCACTGTAATCCCATATGCTTTTCTCCCTCCTCCTCCCCCCAAAACCCATATGCTCCAGCCATGTAACTCCCCGGCGGTGTCATGCCGTCTTGCCTTTGCACATGCTGCTGCTTCTAACTGAAACAGTCACCCCTTTGACCTTGCTCCTCTGGATGTTCCGCTCCAGTCTTCAATGCTCCGTGGCCATCACCTGGACGACCTCCTTGTCATCTCTCAACACAACCAGGCTACGTTAGGTTTCTCACGCCCCTTATCAAATGACACTGTGCTGGTCTCCGTCACAATCCCTGTCAAATTAAATTATATTTTATGCCCCCTACTCTCTCATGTTTATAACCACATTCTTGATAATTAGCATATGGTCTTATTTATACTCAATATAAGTAACTCAGTAACTGGGAAATGAAAGGAACAGTGACTGAGTTTCAGAGAAGAAATGAAGGATGTTTCCATGGAGGACATCTTCCCTTTGTTCCCGAGTCAGTGATCTTCACTTATCACCACAGGGGCTCAGAGATGCTAATTTGACAACCCTTTGAAAAATCACGCAAGGGAAACTGTAATCCCACAGGTACAGTCTAGTTATCTTGAGGTGACAAAATGAGTTAATAACAGGTAGTTTAAGTCAACATGCCAAGCATTTCTGCTTCTCAAACAACCCAACTCCTGTCTGAGGCTAGAATGGGACATTTATTAAAAACACTAGCAAAGTCTGTCAAAGTGAGACCTTTCATACCCATAATTCCTACCATCTGTAACATCTTATGTTACATAAGATCCCCAATTACCAGTAGCAGTGTTAATCCATCATCTGTCCCAAATATTTTTAGATGTTCTTTATACACTCCACTTAGCTCCCCTTTTCTGTTTTTATAAATCTATGTTCTTTACTTGCCACAATTAATTTTGTGCTGACTTTATCATATCAGGGGACTATCCAAAATACTTTGGAAATTATTTTTCAGAAGTAGTATAAGGTATAATAACATGTTATATTGGAACCAAAGAAAACAATTACAAGTCTCTTAATTAAGGAGAGCCAATCAAGTTTTCATCTCCCATCATATAATATTACAAATAGACTTCTTACAGGATTATTCTTTCTACCTAGATAAGAAGTTACTCTGTAAATCTGTGGTATGATTTGTAATAATAGGATAGAAAGGGATATATTTTCAGAAATTCCTATGCTGATTATTTCATAATGTATCTATTCTATTAATTCTTAACCAGTACTAGAGTACTGATTTACTTAAAGAGTTATATACTCTTTAAGTTCTAGTTGGACATCCAGAAACTCCGAGTTAAATAAATATGAGCAATTATTTACCATTTGTTAAATAAGAAGGTATAGAACTGTACCTCTATTTCTTTTGAAAAAAAAAAAAAAAAAGGTAATACTAACATACATCCCTAAATAGAATTGTGTGTCTTGTAAGGTATTGAACTTCTCTGTGATACAAATTTAGAAGCAAAAATGAGATATCACATACCAAAGAGCCTTAAATAATAAAATCTGATTGTTGGCACACTTCATAAGTAGAGGCTATTTATGTGTAACATACATTGTGGGTCCCTACACCAGAGCCCCTAGGTCTACCTGGATGTCAGTGGTGGTTGTGATGGGCAGTTACCATGTGCAGTGTAAGCAGTCTACCCAGGGGCCAACTCTCTCCACTTTTCTGTTTCCTGGCATGCATGCTCGCTCACACACAAACAGGTAAATTGTGTATTTGTCTAATTGAGGTACAAAAAGGGAAAACATATATTAAAAAAAGAATTCCTGCCAAGGAAATGGAGCCAAGGAAATTGATATATCCACAGGTAAAGAGACAATATTGAGAATTTAAAGACAATAATTGGTAAAGTTATTGCTGATTATTTCTAAATGTAAATAAAATGTATTATTTTCTATGAAAACGCAAACAACTACTAAAATGCAAATATATAAAGTGCAGGAATAAGGCTCATAAATATGGAAGAAATTAAGTGTACTGACTGAGGATATCTCCCTAAAAATATGGGTTGAAATGGTTTCTTAAACAATTGTTTTGGATCTTCAAACAACATATAATTGTTTAGTTTTTTAGAAATTTAAACCCACTCTCACCACTTCTATTTACCATTGTAGTAGAGGTTTTAGTTAGTGTTAGAGGGCAAGAAAAAAGAAATAAAAGGGATTAGGGTTGATAAAGTAAAACTTTGGGTCCTTGTTCATAGATAGACTAACTAAATTAGAAGATTTACAATAATGAATGGTAAGACTCAATTGTTAATATGCTTATTCTCCCAAAGTTAATGTGTAGATTAAAAGAAATTCCAATAAAATCCCACCAAGAATTTTTTTGGGGTAGAAATCGACAAGCTGCTTCTAATATTCCCATGGAAATGGAAGGACTAGAATAGCAAAACTTATTTTAAGAAGAACAAAATTAATTTTTTAATGGAACAGCAATTAACATCTCTGAGAACATATTTCAGGAAACTGGCTAAGACAAATAGTGAGGCACAAACATTGTCAGATATATGTCACAGAAAGATGGGTGTTGACTGTGCAGAGAATGGATGAGAGGAAGAAAGTAAAGTCTGAGTGATCATAGGGACAGATAATGAAGCTTGGAGTAAATAAAGCGAATGAGCCAGGGAGAATTTGATAGTTTTTGAGAGCTCTTTAGAAATGATATTTGTTGGGTATCAATAATCAGTTGGAAGAAGAAAGAGTTATGCCTATGAGTTGGGCTTGAATCTAAAGACACTGTGAAAATGGAAACTCAAGACGAAACCTGGGCATTTCCAAATTACTTTCTGCTTATCTTCTGTGATATTCAGAAGCCCCAGGACAAAGAAAAATACGTCCACAGTACCTAGCAACTTTATTTTTAGAATGAACATATTGTCTTTGCTAACCAGAGTTCTAGAGACAAAGTTGAACCAACTAATAGTGCTTATAGATGCCAGGATAAATGACTGTGGAGTGTTAGGGCCACTCCTTGGTTGCTCTCCAAGGTGCTGAATAGATTTGTCTCGTTTTTGGAAATGCCTTCTGTTGCACTTCTTCCCTAACCTCTGATGGAGTAGCTGCCTAGTCCCAAACAGAGCAAGACTCCACATGAAGAGCACACCTGCCCTTGCTAGGACTAGCTGACTCGGACTTTTGATCAAGACATCAACCTGACTTCTCAGTTGGACTCCTAGCAGACCAGCGGCAAGCTGCAAGTTCTCTGTGTCCATGGAAGTTAAAAATATCCTCACAGATAGCTAAATATTTCCTCTAGGGATAAAACTGACCAACCAGGAGAGTAGAAAATTTGTTACTGTGGATGGTTGTGAGCTGTCTAAATTAATTCTCAGGGATTCATCTTAGCAAACTCAGGTTTCAGAACTCTGAAGTCTCCAGTTTGCAGGAAGCTTCTATTGGTCACTAGCATATGTTGAGCTTGGTCCTCTAAGGGACATTTTCCTGCCCTCAGGAACTTAAAATCTAGTTGAAAAGCAAACATATAATTTAAAGTACTATATGGTGACCCATATTTAGTATCAAATAAATTAAATGCACTAGGAACTAAGAAGAGAGAGGATTAGCATGTACTAGGGTAGATGGGGAAAGCTTCATGGAGGAGGTGAGTATGACCTGGGCCTTGATGTAGTGGTAGACTTCAGATAAACAATGAGGAAGAGGGTGTGCATTAATGGCAACATGAGGGAGTAGAAATTCCCATGGTACATTTTGGAGGTAAATACCTCCAGATTCAACCTATAGCTCCCTATCATTTCATCTTCCTCACACATAGAATACCACCACCTTTATACCCACCTCCACAGTGATTAGATCATTTTTCATACAAAAGAAAATTCTTTCAAATATATTCACATTGGGAAGGAAATAATTTAATAGCTGCCCCAAGTACTTTCAATATTTTTCTAGAAACATGTTTCTTTGAGGTATAAAGGGCCTTTTAAAACTACTGGTCCTCAAGTCACAACATGGAAGACTAGGGTGGCTTAGAAATGGTTAATGAAATAATAAATATAGCTCGTCAGGGTGCAAACAAAGACTATTAAAAATGACCAGACTACAGCGGGAAGGCCAGGGAGGTTTGGGGGGGGGGGGGGAGGGTAAGAGATCAACCAAAGGACTTGTATGCATGCATATAAGCATAACCAATGGACACAAGACACCGGGGGTGGGGGGGGAGGGGAGGCCGGGGGAAGGTCAAGGGGGAAAAAAGGAGACATATGTAATACTCTTTGTAATACTTTAAGCAATAAAACAAAATAAAAAAAAATGATCAGAATGCACAAAGAGGAGGGATCTGGAAATATGCTATTTGATGGGAAAAACTAAAAGATTTCAATGAGAAAAGACTTTCTTAAGTGAATTTACAAGAACTTTAAGCCTAAAAGTCTCTTTCTAAACTAAATTCTAGGACATCTAAAATCTTATCATAATTTCAAAGGGTATTTTGATGGAGGTATTTTGCAGAAGGTATTTTCATTATATCCAGAATACTTCCAGGATTTCTGCATTTTATGTAATAGAAAACAGACTGTCAAACTACAGCAGGAAGGCCAGGGAGGGTTGGGTGGTGGGGTAAGAGATCAACCGAAGAACTTGTATGGATGCATATAAGCATAACCAATGGACACAAGACACTGGGGGGTAGGGGAGGCCAGGGGAAGCTTAAGGGGGGGAAAAAAGGAGACATATGTAATACTCTTTGTAATACTTTAAGCAATAAAACAAAATTTAAGAAAAAGAAAACAGGCAAGAAAAGAGCTATAGAAGTAAAAAATACAGTCCCAGAAGCTTGATTTGACCATGGAAGAAAAGCTCCCTTCTTTGGAGTTTGAGTTTTGAGCTGGAGCAGACAGAATGGCCAAAACCTCTCATTATTTAGATACCATGTAGGTGTGATCAGGAGCATTTTCTACTAATAGAGATCAGGATTTTGACATTGGATAGATTAATGCACTTAATGAATATAGTTTACATAAATTAATCAATGTTATCATTAGTATTATTTAATCACTTAGTTTGTGATGAGTAAATAGAGTGCATAATTTTTTCTTTTTAAAAAATTTTTAAATATATTTTTATTTATTTCAGAGAGGATGGGAGAGGGAGAGATAGAAACATCATTGTTGAGAGAGAATCATTGACCGGCTGCCTCCTGCAAAACCCACACTGGGGATGGAGCCCAAATCCTGCAAAGTGGGCATGTGCCCTGACTGGGAATCGAACCATGACCTCCTGGTTCATAGGTCAATGCTCAACCACTGAGCCATGCTGGCTGGACAAGAGTGCATAATTTTCAAACAGCCAACACTTAGGAATTCTATCTTACTCATTGACAATCTAAAGCATAAAATCAGGTGTGAACACAAATTGCAAATATTCACCAGGTTTCATGAATTCAGTCAGCTGAATCCCTCATCCTATCCTTCCAAGAGAACCCTGGTTAACAATAAACTTTCTGGTTGGTATGAAGGGTGTTCAATTCCTCACTAGCTGTATTCCTCTTGACAATCACACATATGCTTTACTCAATTTTTCCTGTCACGGAACTCTCAACCCTCACTTAATTAGGATTTCTCCCTCTCCCTTTCCTCCCTCCCAGCTTTTGTCCACTTATAATTTGTCCATGTCAATTTATAGAAAATGTCCCATTTCTATTAATTTCTTTTTGTCTTTTGTATAAGACACCATAGAAGGGTTCTCTTGGGGATCCTGTTCCATTGAGAACACACATAATTAGGTCCCAGGTGATTCGCTTGCAGGCATTGAAAGTAATACTACAGAATAGTTTCAATGTTCCACAGTGAAGAGAATTGCCTTGGTGCTAAAGTTGCCTGAAAAACTGTATTTATAAGGAATAGATTATTTGCTGATTTTGCCAAATTCACAAAGTGCTACTGTCCTTAAAATAATGATTGAAAGAGCATTTGTTAGGGTTTCTTGGCCTCCTTAGACAAATATATCTCATGCATTTCTGTACTTATTTTATGCTTTTTTCCTAATGGAGAGTCTTTGCTGAATGAATAAGACATAGCTGATACCAAGAGCAGTACATTTTGGGGTATTTCATGTTGTACTTGAAGAAACTGAGGCATAGAGAAGTCAAAGGCAGATGATGTGATTTCCCGGTGCTCAGAACAGATCTTTGGCAAATATCTATGCATGTCACATATCTATGATCATGTGCTTATCACCCACTCCACTTTGAACATCATATATAAAATAGAGGTGTATTTTTAAATATATGTACCAAATTTTAATTTTCATTTCACACCCAAAACTTCTGTACAAAAAGAGGCAAAGCAGGCAAAAAATCACAATGATAGCAAAAAAGATATGAAAACTTTAAAACAGCTTTGTGTGTGCACCAGCTTTCATAGATGTAGTAGGGAAATTGAGCTTCAGAGGGTTTGTTTCTTTAAGATAAAATTTCAACATTTCTTATGAATATCTAGAAAGCTCACAGCTGTCTAGGATACACAATTGAATGAGAAGTCTCTGAATTCTACTGGACGCTTGGATTCCCAAATTGAGGTTTTATTTTTCTTTTGAGGAAGCATGAAATTATTTTTACTTCAATGTGATGATGTATCAAAAACTTCCATTTGCCATTAATATCTTGGTATAATGGTAATGACTAGGAGTGAACTTTGAGGAAGCATGATATTAACTGGTAGTTAAAAGATAGTATCCAAGACTTTCTTTCTGGTTGTTAATTAATATGCCAGTCTGAATGGGTCACCACAATTCAAACATTTATTGCCACTTGTTTTGCGTTTTAAAAACTACCAATTCCTTGTGGTCCATGAAAGGTTTCTGAGAACAAAGTTATAATGCCAAAATAGCAGTGGTTCTGAGAAATGTAATTTTCCTTTTGTTGCTTGCCCCCCAAATAAATATGGGAGTAACAGAAAACACTGTTTATTTGAAAACTATGAGACAACAGATATGAAATATAGTTAACATTGACATGAAGACTGTTGCTAGCACTTTCCCTAAACCCCCCATAGGTCTTGGACGCATGTGCATGCAGCATAGAAACCATGATTGTTCAAGGACTCCTGATGCCTGGAGGACAGACTGTTAAAAGAATTTGTCTCCCACAATAGCTCTGGAGTGGGCCTAAGGTCCACCACCTGCCCGTGATCACAGACATTCAGTTAACCTGCCCTCCTGACACTCGGAGGCAACCTATCAGACCCTGGGCTTTGGAGAACCCACATCCTGGTGAATGAATTTTGGCTTTGAGACAAGACCACCTGGCTAAACTGGGGCAGGCCAGCAGCCCCTCCCATGTATTTGGTCCCTTTTGATAGAAAGTCTAATTAAAAAATGATACCCGTGCTCAACTATTTGCTCTGCAAGTCCATTCCTCTTTCCAAGACTGAATCTCCTTTCCGGATAAAGGAGGAAAACAGACCCAGTGATGATGAACATTCAATGCCTCTATGTGTCCAGTCTTGACAGTTGTCGCCCAAGGATACCATGTGGCTGCCAAACAGAAGAACTTTTCTTAAGCTGAATATTGAATGAATGTGTTCACCCATCGTTACCCCATTTTCTGGCTTCCTCTGGAACATTAGAACCCCGAGGCTTGAAAAGTTCCTCAAGGCCAACTAGTGCGATTCTATTCTGGTGGGAGAAGAGCCACCCAGGCTGCTGTACTGGTTCAGCTTGAAAAACTTTAAGGAAAAGGGTCTTTCCTCTCTCTGTTGACTGACATTTAGATACAGACCACGGAACCTGTCCTGCCACGGCTGGATTTCTTTGATAAAAATAAAACAAAACACATGTATACCTCCCCTTTTCTTGGAGGACTCAAGGGAATGCCAGCTGGCCAAAAAATCTGGAAAGCAGTGGTGTGACAGCTCCTTTCTTGGGACATTGTGAATGGCGCCAAGCTCTAAGGTACCCAGACCCAACTTCTGGAATGATCATCCACTTGGTAACTTCCTGTCATCATCTAGGCCAGACTGAGGATTTATTTTAAAGTATCCAGTCTCATCCCATAGTAGTATATATAGGCCACATGGTGAAAAGGAAAGAGCATGGGGTCGGCAGTGAGGCATCCTAGGTTCTAGTCCTTCATTGGGGCAGTAGGGTCCTGACTGACTTCACCCTGTTCTTTTTTTCCAATCGAGATTAGATTTCCTGGATTTCGTTCCAAGCTATGATCTTCAGACAGAATGACTCTAGGCCAGTGGTTCCCAACGTGGGGCACATGTAATTTGATTTTTAAGGGGGCGGGGGGGCAATTCGAGAATGAGATATTAACAGTGAATTTTTTGCACTTCTTATGGTTCCAGGGGCCTCATATACAGTATATAAATATATATTGTGGCATAATTATGCATTTCAGTTCTCTATTATATGGTTTGAAACTTTATTTGCTTTTTTTTCATATCACTTCATATTTTTTAAACAATTTCTTAGTGATTTCTTCCTCAGTACTTCAACTGCCCTTTCATTCTTTTATTTTTCTCTTTCATGGATGCCATGTTCTTTGGAAGCTTGTTTAGACCAAGTTAGTGGCCTTTTAGGCAACCTCCCTGTGAAGAGGAGTTCACTTTTTGAATAAGAATTATATGTCACATAGGAGCATCAAGATTTTAGAGAAGCTTAGGTGGAGCATGGCCAAAACAAGGTTGGGAACCACTGCTCTAGGCCTTGTCATACCATCAATCATCAGGATAAGGTGGGGTGATGCTTAGTGGGCTCCACTTACTGAGGCAGAATGTGGGCGTCAGTCATTTTAATGAGGGGTAGCCTTGGACTCTAAGGTAGCCTTAGGCAGAGAGGGCTCCTGGAGATTGTCGGTTTTCAATGTCCATTTCAGAGGGAGAAGGGTGAGACGCAGCTGAAGTGAGTTTCCCAAGATCACACTGTGAATAAACAGGGCTAGAACAACTGCAGGAACTCTGACCAGGCTTTACTCAAGGCAACAAGCTGGCAATGGGGTCTGGGAGAAGCTGTGTTTTAAAGACAAGGTAACCAGAAAACATAGATTTTTCCCCTCCAAATGCCCCCAGTTTTCTGATAACGAATGAAGTACCCCAGAACTCTATTGTCACAGGAATGGTCCACAGAGAACAAGGCTCCTATGTGGAGGGGCTGAGCGCCCCGCACTATGCAAATAACTGCAATGTCAGCAAACTTACCCACAATTTCAAAGCCAGAGCTCCACGTCCTTGTCCCTGTGACAGCGGGTTGAAGATCTGCCCTTTTGTCTGGGTGTTCTTCCTCCTAACACGTCCCCAACTTCCAAGACAACCACTTTCGACAGCCCACCTACGACAGCACACCTATCTATTCTGGCTTCTCTCCCGCGAACTGATTCAAACACAGGTGATTTTCCTCTTGCAAACTGAAAGGGGACTTCAAAGGGGCATCCATCCAGCAGAAAGGGAAAATGCTGATGATAAAACACGTGCAAACAGAAAGGCTGCACGTGTGGTCTGCAGTCTCGGGAAAGAGAGGGGGCGTGCCGAATCCCAAACACCTGGGCTGGAACCTCCACATGCATTTTTCTTTTTTCTGGATTCCTCTTTCTCTCTCTCTGCCAGGATACCAGTCGTGTTTCTTGTAGCTGAGCCGATACAGGAAATCAAATACTTTGTGTTTCTATCACTATACTTCCCAGAGAGATTACACATCTAGAATTTAAACACTACCACAAACGATCAGCAATTTCTGATTGTTACAGGTGTAGTTAAAGGACTCCAGTGGCAAAGTTCAACATCTCCAACTTTTGCCTTTGGAGGAGGGGGTTTTGTTTTAGACACTAAAGGTAAGGCTCTCAAGTCAACTTATGCGCTGCTGGGTTGAGTCAGTCAGGATACAAATTAAGGTCCATATATTGCAGTGACAAGAAGGAAACGGTTATGTAAATACACAAGTATTAACATCAATCTGTATTAAATTATGTAAACATATACATCTTCTGAGGTCAGTACATAGATCCTCTTCTTGGAGCAGAGCTTTACTGAAGCATTGCTCGAATCTGTTTGGAAGTCGACTCATCGTTCAAGTGCTTTGTAGTGAACCTGGATGGAGAGAGAATGATGGCATTCACTGTGCAAATAGTGCTCTGTGAAAGCTCCAATAATGACTCACCAGCCCATCTTTGTCTTGGGAGACATAAATGATATTTATAAATCAAGCTTAGGCTTGGTTCTTTAGACAGAGAGCCACATTCCAATGCCCAGAGTATTCTCATATGGATTGAATATTTGATTCTTCCTTCCAGAGGAATTGTGTATTACGATTATTAAACGAATAGATCAAATACTCAAATAATTACGGAGGAGATATTAAGTAGTCTCATTTACGGGGAAGTAGACTTCTCATGAATGAGTTCAGAATCTCAGCCATCTAGGCCACCCCTGCTAAGTCACGAATTTGAAAATATGGATTTGCATAGCAACATAGCAGCTCTAAAACATTTCTAGTTTCCTACTTTCCAGGCAACACTTATCCTCACTGACACCACCAGGGGGCACAAATGGAAGTGAACAACAACAACAACAACAAAATGATGCCATCTGCATCCTCCCACTAACCTGGTGCAGAAATAGTTTATGAGAAGGAAAGGAAGGAGAAGTAACATGTAATAAAATCTTGACCATGTCCTAGGCTCTCCCTGTAAGTTCTCATTTCACTGACACTCTTTGCAAGAGAGTTTTTTACCTCCATTTTACAGAAGTCAAAACTGAGATGCAGAGAGGCTACATGACCCATTCCAGATCACAAAGATGACCGTGAAGGATTTGTGAACAATTTGGGTGCAGGTCTGGCTGCCTCAGAAGCCTGTGCTGTCTCACTTTACCACAGGGCCTAGGGGGCACGCACCTGCCAGCACTCACAGGAGACCCACAGCCTACCACAGTGCACTACTCTGGAAGTCTTGTCTTGCTTGATCCAAAAACTTCAGTAACTAAAGTCTCTTTGCTAAGATGAAACGCCAGCCTTCTGTGAAATGGGCACCACTGGAGAAAACCTTGGTTGACCCTCAGAATCCTGAAGGCTCTTACAGTAATTCTAAAACCGTTCTGAACAATGATGGAGGAGCTCCACAAGACAGGATCAATCTCAGTGTCTAGTCTATTCATTTCATAGGCATCTCCTTCCTTCATTGACTGAATGAAGATAATGGATGGGCCTTACTTCTCTGCATTGTGATGATGAAATGAGACAACGTGACTGGGAGCGGAGTACAAAACATTAAGTATTGTACGCAGGCAGAATATTACTGATCTACCCCTGAGGCCTGGGAGGCTGCTTCGTCTGATGAGCCCCTACTAACCACAACCATTAAGCAGTGTGGCTGGGAGTTAGGGCCACAACCTGCGGGGTCACCCAGACCTGGGCTGAGTTCCTAGCTTGGCCATCTGCTGTGCAACTTTTGGCAAGTTATTTGACTTCCCTAAATCTCAGCTTCTTCCATCTGTAAAAAGGAGATGATAAAAATGGCGCTGACCTTATTAACAGGTTGTTGGGGAGAGCAAATGTATAACAATATACAAAGGACTACGCCTGATGCCTTAGCCCTCAGTCCCTAACAGCATCTACATTTGCAAAGGATCTGAAGGGTTGGCCGCCCCTGGCAAAGCTACCCCGGGCCTGAGGCTCACCTGAGGGCATTCAGCAGCCCCTCCACACTGTCCGGGGCCTGTTCCTTCAAAACCTTTATGCAGCCTTTCATCTGGGAGGAGAAAACACAGCATTTGTTAATATCCTAGTAATTCTGTCCATAACTTCTGTCCATTATAGTATTTGTCCATAATAATATCACATTATTCCTGCTCACTGAAATGACCAACAGACCTTCTTCTTCCCCCGCCCCCAGGCCAGTGAGTTGCTCCTCTGGGCTTCCAGAAGGTTCCACATCAGGTTATACTGTCCTGCAGTTGAGCATTTTACATATCTGGCATGTGGGGACACAGACTTGAGCCTTTGATCTTCTTGTCTTTTACTCGAG